>NW_026692342.1:0-1200000 GCF_021218885.2 Marmota monax | reverse complement strand
TTTTTTTGGTATCAGGGATTGAACTCAGGAGCCCTCGACCTTTGAGGCACATCCCCAGCCCTGTTTTCTATTTTATTTAGGGACAGGGTCTCACTGAGTTGCTTAATGCCTCACTTTTTGCTGAGGCTGACTTTGAACTTGTGCTTCTCCTGGCTCAGCCTCCCCAGCCACTGGGATATTATAGGCATGGGCCACTGAGCCTGGCTTTAATCCTGTATTCTGTTTTTTTTTTTTTTAGTTGTAGGTAAAAATAAATGCCTTTATTTTTTTATGTGGTGCTGAGGATCGAACCCAGTGCCTCACCCATGCTAGGCGAGCACTCTATCACTGAGCCACAACCCCAGTCCCCTCAATTTATAATCTGGGTTCCATTGGGTTTCTGTCACTTGAAACAGAAAGATTGCTGACAAGTAATTCATCATGAGTCAGGCACTGTTTTAGATAGTTTCTAGAGAAATAATGATAAACAAGACCCGGAATTTACTGATGCAGCTTTTTGATAGGTGTCTATGGGTCAGATGCCCTAGGTATTGTAGTTAGACCACAATATGGGAAGACCATAGTCTGGAATGAAGGTTCTTTTTTCTTGGCAGTACTGGGATGGAGCCCAGGGCCTCCTGCCTGCTAAGTGAGCCCTCTGCCACAAAGCTACATCCCCAGCCTCCCATGGAGATCCTTCATGATGTGGATTCCTCCCCAGTTCACTTGGACTGCTGAATCTGAATTGGTGAGGTAAGTCTCCACTCAATACATGCTTTCTTTGCCTGTTTCAGCTGGATCATAAACCACTTTTAGAAACTTCTAGTGCCCCTGCCGTAAGGATATCAACATAGAAAACCATCTGTGACCAAGAATCTGAAGAAGTATGGTGAGTTGATGAAAACATAATCATCACAGGCAAAACCTGGTGGAGGTGGTGAGTGGCAAATTGGATTCTAGTGGAAAATCTTAACAGGACTTAGAAGAGGATGAAGCAGTTAGAAAGATGAAAGTAAAGAGAAGAGGGCGAGGCATCCCTAGAGGCTCAACCTAGTTATAATCAGAATCTCAGAAGGAAAACAAGCAGGTGGAGGGATCAGAAGCAATAATCAGAGAAATAACAGAAGAAACATCATTGACCTGGAAAAGATATTTGTCTAGTGATAAAAATGCTCACCTAGCGCATGGTGAAATTAAAACATATTAACCAACATCCAGAATCGTGAATCCTAAGGTGCTTTCCACAAAGCATTCTTACTTTATCCTGGTTTAAAAAATAGTTTTTTGGGCTGGGGATGTGGCTCAAGCGGTAACACGTTCCCCTGGCATGCGCGGGACGCTGGGTTCGATCCTCAGCACCACATAAAAATAAAATAAAGATGTTGTGTCCACCGAAAAAATTTAAAAAATTTTCTCTCTCTCTCTCTCTAAAAAAATAATAGTTTTGTGTTCCAGTTAGTGTGGGAAATTTTGCATAGTACAAAGGCTTCTGAAAGATTCACATTGTACATTGGGTAGTTAAATGAAGTAATAGCAGGAAAACAAAACAAGTCTAACTTACTTTAACCTAGTATTTCTTTAATTTGAATGAATAATTAAAAATTTTCTTTTGGATAGTGCTAGGGATTGAACCCAGGGCCTTGCACATGCTCGGCAAACACTTTCCCACCAAGACACCTCTCCAGCCCAAAATATAAGCACTTTTTAATGATAATACTATTAGTGTATGTTGGAATAGGGTTCCACAGAAAGTATTTTGTTGAAACAATGACTGATATCATGATTAAATTTTAATATGCCCATATATTTATTTATTGTCTATACATTTACATTTTAATCTATATGCCTGTCTATATGTAGATCTAATTGACATTTGCCTATATTTTTCTACTCAAGCATCCAGGCAGGGTTTTTTTTTTGTTTTGTTTTAATGTTGTAGAGTTCAGACACATTTCTTGAATGTTGAATAAATGAAACAAAATGCCACCTGGCACTGGAATTTTGTCTACAGTCCATAAAAACAAAAAGTTGGCTAAACTGAGTCATTTTTATATCATAGAAGTTCAGCATGTGTGCCATTCGTATTTCCTACCTGATAGATGGGTTCCACTTTTTACTTAAGATCCGTGAGTTCTAACTCAGAGAAATTATTCAAGAAATGAAAAAATCCTCGTGTAAGTGTAATGGCAGTAAATACTGAAACCAAGTAACCAGGCTGGGTCTAAATTATTATTGCAGGTATAGTTACAAAATAATGCAACACATAACTCTGAACTCTTAGTTCTTGGGTACTAGGGATTGAACTCAGGGTGCTCTACCATTGAGCCCCATCCCCAGATCTTTTTATTGTATTGTTTTAAATTCTGAGATAAGGTCTCACTAAATTTCCCAGGCTGGCTTTGAACTTGCAATCCTCCTATTTCAGCCTCCAAGTGGTTGGAGTTATAGGCGTGTGCCACTGTGCCCAGCTGAACTCCTAAATTATGAGATTATTAAACCTCAGATTATTTAAGTGGACAGTAGGAGTTGTGGAATGATGATTGCAAGGAAAATCAAAATGTGCTGAATTTTTTCAGAAATCTTTTTTTTTATTTTTAATATTTTTTATTTTTCAGTTTTTGGTGGACACAACATCTTTATTTTATTTTTATGTGGTGCTGAGGATAGAACCCAGTGCCCCGTGCATGCCAGGTGAGCGGGTTACCGCTTGAGCCACATCCCCAGCCCCTCAGAAATCTATTGGTGAGATTCAATAGGTGTATTTCTTGATGTGGATCATTGGGAAAACAGTGCTTAAATTTTTACAAATATAAATATTCATAAAGCAAGACATGAAAAAATCATATTTTAAAATAATGAATTTTAAAAAGAAAGAAAAACTATTGTAGAGAAAAGATTGAATGGAGAATTAAGTTGTTATTTCTGGAACTGAGATTATGAGTGATTTTCCCCCTCTTTAAATTTTGCTCTATTTCACTTACTATTGACTTAAATTTACATTACTTCAAAAATTAGTAAAGAAATAGATATAAAAATGCCTTTCAGGCTGGGTGTGGTGTTGCATGCCCATAATCCCAGTTGCTGGGGAGGCTGAAGCAGGAGGATCAAAGCCAGTGTCAGCAAAAGCGAGGCGCTAAGCAACTCAGTGAGACCCTGTCTCTAAATAAAAAATACAAAATAGGGCTGGGGAAGTGGAGGCTCAGTGGTCAAGTGTCCTTGAGTTCAATCCCCAGTACCCACCCCCCCCAAAAAAAATAAATAAAAGTCTTTCAGAATTAAAGTCATTAAACTTTCAAACTTATATCAAAGCAATTTATGTCAAGTCTTAAAAAATTTTGGTTCCCTTTAAGCCAATTATTCTACTTCTAGAAATCTCTTCTAATGACTTCATATAAAACAAGGATCAAGAATATATGGGAGGGCTGGGGTTGTGGCTCAGTGGCAGAGCACTTGCCTCACACATGTAAGGCACTGGATTTGATCCTCAGCACCACATAAAAATAAATAACCAAAATAAGGGTATTAAAAAATAATATACGAGAAAGTTAATTGCATCTTTTTTAAAGAATAAAAAGCATTTTATTCTCAAAATTTCATTACATCTTTTATTTTTTTTGTTTTTACTTTTTGGTAATGGGGAGTGAATCCAGGGGTGTCTAACCACTGAGCTACATCCCAACTTTATTTTTTTGTATTTTATTTAGAGACAGTATCTCACTAAGTTACTTGGGGCCTCACTAAGTTGCTGAGACTGGTTTTGAACTAGAGATCCTCCTGCCTCAGCGTCCAGAGTTGCTGGGATTACAGGTGTGTGCCACCAAGCCTGTCTAAATCTACAAGGATAGTTAGTTACCATATATATGCTAAGAAATATTTTTCAAATGAGTGAGTTAATAAATGACAATGATTAGGTTCCAGCTGACTCATTGTTTTAATTAGCTCCTAATGGATTGGATTTATGATATTTCAGTGCAAATGAACAATAAGCATTTCTTCCAACAGCTTTCCTTTTGTAAGCAATTCCCATGAAAACATTGACTATAAATAAACCTTCCCATAAATGCTTATAAATGAGGAAATGAATATTTTATATCTCACAGAATTTTATACACAATAGTTTTATATTAACATTAAAATGGACTGAGAATGAGTACCTCTTTATTTTAATCTTATATTTTAAGAACTGCTGTACAATGGCTGAATTACTCTTAAAATGTCTCGAGACATGTATTATTTAGTGTACTGTGTGAATGAAACCTTGGCACAAGCAACGGTTAGGAAACCAATGTCAGCCTGGGTCCCAGCAGAAGGCAGGACATTCTTCCTGTACCAGATAGAAGCCCAGGAAATAGGGAGTCACAGTGGGAAGGGGATGGAAACCCGGAGCAATCAGAGATTGGCAGGAGTTACCAGGGAGAGAATTAATGATGGATTAAGTTCCAGTAAGGGCAGGAATTCTTATCACTCCAAGTAGGCAGAAAGAAGGAATCTGTTGGTGGAGATAGCAGAGTTTTGATCAAAATAAGTTCCTTTTAGGAAATCAGCCAGAAATGAGATCAGGGAGAAAAAGAAAAAAAAAAAAAGACCTTAAATGGAAGACTTGAGAATGTTTTAGGTAATGGAAAGGAGAGCATGTCTAATACCTGAACTGTCCAGGGTTTCAGAGATGTCCGTGGGCCCTAAATAAGAAAAGCATCCTGAGAGTGAGATTCCCACACCAGGTGGTCAGTTTAAGCACCATCAGTGCAGAAGGAAATGCAGATGCTTGCTAGAGCCACGGGATGAAGGCGCGGGGATTTTGTCAGGAGCAGGCAGACGGAGGCATGGCAGAATTAGAGCTGCATTCTCCTCCTAACCACAGCCAGCATGGTGATGTGGAGGTTTGTTAAAACAGAGATTGTGGAGTGCCACCTGTTTCTTTTTTTAAAAAATTATTTTAAGAACTTATTATAATCATCAACACATATTAATTATACGAATCATGGGTTTCATCTGTCCCCAGGATGTCAAGCTTTGGTAGCATTGCCTTCCCTTCCCCTCCCACCACCACCCCTACTTCCCCCTCCCCACCCATTTCCAGGCTCCGATGCTCACTCTTATACTTTTGGAGATATATATATATATATATATATATATATATATATATATATATATATATATATATATAAAGTTTCCTCGTAGGAGAGAATGTGCAATATTTGTCTTTTAACGTCTAGCTTATTTTATATAACATGATGTTTTCTAGTTCATCCATTATCCTTAAAATGACAGGATTTCATTCTTCTTATGGCTGAGTAATACTTCATCACCTACATATATAGTATTTTCTTTTTATAATAATTCTTAGCTCTTTACTAGAGGACCATTTCCTTGAATAATCAAATCCCTGATAAAGACAGCATAAAGCAGAAAAATCTATTTGAAAGAGACACAGAAATCTTGATTTTTAGGGAGATTATATAATGGGAAAAATTAAACATGTTTTATGAACTCTTAAGAAGAACAGACCCATATCCAAGAAAACTCAGAATTTTTAACGTAGAAATCATCAGCTTAGTTTTTCCATCAGTGTATTTTTAAGCTCAAATCCTATAAATTGGTTAATCTAATCTTAATAGCTTAATCATATATAAAATTACATTTTCAAGGGTTCTTTTCCATATGTGTTTTTTTTTAAAGAGAGAGAGAGAGAGAGAGAGAGAGAGAGAATTTTTAAAATTTTTTTATTTTTTAGTATTCGGCGGACACAACATCTTTGTTTGTATGTGGTGCTGAGGATCGAACCCGGGCCGCATGCATGCCAGGCGAGCGTGCTACCGCTTGAGCCACATCTCCAGCCCTCCATATGTGTTTTACATTTTTAAAAATATACATTCAGGTTTTAATCCTGTTCTTTTTCATTCTAGAACAACAAAACATTCTACCTTAGTACAAAAATTACTCTTCTTCACTTAATAAAAATATATACTTCATATATCAAACCATAAAAATATTTATACATATATAGATATATAACATATACATGACTATGCATACATATTATTTACTTAAATGTCTGAATGCTCGTATGTATATATAAACCCTCTATTCAAATTTGCTTGCATATTTTTCATGCAGAAGTTATTTATCTTTGCCCTTATTACTTCTAGTAGTTTTTTGTTGTTGTTGTTTTTAGATTGGTTCTTTTTAGTTATAATACATTGGATTCTCTTTACCCATTCTTCTGTTGATGGGCACTGAGGCTGGTATCTTGGCTGTTGTGAATAGTGCTGCAATAACATAGATATGCAGGTATCTCTTTTGTATGCTGAATTTATTTCCTGTAGATAAATACTCAGGCATGGGATGGCTGGATCACATGGTAGTTCTGTTAGGTTTTTTAGCAGCCTCCATACTGTTTTCTTCAGAGGCTGTACTAATTTACACTTCTATCAATAGTGTTTAAGAATTCTTTTTTCTCTAGAACCTTGCCAGCATTTGTTATCTTTTGTTTTTCTTGATAACAGCCATTCTGACTGAGCTGGGATGGAACCTCCTTGCAGTTTAGATTTGCATTTCTCTTATGGCTAAAAATTTTGAGTTTTTTTTCCATATATTTATTGGCCATGTGGATTTCTTCTTTTGTGAAGTGTCTATTCAGATTATTTGCTTTTTTTTTCTGTTAAGTTTTGAGTTTTTTAAAATATATTTTGGATATTAATTCTCTGTCAGATGAATAGCTAACAAACATTTTTCCTGTTCTGTAGATTGTCTCTTTGTTGATTGTTCTCTTTGCTGTGCAGAAGCTTTTTAATAAAGACCTCATATTGAGTCTTTGATCCATTTTGAGTTGATTTTTGTATAAGGTGAGAGTTCAAGTTTCAATCTTCCACATGTGAATATCTAGTTTCCCCAGCACCATTTGTTGAAAAGGCTGTTTTTTCCCTCCAACGTGTTTATTTTAGCACCTTTGCCAAAAGACATTTTGAATGAAGATGCATGGATTTATTCTTGGGTCTTCTTTTCTGTTGGTCTACAGGTCTGTTTTTATGTCAAGACGGTGCTGTTTTTGTTACTATGGCTCTGTGGCATGTTTTGCAACCAGGTATTGTGATGCCTCCAGCATTGCTCCTTTGCTCATTAAAGGAGCTTTGGCTATTTGACATCTTTTGTGTTTCCATATTAATTTTAAGATTGTTTTTTCCAATTCTGTGAAGAATGTCATTGGTATTTTGATGGGTGTTGCATTGAATCTGTAGGTCAATTTGTGTAACAAGACCATTTTACTAATATTTATTTTTCTTATCTATGACCTTGGAAGGTCTTTCCACACTCCAGTATCTTCTTCAACTTCTTTCTTCAGTGTTTTGAATTTTCATTATAAAGATATTTCATCCCCTTGGTTAGGGTTATCCCTCAGTTTGCTGATTTTTGTATCTTGATTTTGTATGTTGTTTTTGTAACCTATCATTTTACTGAATTTACTTATCAGTTCTAAAAGTCTTCAGAATTTTCTATGTATAGAATATCATCTGCAAACAAGGATAATTTGACTTCCTTCTTTCCTACTTTTATACCTTTTATTTCTTTCACTTGCCTGATTACTCTGTCTAGAATTTCTAATACTGTATTGAATAAGAGTGGTGAGGGCGGACACCTGTATCTTATTCCTAATTTAAGAGGAAATGCTTTAAGTTTTTCTCCAGTGTGGGGCGGACTGTGGGTCTGTGGTATAGACCCTTATTATGTTGAGGCCTGATCCTATTATACCTAATTTATTCAGGGCTTCTACCATGAAGGGATGTTGAATTTTATCAGAGACTTTTTCTGCATCTGTGGAGATGATTATGTGATTTTTAATCCTTGATTGTATGTATGTGTTACTGATTTTCATATGTTGAGCCTTCTTTGCATCCATGGAATGAAACCAGCTTGATTGTGGTATATGATCTTTTTTTTAAAAATATATTTTAGCTACACATAGATACAGTATGTTTATTTATTTTCATGTGGTGCTGAGGATCGAACCCAGTGCCTCACATGTGCAAGGCAAGCGCTCTACCACTGAGCCACAACCCCAGCCACGGTATATGGTCTTTTTAAATTTTTTTTTTTGTAGTTGTAGATGGACAGAATGCCTTTATTTTATTTGTTTATTTTTATGTGGTGCTGAGGATCGAACCCAGTGCCTCACACATGCTAGGCAAGCCCTCTACTACTGAGCCCCAGCCCCAGCCCAGTATATGATCTTTTTAGTGTGCTGTTGAAATCAATTTACAAGTGTTTTGGTGAATAACGAAGTGTTTTTCAATCTATGTTTATCAGTGACATTGGTCTATAGTTTTTGGTGAGTCCTTGTCAGGTTTTGGTAGCAGGATACTACTGGATTTGTGGAGGAGATTGGAAAGGTTCCTTCCCTTTCTATCCAAAGGGTAGCTTGAAGAGCATTGGTGTTCTTTAAAAGAGTTCTTTAAAAGGTTCAATAACTTGTATTTCATATGAAAAAATGTTCAACATCTCTCGCAATTAGAGTAATGCAAATCAAAACTATTCTAAGATTTCATCTCATTCCAGTCAGAATGGCGGCTATTAAGAACACAAACAACAATGAGTGTTGGTGAGGATGTGGGGACAAGGACTCACTCATACATTGGTGCAGCCAATATGGAAAGCAGTGTGGAGATTCCTTGGAAAACTTGGAATGGAACCACCTTTTGACTCAGATATCCTACTCCTCGGTTTATACCCAAAGTACTTAAAAGCAGCACACTATAGTGTTGCAGCCACATCAATGTTTATAGCAGCTCAATTCACAATAGCTAAACTATGGAACTAACCTAGATGCCCTTCAACAGATGAATGGATAAAGAAAACGTGGTATATATACACCATGGAATATTACTCAGCCTTAAAGAATGAAATTGTGGCATTTGCAGGTAAATGAATGGGGTTGGAGATATCATGCTAAGCAACATAAGCCAATCCAAAAAAATCAAAGGCCAAATGTTTTCTCTGATAAGTGGTTGCTGATCCATAACACGTGGATGGTGGTGGCAAGGGAAGAACGGAAGAACTTTGGATTGGGCAGAGGGGAGTGGGGGGAAGGAAGGGGGTACAGGAGTAACAAAGATGGTGTAATGAAATGGAATTATTACCCTAGGTACATGTATGATTCCATGAACGGTGTTACTCTGCATTGTGTACAGCCAGAGAAATGAGAAGTTGTGCTCCATTTGTGTACAATGATTTGAAATGCATTTTGCTGTCATGTATAACTAATTAGAACAAATAAAAAAAAAAGAACTTGTATTTCTAATAAATTCCCGAGTGATACTGGTGTTGTCTGTCTGAGATACACACTGTGAGCACTGCTATGCAGAACAGGCCAGGTTCATGAGGTGATAGGAACAGGGTGAAATGTAAACACATTGGTGCCACTCTGGAAGACCCTGAATTTTGACTGGTATGTGCCATAAAACTGGTGTGCCATTCCAAATAATTTATGTATATACTCTGCTTCAAGGAGGTGAAGCCTAATTCTCCATTATTATTTCTTCTCCTTCTTCTCCTCCTTCCCTCAACCCTTTTTTTTTTTTGTTCTGAGGATGGAACCCAGGGCCTCACACATGCTAGACAACAGCTGTATCATTCAACTACACCCCCAGCTCATTTTATTTTTATTTTGATACGAGGTCTCATTCTGTTGCCAAGGCTGACTTTGAACTTGCAGTGAGTGCTCCTGTCTCAGCCTCCCGAGTAGCTTGAATTATTGCCTGCACCACAACACACAGCTCCTCCTTCTCAAGTGCATGGTGAGTTTCAAAGCATATGGTATGGAAAAAGGAAAAGAAGAGTAACTTTACTGTGGAGAAAGGTGACAGATAGAACCTCAGGCAGGTGATTAAGGTCAATGTCATTTGGTGGTGTAAGTTACGTGGATAGTGAACATTCTTGATATGCTGTGATGAAATTGGCCCTTTATCTATAGTCTTCCTTCCTTAAACACATAACCATAGTCTTATCATAAGAAATTTATCAGACAAATTCCAGTTGAGGGACGTTCTACAATATATCTGACAAGTACTCTGCAAAATGGTCAAGGTCATAAAAATCAAGGAAAATCTGAGATTCTGTAACAGCCAAGAGGAACACGACCATTGAACATAATGTCTTCAGAGGGACAAAGGGAGTTAGGGAAAAACTGAGGAAATCCTTATTAAGGGTAGATTTTTAGTTAATAATGTATCAGTATTGGCTCATTTACTATCATGCTAGGTAAGATGTCAATAATAGGGTAACTGGGTACAGGGTGTATTGAAACTCTAAATATCTTTGCAGTTTTTCTGTTCTAAAATTGAAATATGTTAAATTGAAGTGTGTTAAAAATATGTATCCAAAGCCCAGAAATGAATGCCATGCCACATGACATCTCGACAGGGCACAGACACTTACGCAGAAAGTTCACATCCAAAATAAATGCTGACCACATGAATTGTCAGAGGGCGAGGAAGGTAGTAAATTGTCTTCAGGTTTGTTTAGTACATATCCTTCATGTTATGTTGTTTCTGAAGATCCTTGGAGAAATTTCTCTACTTTATGAGGAAAGTTGCGTGTCTCTTAAGCCACTGAGTTTTGTTTTTGGTTGAATTTATGGATAGTATGAATCATGCAGCAGATGGTGTCTCCTTCTTTGTGATACTGCAAGGTAGTTTTATAACCTACTCCTACCAAACAAGCAAGGCTTTTTTTCTTTTGACTACTGGGGAAATTTTTTTGTTTATTATTTTTTTGTTTTTTTTTCCATATTTTTTGGAATTTATTGTTACATATTTGTATATGTACACAATAGAACAATATGATTTGTCCAACATCCTTCCCCTGCCTTTCCCCTTTTCCTCCTTCTCTTCCTCCCCTGGTTGCATTCCTCTACTCTACTGATCTCCCTTTGATTTTCAAGAGACACCCCCACGTTTCCTGTTTCTTGTTTAGCCTTCAGAGTTCAGCTTATTTTGCTTAACATCATGGACTCTAGTTCCATATATTTCCTGAAAATGACATAATTTCATTTTTCTTTATGACTAAATAAAACTCCAGTGTATATATATACCACATTTTCTTTATCTGTGTTCTAGATAAGAAAGAAGAGATGAATTTAAGTGTTCAGAGTGTCCTTCATAATATCCATGTGACTTGAATATGTTGATGGATTCCGTGGAGTAGGCAAAGTGGAACATAGAGTAGAATGTACACCAGTGGCGATATGTACCTTGTGTCTTGACCCATAAATTGAGACACTAAACACTACAGAGTGGGATATTTGAGGCAAGGACCTCAAAAAGTCTGGGTTAAAACCATAAACTGGTACCTGGCATTGACTGGGCACATAGTAGTGACTAAATATGTACCATATGCACTGTGGGAAGAAGAAAGTCAGCTTTTGTTGGATTTTGAATGCCAGGTTAAACAAGCTAGAGTTGAGGTTGTATGTGATAGGGAGCAACCTTTGTTTTTATTTTTTTGGTCCACACTTACTAGTAGCTAACACTGCTCATCTCCCAAGCTTGAAACATGTAATGATCATGTGTATCCTGATTTTAATTTATAATCCAGGTTTATCTTTTTCTGTTTTGAGCTTGCATTTTGATTTTTCTGTCTTCTCACTGCCATGCTCCAAATTAGACAAATGTATGTTCATAGCTGTACCACTGTTGAAGGCTCCTGATGAGTTTTTGGATTTATGTGATGTACATGTCCTAGATTAAATACTGTTGGCATGGCCTCGCTAGTGCTCAGCAGCATAGAAGGCTCTATATTGCTGCTGAGGGACATTTTGATCTTCTGATTTTAATGTCTAGACTGTCTGTCCCTATCTTCTCTTGGCTTTCCACATCTCCCTGCAGATTCTTTCCCTTCAGTAATTTCGTGTATCCTCTCTGTCCCCAGCTCAATACCAAAATTCATTCTAGACTAAGTTAATTCATTCACTGTAATTTCCTGCTCTACCAGGCTGCTCTGCCTTTCTTTCAGTCAAATTTACCTCCTCTTTTATTATTTTCAATGGGTGCTTCTTCAGTTAACAGGGGAAAAAAAAAAGGTTTTAGAATACCTTTATCCCATCTCTCCAACTCTCAGATCTTGTTCATAAGTAAACTTAAGAAATTAAGGAGTTCTTTTTTTAAAAAAATATTTCTTTTAGTTGTCAATTGACCTTTATTTTATTTATTTATCTTTATGTGGTGCTGAGAATTGAACCTGGGTCCTCGCACGTGCTAGGCAAGTGTTCTACCATTGAGCCACATCCCCAGCCCCATGGAGTTTTTAAATTTTTTTTTTTAAATCCTCCTTGATGTGCTTGTGGGTTAGGAGTTTGTGTTTAACTGCTTCCGGGTTGATGGACAACCTTGAGCCCTGGAAAGCAAGAGGGCAGTTTCTGTGGGGCTGGGTATCCCTGTGGCACTCAAGGAGGCCAAGCTGTGTTCCCCGAATCCCAGTGGTCAGACCTGCTCATGCTTCAGTGCTTTTGCAGAGCTGACCTACCCCAGGATGGTGTGGAACATGGTGCATTCACCTGTCACCAAACCGCATCCAAGACTGCATCTCTCCATTGGACTAGCTAGAAGGTTGTCAGTGTTCTGTTCTGGGCCACTTCCAGCTGCATTTTTTTTTTTTAAATATTGTTTTAGTTGTAGATGGACACAATACCTTTATTTTATTTATTTACTTTTTTTTAACAAGGTGCTGAGGATTGAACCCAGTGCTTCACATGTGCTTGGTAAGTTCTCTACCACTGAGGCACAACCCCAGCCCTTCAGCTGTGTATTTGAATCTTTGCTCCACAGCAGACTACTTCCTGGCTGCAGCGCTTCCCCTCCGTAGTCACAGGAGCCCTGGGCAGGTCTTTTGCTCTCAGCTTTAACCTTGGCTGGGCTTTGTTATTTCAACCACTGCGATGTGGGCATCGGCAAAGCTGTTGCCATACTTGGGAGCACTGACCTTTTTGACTTAATACCTTAAGAAATGATTTTAGGCCTCTTTGCCTCTGCTATTTTATGACATTCAGCTCACAGTAAGGAGGAAATAGCAGATAAGTCCATTGGTGGGCAGATCTCCTAATCACATGGTTGTTTTAGAATTTGATTGTTGAGGATAAGGTTTGAGAGGAAGTGTGCCCGAGAAATTATGAGACCTAGTTCTGGATTCTGGTGAGTTAATGGGGTTGTCTCCCAGCCTGCAAGTCTCACAGTGTATCTAAACTTTACAAATAAGTTTTTGCCTTTGAATTTGTTAATCTCTTTAAAAGTATTCAGCTTTATTATTATCAGTATATGATCATACTTCTATATTTGTCTTGGAATGATGGGTGAAGGGAAAGACTCTTAATTCATGAGTAGTTCACAAAAAATTAGACAGTGTTTAATTTTTGGAAACTTCCCTGTCTGTTCGGTTGACACCAGCTAGTGATGGTTCCATGCCGTGGGAAACCATAAAATGAGGAGATGCTGGAATCTCAGATTACAGATTTCTAAGTCTGAGGAAAGAAAAGTGTGGAGAGCTTCTGAATGTAGAGACGCTCCAGTTAGGAAAGAGGTCTTCCAGGTAGATGTCTCACAGTATTATGGATTCCAAAGAAAATTAATTCTCAAGTGTGTTCTACTTGGCCTAAAATGATCTGTCCACAAATATAAAACTATGAATAATAAATTATTCGCCCACTATAGGAATTGCTAATGAGAACATGAATTCTATGAAAATATTTTTTTTTTGAAAAAATAAAATGTTGCATAATAACAATAATGAAATGTAAGGGAATATCGTTCCTTTCTGTGTCTTTGTAGCAATCATATGCATAAATAAATAAATGGTGGGTGGGTGAGCAAAGTAGGGTTCACTGTAGGAATTTAATGTATGTTGATTTGTGTCTGGGCAGAAAGAAAACAAATGAGTTGGTTCTACAGGGTGGAAGCACCAATGTACTGCACAAGTAGGAGATTCTGGTTTGAATATTTATTATATTCTGCCGCAGTGATGATATGCTTGCCTTTTCCCCATTTTACTCTTTTCCCCTCCCCAATGCCTGGAACACTTTCTTCATCATCATTTGATGTAATGTGACACATTCCTTTAGCCCTCTCACTTGTTTAAACTTACTAACTTGTATTTTCTATCAACTTACTTTCTTTTCTAGCTTTATTGTTACATAACTAATAAGCAAAAGTTTTTGCACATGTTTAACATGAACATTGTGATGAGTTGGTACACATTCATATACCCATCATCGCAACAAGGAACTAACCAGACCCATCACCTGGTAAAGTCCCCTCACCCTCCACGAATTTTCTGTCTTTGTTTTTTCTTGATATTGAAGATCAGCTTAGTTTGTATAGTAAAATGTTATTGAGGAAATAAAAAAAGTCCCATAATATTTTACCCCTCAGCATTTTACCTTATCTTCATTACTCAGGAAAGCAAGCGCAGTAACAAATGAAAAATGTCTCCCTGTGGTTACAGAATCTGTGACTAACCTCAGAGGATAGATGAGTCATGCCGAGTAACTTCAGGATGAGCTTCTGTCCCCTCTGCACAATACCACTGCTCATCAGCTCTCACAACTCTCTGGGTCAAGGTGTCTTAACTAGCACCCTGTAAAACTAGGTCACCTTAGGTGCAGTCCTACTTGCAAATGGCCCTTCTTCACCTGAAACTAATGAAGTTTCAATTTAACTCCTCAGTCTTCTTGATGCCTGAGTTTTTAATTACAAATGTGTTTTCAAAAATTACCTGTTCAGTTTAGGAAATACTTGACTCAGTGGATCACTACCTAGTGAATGCTTATCAAAGTGACTTCTCAGCCCTTGGTGTCTCCATGGAGAACAATAAAGATAGGAGCAGCTGAAACTATACACAGTGTGACAGGCTGGCCCCAAGAGGCATCTCTGCTCTCCTTTGTTCTCCTGTTTCACTGACCTGAACAACTGGGTGCCAGGAAGTCAGGCTAGAAGGTAGACTTGTGGGTGGGGAAAATGGATAAAAGAATCCTCAATTCTTACATCAAGAAATAAGCCTACTTATCTTGATCTTTTGAAAAATTTATATGTATTATTCTTTCCATTCTTTGAGGATTTTCTTGGTCAAACAAATAAATGTGCAAGCAGAAATAAACCTCCCAAAGCAACCTAAATCCCAATAATCATAGCTTTAATTAAAAAAGTGTACTCTACTCATATAGTGAACTATTTTGCAGCCATTAATAATAATTTTCAAGAGTATTTGATAAGCTTGGAACAAGACAGGGATGCCCTCTCTCACCACTTCTATTCAATATAGTTCTCGAAACATTGGCCAGAGCAATTAGACAGACAGAAATTAAAGGCATAGAGATAGGAAAAGAAGAACTTAAATTAGCACTATTTGCAGATGACATGATCCTGTACCTAGCAGACCCAAAAGGTTCTACCAAGAAACTTCTAGAGCTAGTAAATGAATTTAGCAAAGTGGCAGGATATAAAATCAACACACATAAATCAAAGGCATTCCTGTATATCAGTGATAAATCCTCTGAAATGGAAATGAGAACAACTACCTCATTCACAATATCCTCAAAAAAAATAAAATACTTGGGAATTAACCTAACAAAAGAGGTGAAAGAACTATACAAAGAAAACTACAAAACACTAAAGAGAGAAGTAGAAGAAGACATTAGAAGTTGGAAAGATATACCTTGTTCATGGATAGGCAGAACTAACATCATTAAAATGGCCATATTACCAAAAGTACTCTATAGGTTTAAGGCAATGCCAATCAAAATCCCAACGGCATTCCTCGCAGAAATAGAAAAAGCAATCATGAAATTCATCTGGAAAAATAAAAGACATAGAATAGCAAAAGCAATTCTAAGCAGGAAGAGTGAAACTGGTGGTATAGCGATACCAGATTTCAAACTATACTACAGAACAATAGTAACAAAAACAGCATGGTACTGGTACCAAAACAGGCGGGTAGACCAATGGTACAGAACAGAGGATACAGAGACCAATCCACAAAATTACAACTACCTTATATTAGACAAAGGTGCTAAAAGCATGCAATGGAGAAAGGATAGCATCTTCAACAAATGGTGCTGGGAAAACTGGAAATCCATATGCAACAAAACGAAACTGAATCCCTTTCTCTTGCCATGCACAAAAGTTAACTCAAAATGGATCAAGGAGCTTGATATCAAACCAGAGACTTTGTGTCTGATAGAAGAAAAAGTTGGTTCTAATCTCCATCTCGTGGGGTCGGGCTCCAAATTTCTTAATAGGACACCTATAGCACAGAGTTAAAATCAAGAATCAACAAATGGGACTTACTCAAACTAAAAAGTTTTTTTTCTCAGCAAGAGAAACAATAAGAGAGGTAAGTAGGGAGCCTACATCCTGGGAACAAATATTTACCCTTCACACTTCAGATAGAGCTCTAATCTCCAGAGTATACAAAGAACTCAAAAAATTAAACAACAAGAAAACAAATAACCCAATCAAAAAATGGGACAAGGATCGGAACAGACACTTCTCAGAGGAGGATATACAATCAATCAACAAATACACGAAAAAATGCTCACCATCTCTAGCAATCAGAGAAATGAAAATTAAAACCACTCTAAGATACCATCTCACTCCAGTAAGAATGGCAGCCATTATGAAGTCAAACAATAATAAGTGCTGGTGAGGATGTGGGGAAAAGGGTATACTTGTACATTGCTGGTGGGACTGCAAATTGGTGCAGCCAATTTAGAAAGCAGTATGGAGATTCCTGGGAAAGCTGGGAATGGAACCACCATTTGACCCAGCTATTCCCCTTCTCAGACTATTCCCAAAAGACCTTAAAAGAGCATATTACAGGGACACAGCTACATCAATGTTCATAGCAGCATAATTCACAATAGCTAGACTGTGGAACCAACCCAGATGCCCTTCAATAGAAGAATGGATAAAAAAAATGTGGAATTTATACACAATGGAATATTACTCAGCACTAAAAAATAACAAAATCATGGCATTTGCAGGGAAATGGATGGCATTAGAGCAGATTATGCTGAGTGAAGCTAGCCAATCCATAAGGAGCAAATGCCGAATGTCTTCTTTGATATAAGGGGGGGGCAACTCAAAACAGAGCAGGGAGGAAGAGCATGAGAAGAAGATTACCATTAAATAGGGGTGAGACATGCATGGAAGATGGAAGGAGACCCTCATTGTTATGCAAAATTACATATAAGATGGTGTGAGGAAGAAAAAAAAAGAGAGAGAGAGAAAAGTGTCATAGAGTGGGTAGAGAGAGGTGATGAGAGGGGAAGGGAGGGGAGGGGGGAATAGGAAGGGTAGCAGAATACAATAGACACTAATATGGCTGTATGTATAAACATGGCTGTAAAAACAATGTGATCCTGCAATCTGTACACATGGAAAAATAAGAATTCATACCCCACTTGAATCAAAAGTATGATATGTCAAGATCATTGTAATGTTTTGAGCAACTAATAGAAAAGTTAAAAAAAGTATTTGATAAGGGTTTGAAGATATTAAATTTTAAAAAAAGCATTGCCTCAATATAGTAGAAGCATATCTCAGATCCAACCTTTTGTTTATATGTGTTCACAGAAAAAAATTATGGAAGGAAAGAATCTTAGTGTCAGCAATGATTAATTCAGATGGTGAGATTGCTTATAGGGGATTTAAATACTTTCTAAGACATTTTATTTATTTATTTATTTTTGGCAGTATCAGGGATTTAACCCAGGGCTTCACACATGTTGGGCAAGTAAGTAGTCTACCACTGAGCTTCATCTCCAGCCCTTTTAAAAATTTTCTGTTTTAGACAGTTCTAGCTAAGTTACCCAGGCTGGTGTTGCACTTGTGGTCCTCCTGCTTTAGCCTCTCAAATACTTGGGACTACATATGTGTGCCACTGTGCCTAGCTTTCTAATTACTTTCTTTCTTTTTTAGAATATGTGTGCATTTTTTTTTCTTTTTGATACCAGGGATTGAACCCAGGGGTGTTTAACTACTTAGCCACATCCCCAGCCATTTTCTTAAACAATTTTGGACAGGTTCTTGTTAAATTGCTTAAAGCCTCACTAAATTGTGGAGGTTGGCTTTGAATTCGTGGTCCTCCTGTCTCAGCCTTCCGGGCCACTGGGATTACAGGTGTGTGCCACCACACCCAGCTTCATTTTTAAATTATTAGAAGAATAATGGTAAAATAGTAAGCTTTTTCTATGATTTTAGATGCTCCAGAGTTGTCCCCATTGGATAAAGACACCCCCAAAAGAGTATAGAGGTTATTAGCTAAGGTGATGGAGCTTTACAACCACGTGAGGACAGGTAACAAAGTGAAAATTTAACTTCTTGAAGCTCCACATGTGTTTCTGAGAATCAGTTTGGGGACCCACTGTTTTATGTGTGGGTCTCAAAATTTCTAACTGAAAGGGGCTGCATTAGCCATTTGGAATTTTTCCTAGTTCTGGAGACGGTGAGGTCCAAGATCAAAGCCCTGGCAGATTAGGTATCTGGTGATCGGCTTCTGCCTGCTCCACGGAGGGCGCCTTCTCACTGTGTCCTCCTGGGGTGGAAGAGGCAGATGAGCTCTCTGGAGCCTCATTGACACGAATCCCCCTGGAGGGCTGTGCCCCAAAGGCCCCACCTCCTAATTCTATCAGTTTAGGGGTCGATTTCCATCTTTAGATTTGAGGGGATACAAACTTTCAGACTGCAGCAGGGGCCCAGTTCTGAGCTCCTGGAAATGCCCAAAAGGGAGGTTGGAGAACACAGAAACCTTACTTGCTCAGCAGTTTCATCTAAGATTCTTGGGCTGGTTGAGATTTTTGAAGGAAACAACCTAACTACCCCATAGGGAGCTACGCGGGGACAGGAAAGTCTATTTAGTTTTCCATTGGAGCAGTGGCCTTGCTGTACAGGACTAGCGCCTTCAATGCCCAGAGCAACTCTGCTCATAGCAGTCCTCAGTGCAGTGCTGACGCTCAGAGCTACATGTTTTGCTCCATCTCAGCCGTTATTTTTAATGTAGTTTTTCTTAATATTACTGTTTTTACCTGTTTGTCAGTGGTTCTTTTTCTTTTTTAAAAATCATTTTAAAACTCCTCTTTTATTTTCATTTTTCATCGTCAGCTTCTCCAAAAATGTTTTTTTGGAAGAGACATATATGCAATAAAGACTTAGGCAGATACTTATTACCACTTGTTTTATGTCTTGTGTAGAGTATGTATTTTGTATTTTTAATAATAAACGATTCCACAGAAGTACAACAGGTACAAAATGTAGTATTTTAACGTTTTTCCGACTTGGCTTTGGATTTTAAATTTTGCATGAGAAAAGCAATCAGCGCTTTATTTCTTTTGAATTTGTGGTTCACTTCTGCTTTATAGTTTAAACCATACGTAGTCTCTCTATTGCTGAGGACAGTTTCAATGTTAATTTGCATTTTTATTGGCTGAATAACAAACAAAATTAGTACAAAATTCTGCTAATGAGTTTTCAAGAAATGAGACAGGCAATATGAAACAGGAGTCCTTTATTGAGAGTGTAATGTAGGGGCAGCAAGTTTTAAAGAAAAATTTACAGCTTTTGAATTATTCTCTCTCTCTCTCTCTCTCTCTCACACACACACACACACACACACACACACACAATGTTATCGTATATTAGTATGAACTCTGCTGAAGTTTGTGACCTCTCCAAAATATAAGCTAAGAGTTTTAAATGTAGATGTTCAGGTAGCATTGCACTTTAATTTATATATTTAGGTAGACTCAAAAATGACAATCGAATCGACATATTACCTGTCTACATGAAAGAAGCATTGGGGTTAAGTGGATGATGGTGAAGAGGTGTCTTAGTCTGTGCAAATTGTTATAGAAAAATACTATAAAGTGAGTGGTTTAAAAATAACAGACATTTATTTCTCTTGGTTCTAGGCTCTGAGAGTCTCTGATGAAGGCACTGGCAGATTTGGTGTCTGGTGAAGTCCTGTCTCCTGGTTCATAGATGGCACCTTCTCCCCGTGTCCTCACTTGGCTGAGGGGAAAAGCTAGCTCTTTGCCTCTCTTTTATCAGAGCACTGATTCCAAACACCAGAGCTTTGCCCTCATGACCTGATCACATCCCAAAGACCCTACCTGCTAATACAGTCACCTTGGGGTTAGAGAGGAGATGCAGAAGTTTAGACCACCGCAGGAGGGACTAGTTTACTTGACATAATGTGGACACAGCCCTCTTCCTTTCAGGAATACCTATGAAGACAGAGGAGTGAATATATTTTAAGGTACAATGGACTATGATGGGTCTAAGATCAAAGAGAATGTAGAGGAAGGGAGAGGGAGACGGAGGGAGGGAAAGAGGAGGTACTGGAGGGTGAAGTGGAACAAATTATGTTATGTGCATGTCTGAACATGTCACAATGAACTCTACTACCATGTATGATTAAAATGCATTAAAATTATAGAAAAAGATTCAGGAGAAAGAAAGTTCTTTGATGCAACCCCAGAGGAACAGACTTAAAGGACTGAGCAATGTGGCACTGCTGTGTGCAAAGATTTCTTTTCTTTAAGAAAGAGATAAGAAATGATCTTATCATTTAACTCTTGTAGAATTTGGTGTTCAGTATACATTCTCTCTTTCTCTCTCTCTCTCTCTGTGTATGTGTGTGTATTATTTAATTAAAAATTTAAGAGCCAAGGTTCTAATAAATATAGGATTTCAAGTTGCAACTACTCAACTGTGGGTCACAGATTTGTACAAGAACAAGTTCATTTTTACTGCATTCTTTAAATGACCATGTAATATTCTGCTGAACAGATGTATGTATAATCAGTCCCTCACTTCTGGACATTTAGGTTGTTTCATATTTCTCACTAACATAAACAGCATATGAGATCACTTTCAAGTGGATCTCTGCACAAATACACATACATATATTTTATTTTGCATTTATTTTAAGAAGTGGAAATTTTTGGCCATGTAATTATGAAACTTAGGACAATAATTTTTGAAAGAGTTTTCTGCACTTGCTGTCTTCTCTTTATAGCCTTTTAATTTTCTGAACCACTGAAATCTGATTTCTTGCTGTATTTATTCCACCAAAACTTTTCTTACTAAGAAATCCAATTATTACTTTCCTGCATTTATCTTACTGGAACTCCCTGTAGCATTGGGAATTGGTGACAACTGCTTCTTGAAGTTATTTCTTTAGTCTCAGCCTTCAAGACTTCATTTTGCTTAGGGGGATCCTCATTTGTGTGAGGATGGTAAAAGTCGAGATGAAGAGGACATTCCCTATACACCGAGGGCCAGCGCATTGTCAGGTGACCTAGACTTGGTGCTCCACCAGGTCCTTGAGTTAGTGGCATAAGCTGGAGGAATGGTGATAATCCACATTACTAGCAGTGCTATCTAGTGGCAAGAAGAGTGTTTTGATTTGGCTTCAGGGTCTGGCGGAACTGGAGGTGCTGACAGTGTGCTGTTGTGTTTTCCTATTTCTTGGGCCTCTGTCATTCCCTTGGTTCCTGACCATTTTTCCAGCTCTGATTTTCCAAACTGTAGTCAAGTTTGTGAGTTCTTAAAAGGTGTTTGATAAGGTTTCTTTCTGTTTTAAGATAACTAGAGTTTCTTTTGCCTGCTCTCAGGAACTCCTCCTGGAATTACTCAGATCTTTGTGGATCAACTCCTCGGACTCCTGGCTTAAGCCTACATGCTGATGACCTCTCATTCCTAACTCTTCAAGTCTCTGTTGAGTTCCAGACCACTACATCTAACTGTTCATTGACTATTTCTATCTAGATGCCCTTGGATGCTACGAGATCAACTTGTTAACAAATGAGCTATTATCTTGTCTTCTTAATCTTCTCTCTTCTAGTTTTCAACCTCAGTAAGACAATAGAAAATGACCCTCTAAAAACTGGAACAAGAAAATGATGCCCTTTTTAAAAAAATTTTTTTAGTTGATAGACCTGCTGATAGACCTTTATTTTATTTATGTATTTATATGTGGTGCTGAGAATCGAACCCAGTGCCTCACACATGCCAGGCAAGTGCACTACTACTGAGCCCCAGCCCCAGCCCCAGGGATGTCCTCTTTCACTACTCATATCAACATAGTCCTTGAAACCCTAGCCAGATCAATTAGACAAAATAAAGAAATTAAAGAGAAGTTAATAGGAAAAGAAGAGCTCAAACAATCCCTGTTTTCCAATGACATGATTCTATGTTTAGAAGACCCCTCTGCAAAAAAACTCACAAAAAAACCAAAAAAACAAACAAACAAAAAACCCTCCACTAAAAAGCTACTAGAACTCCTAAATGAATTCAGCAAAGTAACAGGATATAAAATTAACACCCATAAATCAGTTGTGTTTCTTCACACCAGTGATGAATCAGCAGAAAGAGAAATCAGGAAAACTGTCCCATTCACAATAGCCTCAAAAAAAAAAATTGGGGGACTCAAATCTAACAAAAGAGGTGAAACACCTCCACAATGAAAACTACAGTACACCAAAAAATTCAACTCAAAGTGGATCAAGGACCTCGGTATTAGACTGAAGACCCTATGCCTACTAGGAGAAAAAGTAGGTCCAACTCTCCACCATATTGTCTTAGGAACTGAATTCCTCAGTAAGACTCCTAAAACTCGAGAAGTAAAATCAAGAATCAACAGATGGGATGGTATCAAACTAAAAAGCTTCTTCACAGCAAAGGAAACAATCAAGAATGTGAATAGAGTGTCTATAGAATGGGAGAAAATTTTTGCCACCTCAGAGCATTAATCTCCAGGATATATGAAGAACTAAAAAAACTTAACATAAAAAACCCCCAAATAAATGGGCTAAGGAACTGAACAGACACTTTACAAAAGAAGAAATACAAGTGGTCAAAAAATATATGAAAAATGTTCAACTAAGATTTCATCTCCAGTCAGAATGGTAATTTTCAAGAATACAAGTCACAATAAATGTTGGTGAGGATGTTGGGGAGAAAGGTTCACTTATACATTGCTGGTGGGATTGAAAATTGGAGCAACCACTCTGGAAAACAGTATGGAGATTCCTTAGAAAACTTGGAACAGAACCACCATTTGACCCAGTTTTCCCACTCCTTGGTTTATACCCCAAAGACTTCAAATCAGTGTACTACACTGATGTAGCTACATCAATGTTTATAACAGCCTAATTCACAATAGCCAAGGTATGGAACCTACCTAGGTGCCCTACAACAGATGAATGGATAAAGAAAATGTGATATATATACACAATGGAATATTACTCAGCCTTAAAGAAGAATGAAATTATGGCATTTGCCAGTAAAGGAATAGAACTTGAGAATATCATGCTAAGTGAAATAAGTCAGTCCCCAAAATCCAAAGGCAGAATATTCTTTCTGATATGTGGATGCTAATCCATAACCAGGGAGAGGAAGATTAGAAGTTCATTGGATTAGACAAAGGAGAATGAAGGGAAGGGAATGGGAATAGGAAAGACAGTAGAATGAATCGAACATATCTTTCCTATTCTTATATATGAATAGATGACCAATATAACTCCACATCATGTACAACCACATGTAATTGGATCCTAATTGGAACAAGTTGTACTTATTTTATATACTTATAATATGTTTAAAATACACTCTACTGTCATGCATATCTAGAAAGAACAAATAAGAAGAATTTAAAAAACAGAAAATGAGCAAAATACACAAGAATGAATGATCTATTTTATAGGAGATAAGGGCTATGAAAATGAAGCAGAGAAAATTGGGTTGGGAGAATAGAGGGTTGACATTTAACAGGAGTAGTAAATGTAGGACTTTTTGAGCAGTGACACTTAAGCAAAGACTTGAGGAAAGTGAGGGAGTTATTCAAGTAGATATTTGAGGGAGAAACATTCCAGGCAATGAAAATAACCAGTGCAAAAGTTAAAGCATGCTTAGTGAATTGGTCAGTTTTCCATTCCTATAATGAACTTCCTGAGGTGGAGTACTTTAGGAAGAAAAGAGGTTGATTTAGCTTAGAGTTTTAGAGTTTCAGGTATGGCACAGTGTCTTCATCTCTGCTGAAGACCCCATGGTGGATGGCAACACATGGTAGGAGTGCATGTAGGAGCAAGAGTGAAAAGTCAAAAGTTCTTTCCAGAACTCAATTTTAGTGATTTCAGACAGGAAGTCAGAGAATGATTCAAGGGTCAGGCTCAAGCTTTTATAACAACTCTGATAAGAACCAAGGGGTCCTGGGAGTGTTGTGTTAATCCTGATGACACTGTCCCCAGTGATCTCCCATTAGAGCTGCTTCTTAAAGGTCCCATCACTTCTTGCTCCACAGTGTGGACCAAGCCTCCAGTTCATGGACCCTGGGGACAAACTATCCCAACCATAGCACATGGTGTGACTGAGGAGTAGCCGGGATGCTGGTGTGGCTGGTGTGGGGTGAGGGAACAGACGAGGAGATGTGGTCAGGACTGACCACCGGGGAGTTCTGAGCAGAGAAGTGACATGGCCTGGCATTTCAGTGGGTCTCCTTGGTTGCCGCTCACTTCGAGATCTGGAAAAGACTGACTCTTCTTTTACCCCTTCACTCCTGCTTCCAGCCAATCACCCGGCCACCAGCCCCCAGGGCTCATCTTCCAAGTCTGTGTGCTGGCCCACGCCCTGCCCCTCCGCCCACCCTGCCTCCTCCTCGGTCATCTCAATGGATAGAGGGTGGTTGCCGTCTTTCTGCTCTGTATTCAGGCCTTTTGCTTGAATGTACTTTATAATGTTTCTATTTTAGTATGACTTTCCAATTTATGCTCTTTGGACTTATCTTAACCTTTCAAAAACATAAAAAATGAAGAGAGAGATTGCTGCCATTTTGTTATTTGAAATCCCCTCAGGTGATGAGGCAGTCTTGGGAGAGATCTTCCAGGTCCAGATTTTCTTCATGCAGATCAACAAAACAGAACAAAGCTGGATGCCGTGGTGCACGCCTGTAATCCCAGCGGCTCGGGAGGCCAAGGCAGGAGGATTGCAGGTTCTAAGCCATCCTCAGCAATTTCGTGAGGCTTATTTGGACGCTGTCTCAAAATAAAAAATAAAAAGGGCTGGGGATGTGGCTCAGTGGTTAAGGGCCCTTCCCTGGGTTTAATCCATGGTACCAAACCAAAACAAAATATGATCTACTTCCCCTACACCTTTTGTTCTGTTTTTTAAGAAGTCACATCTTATTTATCATACTGTGTTTGTAATACGTTTTTGTATTTATCATATTATTACTGCATTTGAGATACAATATTATTATAATGTTATATTAAAAGCACATAATAAATGTCACTAATTTGCTTTTCTTATTTGAATAGAAGTCTTGGTTTATATTTCTTTCTTGTTTCCTAAAATTTGTGGTTTCTCTTTTTGGAGGTGAACTAACTTATTGTTGAGTATCATTTCAGCAAACCTTAAGGGAAACCTCTTATTTCTGAACTTATTATTTTTATTTTTTGGCACCAGGGATTAAGCTCAAGTGTACTTAACCCCTGAGCTACACCCTCAGCCCTGTTTTTATTTTTTATTTTGAGACAGGGTCTCACTAAGTTCTTTAGGGCCTTGCTAAGTCGCTGAACCTGGCTTCAAACTTGTGATCCTCCTGCCTCAGCCTCCTGAGCTGGGGGCACTACAGGTGTGAGCCACCATGCCTTGCTCTTGTGCTCTTGTTTCTGAACCTTTTAATGTTATATTCAACATAATACCATGGGAATAAGGATGGTCTGCAGTAGAGAACCCATCAATCAAGAGATACTCTTCGGAGGACCTTTACTCCTCTGGAAATGTCTTTATATTTTCTTTCTCTATCTCTGTGCTCCTTCCTCCCTCCCCGTCCCCATTTTCCCTTTGTTTCTCTTCCTTTTTCACCTGTCTTCTTCTCTCACCTGTCTTCTCTCTCCCCTCCTTCTCTTATCTCTGTCCTCCGTCTCAAGTCCACTTCCTGTCAAGTCCATCTTCCACACTATTTCAGGATGATTTTCCTTGCATGTGTCATTCTCTTTTCCCAGAATGCCCTTGCTTTTCAAGATGGAAGTGTTTGTCCCCTAGGAATAAGACCCAGCTGGCGCAGTGATTCCTCTGGGAAGACTTCCTGTACCCACCTGAGGAGAGGCACCCTCCCTCCCTCTTGCCACCTGGCTGCAGTGGTTCTCCATCATCAGACCACAGTAGGAGCCGGCTCCGTCAGAGAATTTGTCTCTCATTTCTGAACCCTCACTGGGTATCCCAGCTTAATGTATGTTGGTTGAATAAAAAATACTGAAGAAATTACATTAATGGTTGATTATCCAAAATTGAGTATAGTAAATAAATCAAAAGTTTTTTTTTTTTTATTCTCATTTAACTTGTTTTAGATACCTTACCAACTTCTGTATTGTCACGGACTGCAAGGTAACTTTGAATAGTTGCTTAATAGAAGCATATTAAAGGTAGAATTACAGAAAAAAGTGATGTTCTAAATTACAGACCTATCAGTCTTTTATATATCCTCTCACATCTGTAGCCTGGCTTTATGTTCAATAAATGGCAGGTTTGGGACTCCCAATTCAATATCCTAGATGAGGAACAAAATTATTTTGAGTACAGATATTTAGCTATTACAGTTTTTATTTGCTCTATATCACTTAATTGAGAAAAGTCTAGTTTAAGATTCACTTTAGAATATAAATCTTTTATTCCTTAGACTTTTATTATCAAAGTCAATTTAGGATTTATCTTTATTTTTTAATAACATTTGTTGATCTTTGATTCCTTAAGTCCAATTTAATTGTAGAATATATTGGTCTTTAATTTCTTAGTCAAGAGCCATCTATATGCCAGTGTTGATTTGTGTTTCAGGACTTAGGTACTCCAGAGAGATTTTTATTACAGTACTAATCAGGACAGAGTGCAGAGGAACAGCGCCTTGCAGATGAAATTCCAGAACTAAGTCATAAACAGGGTTATGTCCTAAATCTCCTTAGTTTTAGATTTTTTTTATAACTCAGGGCAGTTTTTAGAAGAACTGAATTTAGCATTTCTTGCCATAGCAAATATTTATTTTCACAAAGCACATGTTTTGAATATTGGAAAAGATTAAACACGGCATATTTGGGACTAATTTTCACATTCTACAGTTGATTTTCATGCACAGATGACATGGCCTTTCATGCACATAGGACAGCAAATCAAATGATTTGATCTTATAGCAACGTGTGAACTTTGCTACTTAAGATGGGTGACAGCTAACATAATGTATATGGGCTTCTTTCTAATCAACAGCAAGGAAAGATACAAGGTCAACCTTTAGACTCCATTTTACCTGTTTTGCATAACAAATATACCCAGTGGCCTAGGAACTTAAAACAATTACTTAGGCATTTGTCAGTTCTCTGCCGGCTGGGCTAAGTTAGTGGTTCTTCTCTGTCTGGCCCAGGAGTCTCATGAGGGCTCCTCTGGATTGGAATTGCCCCTCCCAGATGTTTTTTTTTGATTGGTTTTTTGTTCCTTAAACTTGTCTCATTTCTTCATGCACCTGTCCTTTCTTCTCTGATTCTTACCCAAATGTACTGAATATATTAGTACATATACACCAGAATATTGACAATCTATTGACATGTGTTTTAAGTCTACTCACCCTGGCTCACATCGGTTATACTGATCAGGTTCAATTAGGAAGCAGAACCACAGGGAAGGTTATAGAAGAGAAATTGACTGTAGAAAGAAGACCTTGCTGGAAAAAACTTGGAAACACAGTTCCAAGGAGGGAGTTGGAGGATGAAAAAAAGCTGCCACCTGGTCACCTGAAGCCCTGGCATGGAGGACTACCAGAGCTTGCAAAGATCTCCGGTCACTCACGATCAGCAAGCTGCCAGTTGGGAAGAAAGACCCAGCAAGGAGTGGAGGAGACGGGGGAGGGGGGGGGAACAAGTTGGAAACTGTTGACACTTTTGCTTTGTCTCTTGCTACATGTAAGCATGTTGACTTTTATGGAGTAAGGGCTACCACTCCATTTTTGGCATTCAGATTTCACTGAAAATCCCTTTTAGCCAAATCTAACTTGGGATCTTACAGGGAAAAGTTTCTGGGAAATTTGGTTTCACCTTGGCCAAATGGACACAGTACAAGTGCTATACTACTATACTACATTTAATATACCCAGAGTCTTAGGTGAGAGGTAGTCCTGTCCCCAGGTTTTGTCCTGCGGGACCCGTACTTTGCTAGGCTCTCTATAGTATAGTAGGCAAATGGGATAATATAATTCTGGTTATAAATAGTGATTAATATGTAAAACTGATCTTGTTTTCCTTGATTTCTTGGCTTTTAGTATTTCATACTACCAAATAAAAACTATCTTAGGATGGCTTTAATTTAAAGTGTTTTTGTTTTCATTTTCTTCTGTATAACATGGCTTATATTTTTATTTTATATATTTGTGTTTTTATAATTATATATTCAAATGTGTAAAATATCCCAAAATAGAAAATAAATACAGTGAGAAAACCATCCCTCCCATCCCAGCCTCTGTGTATTGAGTTCCATCCCTCCATTACTTACTGATCTTGCCAGAGATTTTTTTTTTAATGCCTATAGGAAAAAAACCCACAAATTTATTTAATTTCCAATACTTCTTTTACTCAAACAGTAGCATGCCAAGTATACTGTACTGTACATTTTGATTTTCATGCAACAGTAAATATATAAATAACTAAGATGCCTTTATCTTTAAGATCCCTCATGTCCACAAATATAGTCATATAAATATATGAGCTTTGGAAAGCAAGTAAATGTAAGGAATTGAATGAAGAGCCATTTATAAGTCATATTCAAAGACCAATCAAAACAATTTTTCTGTTTCTGCTGTGTTGAATTGTGTATGTTGTCATTCCCTTACCATAGAATCGGCTCTGTCTCTTCCCCTGGAATCATGGCTTCCTTGTTTGTTGCTTCAAGTCCACTCACCACCCCGCGGTTCACCACCCGCAGTTCCTAAGTCAGTCCTGAGCAATGTCAGGATCCTCTGCAAACCTGGTGGTCTAGAATGCTCAGACCGCGGTCGGCACTGTTGGCTGGCGGGGGAGCAACGCTGCAGGACCAGGGGTGCCCAGCTCCACCCATGCTGCACCATGCTGCATCCAGGACTGAGAGTCCGCCTCAGGCTGACCCCTTCTCATTGGCCCTCTTTTGGGGATTGGATCCTATTCTGAAACCCTCCCATATTTACCCCTGCTTAGCTTGGCCAATGATTGCGTCAAGGAAGGAACATATATCTCTCCTAATTCCCTCTGTGTCTCTAGTTGTACTGAGTCAGACTCAGACTCCAACCTCCTGGAGTCACATGGCTTGCCATCCCTGTCCTCTGACTACCTGGAAACTCCTGTCACTCCCATGTTGGTCAGTAAGACCCACATACACATCACCACATTAAATCTAAGTTCACCATTCCTCTGTGGATATTCTCGTTTATTCCAATGCTGACTCACATGGAGGATTCTCACTGAAACGAGCTAGGGTCTCTGCTCCCAGTCTTCCAATCTGGAATATTTAAATTTTCCCTTGATTCTGGAACTCAAGTCCCTGCACACCACAAAGCCAAACACATCTTAGTGATGACTTGTTTGACTTTTTGTGTGTGCTGTGTTCATTATATTTACGGATCTGGCGGTAGAAGTAATATCATAGAACAATCTATTTGACTTGCTTCAGGAGTGGATGAAACTAATCTCTATTTTTTTTATTTTTACTTTTTCACTGAAATCGTAAATTCTAGAAGAGTGCAGTGGCACATGCCTGTAATCCCAGTGACTCTGGGAGACTGAGGCAGGAGGATAGCAAGTTTGAAGTTAGCCTGGGCAACTTAGTGAGACCCTATCTCAAAATAAAAAGGGTTTGGGTTGTAGAGAAAAATAAAACTGGCATACGTCAGTTTTCAGATCACCAGCCAACCAAAGGCAAGTGCAGCTTTAATGATGCTGGTGGCTTCTTTCTAGGACTACAGCATTTTGAATGCTGCTGCTGTTTCATTTCTGATTATACTTTCCAAGCCATTTGAGTCTATCTCCCCTTAAATGATAAAACATGGGAAAAATTGCTCTAGAACTAAGATGCATATTAATCACCTTCTTTTCTAAGTCAATTATCAAGCCCCTCACTGAAGATCAAATCACCATTTCAAAATGACATTCGCCTCTTGGTAACACCTGAAAAATAGAAAAATTCTTTACATGATACATTTAAATTATAGATACATACTGCATCCAGTGGTTTATTTAAAAAAGCCTATCAAATAATATTACACAAGAACAATGCTAGCTGATAAGATATTTCTGTGATATAATAATAGATAATATTAAATAAGGGTTATTCACACATAGTTTGAACATTTGAATCTCCAAATCAGAGACAGTAAGGACTAAGGATATTAGTTGAAATAAAATAAAAATACTGCTCATGCTTCTATGCCACAGTCTCCTATAATTAATTGTAAAGGAACTTTGGAGGATGATAATTTTTTTTTAATGAGTAAATTGACTCTTTTATGCTTTCTCCTTCAACTTTTACTCAATAATAGCTGGAGTTTTATCACATCTATCATTTATAGCAAATTTTTCTGTAATTATTAAAAATGTGATTTCCCTCTTTATGCTCATTCAATAGAAAGGTGAAAGTGATTTTTTTAAAAAAAGACAGCTTAGAATGTACAAAAATGTGTCTTTTAAATCCAGTGCTCTGAAAGGAAGTATTCCCCCCCCCCATTCATGGCATAAAATTAGAATTCAAGAAGGAAAATCTGATATAACGAATCAGAAGTTAAAGAAACACATTGATTTCCAAAACCTTTGACTTTTTTTTTTTTTTTTTTTTTTTTAGCACTCTTTTAATTGCTGTGAAGAAAAAAAAAAGCATTTAGCTCTGAGAAGTGCTGTGAGCTGACGCCCTCCTTAGGCTTGGGAATGTCTGCAAATTAGTTTAGGTAGATCACTGCTTGCATTGCAGCCTGGCTGTGTTCAGGTCTGACTCCTGAGACGTGCTGCACGTCAGGTTGCCTGTTCATTCTCAGCAGAAGTCTGGCTTCAAGAGACAGCTGTGTTGGCTGGAATGCTCAGAAGAGACAACTGAAGTCACAGGGCTTTCCCCGCTCAGTGCTGAATGAGGCTGACCTTGCAGGTTGTGCTTGGACCACAAGATAGTAGTTCTCTCAGCAACCTCTTGCATTTTCTGGGTTTAGCTTCTATATAAAACCTCAAAGTGTATGATTAGAATTCTGTTTTGGGAAGAGAGATGTTGAACAGAGATGACATGCAGAGAGAAAATTTGAAGAGTTGGCAGTGGGTTGAAGGTGGATATAAGTGAGAGAGGCTACTTGGATTTCCTTGAAGTTAGAGTGACAACTCCACAAATTGTGTTCCAGGTGACCTGATCTGCCCCTTGTGCTGTGGATGATGGAGGCTTTATAGTCACCCTCCCTCAGATCAAAAGAAGACTTATTTTGTTATATATATCACATATTCCCTAAATGTTCAGCACTGGGATGGTTCCTGTTATGGGGTAGCAAAGAAATATCAGGCACAGTATTGAATCTCAAGCACCTTGCAGCTTATTTAATAGATTGATAACTTTAAAAAAAGAGACACATGACAGGACAGGTTGTAATAAAATATTTAAATGAGGTTGGGATGGATGGAATATACTATTGAATTTAAAGAATGGAAACAATATTAGATGAATTTTAGGAGACAAGGTTATGAGCCTAGACTCTAGACTTTGCAGGATGGATGGGATTTGTGCCTGCAGAGAGAAGTGAGTAAGTAGGTCAGTTCCAGCCCCAGTTTCCCTATTCTTAGTCCCCACAGCTTAGTCCTGTGACCCTGTAGACTGTAGACTCAGCTTGGCCCAGTTTCTGACCTCCTCTGAGTGGGGCATTTCTGAGCTTTTACCTGCTGCAGGGCTCCTAGGTCTCCTTTGTAGGTTCACAATTTGATTGCTAGAATACTCCTTATTTCCAGGTTTACATGTGTTTAGGGTTCAGTTGTGTCACATTGCCTCTTAAAATATGTCAAAGCCCCAGGTATCTGTAAATACAACCTTATTTGGCAACTTCTGCTGGTGGGTGAGTTCTGCCGGCCTCTGCGGCTGAGAAAGCCCTTTTCTTCTCCACCACCATTGAGTGTAGTGGTGCAGCTCTTCATGGTAGGCTGTGCCCTCCAATGTTTCAGCAGACTCTGTAGCTCATTGCCAACTTCTTCTTTCTGGGTTCTAGTCACACGATTTGAAGAATGCAGTCCACAGATAAGGATGAATGAAGGCAAGAGTAGAATTTATTCAAGTGTGAACAGAAATAGCACCTGCAGGCTTAGAGGGGACCTAATAGCATGTTGCTGCTTGAGTGTGCTAGGCTAGGGGTTTATATAGTAACTGGATCAATGCTGTTGGTCTAAATTTATGCTAATCAGGGTTTGGAAAAGTACTAATCTATGGTTTAGTCCTGCAATCTCTATTGGTGTCGGTCCCACTTCCATTTTCCTGCTGCTCTTGGGGAAATGGAAGGTTGAGATCCTTGGGGGTTTGGGGTTACTGTGTGGAGCTGGTGTCTGCCCAGCTGTGGAAGGTCTGTGTGTCCTGACCCTCTTATCCCTGGCTGCTGTGCCTCAGGCTCGCACAGGTATGGTGGGTTTCTCTCCACCCAGCCTGTGCTCACTGCCCTCCACTGCCCTTTCTCGCCCGGGATTGGTGGGCTGGATACTTGGCTAGGTAGCCGGGGAGCCAGGTCAATTGTAGATGTAATCAAGTTCAAATGAGAGTGGGTGCTCAATTCAGTGATTTGGGATTAAAAGTCTCCAGATCTCTGAGAGAGTCAGACTGTTGTTTTAAGCCAGAGTATGTGATGACTTGTGGCAGTCATGGAAAATGACACCTGTGGACTCTGAAAAGAACCAAGAGCTTTTTCTTCTGGGCCCTTTAATTTTATGATCAGGACTTCTTTTTGGTGGCTGTTTTCACAATTATTATCTAGTATTGATGAGGCCAGGAATAATGAAAGGAAATGATAGTTTATCTTTCTGGTGTAATCATTGAAGTGCAGCAAAAATATATGCTTTTTGTTATGGAAATGTGTCTGTAAGTGGGAAAGACAGGTTACTAACCAGTGTGTACTGTGATACTTATTTCAGATGCTATATATACACAAACATACATAAAATAAAAGTGGTTACTTCTGGATCAGTGGATTATGTGTTATTTCTATATTTTTCTTTGCTAATATCAATTTTCTGATTTATCCAAAATATTTTTTGATTGTATAATCCAAAGTTACTTTTAAAATTGTTTGATGGCAAACACTGAAGTTTTTATTCAGTTGCATTTTTTGTATGCTACGCATTTCTGTTTGGCTATATTTTAAATACAACACTATGTCTTACATTGGGTAATGTTTCATTTCTTCAGCCAAAAAATATCAGAAGATGTGGAACAAAATTGTTTTAATGACCAAATGAGATCTAATGGAAATATATATATATATATATATATATATATATATATATATATATATATATATATATATATATATTTCCATTATATATATATATATATATATATATATATATATCCATTATATATATATATATATAATGGCATCTGTTATTGCTATTAGAATTCTGAACATTGTGAAACATTTAAACAAAATAAGCTTGGAGATACCCTAATAAGTTAGAGTATATATGTAGTAGTATTTTCTCCTCTAGTGTTTCTTGAACACTACTACAAATTAATCGTTCCTGAGCACTGATGTCATGAAGTGTACTTCTTCAGAAACCTGATATAAAAAGTATCCTTAATCAGGGATTTGAATTTTTCTAAAACCTGGGCTCAGTCTACCTCCACTTATATTTCTGCCAGAGGAAGCCCTATCCTCTGGCAGGACTTATGAATTCACTGTTCAAGAATACAAGCTTTGGGGCTGGGCATGTAGCTTAGTGCTAAAATGCTTGCCTAGAGGGTATGAGGCCCTGGGTTCAATTTTCAGCACCACAAACAAAAAACAACCAAAAAATCCCCCCAAACCCACAGTTTTTAAGTTATTTTTTATTCCAATTTGTTATATATGACAGTAGACTGTATTACAATTCATATTACACATATAGAGCACAATTTTTCATATCTCTGATTATATACAAAGTATATTCACAGCATTCATATCTTCATACATGTACTTAGGATAACAAAGTCTATCTTATTCCACCATCATTTCTACCCCCATCCCCCTCCCTTCCCCTCCCACCCCTTTGCCTTATCTAGAGTTCATCTAATCCTCACATGCTCCTGCTCCCAACCCCACTATGCATCGGCCTCCTTATATCAGAGAAAACATTCAGCATTTGGTTTTTTGGGATTGGCTAACTTAACATTATATTCTCCAACTCCATCCCCATTTTCCTGCAAATGCCATGATTTTATTCTCTTTTATTGCTGAGTAATATTCCATTGTGTATATGTATCACAGTTTCTTTATCCATTCATCTACTGAAGGGCATCTAGGTTGGTTCCACAGTTTAGCTATTGTGAATTGTGCTGCTATAAACATTGATGTAGCTGCATCCCTATAGTATGCTGTTTTTAAGTCCTTTGTGTATAAACCAAGGAGTGGGATACCTGGGTCAAATGGTGGTTCCATTTCCAGTTTTCCAAGGAATCTTCATACTGTTTTTCATATTGGCTGCACCAGTTTGCAGTCCCACCAGCAATGTATGATTGTACCTTTTCTCCCACATCCTTGCCAACACTTATTCTTAATAGTTGCCATTCTGACTGGAGTGAAGATGAGTTTTGATTTGCATTTCTCTACTTCCTAGTGATGATGAACATTTTTTAAATATATTTGTTGATTGATTGTATATCCTCTTCTGAGAAGTGTCTGTTCAGTTCCTTGGCCAATTTATTGATTGGATTATTTGTTTTTTTGATGTTAAGGTTTTTGAATGCTTTATATATCCTAGAGATCTGTGCTGTATCTGATGTGTTTGTGGTAAAGTTTTGCTCCCATTCTGTAGGCTCCCATTCTATTCACCTCACTGATTGTTTCTTGTGGTGAGAAGAAGCTTTTTAGTTTGAATCCATCCCATTTGTTAATTCTTGGTTTTAATTCTTGCATTACAGGAGTCTTATTAAGGAAGTTGGGGCCTAACATAATGGAGATTTGGGCCTACTTTTTGTTCATTATGCTCAAGGTCTCTGGTTTAAATCCTAGGTCCTTGATCTACTTTGAGTTCAGTTTTATGCATGGTGAGAGATAGGTCTAATTTCATTTTGTTACATGTGGATTTTCTGTTTTCCCAGCACCATTTGTTCAAGAGGCTATCTTTTCTCCAATGCATGTTTTTGATACCTTTGTCTAATATGAGATAACTGTAATTATGTGGGTTTGTCTCTGTGTCCTCTATTCTGTATCATTGGTCTACGGGTCTATTTTGGTGCCAATACCATGCTGTTTTTGTTACTGCTACTCTGTAGTATAGTTTAAGATCTGGAATAGTGATGCCATATGCTTCACTCTTCTTGCTAAGGAAAGCTTTAGGCTATTCTGGGTCTCTTATTTTTTCAGATAAATTTTATGATTGCTTTTTCTGTTTTTATGAGGAATGTCAATGAAATTTTGATTGGGATTGCATTGAATCTGTATAGAGCTTTTGGTAGTATGGTCATTTTGACAATATTAATTCTGTCTCTCCAAGAACAAGGTAGACCTTTCCATCTTCTAAGGTCTTCTTTAATTTCTTTCTTTAGTGCTCTGTAGTTTTCATTGTAGAGGTCTTTTACCTCTTTTGTTGATTCCCCAGTTTTTTATTTTTATTTTTCGAGGCTATTGTAAATGGGGTGGTTTTCCTACTTTCTTTTTCTGAGGCTTTGTCACTGATGTACAGAAATACCTTTGATTTATGGGTGTTGATTTTATATCCTGCTACTTTGCTGAATTCATTTATTAGTTCTAGAAGATTTCTGGTGGAATTTTATGGATGGTCTAGGTATAGAGTGATATCATTGGCAAATAGTGCTAATTTGAGTTCTTTTTTTAAAATCTGTATCTCTTTAATTTCTTTCACCCCTCTAATTGCTCTGGCTAGAGTTTCAAGAACTGTGTTAAATAGAAATGGTGAAAGAGTGCATCCCTGTCTTGTTTCAGTTTTTAGAGGGAATGCTTTCAATTTTTTTCCATGTAGAATGATGTTGGCCTGGGGCTTAGCATAGATAGCTTTTACAATGTTGAGATATGTTCCTAATATCCCTAGTTTTTCTACTGTTTTGAACATGAAAGGGAGCTGTATTTTATCAAATGCTTTCTCTGCATCTATTGAGATGATCATATGATTTTTATCTTAGATTTTATTGATGTGATAAATTACATTTATTGATTTCTGTGTGTTGAGCCAACCTTACATCCCTGGGATGAACCCTACTTGATCATGGTGCACTATTGTTTTGATATGTTTTTGTATTTGATTTGCCAGAATTTTATTGAGAATTTTTGCATCTATGTTCATTAGAGATATTGGTCTGAAGTTTTCTTTCTTTGATGTGTCTTTGCCTGGTTTTGGAATCAAGGTGATATTGGCCTCATAAAATGTGCTTGGAAGTGTTCCCTCTTTTTCAATTTCACAAAATAGTTTGAGGAGTGTTGATGTTATTTCTTCTTTAAAGGTCTTGAAGAACATAGCTGTGTATCCATCTGGTCTTGGGCTTCTCTTTGTTGGTAGGCTTCTGATGGCGTCCTCCATTTTCTTACTTGAAATTGATCTATTCAGATTGTGTATATCATCCTGATTTAGTTTTGGCTTATCATTTGCCTCTAGAGATTTGTCGATGCCTTTGATATTTTTTATTTTATTGGAGTATAAATTTTCAAAATAATTTCTAATTATCTTTTGTATTTCTGTAGTGTTGGTCATGATATTTCCTTTTTCATCATGGATGTTAGTAATTTGAGTTTTTTTTTTCTTCTCTTGGTTAGCAAGGCTAATGGTTTATCAATTTTATTTATTTTTTCAAAGAACCAACTTTTTGTTTTGTCAAATTTTTCAATTGTTTCTTTTGTTTCAATTTCATTGATTTCAGCTCTGATTTTAATTATTTCCTGTTTTCTACTGTTTTTGGGGTTGATTTGTTCTCCTTTTTCTAGGGCTTTGAGATGTAATGTTAAGTCATTTATTTGTTGACTTTTTCTTCTTTGAAGAAATGAACTCCATGCAATGAACTTTCCTCTTAGAACTGCCTTCATAGTGTCCCAAAGATTTTGATATGTTGTATCAGTATTTCATTTACCTCTAAGAATTTTTTAATCTCTTCCTTGTTATCTTTTCCAACCCATTGTTCATTCAGTAGCATATGATTTAGTCTTCAGGTGTTGGAGTAGCTTCTATTTTTTTATTTTATCATTGATTTCGAATTTCATTCCATTGTGGTCTGATAGAATGCTGGGTAGTATCTCTACTTTTTTGTATTTACTAAGAGTTGCTTTGTGGCATAACATATGATTTATTTTAGATAAGGATCCATGTGCTGCTGAGAAGAAAGTGTATTCACTGATTGATGGATAATATACTCTATATAGGTCAGTTAAGTCTAAGTTATTGATTGTATTATTTAGTTCTGTAGTCTCTTTGGTTAGTTTTTGTTTGGAAGATCTATCCAGTGGTGAAAGAGGTGTGAGAAAGTCACCCAGAATTATTGTGTTGTGGTCTATTTGACTCTGGAACTTGAGAAAAGTTTGATTCATGAATGTAGATGCTTCATTGTTTGGGGCATATATATTTATAACTGTTATGTCTTGTTGATGTATGGTTCCCTTAAGCAGTATGAAATATCCTTCTTTATCCCTTTTGATTAACTTTGACTTGGTCTACTTTATTTGATATGAGGATAGAAATACCTACTTGTTTATGGAGACCATGTGAATGGTATATTTTATCCAAACCTTTTACCTTCAGTCTGTATATATCTTTTCCTATGAGATGAGTCTCTTGAAGGCATCATATTGTTGGGTCTTTATTTAAAATCCAATCTGCCAGTCTATGTCTTTTGATTGGTGAGTTTAGGCCATTAATATTCAGAGTTATTATTGAGACATGATTTGTATTTCCGGTCATTTTTGTTTATTTTTGGTGTTTAACTTGACTTAGTTTCTCCTTTGGTTAGCTTTTCCTTTATTGTAGTTCTTCCCTTTGCAGATTTTCATTGTTTTTCATTTCCTCCTCGTGGAATATTTTGCCAAGAATGTTCTGTAGTGCAGGCTTTCTTACTGTAAATTCTTTTAGCTTTTGCTTATCATGGAAGGATTTTATTTTGTCATTAAATCTGAAGCTTAATTTTGCTGGATATAAGATTCTTTGTTGGTATCCATTATCTTTTAGAGCTTGGTATATGTTGTTCCAGGAATTCCTGGCTTTGAGGGTCTGGGTTGAAAAATCTGCTAAGAAATTGATCTTCCCTTGTAGGTAATCTGATTTTTCTCTCTTGAAACCTTTAAAATTCTATCCTTATTCTGTATGCTAGGCATTTTCATTATAATGTATCTTGGTATAGATCTGTTGTAATGGTTGTACATTTGGTGTTCTATAGGCTTCTTGTATTTGATTTTCTAATTCATTCTTCATGCTTGGGAAATTTTCTGATATAATTTCATTGAAGAGATTGTGCATTCCTTTGGTTTGAATCTCTGAATCTTCCTCTATCCCAATAAATCTTAAATTTGGTCTTTTGATGGTATCCCATAATTCTTGGATATTCGGTTCATGGTTTCTTACCATCTTCACTGTGAGGTCAACTTTATTTTCAAGATTGTATATTTTGTCTTCATTGTGTGAGATCCTGTCTTCCAAATGATCTAGTCTGTTGGTGACGCTTTCTATGAAATTTTTTATTTTGCTTATTGTTTCTTTCATTTCAAGGATTTCTGTTTTTTTCCCCCCAGAATCTCTCTTTCTTGAAGTCATCTCTTGCAACTTGTATTTGCTCTCTCATTTCTTTGTTGGTGTGATCGATGGTTGCCTGTATTTGTTCTCTTATCTCTTTTTTGGAGTGATTGATTTTTGCCTGTATCTGCTCACTTAGGTTGTTCTTTAATTCCCAGATCATTTTAGTTATGTATGTTCTGAACTCCTTCTCTGACATTTCATCTATTGCTCCATCTATGGATTCTATTGTTGTAGTACCTTGGTTTGTTTGGGGCACTTTCCTCCCTTGTTTTTTCATGATGACTATGTGTCTTCCTCTCTTGCAGTGTAGATCTGAGCTATTACAGCTTCTGTCCTATTGTCTTATAGTGTCCCGACATGTTATTAATATCTCACCTTTAAGGGGGAGATCAATCGTACAGCATTCAATGTACCCAAAGTGTAGCCATAGATCAGGTAGCTTCTATTTTAACATTTATAGTTTTGTCACTATAATCAGAAATGAGGAGTTTGGTTATCTTCTATCATATAGTCAATAGGTTTGCATAATGGTTTTCAGTTTCTGATGGTAGATGGGAGGCTGGGGAGTTGACTGAGATGTTAATGAGGTAGGCTGTGGGAATATAGAGGTATTAGATTATATGACTAGTGAGAGGGTAATCATAAGAAGTTGGCTGTTAGTAGGAGAAAGAAGAGATAGGCCACCCCATACAGGACTCCCTGTTACCTCAGCAACAGGATAACTGTTAACACCCCTAGTAGAGATACCTCTGGTGTGGCCAGGCCCACAGGGACCTTGGTGATGTCTTACCAGGTCCTTATTGTCCATTGATAGAAGTGGTGATATCCCAGTTTTGTGGCAGCAGCAGCCTCAAGCCTCTATGTACCCTGAGGTTGGGCTATGGAGCCACGCTTTGGTGAATAAGGAACTCCAGTGCAGGGGCAGGCCTCTCTCCTGGTCTCTGGGCCAGGGGGTGGGGGGTGGGCACGGGCATCTCTCCCCCAATCCACAGTTTTTATATGTCCACATTCATTTTTATTTATCTTGCTGCAGCTAAAAGATGGACATGCTAATTAACATTATTTGAAGTTGATATTTGGGTTAACTGTTGGTGTTGAACAGTTTATGGTTTGGAGAAATGTATAATGATGTGCACCCACTGTAATAATATATAGAGAGTTTTCACTGCCATACAGTTCCTATACTCTGCCTGTTCATCTCTCCCTTCCCTAAAGTCTTTGGAAATGACAGATCTTTTTGTTCTCTCCATAATTTCTACCTTTTCTAGAATATCCTATAGACAGAAACATACAGTGTGTAACCTTTTCAGATTGACTTCTTTCATTTAATAAATGTATTTAGAATTAAAAAAATTAACATGATCTGGTCATTTAAAATGTAATAAAATATCACATTGTGCCCCACAAATACACACACACGCAATTATTTGTCAATTAAAAATTAAATTAAATTTAAAAAGTGACATGATACCAATTTCCATTTCTAATTTTGACATTACGATATGATTACCTAAGATATAATCATTGTGATCCTTGGGAGGGGGTGCACCATCAGTATTTGCTATCTTTGCAACTTCATGAGTCTATCTTATTTCAAAATAAAAAGTTAAGAAAAATAACATACCAAAACAAAATGAAACAAAATGCTGTCATTGTGGTTCAGACGTAGAGCGCTTGCCCAGCATGCATGAGGCACTGGGTTCGATCCTCAGCAGCACATAAAAATAAAATAAAGACATTGTGTCCACTTATAACTAAAAAATAAATATTAAGAAAAGAAAGAAAATAACAAACAAAAAAAATTTTAAGTCTCCCTTTCATGCTTCCTTGTCTACATCAGTGTTTTTGATTTCTTCTGAGAATCTGCCAAAGACCACAGGCTCCTTCCTAGAAAAATGCACAGGAATTTTCATATCCAACTTCAGGGCCTTTCCTTGCTCTTTGAAGCTGGCTTGCATTCGTGGACTGGGCCAAGAACACCTGAATCTGATCCCTGCCCCCACCCATGGCAGCCATTTAAGTCACAGGGAAGTCATTCTTCTGCCTGGGAGTCTATCAGTCCTGGTCAGGTCAGACCACGTTAATCCTCATTCCTCATACATTTTTTACCACTTATGTTTTGTAGGACTTATTTCTCATGTGTTCATTATAAATTATGTTTGCCTTGGTTCTCTTGAGGATGGAGACTCTTATAACTCTCTATATTTCCAACAGTTTCTTGAAAAGCAATGTCCTTACCCATAATATATTTGCCCTAAATGTTTGCCAAAGCAAAGTTTTCTTCTCATTGGATTTTTCTACAATAAATTTTTCACTTAGTTTTTGAAGGGTTTATAGATGATTTTAGGATGAAGTCCAAAAATTTTATTGATTTTTAATTTAGGCACTCATGTAGAAGAGTAGTATAAATGTTAATGCTAGGAGCAACTGAACCAGGTTTAACTCTTATCTTTGCTCCTCACTGGTTTTATGAGCTGAAACTTTTCTCAATTTCTTTTAATTTCCTTTCTATATGTAGGAATAATAATGCATACATATTTTTAGGATGGTTCTGAAGACTAGGTGACTATTTAAAGAGACTGGCACTGTATCTCTCATGAAGAAGGCTCTGGAAAATAATAACTGTTATAATTCTTTATAAAATACTCTGCATATCATTTTGCATCTTGTAATTGCTCTTTCCAGCTGGTTAGGAAGGAAGAAGCACATTTGTTGTATTTCCAAAATCACATACAATGATAATGCTTTTTCCAAAAAACAAACTTATTTTCCTAGGCAGTTTTTTGTCATTTTAGTTATTAAAATATTAAATAGTTTCACAGTATTCATTTTTTTATTGAAAGGAAATTGTTTTCTTCCTATCATCTGGCCAGAAGTGAAATCACAGTCACTTCTTTAATAAGAGAGAGAATACAACAGGAGAAAATAAGAAATGAAAGTAAAAGCTGACAAATAAAATGTATCCTTTATTAGATTATCGCTAAACATTTCTGTCATGCACTTTTTATTTTAATTTCACAGATTATTCAAAAAAGGAAGCTTTACATGAATTGAATATTAAACATGAAGGTTAATTTCATGGAGACTGTTGTTGATGTTTTCTTAGCTGAACATGATTTTTGTTTTTCAGAAACAATCTGGTCCCATTACATAAACTCGACTTTGTAAGAACCATAGAAATAGTTTCTTTTCTTTTTTTTAATATGTGAATGCTGCTCAGCATGCATGCCTTTCACTTTCTACCAGGAATTTCTTTGACCAGGAAAATGGGAGCTAGTTGACAGTGACTGCTTTTCAGGGCAGTGACCCAGCACGCTAGCCAGCATGTAAGGACGCAAATGGAGAGCAGTAATGTCACCTGTCTTACCCACTAGTGCTCTCCATTGTCACCATCAAATCTAACCTTCGAAACTCCCATTATTTTTTAATATTAAAGTTAAAAAGGAACTGTGTGCACATGAACTACAAATTCACCCATTTGCATTTGTTTTCTGTTCTCTATTGTAATAAATACTAAGGATTTTAATAAAATAAATTAGGGACCAATTTTGATTTTCCATCAAGAGCTATTGTAGTCAATCAAGAACTGTGCCAGTTCTTTATTAAGTCCTTGTTAATCTTATGTATTAACCTTGTTAATATTATATGTTAATTTGACTGGACCACTGGGTGGTCAGGCATTTTGTTCAACTTCATCCAGGGTTTGTCCATGAGTATGTTTCTAGATGAGATTAGCATTTGAATCTGGTAGACTAGAGAAGGTAATCTGCTCTACCAAAGTGAGCAGGTCTCCTCCAATTGATTGAAGACCTGAATAGAACAAAAATGGTGAGTCAGAATAAACTCTTTTGCCTAACAACCTTGAGTTTGGATATTGATTTTTTTTCCTTTATTCAAATTGGGCTATTCTTGGGTATCTTTGCCCAATGTATCCATGTTGTATATACTATTCACCTTTTTGTTACTTAGTAATTGACTTCGTTATCAGATCAGCAGTCACAATATCATTATTGTTCTTAAATTGATATATCTACTATTGTTAATCTCTTTCTCTAATTCATAGATTGATTTTTACCATAGGTATGTGTAGGACAAAATTATTGTATGTATATTTCTGTATTATCCATGGTTTCTGGCATTCACTGGGGTCTTGGAATACATACGAGAGGATTGCTGTGAATGCATCCTTTTGATCTTATTTCTATGGAGAACCTGACTAATACAGTCCCTGATGAGTAGTGTGACATCCCAAACCCTCTTTCTTGGAAAAAACTGAAGAGATTCAGCTATTAAGTCATTCTATTAAAGAAGTTCTTTCAAATGGGTATGGTGACACATGTCTGTAATCTCAGTGACTTGGAGGACTGGGGTTGAGGATCACTAACTTGAGGCTAGCCTGTGCTATTTAGCAAGATCGTCTCTCTCTCATTTGGGATTGGCTTACTACACTTAGCATGATATTCTCCAACTCCATCCATTTACCTGCAAACGCCATGATTTCATTCTCTTTCAATGCTGAGTAATATTCCATTGTGTATGTATACCACAGTTTCTTTATCCATTTATCTATTAAAGGGCATCTAGGTTGGTTCCATAGTTTAGCTATTGTGTCAGTCTTTTTTTTTTATTTAATTCTTTGATTTAATGACAATTTAGTTTTCTCTTTTTTTTCAAGTTTATTTTTTTTATTGGTTGTTCAAAACATTACAAAGCTCATGACATATCATCTTTCATACATTTGATTCAAGTGGGTTATGAACTCCCATTTTTACCCCAAATACAAATTGCAGAATCACATCGGTTACACATCCACATTTTTACATAATGCCATATTAGTGACTGTTGTATTCTGCTACCTTTCCTATCCCCTACTATCCCCCCTCCCCTCCCCTCCCATCTTCCCTCTCTACCTCATCTGCTGTTGTTCAATTCTCTCCCTTGTTTTTTTCCCCCCCATTTCCTCTCACAACCTCTTATATGTAATTTTGTGTAACATTGAGGGTCTCCTTCCATTTCCATACAATTTCCCTTCTCTCTCCCTTTCCCTCCCACCACTTGTCTCTGTTTAATGTTAATCTTTTCCTCATGCTCTTCCTCCCTGCTCTGTTCTTAGTTGCTCTCCTTATATCAAAGAAGACATTTGGCATTTGTTTTTTAAGGATTGGCTAGCTTCACTTAGCATAATCTGCTCTAATGCCATCCATTTCCCTGCAAATTCCATGATTTTGTCATTTTTTTAGTGCTGCGTAATACTCCATTGTGTATAAATGCCACATTTTTTTATCCATTCATCTATTGAAGGGCATCTAGGTTGGTTCCACAGTCTAGCTATTGTGAATTGTGCTGCTATGATCATTGATGTGGCAGTATCCCTAGAGTACGCTCTTTTAAGATCCTCAGGGAATAGTCCGAGAAGGGCGATAGCTGGGTCAAATGGTGGTTCCATTCCCAGCTTTCCCAGGAATCTCCATACTGCTTTCCAAATTGGCCGCACCAATTTGCAGTCCCACCAGCAATGTACAAGTGTACCCTTTTCCCCACATCCTCGCCAGCACTTGTTGTTGTTTGACTTCATAATGGCTGCCAATCTTACTGGAGTGAGATGGTATCTTAGGGTGGTTTTGATTTGCATTTCTCTGACTGCTAGAGATGGTGAGCATTTTTTCATGTACTTGTTGATTGATTGTATGTCCTCCTCTGAGAAGTGTCTGTTCAGGTCCTTGGCCCATTTGTTGATTGGGTTATTTGTTATCTTATTGTTTAATTTTTTGAGTTCTTTGTATATTCTGGATATTAGGGCTCTATCTGAAGTGTGAGGAGTAAAGATTTGTTCCCAGGATGTAGGCTCCCTATTTACCTCTCTTATTGTTTCTCTTGCTGAGAAAAAACTTTTTAGTTTGAGTAAGTCCCATTTGTTTATTCTTGTTATTAACTCTTGGGCTATGGGCGTCCTATTAAGGAATTTGGAGCCTGACCCCACAATATGTAGATCGGAGCCAACTTTTTCTTCTATCAGGCGCAGAGTTTCTGATTTGATATCAAGCTCTTTGATCCATTTTGAGTTAACTTTTGTGCATGGCGAGAGAAAGGGGTTCAGCTTCATTTTGTTGCATATGGATTTCCAGTTTTCCCAGCACCATTTGTTGAAGATGCTATCCTTCCTCCATTGCATGCTTTTAGCCCCTTTATCAAATATAAGAAAGTTGTAATTTTGTGGATTGGTCTCTGTGTCCTCTATTCTGTATCATTGGTCCACCCGCCTGTTTTGGTACCAGTACCATGCTGTTTTTGTTACTATTGCTCTGTAGTACAGTTTGAAATCTGGTATCGCTATACCTCCTGATTCACACTTCCTGCTTAGAATTGCTTTTGCTATTCTGGGTCTTTTGTTTTTCCATATGAATTTCATGATTGCTTTATCTATTTCTACAAGAAATGCCGTTGGGATTTTGATTGGCATTGCATTAAACCTGTAGAGAACTTTGGGTAATATCGCCATTTTGATGATGTTAGTTCTGCCTATCCATGAACAGGGTATATATTTTTCCGTCTTCTAAGATCTTCTTCTATTTCTCTCTTTAGGGTTCTGTAGTTTTCATTGTATAAATCTTTCACCTCTTTTGTTAGGTTGATTCCCAAGTATTTTATTTTTTTTGAGGATATTGTGAATGGAGTGGTTGTCCTCATTTCCATTTCAGAAGTTTTGTTGCTGATATACAGGAATGCCTTTGATTTATGCGTGTTGATTTTATATCCTGCCACTTTGCTGAATTCATTTATTAGTTCTAGTAGTTTCTTTGTAGACCCTTTTGGATCTTCTAGGTATAGAATCATATCATCTGCAAATAGTGATAATTTAAGTTCTTCTTTTCCTATTTTTATGCCTTTAATTTCTTTTGTCTGTCTAATTGCTCTGGCTAGTATTTCAAGAACTACATTGAATAGAAGTGGTGAGAGAGGGCATCCCTGTCTTGTTCCAGATTTTAGAGGGAATGCCTTCAGTTTTTCTCCATTCAGAATGATGCTAGCCTGAGGCTTAGCATAGATAGCTTTTACAATGTTGAGGTAAGTTCCTGTTATCCGTAGTTTTTCTAGAGTTTTGATCATAAAGGGATGCTGTACTTTGTCGAATGCTTTTTCTGCATCTATCGAGATGATCATATGGTTCTTATCTTTAAGTCTATTGATGTGGTGAATAACATTTATTGATTTCCGTATATTGAACCAGCCTTGCATCCCAGGGATGAATCCTACTTGATCATGGTGCACAATTTTTTTGATATGCTTTTGTATTCGATTCGCCAGGATTTTATTGAGAATTTTTGCATCTAAGTTCATTAGATATTGGTCTGTAGTTTTCTTTCTTTGAAGTGTCTTTGTCTGGTTTCGGGATCAGGGTGATGTTGGCCTCATAGAATGAATTTGGAAGAGCTCCTTCTTTTTCTATTTCTTGAAATAGCTTGAAAAGTATTGGTATTAATTCTTCTTTGAAGGTTTTGTAAAACTCCGCTGTATACCCATCCGGTCCAGGGCTTTTCTTCGTTGGTAGTCTTTTGATGGCTTCTTCTATTTCTTCCTTTGTTATTGGTCTGTTTAAATTGTGTGTGTCTTCCTGACTCAATCTGGGCAGATCGTATGACTTAAGAAATTTATCGATATCTTCACTATCTTCTATTTTATTGGAATATAGGTTTCAAAATACTTTCTAATTATCTTCTGTATTTCTGTAGTGTCTGTTGTGATATTGCCTTTTTCATCCCGTATGTTAGTAATTTGAGCTCTCTCTCTTCTTCTCTTCATTAGCATGGCTAAGGGTCTGTCGATCTTATTTATTTTTTCAAAGAACCAACTTTTAGTTTTATCAATTTTTTCAATGTTTTTTTGTTTCAATTTTGTTGATTTCCACTCTGATTTTAATTATTTCTTGTCTTCTACTACATTTGCTGTTGTTTTGCTCTTCCTTTTCTAGGGTTTTGAGATGTAGTGTGAGTTCATTTATTTGTTGTTTTTTTTTCTTTTTTTGAGGAATGAACTCCAGGAAATGAATTTCCCTCTTAAAACTGCTTTCATTGTGTCCCATAGATTCTGGTATGTTGTGTCTGTATTGTCGTTTATCTCTAAGAATTTTTTGATTTCCTCCTTTATGTCTTCTGTAACCCATTGATCATTCAGTAACATATTGTTCATTTTCCAGGTGATGCAGGATTTTTCCTTCCTTCTTTTATCATTGATTTCCAGTTTCATTCCATTATGATCAGATAAGGTGCATGGTATTATCCCCACACCTTTATATTTACTAAGAGTTGCCCTATGGCATAATATATGGTCTATCTTTGAGTAAGATCCATGTGCTGTTGAGAAGAACGTGTATCCACTTGATGAAGGTTGATATATTCTATATATGTCGGTTAAGTCTAGGTTATTGATTGTGTTATTGAGTTCTATAGTTTCTTTATTCAGCTTTTGTCTGGAGGATCTGTCTAATGGAGAGAGCGGTGTGTTGAAGTCACCCATAATTATTGTGTTGTGGTCTATTTGACTCTTGAACTTGAGGAGAGTTTGTTTTATGAACGTTGCAGCACCATTGTTTGGTGCATACAAATTGATAATTGTTATGTCTTGTTGGTGGATGGTTCCTTTTAACAGTATATAGTGTCCTTCTTTATCCCTTTTGATTAACTTAGGTTTGAAGTTGATTTTATTAGATATGAGTATGGCCACTCCTGCTTGCTTCTGAGGGCCATGTGAGTGGTATGATTTTTCCCAACCTTTCACCTTCAGCCTGTGTATGTCTTTTCCTATCATAGGAGTCTCCTGAAGGCAGCATATTGTTGGATTTGTTTTTTTTAATCCAGGTTACTAGCCTATGTCTCTTGATTGGTGAATTTAAGCCATTAACATTTAAGGTTACTTGGGGCTGGGGATGTGGCTCAAGCGGTAGCACGCTCGCCTGGCGTGCATGCGGCCCGGGTTCGATCCTCAGCACCACATACAAAGATGTTGTGTTTGCCAAATACTAAAAAATAAATATTAAAATTCTCTCTCTCTCTCTCTCTCTCTCTCTCTCTCTTTTAAGAAAACGAAACAACAACAACAAAAAAAACATTTAAGGTTACTATTGATATATGGTTTGTACTTCCAGTCATGTTTATTTATTTATTTATTTTAGTTTGGCTAGTTTTTCCTCTTTGGTTATTTTTCTCCCCCTTTACTGAGATACCTCCCACTGTTAGTTTTGGGTGCTATTTTTCAATTCCTCTTCTTGTAGTATTTTGCTCAAAATGCTTTGTAGTGCTGGTTTTCTGGCTGTGAATTCTTTTAACTTTTGTTTATCGTGAAATATTTAAATTTCATTGTCAAATCTGAAGCTTAATTTTGCTGGATACAGTATTCTTGGTTGGAATCCATTATTTTTCAGCGTTTGAAATACGTTGTTCCAGGATCTTCTCGCTTTCAAAGTCTGTGATGAAAAATCAGCCGTTAACCTAATTGGTTTACCCCTGAATGTAATCTGCCTCCTTTCTCTCGTAGCTTTTAATATTCTCTCCTTGTTCTGTATGTTGGATATCTTCATAATTATGTGTCTTGGAGTTGGTCTATTATGGTTTTGAATGTTTGGGGTCCTGTAGGCTTCCAGGATTTGGCAATCCATCCCATCTTTCATATCTGGGAAGTTTTCTAGGATTATTTCATTCAATAGATTGTTCATTCCTTTGGTTTGAACCTCTATGCCTTCTTCTATCCCAATGACTCTCAAGTTTGGTTTTTTTATGACATCCCATATCTCTTGGATAGATTGCTCGTGAATTTTAAGCATCCTTTCTGTGTTGACTATATTCTTTTCAAGTTGATAAACTTTGTCTTCTTTATCTGATGTTCTGGCTTCTACTTGATCTAGTCTATTTGTAATATTCTCGTTTGAGTTTTTAATTTGGTTTATGGTTTCCTGACTTTCTAGGATTACTGTTTGATTTTTTTTTAGGATCTCTATCTCCTGGTAGAGTTCCTTCTTTGCAATTTGAATTTGCTTATACAATTTGTTTTCAAAGTATTCTTTCATTGTTTCGACTTGCTGTCTCATGACTTCTCTAAGATTCCATTCCATCTGAGTCAGGTATGCCTTGAGTTCTTTCTCTGTCCATTTTTCTGATGCCTCTAGGTTCTCCTGTAGATTTAGGTTGTCCTGCATTGTTTGTAATCCTTTTTTTCCCTTGTTTTTTCATGTTTTTCACATTACTTTCCAACTCTGTTTAACTGCTGTGTTTCTGTTTTCTCCTATAAATTTGTTTTGGTTTTGTATATCTCTGTGGTCTCTCCTTTGTGGTGGGAGACTATGCCTAGAAATGTTGGGCTTTATTGTACTTTAAAGCTGATTCATTCAATTCATAAAAGGCTTCCGAATTCTGTATGCATATAGTGTCTGTTGTTTGGTCTTAGGACTTTATGTTTAGGTTAGGTGCTATGATGGTATGAGGGTTAGTATGTCTTGGCTACTTTGGAAGATTGCTCTACTGAAGGGGGATATTAATAGGCGATTGGATCAGGGTGTTTGGTAGTAGCTAGGTATTTAGGAGCCCTATAGACAGCCTCGAAACATTCACCTATTTGCATTTAGACAATTACACTTAATGGAAGACGTAATGCTAGGGATGAAAGTTGGGGGGTAGGGGAAAGAAGGTGCTCTTAAAAAGAAAGAAGGAGAGAGAGATAGATAGATTAGAGGAGAATGGAAAGAACAATAAAACTTGAAACGGGAAAGAAAGAAAGAAGGAAAAAGGGGAGAAAAGAAAAAAGAGAGGAAAAAAAATTGAAGCCTTAGAGATCCACTTTCTTCTCTTCCAGTAGGCGGAGCTGTGCCCTCCGAGCTGAGCTTCTGCCCTCTATGTGCCGACAGCAATCCCTGTTAGGCGGCTCCTGGAAGTCTCTCAATCTTGTCAGTCCAGAGCCGTTTCACTTCTCTGGCCCCTCTCCCACTTCCTCCTGCCAGCCAGCCAGCCAGGTCCTGTTCACCGGAGGCGGTTCCCCAAGGATCTGGTTACACTTGCAGCCCCACCGCGTGTCCTATTTCCCGAATGACTGAGCACTCTCTCTGTCATTCATCTAAGCCCCAGTGCTGTGGTGCGGTGATCTGGGAACCAACAGTTTAATTTTTCCGGACCCGTTTGGTGGGCATGCCCCCGGAAACTGGCGGCTAAGAGACCTTGGGTGTCGCCGCTGGTGGTAAGGGGAGTTGGGGATCGGGAATCCCCTCTGCTTCCCTATAGACACGCCCCCGGAGAGATTCCCGAGGTTTCCCGGCTGCTTGTATTTGGAGGGGGTGGGAGTCACACACCTGCTAAAGTGGATTCCGCTGGGAAGGAATTCCGTCTGCCGAACTCCTGTGACGTCACCTCTCTGCTATGGCGGGCCCCAGGCTCCTTGCCAGAGTGTCCGAAGAGAGGGGTGGGACTGGTCTGTCTCTGGTTGGTTTCAGTTCCCGGTTCGCTATTTCATGAAGGCTTGGCTAGAGACCTCTTCCTAGAGTCCCTGCGCCGCTCCTGCTGAGCTGCACCTCGGAGGCTAGCCGCCCAGTTTCGGGGGCCACGGGCAGGCGGCTGACGGTCGCCGAGCGGCTGGCGGGTCTGGACCTCTGCGCCGTGTGGCGGAGATTCACTCGTCTGGGGCAAACTGTCACCTCCAAAAATCCTACTAATTCCCGGCTGGTCTCTCTTCAGTGGAATTTTGCTAGGAGTTTCTCAGCAGGTAGAATCTAAGCGTATCAATGCGTCTCTCTGACCCCGTTATTGAGGAGGTACTGAAAGCGCTACCTCCCTGCCCGCTGCCATGTTGGATCCCTTGTGTCAGTCTTTTATGAGCTATTTTCAGTTTCCTTGAATTTCTAAGTTCTAATGTGGACAGAGTTTGAAGCAAATTGTTTAAGACTAAATTTTTGATGAGATAGGGGTATAAGGCCCCATTGACAATAGAAATAACTTTTTACAACATTTAGTATGATTTCCATGTAAATATTTATTAATAGGTCTAGCCTCACTTGAATGGAAAGAGCTTAGCTTTAGGGGTCAGTAGATGGAATTTCAAGTTCAAATTCTGTCACTGATGAGTTTTGTCACCTTAGGTAACCTGCATAAATCACCTTGGCTCTCTATTTTTTTCATGTGAAAAACTATTGTAAGGATGATAAAAAAATCACACTTCATACATCACGCTGAAATGGATAAAGGAATGAGTGTGAGATTGCATAGAACCATCATAGCCAGATTTGAAAACTCTGTTTGCTGTGATGAAACCTTCTCAGATCCTCTTGTCTCCTTTTCCACTCTCCCACATTGGATACATGCCCTTACTTTTTTGACCACTTATGATTCTTTAAAATTTCTCAGAAATTTTATTTCTTCATGTTAGAATAATGAGGTTGTAAGTTTGTGAAGGTAGAATCCATATCTAAATTATGCTTTTGTAGCTGAAATTATTTAGGAAAAATTTGTTGCATGTAGTAAGTATTCATAAATACCAATTGGATGATTAAGCTAACCTGAATCCCAATAAATTTAATAAATGATTTATTCATTGATTTTCTCCCAAATTATTTATTTTTCCCCAAATTATTGGGGAAATGATAACCTATTTATATAGTCTCTTTTAAAAATGAGATTATTTCTACATTAAAAAAAGTATGGGCTTGGATAATGTGTGTGTGTGGGTTACCTAATGTCACTGATAGAAGGGGATCTTCCTAGGTTATTTTGCTCTCTGAAGAAATCTATTATGTCAAACCTGGAAAAAGAATCCTTCAAAAGACTAAAATAGATTCTAGTGATCCCAAGTGATTCAGAGCCCTGAAGGGAATTTTACTAATTTTAATTTTTAAAATTTAATTTTTTTGATTGACACAATATTTGTGTATATTTATTAAGCAGAGTGTAATGTTTTGATTTATGTGCATATTGAATAATGATCAACTCAGGAAATTAACATATTCATCACCTTCAACTTTTATCACTTCTTTATGGTGCTTACTTTCTAAATCCTCTATTTTGAGATATATAATGCATTGTTGTTAATTATTTTCACCTGGCTATGTCATAGAACACCAGAACTTGTTTATGCTTTATAACTGTAACATTGTACCTGCATTAGTAGAGATCATGAAGTATTTACCTTTCTGTGTTTGACTTATTTCACTTAATGCAGTGTCTTCCAGGTCCATTCATGTTGTCACAAATGACAGGATTTCATGGATAAATGCTATCCATTTTGAATATATACACCACATTTTCTTTATTCATTCATTCACTGATGGACATTTAGGTTGATTCCATATGCTGGCCACTATGCATAGTGCTACAATATATACATATTTAAAGCCAATGCAGCAGTGAGACACTTCTTGCTCTTGCAAGTTTCCTGGATTCTGGTATAATAAATTCATAGTGCTACTATGAGTTTGAAGATAACTGTACCTGTGGAGAAGAGAGGTGGGTACACACAACTGAGGTCACCCTTGAAGTTTATCTCTGCTGCACAGGTTTGGCATCCAAGGATATCATTCATCTCGGTGGGCAGCCATCCCAGGTATCCTATCTTCAGAGGGCTTATCTGGGGAAAGAGATTTCTGAGGAAAACAAATTGGAAGAGGAAAGGCCCTGAGGTCAAAGTGTGTCCATGCTGAAACAGCAAAGAGGGCCGTATGGGGATTGGGAGGACGGGAGAGGACAGTAAGTGGAGATGTGGTCAGACTGGGCACAGGAGGTGACGGAGGGCCTTTTTTAGCATTTTGGATTTAATACTAGGTAAAAAAGAAAATGAATGGGCAGGTGAAAGGGAAGAGAAGACCTGGTTTGATATGTTTGATATATGTTGATATGTCCTGTAGCATGAGGACAATGACTTTTGTAAGGCATTCTCAGAAAATATGTGTGTGTGTGTGTGTGTGTGTTTTAAATGTAGCAATGGAAAATTGTTTTCTGATTGCTGCCGTGATGGATCAGCTCTCTCAGACTTTTTAAAAAAATTTGCTTTTATAGTTGTAGATGGACAGAATGCCTTTATTTTTTTTTAAAGACAGAGAGAGAGAGAGAGAAAGAGAGAGAGAGAGAGAGAATTTTAATATTTATTTTTTAGTTTTCGGCGGACACAACATCTTTGTTTGTATGTGGTGCTGAGGATCGAACCCGGGCCGCACGCACGCCAGGCAAGCGCGCTACCGCTTGAGCCACATCCCCAGACCCGAATGCCTTTATTTTATTTATTTATTTTTATTGTGTGCTGAGGACTGAACCCAGAGCCTCACACACGCTAGGCAAGTGTTTAGCAATTGAGATACAGCCCCAGCCCATCAGTCTTTTTTTTTTTCAATTTTTAAAATTTGTTCTTTTTAGATATACATGACAGTACGATGTATTTTGGCATATTATATATACATGGAGTTTAACTTATTCTAATTTGGATCTCATTCTTGTGGTTGAACATGATGCAGAATTTCCCTGGTCGTGTATTCATATGTGAACCTGGGAAAGTTATGTCTGATTCATTCTACTGTCTTTCCCATTCCCATCCCCTGATTTCTCTTTGTCTAATTCAGTGAACTTCTGTTGTTCGCTCCCCCCTCTTTTTTTTAAAGAAAAAAATGTAAAAACTGAGAAATTTTGTTATCCATACAGTGTAGGACACTATGTTCAGTCAGAAAGAAGGATGCTAAGTCTTAAAACCAATAATGATTTGTGTTTTTTTTTTGAAAGAAAATTTCATTCAAATCTCAAACTTTCTGAATTTCAGTTTCCTCATTTAAAAAACATACGTACATTAAATTTGCAAGTTTTTAATATCTAAAATTCTATAAAAGAAAATACGTGTTTAAAATTTCAAGCCTATTATCATTGTGAAAATTTATATGTATGCTGTAAATAGAAAGAACCAAGCAAGAAAAAAATCTTACTATTAAAATACCACTTAAGAAATTTCATGTTTTCCTAAAATAAAAGTTTTAAAATATACTTTACAGATCATGATTTTTATCTCCAGAGTAAACGAAACAACCTAATTTTATTTTATAAACAGTCAATTTTATATCTACTTTACATAATAAATATATTTGAGATGACTCTTTTTCTATCTTGTGGTGCAAATGCATAGGCATACATATTCAAGTGTACAAATATTATTTCCAGCAGGATTTAAAATTCCTATTATTGGGCAAACTAACATGTGAATGGACTTTAATGTTTATGTGTTGTTCAAAAAACTAGAAGTTAATATTGCAGAAATATTCACACCAATTCATGTCTTCATACATGCACTTTGGATAATGATGTCCAGAATTGGTGTGAATTTACTTTGTATACAACCAGAGATATGAAAAATTTGTGCTCTGTATGTGTAATATGAATTGTAATGCATTCCACTGTCATATATAAATAAAAAAATAATTAAAAAAATAAAAATAAACGTTCAAACTCTAAAAAAAATATATTGCAGAAATAAAAGATAAGTGATGGATGAATCAGATGATTATTTTTACTTCTCTTGCCAAATTAATCATTTGGAATTAGAACTGAAATTGTAAGCCTTTTTTACTCTAGTCAGTAATACACACACACACACACACACACACACACATATATATATACACACATTTTTGTATAAATAACAACACTGACTTATTAGTGCCAGTTTTCTGGGTCTACTACCAGAAAATTACAAAGCCTTCCTATATCTCTGGTTCCTCATAGGCAACTAAAAATTACTATAAAAAGTTCTTGATGACTTATAGGTAATGTATGTTAATACCTGACAAAGGCTGACCACACACAGTCAATAAACTGTAACTGTTATTAATATATGGCTGTAAGATGTACTGGTAGCCACTGTCAATAAATTTCAACGTTTTAAATTTCTAAGACAAGACTTAAAATTTGCCTTGTTTATAAAAGAAGAAACCAACTTTAAACATATTCTCAGTCTTCCTTTGTTAACATCTAGTGTTCCTTTATGATGAATGATAGAGCCAGAATCAGGAAATAATGTTTTCTAGTTTTATAAAGACACATTAGTCCAAGTCCTTTTTTCTTGCATGCACGCGAGTGCGCGCGCGCACACAGACACAGACACACATTCCTTTTGCATGAGAATTTCAGATTTTGAGAAAAGTCTCCTTGAGGGGTAGTACTTGAGATTTTGTGGATTTTTAGCCATGCCACTCACTGTTCAATGGTTTTCTTCCGTTTGTGCTTTGTTGGATTTCTCTGGGCAACTTTGTCCTTTCTGTGATTTTTGCAGTTGGTGGCCCTGTCCCTCAGTGCGCTCTTGGTTAAGGACTGGAGAATGAGAGCTGAAAGAGAAAATCTGATGTACCCCTGGGCAGTCCTCACACAGTGTCTCTTAAAAGACATTCAGATCTTTGTTGTAGTGCTCCTTAAACACAAAGGGATTACTTTCTTGTGTGTTCCAAGGAGAGTGCAGGGGATTTTTTTTTTTTGTAAAATTTTTAATCACTTGTTTTCTTTTTTTCCATATTTTTATTAGTTATACATGACAGTACAATGATCTGGACATATCATACATTTGAATCAGATGGGATATAATTTCTCATTTTTCTGAGTGTACAGGTTGCAGAATTACATTGGTCATATAGTCATGTATATACCCACATCAATAATAATGTCTATTTTATTCTGCTGTCCTTCCATTCCCCCCTTCCCCTCCCCTCCCCTCCCATCACTTCTCTCTACCCAATCTAATGTGACACACTTCTTTTTTTCCCCTCTCACATCCTCATATCTGTATTCTGTATAATAAAGGGGGTCTCCTTCCCTCTTCCATGCAATTCCCCTTCTCTCTTTCCCTCTCTTCCCTATCTAGAGGTAATTTTCTTCTCATGTTCTTCCTCCCTACCCCATTTTGAGTCACCCCCCTTATATCAGAAAAGACATTTGGCTTTTGTTTTTTTGGAATTGGCTAACTTCACTTAGCATAATCCAGTGCAGGGGATTAAGCAGACCTTGGTAACTAGATGGCTTCTCAAGAATTATAATGATCTAATTTGTGTTTTTTATTCCATAACTTATATAAGTTTCGTATTAATTGAAGACTCTTATATTTAACTAAAATATATGCTCCTGGGATTTTTAACTATTGCTCTTAATCTTCTGTCTTGCATTTAACAGAACTGTTTGGTTCAATTTTTCTAAAAGATAGCCCTTTAAATATGTAAGAAATCAATTTTTTCTCAGCATATATATATGTATATATATATATATACATATATATATATATATATATATATATATAGTCTTTTCCAAACCAAATATTTCTGCATGTGGTTTTTCATAGAACAAAATACCTGTATTATTCTTCACTGTGGGTGTTATCAGGCTTACCGACATCTTTCTTGAAACATGTCATAAGATTTGAATATTTTGAGGAGTTGAGAGCATAGAGATCTATTATTCCATTGTTCAGACACCATGGTTACATTAAGGCATTTCATCTTTATTGGATAATTAAACCATCTTTTAGTCTTTGGGAGTGTGAGTGTGTGACTGCTGTTTAAAATCTCTCATGATATTTGGCAAATGGTCTTAACTAAGTAAAGATATGCATAAGCCTGCTTTTGTTCTATAAGGTCATCAATAGACACGTAATTCTGTCTTAAATGTCATAGATAATATATTTTCCTTTGAAGTGGAAAAACATTTCATAATTATTTATTGAGACTAATTAGATGCGTAGATTGGAGAAATGTTAACAAATTTCCTAGTTCAGAAGCACATTAATGCTTTTTGATGTGAAATGAATGGAGTAATTCAAACAAAGATTACAATGTTCCTTATATCATGGCCAATTAGTTCAGAACTAGGGAAATGAAACTCCTTGACTTAAAGAGCTCTTGGCCAAGGGGACTTGCAAGAACAAGCCTCTTTAATTGTATAATTCCTGCAGGGGGTATTTCCCTCTCAACACTATGATTTTTATAGTTTGTGTGTTAAATTCATAATTAACATTATTCAGAGACAGAAATTAGGGCTTGCAGACATGTTTTAAAAACAGGTCAACCAATACCAAGGTATAGGATGTTGGAATAACTTTCCTAAAACCAAAATGAATTCATTTCTCACCTTATTTTAGTTGTAAGGAAAAATTTCCCATGGTTGATAAGGACATTGCTCTTACTGGTAAATAAGTTCAAGCATGCATTGGCTACAATGAGCAGGGTGGGCACTTTTGATGGTACTTGTTTGTAGCAGTGTTACATTCACACTTAGCATGCCTATTAGTCAGGGCTCTGTCGAGAACAGAACCAACAGAATGTACATATAATTACAAAAGGGATTTGTTGGATTGGCTTCCGAGATCCGAGGCTGGATAATCCCCCAATGACCACTGGCATACTAGAGAGCTGGGGGTCTGGTCTAGGAAGCTAGAGCAGCCCCCACCCAGGGCAGAAGGCCTGAGCTCCCTGGAGAGTCATTGGTATGGGTTCACAGTTAAAGGCTGAAGAAGTTGGAGTCTGATTCTCCAGGTGATGGCAGCAGCAAAAATCATACCTGCTCAAGAAGAACTCAGCCTGTGCATGCCGCACTGTCCCTCCTTCTCTTCCTTGTTTCCCCAGGGCTCCCAGCCTATTGGTGGAGCTGCCCAATAGGGCAGGGCAGGTCTTCTCTCTTCAGTGTGCTGACCCACATGCCAACACTCTCTAAAAACCCCCTCACAGACACACCTAGAAGTGTGCTTTACCGCCTTTCTAGGTGTCTCTCAATATAGTCAACTTGACAACCCAAATTAGCCAGCATTCCATGTTAGGTATTCATCAATCAGTGGGGGGCCAAACCTCATGTACCAGGTCAAGGATTTTTTTTTTTTTTTAAATCTGCATCATCAAAGATCCTGCGTCCTGTATACCCTGATGGTGGATCTGTTGTGAGACCTAGAATTGTACATTTATAACAAGCTTCCAGGTGATGCCCATTCTGTTGGTCCCTGGGCCATAATTCAGTTAGTTTTTCCAGGTTTTGCCTCACAGCCTCCTGGTCATTTAGTGTTGAAGTCCTTCACATGTACTTATTACAGTTATCTTTTATTAGAGTTATTCTTAGGTGACTATCCTCTTAGACTGGAAACCACTTAAAGGATGAAATTGCTTTTCCAGCATAGCAGGGCTTACCCCAGTGCCTGGCATGTAAGAAAGAACTCAAGTGTTTCTCACTCTGCTAACACACAAGTGGTCTGCAGCCACTGTCCAGCATTCACATCGTGTAATTGATATCACACAGATCAGCCTTCCCAGAACAGTCTTAGCTGCAATAGTTTTTTAGTCTTGCTATAAATTTGATGAAATATGCTATAGAAGCATATTTCAAAATCTTTTGAATTTATCAAAAAATTGACCATAATTTTAGTTTTATAGATTTAGTCTTGAAAATTATTTGCACAATTTTGAAAAAATTGTAGAAAAGTATAAATAAAAAGGAAAGCACACCTTTTCTCTATTCTCATTTTTTTGAGAAAATTGCTTTTAACAACTAGTTTGCATCCTTTAAGACTTCTAGATATATAGTGGTTTTCTTAGGCATAGACACATGGGGCAGACTCTGTTTTTATTCCTCCTAAAGTTCAGATTATTCTGTACTTGTTTTTCATGTCCTTTAATTAAAAAAAAATCATGTCCATATTTACAGCTCTACATTTAGGGATTTGGTTTTCAATACTTGGCATTTTAAAAAAATATTTATTTTTTAGTTGTAGTTGGACACAATACCTCAATTTTTATTTATTTTATGTGATGCTGAGGATCAAACCCAGGGCCCCGCACGTGCCAGGCGATCACTCTACCGCTGAGCCACAACCCCAGGCCTTGGCATTGGTTTTAACATGTCTTAAGTACTTAATAAAATAGTGTTGCATGAATCTAATTCCTGATCAAAGGATCCAAAAAATTACAACCTGTTTCCTTGAGAACTTCTTTGTTCTACCCACCCCTTTCAGTGTTTAGCTACTACAAACATTGTTGCAATTTTTTTTCCATTTTTGGCTTTCTTGCAAAAGTATTGGTAAGATAATTTTATGCAAATAAAATTACTTGATCAAACACTATCTATTCCATGAGTTTTGATAATATTACCAAGTCACCCTTCAAAAGGGAGTTCCTGGGGTTGGGCTTATGGCTCAAGGGTAGAGCGCTTTCCTAGCATGTGTGAGGCACTGGGTTCGATCCTCACCACCACATAAAAATAAATAAGTAAAGGTATTGTGAATAACTACAACTAAAAAAATATTAAAAAAAAATTACAAAAGGGAGTTCCCTATTATGACTAACTGAGCCTGCTTCTCACAGCAATCTTTTGGACAGCTGAAAAAGATAAATAATTATCTTAAACTTGCCTTTCTTTGTCAGAGTTTGAGCATTGCTTTGTGGTTTTGGTCATTCATTATTTTCTCCCTGGGATTTGCTAATTCATATCCTTTGCATGTTTTTCTGTTGTATGGTTTGCTTTTCTCTTCTGCATGTTTTTCTTAATATGTGTGGACCTTAATTTATATATGAATTCTGTCATAGAGTATATTAACATTTTTCTAATTTGTCACATCTCTTGGTTTTTTTCTTTCTTTCTTTTTTTGGTACTGAGGATTTAACCCACAGGCTCTTTACCTCTGAGCTACCTCCCAATCTCTTTTTATTGTTTTAAGACAGAATCTCACTGAATTGCTCAGGGCCTTTCTAAGTTGCTGAGACTGGCCTTGAATTTGGAATCCTCCTACCTCAGGCTTCTGAGTCACTGGGATTACAGGCGTGCACCACTGCACACGGCTTATTTTTTTATTTACTATCTTTTCCCATATTTTGAATTGGTGCATTATAATTATACTTAATAATAAGATTCATTGTTACATATTTACACAAGTGATGAGATAGCCGTATAATTTGGTCAATGACATTCCCCAGTATTTCCGCATTCCCTCTCCTCCTCCTTTCCCTGGTCCCTTTTCTCTACTCATTTTTTTTAAAATTTTTTATTGTGGGTTGTTCAAAACATTACAAATTTCTTGACATATCATATTCCACACTTTGATTCAAGTGGGTTATGAACTCCCACCTTCACCCCATACACAGATTGCAGATTCACATCAGTTACACATCCATTGATTTACATATTGCCATACTAGTGTCTGTTGTGCTCCGCTGCCTTTCCCATCCTCCACCCTCCCCCCTCCCCACCTCTCCCCTCCCCTCCCCTCCTCTCTCTCTACCCCCTCCACTGTATAACCCTGAGGGTCTCCTTCCATTACCATGCAATTTCCCTTCTCTCTCCCTTTCCCTCCCACCTCTCATCCCTGTTAAATGTTAATCTTCTTCTCCTGCTCTTCGTCCCTACTCTGATCTTAGTTACTCTCCTTATATCAAAGAAGACATTTGGCATTTGTTTTTTAGGGATTGGCTAGCTTCACTTAGCATAATCTGCTCTAATGCCATCCATTTCCCTGTAAATTCTATGATTTTGTCATTTTTTAATGCAGAGTAATACTCCATTGTGTATAAATGCCACATTTTTTTTTATCCATTCGTCTATTGAAGGGCATCTAGGTTGGTTCCACAGTCTTGCTATTGTGAACTGTGCTGCTATGAACATCGATGTAGCAGTGTCCCTGTAGCATGCTCTTTTTAGGTCTTTAGGGAATAGACCAAGAAGGGGAATAGCTGGGTCAAATGGTGGCTCCATTCCCAGCTTTCCAAGAAATCTCCATACTGCTTTCCAAATTGGCTGCACCAATCTGCAGTCCCACCAGCAATGTACAAGTGTACCCTTTTCCCCACATCCTCGCCAGCACTTGTTGTTGTTTGACTTCATACTGGCTGCCAATCTTACTGGAGTGAGATGGTATCTTAGGGTGGTTTTGATTTGCATTTCTCTGACAGCTAGAGATGTTGAGCATTTTTTCATGTACTTGTTGATTGACTGTATGTCCTCCTCTGAGAAGTGTCTGTTCAGGTCCTTGGCCCATTTGTTGATTGGGTTGTTTGTTCTCTTATTGTCTAATTTTTTGAGTTCTTTGTATACTCTGGATATTAGGGCTCTATCTGAAGTGTGAGGAGTAAAGATTTGTTCCCAGGGTGTAGGCTCCCTATTTACCTCTCTTATTGTTTCTTTTGCTGAGAAAAAACTTTTTAGTTTGAGTAAGTGCCATTTGTTGATTCTAGTTATTAACTTTTGTGCTATGGGTGTCCTATTGAGGAATTTGGAGCCCGACCCCACCGACTGTAGATCGTAGCCAACTTTTTCTTCTATCAGACGGCGCGTCTCTGATTTGATATCAAGCTCCTTGATCCATTTTGAATTCACTTTTGTGCATGGCGAGAGAAAGGGATTCAGTTTCATTTTGTTGCATATGGATTTCCAGTTTTCCCAGCACCATTTGTTGAAGATGCTATCCTTCCTCCATTGCATGCTTTTAGCCCCTTTATCAAATATAAGATAGTTGTAGTTTTGTGGATTGGTTTCTGTGTCCTCTATTCTGTACCATTGGTCCACCCGCCTGTTTTGGTACCAGTACCATGCTGTTTTTGTTACTATTGCTCTGTAGTATAGTTTGAAGTCTGGTATCGCTATACCGCCTGATTCACACTTCCTGCTTAGCATTGTTTTTGCTATTCTGGGTCTTTTATTTTTCCATATGAATTTCATGATTGCTTTCTCTATTTCTACAAGAAATGCCATTGGGATTTTGATTGGCATTGCATTAAACCTATAGAGAACTTTTGGTAATATCGCCATTTTGATGATGTTAGTTCTGCCTATCCATGAACAGGGTATATTTTTCCATCTTCTAAGATCTTCTTCTATTTCTCTCTTTAGGGTTCTGTAGTTTTCATTGTATAAGTCTTTCACCTCTTTTGTTAGGTTGATTCCCAAGTATTTTATTTTTTTTGAAGATATTTTGAATGGAGTGGTTGTCCTCATTTCCATTTCAGAGGATTTGTCGCTGATATACAGGAATGCCTTTGATTTATGCGTGTTGATTTTAAATCCTGCCACTTTGCTGAATTCATTTATTAGCTCTAATAGTTTCTTTGTAGAGCCTTTTGGGTCTGCTAGGTATAGAATCATATCATCTGCAAATAGTGATAATTTAAGTTCTTCTTTTCCTATTTTTATGGCTTTAATTTCTTTCGTCTGTCTAATTGCTCTGGCCAGTGTTTCGAGAACTATGTTGAAGAGAAGTGGAGAGAGAGGGCATCCCTGTCTTGTTCCAGATTTTAGAGGGAATGCCTTCAGTTTTTCTCCATTCAGAATGATGCTAGCCTGAGGCTTAGCATAGATTGCTTTTACAATATTGAGGTATGTTCCTGTTATCCCTAGTTTTTCTAGAGTTTTGAACATAAAGGGATGCTGTACTTTGTCGAATGCTTTTTCCGCATCTATCGAGATGATCATATGGTTCTTATTTTTAAGTCTATTGATGTGGTGAATAACATTTATTGATTTCCGTATATTGAACCAGCCTTGCATCCCAGGGATGAATCCTACTTGATCATGGTGTACAATTTTTTTGATATGTTTTTGTATCCGATTCGCCAGAATTTTATTGAGGATTTTTGCATCTAGGTTCATTAGAGATATTGGTCTGTAGTTTTCTTTCTTTGAAGTGTCTTTGTCTGGTTTAGGTATCAGGGTGATGTTGGCCTCATAGAATGAATTTGGAAGTTCTCCCTCCTTTTCTATTTCCTGAAGTAGCTTGAAAAGTATTGGTATTAGTTCTTCTTTAAAGGTTTTGTAAAATTCTGCTGTATACCCATCCGGACCTGGGCTTTTCTTAGTTGGTAGTCTTTTGATGGTTTCTTCTATTTCCTCAATTGATATTGGTCTGTTTAGGTTTTCTATATCCTCCTGACTCAATCTGGGCAGATCATATGACTTAAGAAATTTATCTATGCCTTCACTATCTTCTAATTTATTGGAGTATAAGGATTCAAAATAGTTTTTGATTATCTTCTGTATTTCTGAAGTGTCTGTTGTGATATTGCCTTTTTCATCCCGTATGCTAGTAATTTGAGTTCTCTCTCTTCTTCTCTTCGCTAGCATCGCTAAGGGTCTGTCGATTTTGTTTATTTTTTCAAAGAACCAACTTTTAGTTTTGTCAATTTTTTCAATTGTTTCTTTTGTTTCGATTTCATTAATTTCAGCTCTGATTTTAATTATTTCTTGCCTTCTACTTCTTTTGCTGTTGTTTTGCTCTTCTTTTTCAAGGATTTTGAGATGAAGTATGAGATCATTTATTTGTTGGTTTTTTCTTTTTTTAAGGAATGAACTCCAAGCAATGAATTTTCCTCTTAGAACTGCTTTCAATGTGTCCCATAGATTCCGATATGTTGTGTCTGTGTTTTCATTTATCTCTAAGAATTTTTTAATTTCCTCCTTGATGTCTTCTATAACCCATTGATCATTCAGTAACCTATTGTTCATTCTCCAATTGATGTATGCTTTTTCCTTCCTTCTTTTATCATTGATTTTCAGTTTCATTCCATTATGATCAGATAAGATGCATGGTATTATCTCTACTCCTTTATATTGTCTAAGAGTTGCCCTGTGACATAATATATGATCTATTTTTGAGAAGGATCCATGTGCTGCTGAGAAAAAAGTGTAACTGCTTGATGTTGGGTGGTATACTCTATATATGTCAATTAGGTCTAGGTTATTAATAGTGTTATTGAGTTCTATAGTTTCCTTATTCAACTTTTGTTTGGAAGATCTGTCCAGTGGCGAGAGAGGTGTGTTGAAGTCTCCCATGATTATGGTGTGGTGGTCTATTAGACTCTTGAACTTGAGAAGAGTTTGTTTGACGAACATAGCTGCACCATTGTTTGGGGCATAAATATTTATGATTGTTATGTCTTGTTGGTGTATGGTTCCCTTAAGCAGTATGTAGTGTCCCTCTTTATCTCTTTTGATTAACTTTGGCTTGAAATCTATTTTATTTGATATGAGTATGGACTCGCCTGCTTGTTTCCGAAGTCCATATGAGTGATATGATTTTTCCCAACCTTTCACCTTCAGCCTATGTATGTCTTTTCCTATCAAATGCGTCTCCTGTAGGCAGCATATTGTTGGGTCTTGTTTTGTGATCCATTCTACTAGCCTGTGTCTCTTAATTGGTGAGTTTAAGCCATTAACATTTAGGGTTATTATTGAGATATGGGTTGTTCTTCCAGCCATATTTGTTTATTTCTGTTACTAAACATTGTTTGTTTTCCTCTTTGATTATTTCCCCCCCCCCTTTACTGTCCTACCTCCCACTGTTGGTTTTCATTGTTCTTTTCCATTTCCTCTTCCTGTAATGCTTTGGCGAGGATGTTTTGAAGAGATGGTTTTCTAGCTGCGAATTCTTTAAACTTTTGTTTATCGTGGAAGGTTTTAATTTCATCCTCCATCCTGAAGCTTAATTTTGCTGGATACACAATTCTTGGTTGGAACCCATTTTCTTTCAGTGTTTGAAATATGTTATTCCAGGATCTTCTAGCTTTCAGAGTCTGTGTTGAAAGATCAGCTGTTATCCTGATTGGCTTACCCCTAAATGTAATCTGCTTCCTTTCTCTTGTAGCTTTTAAAATTCTCTCCTTATTCTGTATGTTGGGCATCTTCATTATAATGTGTCTAGGTGTGGATCTCTTATGATTTTGCACATTCGGCGTCCTGTAGGCTTCTAGGATTTGGGATTCTGTCTCATTCTTCAAGTCTGGGAAGTTTTCTTGTATTATTTCATTGAATAGACTGCTCATTCCTTTGGTTTGGAGCTCTGTACCTTCCTGTATCCCAATGACTCTTAAGTTTGGTCTCTTAATGTTATCCCATATTTCTTGGATGTTCTGCTCATGGTTTCTTAACAGTCTTGCTGAGCTGTCTATGTTCTTTTCCAGTTGAAATACTTTGTCTTCATTGTCTGATGTTCTATCTTCTAAGTGTTCTACTCTGCTGGTAGTATTCTCCATTGAGTTTTTAAGTTGGTTTATTGCTTCCTGCATTTCTAGGATTTCTGATTGCTTGTTTTTTATAACCTCTATCTCCCTGTATAGTTGATCCTTTGCTTCCTGGATTTGTTTGCGTAATTCGTTGTCGAAGTGATCTTTCATTGTCTGATTTTGCTGTTTAATGTCTTCCTTGATACTCCAGATCATCTGAAGCATGTATATCCTGAATTCTTTATCTGACATTCCATCTGCTGCAGCTGTTACCTCTTCTAAAGTTGCGTTGACCTGCATTGCTTGTGGTCCTTTCTTTCCTTGTCTTTTCATACTGCTTGCGTATCTTTCCTGCAGGTGCGGGCGGCGGCTCTGCTCTCTCCTTATTCCAATTGGGGTGTCGTGGCTACCACGCCGGCAGGCCACCGGGCCTGATCCGCTAGTGGGTTGCAGGTTTGCCTACCCTGCAGGCGTGGGCGGCGGCTCTACTCTGCCCCTACTCCAAATGGGGTGACGTGTCTGTCGTACCGGCAGGCCACTGGGCCTGTCCCGCTGGTCGGTCGCAGATCTGCCCACCTTTCGGGCACGGGTGGAGGCTCTGCTCTGCCCCTACTCCAATTGGGGTGTCGTGACTACCCCGCCTGCAGGACGCTGGGCCTGTTCCTGGCAAGGGAGGCGACTCTGCTCTGTCACTACTCCAATTATGGTGGTGTTTGTACCACGCCGGCAGGCTCCTGGGCCTGATCCGCCGGTCTGTTGTAGGTCTGCCTACCTTGAAGGCGCGGGCGTCGGATCTGCCCTGCCCCTCCTACCACGCCTGCGGACCCCTGGGCCTGATCTGCAGGTTGATCACTGGTCTGCTCACCCTGCGGGCACGGGTGGCGGTTCCGCTCCGCCCCCACTCCAATTGGGGTCACGTGACCACCACACCGGCAGGGCCTGATCCGGGCGTGGGAGAAGGATCTGCTCTGCCCCTACTCGAGTTGGGGTGACGTGTGTACCACACTGGCAGGCCACTGGGCCTGACCCGCCAGGCTGTCACAGGTCTGTTTACCTTGCAAGCGCGAACGGCGGCTCTGCCCTGCCCCTCCTACCACGCCCATGTACCACTGGGTCGCGGGTCTGCCCACCTTGCGGGTGCGGGTGTCGGCTCCGCTCCCCCCCCTCTCCAATTGGGGTCACGCGGTCACCACGCTGGCGAGCCGCTGGGCCTGCTCATTGTGCTGGCGGCGGCCCGGCTCCTCCCCTCTGGCTCGACGACAAATTGAGGAGACTCGGGTGTCTGTGCCTCACCCCCCCTACCAGGAGACCAACTGTTTCTGTCGCCGCTGGTATTGATGAAGTTCTCTCCTCCGCCGCTTTCTGATGACATCAGATCTCTGCCATGTTGGTATCCTATGCGAATGGCAGCATTTCGTTCCCCTTGCCGGGCAACCAAAGCAACGGGTGAGTCCTGACCGGCCCTCAGCAGGACCCAGACCGAGAAGCAGTTTCCGCGGGCTCCTAGCCCTGGGCCAGGGAAGTTCCGGGAGCCGGAACTCGGCCGCTCCGTGCTCGGTGTAAGCTCCTATAAGTGTAGGCTCCAAGAAGCAGTCCCCGCGGGCTCAGTTCCGGGAGCCGGAATTCGGCTGCTTAGTGCTTGGTGTATGCTCTGATAGGAGCAGGGTCCAAGAAGCAGCCTCCGAAGCCCTGGGCCAGGGCGGTTCCGGGAGCTGGAACTCGGCCGCCCCACGCTCAGTGTTCGCTCCGATAAGATCAGGTTCTAAGAAGCACCCAGGCACTGAACCCTAGCAATCTGTCTGCAAGCCGCAGGCGAATGGCAGCCTGAAATTACCTGTTCTATGGCTGACTGAGCTGCGGTCAGTCGAAATCAGGGATGGTGAGGTCAGCTTTCCAACATGGTGGCTGCTGGCCTCCTCTGTGGTCTGACCGGTGTGGAGAACCGAGATGGACCGCTTCCTTTCCCCGTCTCGAACCCAGAATTCAGCCCTGAGTACGGTGCTTGCACGGCTGGCAGAAACTGCAGCGCTGTATCCCTGCGTCGCTATCTCCTCGTTTCCCAGCGCGCGCTGCAGACTCTAGCCGCGGGGCGATTTGCTGAATAAGCAGTGTTACCCTCCGTGCGACAAGCCTCTCGTGTTTGAGTCCCCGTAGCCGATCCTCGTGCGATGGAAATCCTTCCTCCAGGTTCCGGAGCACCCCACTATTGCTGGAAATTCCTAACAAGATATCCTTTAGCCATCCTGACTTGTCATACTCCCACACAGTGAAGCAGCACACGGGGGCAATGCACTCCCCTCGCCGCCATCTTCCCTCTCCTCTACTCATTTTTGTTTTAATGAATTAAAATCTGTCTTTTGTAACGACACATGGGCTTCATGCCATGCTTTGCAGCATTCCAGTCCCTTCCCAAAAATTCTGTATTTTTTCTTCTTTATGATATTAATTGTTGGCATATATCTTAATATTTTTTGAAATATTTTGGGGGCTGTTTGTGAGGTAGAGGTTTGTTTACTTTTACATTAGGTCGGCTATTGGCCCTATGACATAAATTTTCCACACTGATTTGAAAGGACACATTTAATTTAAACTCAGTTTTCTTATATGCATAGCACTGGTTTTGGACTCTAATACCCACTGATTTATTTAAGTATTCTTATTTATTATAAGCCTAACTATTAGTAGGTATATTTACATTTGAAAGATTTAATGTAATTATAGCAGTAGATTTTGGCTTTTTTTTTTTTTAAACACTCTTCCATTTTATGTACAAAGAATAGTTCCACAGTTTCATCAATGACATCTGGTTTGTTCAAATTGTTTTACAATTAAATTTCAGATGTTTTTGTAGTGGCCTCTAGCTCTGACTGTTATTTTAAAAATTTGATTTATGAGAACGAGTTCAAGTATCTGAATAATGAAACATCTCCTTTATTCAATAAGGTTAGGATTTATTACTTATTTCACAAATAATTGAATGTTTTATTTAATTTTTAATTTACATGCTCAGCAGTTTCTTTCAATTACAAGAAGCCCTGATCATTATGGCTTTCCCTTTAAAAATCTTAAGTTATTTGAATTATTTGATTTTTTTATGGACAATAAAGTCATTTGGTAGTTGGATGCTTTGTAGCATTTGTAATGCCTCTCACTCTTCTCTGCCCAGATCCATTTGTATTTCATAAGGTTTTAAGTTCATGGATCTGTGCTTAAGATTTATTATAAAAGTTTTATGATGCATATGGAGCAAAAGACAAATGATATATTTTTTTCTAGTTTCTTTATATGTATTGTGTGTTTTAAAAAAAATTAGTTATTTTCTGTTTCCTATTTGACTGTAAATTATATGAGGACTAGGACTTCTGTTGGTTCAATGTCACATAATACATTCTCAATAGATATTTGTCATGTGAATGAGTGAATGAATGAATGAGAAAGTGAATATCCTAAATCCATGACATTGATGAAGGACATTTCAGGGTAGTGGATTTATTTCAAAGAAAAGTAATAATAGAATTGTCAAAATGTAATTTTTTGAAATTAAAAAAAAACACCCTTATGGCTGTCACAGAGGTATAGAACACATGTCAAAGTCTTATTCAGGTTATTAAAATGAGAATCAGTAGGATGATAAAGATGATAAAGAACATTTGAAGAAATGGACATTTATAGGCATTTGACTTAAAATTTAAAAGAGATTGCTGGCTTAGATTCTAAACTGGCTGATATCTCATGAGCAAGATAAGCATGATGTTTGGGGTCACCTTTTCCATTGGACAGAAATCATTTGTATTTCTAATGGACAAAATATAGATAAATGTGTAACTTCAGAGAGTTTGGGCCTTTGATCAATAGCAGATAATAAATTGAACAGTGTCACGCCTTCATAGACAATGAAATAATCTTGAGAAATTTTTATCTGTTAAATGTGCTCCAATGTGATATTAAAAGGGCATGCTACCTTTATTTGTATTTATTTATTTATTCTTGTGATGCTGGGGATGAAAGCCAGGGCCTCATATATCCCAGGCAAGCTCTCTACCACTGAGCTACACCCCAGATCATTTGCCTATTTTTAAAATATTGGATATTTTTCTTAACAGAGTACATGAGCAAACTAGAAATATATTTTCTTTTCAGTCTGGCCCTTGATTTGAGAGCATTTTCTACAGTCAAAGTCACTACAGGATTGTCACATTTGCTTACTCTCCCCTTTTATACCCTGGAATTTTCTATTTTTCTACCCAATAGTTAAAGTTACTAACTAATGGCTAAAAGATGAGAGAAGACTCGGCATATAAATGCATCATAATTTTTATAGGTCTCTTCCTAGTGTTTCAATCCTATTGTAAGATCTTAAATGTCAGTAAAGAAAAATTTTCCCTATATTTAAGACTTTGAAATAAAAGGCATTGGTAAAGACTGCTATGGTCTTGGATGAACCTTTGTGATGGCTGGGGAAAGACAATACATTCCTGGAGGGAAGAGACCGTTTGGAAATAGGAGGAAAGAGCTGCTAATTCATAAGTGCAAATTTGGATTAGGCATAGCCCCAACATTTTGCATGAAAAATTAGAAGAGATTCAATGAATTCCAGTGGTGAATATATTCACCTAAACAAGGTGATGCTTTTTACTATGAATTTGTGAAAGAAAGCTTTTGAAATGAACAAAGTATTTGGCAATATTTATGGATTATGACTTACATGTTGCCACCAAAGAACTCTTTGTATACATAATGGGTCCTTCTTACACTGTTGTTGCTAATATTTACTTTGAGTATTCAGAGGGTTTTCTAATTTCCTTTAGAGGTTACCTTTTCTATAACCAGAACATTCAAAGAGCAAGACTCCCTGGTGAAGTAAAAAGAAAACAGTTTTTTCCCCTCATCATTTCTATTGCAAACTGGTTCTGTGCAGTTGTCCTTCTCTTGCCCTTGGATGAAATTCTGCAAAGGCCTCCTGCTTAGCTGATCATGTTCAGATAATAAAATACCTTTGGGCACTCTGTTTGCCCATAATCTGAGTTCCATAATGATTATGCCCACTTAAAACTTCCTGCCCCCACACCTGGAGTTCAAGCCCTTTACAGGAGGGAAGCCACCAGTGAAAAATGGGGAGGTGGTGGGCTTCACCTGTCTCTAACAACGCCTCTTTCTGATGCAGGCCACTGAGGCTTCTGACTTATTCGTGTTGAGTGGAGGAGAGATGGCAGGTCATGGGCCCGAAAACTCCTGCCTGACTGGAGCTGGGTTTTTTTTTGGCAGTGAAAATGGACTCCCTGGGAGCACGTTGCAGGTTTCTCAGAGACCACACAGCACTAGGGCTCTCTTACCTCTGGTTCCGACAGAGCCTGGCCCCTTAGAATTACCCTCTGGGTTGCCGAAGACCCTGTTGCTGTCTTGTTACCTCTCCAGCAGTCATAAGGGTAATTCTAAATGACTTGGGCTATTTTTACGTATATGGAAATACAGATTAAGAGGAAGAAAGCATGACTACATCAAATCTCAGTGTCTCAGGGTCCTATTGTGTACCCATCAATGGGGGTAACTGAGTAGTAAACCAGATCCCCATTGAGGGAGTGGGCAAGCCTCATTTTCATGGTAAACTACACAGCCCACAGCAGACAGCCTCTGGGCTCAAGATCTGGAGGTGGTGCTGGTGGGGGGATCATAGAGGATGTTTCCCAGATCTCATCTTTGCCCACTCGCAGTCTAACCTTCCTAGGGGAAATCTGATCCAGTTCTTTCATTAGCAAATATTCCTTTATTACTTATTGTTTGCACAGACCATGAAACACACTGATGATTTCCTGTGATAATGAATGTAATATCCACTCTGGAGGACAAGATTAATACTTTTAAAGTTAGGATTTTATATTGTGAACGTAACAGTTGTCAGTATAAGATGGAGCCAAGTTATGTAATGTGGATTGTAAATTGCATTGCAGTTCAGGGAAGCCGAGGAAGACAGGGAGACTAGCAGAAGGAGAAGGCTTTCATCAGTACTTGCCTGAAGCTTCCACCCAGACCTCTGATGGATGCTCTTCCTATTTCCTTTACTTGGGCTGTTGCAGCATATTCCCAAGTGGCCATTCTCTTCCTGACAAGCTTGGCTTCCCTTGATCTCCCTTGCCTCTCCGACTTTTCTCATGGCCCAGGAGCTTTGATTGGTCGTCATGAGCACCCGTTTTTCTTTTCTTACTTAGTGTGTTTCAGGATTCTGCCCCACCTTCTCCCTTCTCAGTCTGCACCTTCTCTGGGGGTGGACCCATTCACTCTGCCGTGCTGGTAGTTCTTGTTTCAGTCACCCCTCTGACATCTCCTGGAGTTCTGAGCTCCACATCCAGAGCCACTCGCCCAGAATCCTACTAGATATTTCCATTTGAAAGTTTCACGGAATGTAAGAAAACTGACAAAACAAACACTTCATTGGGTTCAAATGGAACTCGACACATCTTTCTCTTCCAGTCTGCTTCTTTTTCACCGGTGTTTCTTATTGTACTTCTATTTGTGTGAATTAAACACTTATTTTCTGATGTAATTTGAACAGGAAAAACAAAAGCTTCTTTGCTTCTAAACATTTATCCTGTTTTCAGGCTTATCTGTCTCCTAAAATTCTCACCCTCCTTCATTTATTTAGTTTAAATCATTTCAGCCATAGATTCCTTCTTAAAATATATCAACTATATTCATAAAATTAGATCCAGCAGCATCCATTTACAGACAACAAAACAGATGAATATGATTAATGAGCAACTAATGATTATGATTTATTAAGTATTTGTGATGCTCTATACACTTGGCTAAATGCTTTCCCTTTCATTTATTCATCATAAAAAATGAGTAGCTATTACCATATTAAATGAAGATGCCAAGGCACACCAAGCTTAAGCCCTTTGTCCAGCCTCCAGTTGCTATGTTAAATGGTGGAGAAATGACAAAAAAGGTGATCTGACTCTAAACTCATGGACAATAACGTTTGTCATACAGACTGAACTGCCCCGGCAAAGGGAAAACTTTGACAGAAGGCGAGACAGGGCATATGGATCTTTTGAGACCAGAGGCAATGGAACCATTTAGGTTACAGGACGCTGGCCAACACCCAGTGACAAGACAGAGGCAAGAGCTCCTGAAGCCAGGTTTCGGTAGGACGAAACCAAAGTCATTACAAATGGACAGAACTATTGAAAACAGGGATGTAAATATTTAGATGGTCTCTTCAAGACATGACCAATTAATTTCAAAATCAACTATGCATTAAGAACACTAATAGTTCAGTGTTGTAAAGCTTGATATATCTAAGGAAGACTCTGTTTGACAGAATTTTTATTTTAATTATATGGATGACATGATTAATGGCACTAATATGTTCTAGGCAACTGCCTAAACTTCATGTTAGTGAAAGAATAGTGGGTTTTAATACATGGGAGAATAAGGGTTGAAAGAATATTACATAGGCAACTAATTGTTGTCAACTTTATATTAGGTAGTAACTGCACTAATGGTTAGAGCATGGTTAACTGCTTACAGTTCCTCCAAGACTGAGGGACACAGTCAGAAGGAAACTCTGTGCCTTAGTCAGCTCAGCTGCCATAACAAAATGCCACAGGGCGTGTGGCTTAAGCACCAGAAATTCTCTCTCCCAGTCACATAGGTTGGAAGTCTGAGATTAAAGTGCCTTCAGGGTGTTTCTGGTGAAGCCTCTCTTCCTGCCTTGTAGATGGCTGCCTTGGCAAGGTGTCTTCATGTGGTGGAGAGGGAGAGGCTCTAGGGTCTCTTCTTCTTATGAGGATGCCAGTCTCATTGGATTAGGAGCCTACCCTTATGATCTATTTTAACCTAATTACCTCCCTGAAGCCCTATTTCCAAGTGTGGTTACATTAAAGGTTAGGACTTTAACAAATGGATTTTGGGGTGAGGGAATACAGTCAATGACACACTGAAATCCACTTGGAAGGTGGGACTCTGTGTACTGGGTACCTAGGAGCCAGGATACCAGGCTAAGAATTTGAATCCCTAATCTACAGGAGAGGGCTCCTTAACACTACTTTTTAAAACATATTTGGGCTTTAAAATGTATATGTTAATATTATAAATGTGTGTGTTAATAATAGCACCCATTTTATAGGATTACTGAGAAGATTAAACGAATAAAAACATACAAAATACATAGCACAAAGCTTGGCACTTAGGTAGACTCAGAAAATGTTATTTATTGTTATTTTTATTATTGTTGTTGGACAGGTTTTAGCATTTGGCTAAATGAGGCAATGCATCATATACTAGAATTTGAAAAAAAAAATCAAAACAGGTTGATAGGAAGGTGAATCAACATGTGAGATATGGTGTATGGGACAAAGAATTTATTTGAAACATAAAGGTCAGCTTGTTTACCTCTTTGTTTCCAAGAAGTAAGAATAAATTTTTAAAATAATGTGAGAAAAATTGATTTTGCTCATAGCTGCTTGTTTGGAAAATGTCAGCCTTATAAAGGATTTACAAGGGTGCAATGACAATACATTACTTATATCTTAAAATATGCAAATAGCGGTCAGTGTTTAAACATGTGAAATTCTGGATGAAGTGAAGACTTCTCACAAAAGTAACATATTGTTAATTATATTTTTCATAAAAATGCAAGAGATATAAAAATAAAATTTTAGGAAAACTGAAGACATATATTATAATATGATTTCTAATATTGTTCAAATCACTGTAGGCTTTTGCATTATGTTAATGCCTTCTAATGAAGTGGCTCATTAAGATACTCTTAGGGATGAGTTAAATGGTTTGCTGGAAGGAATTAATTAATGTGACATTAATATCATGGGAATGACTGAAGAGGATGAGGTGGAACAACAGCATCATCTGTGACTACCTTGAAAGCCATGGACTGTCACTTCCACATGTGCTTTTTGTTGGATGCAGCCCACTAATTCAGTTTATACTCAGGAAGAGTGAATTGAGGTCTTTTGAGGAGAGGATTGTCAATAAATTCACAGATATATTTTAAAACCACTACAATATGTATTCATTTTTTATCATGTCTGGTTTTATCCTCTCAGCAACACAAATGGAGGGATTAATGTGTCACATTCTCAATACAAGAGTGCCCCATATGACATTGATTTAGGAGGTAGAGACAGAGAGAAGGAAGTCAAGTCCCACAACTCAACAGGTGAACGTGCACGTTGGTGGGGCTGGGGCTGTGGGTTGGGGGGCTGTGGACAGGGGTTGGGACTAGGTACATGAAGTTACAAACTAGGACAACCAGACCCATCCCCCTCTGTCTTCTTAAGTGCTTTAAGAACTTTGTTTGGCCATACAGTGTATCAAACCTTCATTATGTAGGGGTCTTAATAATGGCTATATTTGATGAAAGAAAGGACTACTAAGTTGGTGTTAAACTATGCTACCACATAGACCCACAAGGCAGTATTTATTTCTGGGTCAGAGAGAAACAATGAAAGCAAAAGTTTGGTTTAGTAACAAAACCCTAGAATGTGCTTTCTATGGAGAGTGTAGGTTGATATTCGTAAAATAACTGATTTGCTGAGAAAATGCAAATTTTGGGGAAGGTACTACTTAGAACTTTCAAATGAGTAAGGAACTGGTATTGTGTTGTAAGGCTAGGTAGGGTGATAAGAGGACTTGGATTTTCATAAGAAGTTACCCAGTTCTTTTTTTTTTTTAATTGTTCTTCTAATTACAAATCTATTAAACTTTGTCTATTTTTGATTTGGAAAATATCATCACTGTAATTATGGTTTCTTAATTGAGTTCCTTTTGTCGTCGCTCCTTAAATTTTCAGCATATGCTGATTTTATAACACAAAATTATTATTATTTTTTTTTGTTTATTCTAATTTGTTATATATGACAGCAGACTGCATTTCAATTCAGTACATATAGAGCACAATTTTTCATGTCTCTGGTTGTACACAAAGTAGAGTCATTCATGTATTTAGGGTAATGATGTCCATCTCATTTCACGATCATTCCTATTCCCAGGGCCCCTCCCTTCCCTCCCTCCCCTTTGGTCTATCTAAAGTTTGTCCACTCCTCCCATGTTTCCCCGCCCCATCCCCATTATGGATTAGCATCCTCATATCAGAGAAAACATTCTGCATTTGGTTTTTGGGGATTGGCTTACTTCACTTAGCATTATATTCTCCAACTTCATCTATTTACCTGCAAATGCCATGAGTTTATTTCCTTAATGATAAGTTGCTGCAGTCTGGCTGGGCACAAAATCACGAGCCACTCACAGCCTTGTAGATTTAAACAGCAATTCTTTTTTTTTAATTTATTTTTTTTTATTGGTTGTTCAAAACATTACAAAGCTCAATTGGGTTATGAACTCCCATTTTTACCCCAAATACAAATTGCAGAATCACATCGGTTACACACTCACATTTTTACATAATGGCATATTAGTGACTGTTGTATTCTGCTACTTTTCCTATCCCCTACTATCCACCCTCCCCTCCCCTCCCATCTTCGCTCTCTATCTCATCTGCTCAAACAGCAATTCTTTATTCCCGAACTCACACCGGCACTCTACAAGCACGTTCTGGGGCAAAATCCACCGGCACTCTACACGCACGTTCTGGGGAAATCCACACTTCCACTGGGCTCTGCATCCCAAAATACTCTCTGAATCCCACGAGAACTCAACGGGAACTCAAGGAGCAGGCGGGCGCTTGAGGCAGCAGGATACGCCCTATTCCCAGCAGGGTCCACCTTAAACCTGGAACCGCCCTAAACCCAAGGAGCAGGATACTCCCTGTTCCCAGCAGGATACACCCTAAACCTGGACCCACCCTAATCCAGCAGGATCCTCCCTAAACCCGGATCCACCCTGGTCCTTGAGCAGGGTAACCTTACTCAAACATACATGCAATGTCACTGCAAATGACCTGGGTCCAAAGGCAAGCCCATTTCCACCATGGAGAGTCCTTCCTCTAAGCAACATGGGGTAGGCTGACAAAGAAATTGCCATGCGTCATTCCTACTTGGCAATGGCTCTCAGCAATAAGTAATATTCCATTGTATATATATTCCACAATTTCCTTATCCATTCATCTACTGAGGGGCATCTAGGTTGGTTCCACAGTTTAGCTATTGTGAATTGTGCTGTTATAAACATTGATGTGGCCGTGTCTCTGTAGTATGCTGTTTTTAAGTTCTTTGTGTATAAACCAAGGAGTGGGATAGTGGAGTCAAATGGTGGTTCCATTCTCAGTTTTCCAAGGAATCTCCATACTGTTTTCCATATTGGCTGCACCAACTTGCAGTCCCACCAGCAATGTATGAGTGTGCCTTTCTCCCCTCATCCTCACAAACACTTATTCATAATAGCTGCCATTCTGACTGGAGTGAGATGAAATCATAGAGTAGTTTTGATTTGCATTTCTCTAATTGCTAGAGATGTTGAATATTTTTTCATATATTTGTTGATTGATTGTATATCATCTTCTAAGAAGTGTCTGTTCAGTTCCTTGACCCATTTATGGATTGGGTTATTTGTTTTTTGGTGTTAAAATTTTTGAGTTCTTTATATATCCTAGAGATTAGTGTTCTTTCTGATGTGCATATGGTAAAAATTTCCTCCCAAAATGTAGGCTCTCTATTCACCTCACTAATATTTTGCTGAGAAACTTTTTAGTTTGAGTCCATTCAATTTATTGATTCTTGATTTTAATTCTTGTGCTATAGGAGTCTTATTAAGGAAGTAGGGGCCTAATCTGACATAATGGAGATTAGGGCCTACTTTTTCTTCTATTGGGCACAGAGTCTCTGGTTTAATTCTAGGTCCTTGATCCACTTTGAGTTGAGTTTTATGCATGGTGAGAAATAGGGGTATAATTTCATTTTGTTGCCTATGGATTTCCAGTTTTCCCAGCACCATTTGTTGAAGAGGCTGTCTGAATCTCCAGTATCTGTTTTTGGTGCCTTTGTCTAATATAAGGTAACTATAATTATGTGGGTTAGACTCTGTATAACACAAAATTATTAAAGGCTTTTTACTGAGGCATGTACAATAAAAAATTAAAGGGTTTTTATCAACTAGTATAGAAAAACTAATACTTGTAAAATATACTGAACTTGAATATTTGCTATACAGAGCAAATAGTTTCTTAATATAGAGAAGTACATGCTCTTGGTAAAACTGGTGAAATTTTTAATGGCATATTTGTTTTCTTACATGACTGTACCTGTCCTAAACTTTTTAGAAGTTCAATGACCTTATGCTGCTCTCTAGTTTTCCAAAGCTTCATATTTCATTTTGCCACAAGAAATTGCTTATTTCTTAAGTATCATTTGTTTCAAAACATTTCTTTTCATCTCTCACCTTCAGATCACTATCCTTTAGCACCATCTTTGTAGGTTGGTGTTAGGAGGAAAACAACATGATTAACTCAATTCACTGAGAACATGTGTGATTAATAACCTGCCAAATCACATAAGTGTGTTTGCATTTAAAATAAATGCAACAACAAACACTTGACCTAGATTAATTTCTAGATGATAGATTACAGACTTCGGGGTGAGTACAATAAAGAAAAGTAATGAAATTTGGGCCACACTGAAGAGATGGTTGAGATGAGAATGGAAAATTTGAAGCAGTTTTTGTGTTTCTAAATTTTATAGTCCAGATGAATTCCAACACTTTGGGGTAGCTTGAAGTTTTCCATTGCTTGAAGGTGGACTGAAATGTTAGAAAAACTAAGTAAAAGGTTTCCTTATTCACCCAATTACTTAGATCCAAACCCTTGAAACCCCATGTTTATTCCTCACTTCCTTTCACATCCCATGACTAATCCATCACTAACCTTGTAGACTCATCTTTCCTGATATATCAAGATGGGATCATTGTCCATTCCCCACAACACGTGATCTGTGGCACTATCCTTAGTCACCACACTGCAGAGGTGACCTTCTCATGTCCACAGCAGTCTCCTCAGAGCAGCAGTGCTTCTATCAAAAGGGGACAAGGTTATGCCAACCGCGCCATTCTGCTCTTAGCAGTGAGTGCGATGGTTTCCCATCACTCCGGGAGAGTCCTCCCTGAGTTCTGGCTCTTGGTTACCTACAAGATCTTACTTCTCCCTACTTTCTCTTTGGCCTACCATGTTCCAACTGTGCCAGCCTTTCTGCTATGTCTCAAGCATGCGGTTAGATATGAGGTGTACCCCAAAAGCTCATGTGTGAGACAATGCAAGGAAGCTTAGAGGTGAAATGGTTGGGTTACGAGAGCCTTTACTTAATCAGTGCATTAATATCCTTGAATGGATTAACTGGATGGTAACTATAGCCGGGTAGGGTAGGGATGAAGGAGGTGGGTCATTGGGGGCATGCTTTTGGGTATATATTTTGTCCATAGTGAGGGGAACCTCTCCCTGCTTCTTGGTGGCCATGTCCTGAGCTGCCTTTCTCCACCACACTCTTCTGCCATGATGTTCTTCCTCACCTTGGTGGCAGACCAATGGAGCTGGCCATCTAGGAACTGAGACCTCTGAAACCATGAACCGCAAATCAACTTTTCCTCCTCTAAAATTGTCCTTGTCAGGTCTTTGGTCACAGCAGTGAAAAAGCTTATGAAAACACATGCCAGGCACTCTCCTGTCAAGGTATATCCTTTAACTTTTCCTTCTATCCCCCTCTTCCTCTTCCTTCTGGAGGAAAATATCTTTTCCTAAATATTTTTATGGCTTTTATCTCAATTTAATCAGATCGTTCCTCAAATGTTACCATCTAAAAACATCATTGCCCTCACTCTATCTCCTTAACTGAATAATTGTTTCCATAGGCATACCCCGCCTCCCCCGCCAGAGACACGCGTGCCTGCACATGCACACACTCTGCTGTCTGTTTCTTACTCACTAGAATATATGCTCCATGTGACCAAGGATTTTGTGTTTTATTCATTGCTGAATCAGTAGGACCCAGACATAGTGCCTGGTGTGTAATAACTGTTTAAAAAATGTTTGTTGAACAAATGGATTACTTTAAAAAGTGAGCATATTTTATATATTTATATTTATATTTTTTGATACAAAATAATAAAGTAAATGTACATTGTTATTTTCATTCCTTGAGTTGAAAATCAGGACCTACTGACCTAAAGATTACAGAAAAGTAAGAAATGATAAAAACGATTATTAAGGAGCTCCAGATAAGAGGAGATAAAAAGGGTATTGTTGATCTAATAATGCCAAGAATATTGCCTATATTTTAACATTAAAATATATTAGGATTCTTGTATAATAGGCTAAAGTGATTATTGAAAAAGGGGATATCAGGCAAATACACTAAAGAAAAACAAGTAGTGGTAGAATATGAATCATTCAGAGCTCTTTAATTAACCTTTTATGTATATAATCTTTTTCTGTCTGGATAAAAAATGTACTGCTGAACTATTATTTTATTATTGTTTCATTCATCTCTCTGGAACAGTCTTTCTTTTTTCTCAGTACATAATATTGCTCCTCTTTGGGCTCTTTCTCCCAATAGTGCCATGCTTCTTGAGGTCTGGCTGTTATAAATGCTAGTGGAGCATGAAAACGTTGAACATTTGGGGTTCATTAAAGTTGTCCTTGGAAGGTTGATCGTTTGAAAGTAACAGAAGAAAGTAATGGCTAATTTTCTAGAACTCTGAGGAGAGGGTGCAGCCAGGGGAGGCGATGTCCCTGCCATCAGTCACTCCAGGCAGTCCCATTTCTCCTGAGCTATGGCATATGCAATTTTAAGAGAAAAGAATAGCCCTGCAGCCCAGGAAGCACTCTTCCTCTTGTGCTGAGGTTTGGGTGGAAATCCGTTATTACAAACCTGGTTGCTGAAATCTCCGTAGACGTCAGCTCAAGCTTAGATGAAGCTTCTAGATGATCCTGGAGAAGTTTCAAAAAGGGTTTCTTTCCCCATAAACTTCCTCATTTTAATTGAAAACTTGTTTAATTAAAATACGTTTATTTTCTTCCAGTCAATATGTGTGATGAAGCTGGATCATTGCACCACGCTGTTCTTTGTTTTGATGATTTAAAAATCATGATGAAAGAAAATGTCAGCAGTTTTGTACCAATTTATTCCAGTCTTTTGGCCACATTTTTTTTAACTTCAACACAGGGTAGAAGAAACATAAAGATTAGCTGTGAAAAATGATATGCTTGCTCCTTTATTTATTGTAGTGTTTTCTATTTTATTTTATTTTTTTGGTGTCTCTGCTTCATCATAAATACCTTCAAATGTAGAATTTTGTATATGTATATATTTTGGTGTTCCCATGAATTTGAATATCTGCTCTTTGATTAAGATTGCTATAGTTACAAAGGAAGTATAGATTTCCATTTTTCTTGTTATGAGATTGCATGCACGTAAGAACGGATGAGAGGAAAATGTAAGAAAGTAGGTGACTGAAAGACAAATCATTTATCACTAAGGTGAATAGATTTCCTCATGTGAAATAAGATATGTGTAAGGTAAGTATAGAGCTATATAGTTCAGTAATGTTCTATGGAAATTTTGGAATTTAAGAAAAATCTTGAAATGTAGCTAATAAATTATTCATATTGTTTTACTATTTTATATACATTACCTCATTTGAGCATCACTGATTCTTTATGATCAGTAAATATTGTCATAGTTATTTTAACTATTATCTTGCAAAGAAGTTAGGCAATGTGACTGAGTAACTCAAGCCTTGATCTCCTTTATCCAAGTGAAAAGTTAACAGGAGTTGGGTGTACGCATGCTAGAGAGCCAGCAGGGAGGAGGGCGATCATCACATGCCACATGTGTGACATGGCTGTAGTAGGGGACTGTGCTAGGCACTAGGAAGTAATATTGATATTTCAAAATAACATTCATTCAGGAGCAATAATAAATGAGCCTTCATTCAGAATGACCTTTTTCAGATGGATAGTATTTCCAGAATCAGGATAAGATGTTGTATGTTTACACAATTTCAGATCAATACTTAAATTTCTTCTCATCTTTGAAAATCACTCAAGTCATGCATTAATAGCAAAACCATGATGGTGTCATTGAAACTCTATGTTATGATCCACACCAGCTTAGCTGCTTCAGCAGGTGTGTACCAGGATATCGGGTGATTTACAACTAAATAAATGCCAGCTTCCTAGAGGAGGACAGGAGGGTCCAGTTTGTTCATGAAGTGGTCTGAGGAGGACACACGCTTGGTTCTCAGACTTTGCAGACTTACTGTTGAGAGAAATGTTTTTAGGAACATGTGTTAATGTCCTCTCTGGACAAAGGAGTTTGTGTCAGAAATCATCAGTACTGTCTGGCCCTCTTCCATCCAAGAATAAACCTTCTGTAACCCCCTTTTGCTCTCTGAGAGATGTCCCCTTGCCTTGGAGACCTGGCGGTCTTCTTTGCCCCAGGCCTATTTCTGACACTTCCTCCCCCTGCAGGATTTGGATCTTTATGACTTTCACTGCCGGGGACTGGGTCCTGGTGGAGTGGAGCATTCTCGGCGGCAGTCACAGACCTGATTTACATTTGTAGTTTCAACACTTCTGAGCTATATCCCTGGGAAACTTATTTTTTCCTTTGGTCTAGTATCTAGTATCATCCAGACTGTGACCCTTGCCCACCTACCTCACGTTGGATGTCGAATTCTCTTTTTCTTCTTATCTGCTCACTCAGGGCTCTATAAAATTTAGGCTCCTAATGTGACTCTCTTGGCCTGCAGGCCCTGACTCACCAGCCCAGAGCTGTAATGCACGATTACTAGGTTTGTGCAACGTCCATTATCCCATTTCTTCTTGAACTGGGATCTCATTTCTGAACACTGCACCCTGGTCAAAAGCTGTAGGACCTTGAGTTCTGGAGCTGGTTCTGTGGACCTTCTGCTTTTGTCCCTTCATCTTTCTGCCTCTCCAAGTTGCCTTTTTCTTTTTTTCTGACTGTCATTTACCACGGAATGTCTGGGATGCCAACTGCCTGCTTCAGAGGTCTTCTTGCCCTTTTTGTCTAGGTCCAGTGGGTCCACTTTTCCTGCCCCAGTAATTTCTTATTTGGTCAAGCCTGATAGGAAAAACACACCACTTTGTATACAAGATCATTACTGGAGAAATTATGAAGGTAGGAGTTCTCAGCCCCAGCAAGACTAGATTGCAGTCTCTCCAGACAACTCTCATACTACATGCCATATCAAGACTAACCTAATGAGGCTCTCAGGGAGGGATGGGAAATGGTCTGAGTAGAATTTGCATAAAGAAAAGTCCAAGATGATTTTGTTGAGAGAGACAACAGATGGGGTCACCAATCTGTAACAAAGTCTTAGGGCAGTCAGTAGGTGGCAGATTAGATAAGGTAGCAGGCAATCAGAGAAGCAGACCATGTAACAGTTGTTGGCGTCAAGAATTAATTATTTTCCTGTTATAGTCTTTAACACTCACAGTAGCTTCAGAGCTTTGGGTTTATAAGAATGAAAGTCAACTAACTTTTTCTTTTCCTCCCTCCTTTTCTTTCTTTTTTTTGGTGAAATTGTAATTGTAATTTTCTTTTTTTTTTAATTTAAATAATCTGTATTGATAACAGATTAGTTGGCAGTATTAGAGAGGAAAATTCACAATTATACCTAAAGAGCAGAAGGATTGATAAGTATAATTTAGGAATAGTTCCTACTCACACAGCTCTTTGGATTAATTTAGAATTTCACAGGAGGGGAGGTCTTATACTTAAACTCATGAATAAAAATGTTTTAATTTGTAATTGGATTTCTAAAACTACTCTAGGGACTTACATGCCTCTGCTAATGCTGTAATTGTATTATATTTCTTAGGTTCAAGTTCTTTCTTCAAGGTGTCATCAGAAAAGCATGGATCCAAGAGATATTCAAACACTTGCTATCTTCTGCTGATGAGTTTGCATCATATTTTTTTGGCAGTATATCTATTTCTTTTCTAAATTCACTTTAGCGCCAGTATGTACATTATCCTGATTCTTCTTCAAGCCTTTCAAATTCGTCATGAACCACCTGTGTGTCAAATTGTTTTTAGTCTCTCTCTATGAACAATTCTTTTTTTGTTGTTTTATTTTGTTTGACTGTGTCCCTGTAATATGCTGTTTTTAAGTCTTTGGGTATTGACTTAGGAGAGGGATAGCTGGGACAAATGGTGGTTCCATTCCCAATTTTCCAAGCAATCTCTGTGCCTGGGGGTTCTTCTTCACTGCCACAGTGCTGCTGAACTTGATTTTCTTTCCCCTTATCTGCATTTTCTGGTGTTCTACAAGAACATGTGTAACATAATCAAAATAAAATAGCAGTTATTAGAACATGTTACAGTGAAATTATTACCTCATTATTTTTAGTTTTAATTGATATGTAATAATTATATATATTTATGGGGATAGAGTGTGATGCTTGAATACAAGTATATAGTGTGGTGATCAAATCTGAGTAATTACCTATTAGTCCTGTCAGATATCATTTCATTGTGGTGAGAACTATAAAAATCCTCCAGCTATTTTGAAATCTATAATCTATAATTGTTAACTATAGTCATGCGGCCAAGCACTAGCACCTCAGAACTTATTCTGTACCTATTGTCCAACCTCTCTCCATTGCGCCTACCTTTCCCAGCTCTGGTAACCTCCATCCTACTTTCTAAAACTCAGCTAATTTCTGTTCTGAGGTTGTAACGGTCTCTGTCAACTGTCTTTAGCACACTGAATTCTGCATACATTGTCCTCCATTTCTATGCTTATGGTAAATTTGAATGTTTTCCTGTTAAATTGTAATCGATATTGGCAGCTGTGTAGAGTACTTAGAAAAGTTTTAAAATAATATGTTGGAGAAATAAAAATAAAAAGCAAGACACCTCCTGGTGTCTCAACTATATTTTTGTGACAGATGTTCTAGAACAAAGATTTATTATTTATTCTTTTTTTGATTACTGGGTTTATTACATTAGATGGAAGTATATATACATGGATGAATAAATACACTAATTTCCTAAGCATTATTTCTATTGGGTAACATCATGGTGAGTCCTCCTCCTCCTCCTCCTCTCCCCACCCCTCCTCCTCCTCCTCCTCCTCCTCCTCCTCCTTCTTCTTCTTCTTCTTTCTTCTTCTTTTGGTACTAGGGATGAACCCAGAGGCCCTTAACCAATGAGTCACATCTTCAACCCTTTTTTATTTTGAGACAGGATCTCTCTAAGTTGCTGAGCCTGGCTTTGAACTTGTAATTCTCCTGCCTCAGCCTCCTGAGTGACTGGGATTATAGGTGGGTGCCACCAGGCTCAGCTTTATGATGGTGATTTTAAAAATTAGTTTCTGAGATCTGGTAGTGAACAAATGATTAAATGTCACCTTTGAGAATTAACTAGAAGGCTAAGCATAAATGCACATATTGATAGGTCAAATGGCTTTATGTGCAATACCCAGACAGACTTGGTTACAGAAACGTGGACATAATGGAATAACTTAATGAGCAGAAATAGGAGAAACTCAGAGATATTGTGTTTTAGAATAAAGCTGTCCCAGAAAAGGAACACTTTTTTTTTAATGAAAGAAGGCAGTCTTTCTTTTTAAAATATTTTAGATGTATGGACCTTTATTTTATTCGTTTATTTATATGTGGTCCTGAGAATCGAACTCAGTGCCTCACATATGCAGGCAAGCGCTCCACCATTGAGCCACAGCCTCAGCCCCCAAAAGAAACACTTTTATACTATAAGGGATTACCTGTATCTTGGTCTCAGATATGAGAATCTTAAGTGTTGTTTTTTTTTTTTTTTTTTTGCTATTACTTCTGTATAAATTTTATTATCTATAAAAAAGGCAGGGTTGAGCAGAATGTTAGTACTAACTCATCCTTTTAAAACCATTTTGGATGCATTATCTCATTTTGCTTTCCATAAAACATATAATGTAAATAAAACATATCATGTAATTATTGTCTTGGTTTTTTTTTTTTTTTTCTGTTTTTTTTTTTTAATTTTTTATTGTGGGTTGTTCAAAACATTACAAATTTCTTGACATATCATATTCCACACTTTGATTCTAGTGGGTTATGAACTCCCACCTTCACCCCATACACAGATTGCAGATTCACATCAGTTACACATCCATTGATTTACAAATTGCCATACTAGTGTCTGTTGTGCTCCGCTGCCTTTCCCATCATCCACCCTCCCCCCTCCCCACCTCTCCCCTCCCCTCCCCTCCTCTCTCTCTACCCCCTCCACTGTATAACCCTGAGGGTCTCCTTCCATTACCGTGCAATTTACCTTCTCTCTCCCTTTCCCTCCCACCTCTCATCCCTGTTAAATGTTAATCTTCTTCTCCTGTTCTTCGTCCCTACTCTGTTCTTAGTTACTTTCCTTATATCAAAGAAGACATTTGGCATTTGTTTTTTAGGGATTGGCTAGCTTCACTTAGCATAATCTGCTCTAATGCCATCCATTTCCCTGTAAATTCTATGATTTTGTCATTTTTTAATGCAGAGTAATACTCCATTGTGTATAAATGCCACATTTTTTTTATCCATTCGTCTATTGAAGGGCATCTAGGTTGGTTCCACAGTCTTGCTATTGTGAACTGTGCTGCTATGAACATCGATGTAGCAGTGTCCCTGTAGCATGCTCTTTTTAGGTCTTTAGGGAATAGACCAAGAAGGGGAATAGCTGGGTCAAATGGTGGCTCCATTCCCAGCTTTCCAAGAAATCTCCATACTGCTTTCCAAATTGGCTGCACCAATCTGCAGTCCCACCAGCAATGTACAAGTGTACCCTTTTCCCCACATCCTCGCCAGCACTTGTTGTTGTTTGACTTCCTAATGGCTGCCAATCTTACTGGAGTGAGATGGTATCTTAGGGTGGTTTTGATTTGCATTTCTCTGACAGCTAGAGATGTTGAGCATTTTTTCATGTACTTGTTGATTGACTGTATGTCCTCCTCTGTGAAGTGTCTGTTCAGGTCCTTGGCCCATTTGTTGATTGGGTTGTTTGTTCTCTTATTGTCTAATTTTTTGAGTTCTTTGTATACTCTGGATATTAGGGCTCTATCTGAAGTGTGAGGAGTAAAGATTTGTTCCCAGGATGTAGGCTCCCTATTTACCTCTCTTATTGTTTCTTTTGCTGAGAAAAAACTTCTTAGTTTGAGTAAGTCCCATTTGTTGATTCTAGTTATTAACTTTTGTGCTATGGGTGTCCTATTGAGGAATTTGGAGCCCGACCCCACAGTATGTAGATCGTAGCCAACTTTTTCTTCTATCAGACGGCGCGTCTCTGATTTGATATCGAGTTCCTTGATCCATTTTGAATTCACTTTTGTGCATGGCGAGAGAAAGGGATTCAGTTTCATTTTGTTGCATATGGATTTCCAGTTTTCCCAGCACCATTTGTTGAAGATGCTATCCTTCCTCCATTGCATGCTTTTAGCCCCTTTATCAAATATAAGATAGTTGTAGTTTTGTGGATTGGTTTCTGTGTCCTCTATTCTGTACCATTGGTCCACACGCCTGTTTTGGTACCAGTACCATGCTGTTTTTGTTACTATTGCTCTGTAGTATAGTTTGAAGTCTGGTATCGCTATACCGCCTGATTCACACTTCTTGCTTAGCATTGTTTTTGCTATTCTGGGTCTTTTATTTTTCCATATGAATTTCATGATTGCTTTCTCTATTTCTACAAGAAATGCCATTGGGATTTTGATTGGCATTGCATTAAACCTATAGAGAACTTTTGGTAATATCGCCATTTTGATGATGTTAGTTCTGCCTATCCATGAACAGGGTATATTTTTCCATCTTCTAAGATCTTCTTCTATTTCTCTCTTTAGGGTTCTGTAGTTTTCATTGTATAAGTCTTTCACCTCTTTTGTTAGGTTGATTCCCAAGTATTTTATTTTTTTTGAAGATATTTTGAATGGAGTGGTTGTCCTCATTTCCATTTCAGAGGATTTGTCGCTGATATACAGGAATGCCTTTGATTTATGCGTGTTGATTTTAAATCCTGCCACTTTGCTGAATTCATTTATTAGCTCTAATAGTTTCTTTGTAGAGCCTTTTGGGTCTGCTAGATATAGAATCATATCATCTGCAAATAGTGATAATTTAATTTCTTCTTTTCCTATTTTTATGCCTTTAATTTCTTTCGTCTGTCTAATTGCTCTGGCCAGTGTTTCGAGAACTATGTTGAAGAGAAGTGGAGAGAGAGGGCATCCCTGTCTTGTTCCAGATTTTAGAGGGAATGCCTTCAGTTTTTCTCCATTCAGAATAATGCTAGCCTGAGGCTTAGCATAGATTGCTTTTACAATATTGAGGTATGTTCCTGTTATCCCTAGTTTTTCTAGAGTTTTGAACATAAAGGGATGCTGTACTTTGTCAAATGCTTTTTCCGCATCTATCGAGATGATCATATGGTTCTTATTTTTAAGTCTATTGATGTGGTGAATAACATTTATTGATTTCCGTATATTGAACCAGCCTTGCATCCCAGGGATGAATCCTACTTGATCATGGTGTACAATTTTTTTGATATGTTTTTGTATCCGATTCGCCAGAATTTTATTGAGGATTTTTGCATCTAGGTTCATTAGAGATATTGGTCTGTAGTTTTCTTTCTTTGAAGTGTCTTTGTCTGGTTTAGGTATCAGGGTGATGTTGGCCTCATAGAATGAATTTGGAAGTTCTCCCTCCTTTTCTATTTCCTGAAGTAGCTTGAAAAGTATTGGTATTAGTTCTTCTTTAAAGGTTTTGTAAAATTCTGCTGTATACCCATCGGGACCTGGGCTTTTCTTAGTTGGTAGTCTTTTGATGGTTTCTTCTATCTCCTCAATTGATATTGGTCTGTTTAGGTTTTCTATATCCTCCTGACTCAATCTGGGCAGATCATATGACTTAAGAAATTTATCTATGCCTTCACTATCTTCTAATTTATTGGAGTATAAGGATTCAAAATAGTTTTTGATTATCTTCTGTATTTCTGAAGTGTCTGTTGTGATATTGCCTTTTTCATCCCGTATGCTAGTAATTTGAGTTCTCTCTCTTCTTCTCTTCACTAGCATCGCTAAGGGTCTGTCGATTTTGTTTATTTTTTCAAAGAACCAACTTTTAGTTTTGTCAATTTTTTCAATTGTTTCTTTTGTTTCGATTTCATTAATTTCAGCTCTGATTTTAATTATTTCTTGCCTTCTACTTCTTTTGCTGTTGTTTTGCTCTTCTTTTTCAAGGATTTTGAGATGAAGTATGAGATCATTTATTTGTTGGTTTTTTCTTTTTTTAAGGAATGAACTCCAAGCAATGAATTTTCCTCTTAGAACTGCTTTCAATGTGTCCCATAGATTCCGATATGTTGTGTCTGTGTTTTCATTTATCTCTAAGAATTTTTTAATTTCCTCCTTGATGTCTTCTATAACCCATTGATCATTCAGTAACCTATTGTTCATTCTCCAATTGATGTATGCTTTTTCCTTCCTTCTTTTATCGTTGATTTTCAGTTTCATTCCATTATGATCAGATAAGATGCATGGTAATATCTCTACTCCTTTATATTGTCTAAGAGTTGCCCTGTGACATAATATATGATCTATTTTTGAGAAGGATCCATGTGCTGCTGAGAAAAAAGTGTAACTGCTTGATGTTGGGTGGTATACTCTATATATGTCAATTAGGTCTAGGTTATTAATAGTGTTATTGAGTTCTATAGTTTCCTTATTCAACTTTTGTTTGGAAGATCTGTCCAGTGGCGAGAGAGGTGTGTTGAAGTCTCCCATGATTATGGTGTGGTGGTCTATTAGACTCTTGAACTTGAGAAGAGTTTGTTTGACGAACATAGCTGCACCATTGTTTGGGGCATAAATATTTATGATTGTTATGTCTTGTTGGTGTATGGTTCCCTTAAGCAGTATGTAGTGTCCCTCTTTATCTCTTTTGATTAACTTTGGCTTGAAATCTATTTTATTTGATATGAGTATGGACACGCCTGCTTGTTTCCGAAGTCCATATGAGTGATATGATTTTTCCCAACCTTTCACCTTCAGCCTATGTATGTCTTTTCCTATCAAATGCGTCTCCTGTAGGCAGCATATTGTTGGGTCTTGTTTTGTGATCCATTCTACTAGCCTGTGTCTCTTAATTGGTGAGTTTAAGCCATTAACATTTAGGGTTATTATTGAGATATGGGTTGTTCTTGCAGCCATATTTGTTTATTTCTGTTACTAAACATTGTTTGTTTTCCTCTTTGATTGTTTCCCCCCCCCCTTTACTGTCCTACCTCCCACTGTTGGTTTTCATTGTTATTTTCCATTTCCTCTTCCTGTAATACTTTGGCTAGGATGTTTTGAAGAGATGGTTTTCTAGCTGCGAATTCTTTAAACTTTTGTTTATCGTGGAAGGTTTTAATTTCATTCTCCATCCTGAAGCTTAATTTCGCTGGATACACAATTCTTGGTTGGAACCCATTATCTTTCAGTGTTTGAAATATGTTATTCCAGGATCTTCTAGCTTTCAGAGTCTGTGTTGAAAGATCAGCTGTTATCCTGATTGGCTTGCCCCTAAATGTAATCTGCTTCCTTTCTCTTGTAGCTTTTAAAATTCTCTCCTTATTCTGTATGTTGGGCATCTTCATTATAATGTGTCTAGGTGTGGATCTCTTATGATTTTGCACATTCGGCGTCCTGTAGGCTTCTAGGATTTGGGATTCTGTCTCATTCTTCAAGTCTGGGAAGTTTTCTTGTATTATTTCATGGAATAGACTGCTCATTCCTTTGGTTTGGAGCTCTGTACCTTCCTGTATCCCAATGACTCTTAAGTTTGGTCTCTTAATGTTATCCCATATTTCTTGGATGTTCTGCTCATGGTTTCTTAACAGTCTTGCTGAGCTGTCTATGTTCTTTTCCAGTTGAAATACTTTGTCTTCATTGTCTGATGTTCTATCTTCTAAGTGTTCTACTCTGTTGGTAGTATTCTCCATTGAGTTTTTAAGTTGGTTTATTGCTTCCTGCATTTCTAGGATTTCTGATTGCTTGTTTTTTATAACCTCTATCTCCCTGTATAGTTGATCCTTTGCTTCCTGGATTTGTTTGCGTAATTCGTTGTCGAAGTGATCTTTCATTGTCTGATTTTGCTGTTTAATGTCTTCCTTGATACTCCAGATCATCTGAAGCATGTATATCCTGAATTCTTTATCTGACATTCCATCTGCTGCAGCTGTTACCTCTTCTAAAGTTGCGTTGACCTGCATTGCTTGTGGTCCTTTCTTTCCTTGTCTTTTCATACTGCTTGCGTATCTTTCCTGCAGGTGCGGGCGGCGGCTCTGCTCTCTCCTTATTCCAATTGGGGTGTCGTGGCTACCACGCCGGCAGGTCACTGGGCCTGTTCTGGGAGCTGGTGGCGGCTCTGTTCTGCCCCTACTCCAATTGGGGTGACGTGTCTGTCGTACCAGCAGGCCACTGGGCCTGTCCTGCTGGTCGGTCGCAGATCTGCCCACCTTTCGGGCACGAGTGGAGGCTCTGCTTTGCCCCTACTCCAATTGGGGTGTCGTGACTACCCCGCCTGCAGGATGCTGGGTCTGTTCCTGGCAAGGGAGGCGACTCTGCTCTGTCACTACTCCAATTAGGGTGGTGTTTGTACCCCGCCGGCAGGCTCCTGGGCCTGATCCGCCGGTCTGTTGTAGGTCTGCCTACCTTGAAGGCGCGGGCGGCGGATCTGCCCTGCCCCTCCTACCACGCCTGCGGACCCCTGGGCCTGATCTGCAGGTTGATCACTGGTCTGCTCACCCTGCGGGCACGGGTGGCGGTTCCGCTCCACCCCCACTCCAATTGGGGTCACGTGACCACCACACCGGCAGGGCCTGATCCGGGCGTGGGATAAGGATCTGCTCTGCCCCTACTCGAGTTGGGGTGACGTGTGTACCACACTGGCAGGCCACTGGGCCTGACCCGCCAGGCTGTCACAGGTCTGTTTACCTTGCAAGCGCGAAGGGCGGCTCTGCCCTGCCCCTCCTACCACGCCCATGTACTACTGGGTCGTGGGTCTGCCCACCTGGCGGGTGTGGGTGGCGGCTCCGCTCCGCCCCCTCTCCAATTGGGGTCACGCGGTCACCACGCTGGCGAGCCGCTGGGCCTGCTCCGGGGGCTGGCGGCGGCCCGGCTCCTTCCCTCCGGCTCGAGGACAAATTGAGGAGACTCGGGTGACTGAGCCTCACCCCCCTTACCAGAAGACCAACTGCTTATGTCACCGCTGGTATTGATGAAGATCTCTCCTCCACCGCTTTCTGCTGACATCAGATCTCTGCCATGTTGGTATCCTATGCGAATGGCAGCATTTCGTTCCCCTTGCCAGGCAACCCAAGCAATGGGTGAGTCCTGACCTGCCCTCAGCAGGACCCGGACCGAGACACAGTTTCCGCGGGCTCCTAGCCCCGGTCCAGGGAAGTTCCGGGAGCCGGAACTCGGCCGCTCCGTGCTCGGTGTAAGCTCCTATAAGTGTAGGCTCCAAGAAGCAGCCCCCGCGGGCTCAGTTCCGGGAGCCGGAATTCGGCCGCTTAGTGTTTGGTGTATGCTCTGATAGTAGCAGGGTCCAAGAAGCAGCCTCCGCGGGCTCCGCAGCCCTGAGCCAGGGCGGTTCCGGGACGGTTCCGGGAGCCGGAACTCGGCCGCTCTGTGCTCGGTGTAAGCTCCTATAAGTGTAAGCTCCAAGAAGCAGTCCCCGCGGGCTCAGTTCCGGGAGCTGGAATTCGGCTTCTTGGTGTTTCGTGTTTGCTCTGATATTAGCAGGGTCCAAGAAGCAGCCTCCGCAGGCTCCGCAGCCCGGAGCCAGGGCGGTTCCGGGACGGTTCCGGGAGCCGGGACTCGGCCGCCCCGCGCTCCGTGTTCACTCCGATAAGATCAGATTTTAAGAAGCCCCCAGGCGCTGAACCCTAGCAATCTGTCTGCAAGCCGCAGGCGAATTGCAGCCTGAAATTACCTGTTCTATGGCTGAATGAGCTGCGGTCAGTCAAAAACAGGTGTGGTGACGTCAGTTTACCAACATGGTGGCTGCTGGCCTCCTCTGTGGTCTGACCGGTGTGGAGAACCGAGATGGACCTCTTCCTTCCCCGTCTCGAACCCAGAATTCAGCCCTGAGTGCGGTGCTTGCGCGTCTGGCAGAAACTGCAGCGCTGTAACCCTGCGTCTCTATCCCAGCGCGCGTTGCAGACTCTAGCCGCGGGGCGATTTGCTGAATAAGCAGTGTTACCCTCCGTGCGACAAACCTCTCGCGTTTGAGTCCCCGTAGCCGATCCTCGTGCGATGGAAATCCTTCCTCCAGGTTCCGGCGCACCCCACTATTGCTGGAAATTCCTAACAAGATATCCTTTAGCCGTCCTGACTTGTCATACTCCCACACAGTGAAGCAGCACACGGGGGTAATGCACTCCCCTCGCCGCCATCTTCCCTCCCTCTTAAGTGTTGTTTTTAAAAAGTTTTTTTAATTGGTGCTTTATAATTTTACTGAGGGTGTCATTGTTACATATGTATAAATGCACACAATGTAACAATATAATTTGGTCAGTTTCATTACCCAGTACCTCCCTTATCCCTCCCCTCCTCCAGGTCCTCTCCCTCTACACTACTGGTCTCCCTTCTCTTTTCATGAAATCCTCCCACATTGTTTTTCCTTTTTTTTTTCCCTCTAGGTTCCACATACAAGAGAAATCACATGACCCTTGACTTTTGGAGTTTGGTTTATTTCCCTTAACATAATGCTATCAAGTTCCATCCATTTTCCAGCAGATGACATAATATCATTCTTATTTATGGGTGAATAAAACTCCATTGTGTGTGTGTGTGTGTGTGTGTGTGTGTGTGTGCGTGTGTATGTATGTGAATAAAGCTGTCCTAGAAGAAAAATATAAAAGGTTTTCAGTTTACCAAGTGCTTGAGTTGTGCAGAAGCAAGGCCACAATAATTGCATAATCTCAAAAAGTACAGATCCTGTAGAGGAACTAATTGTTTTCCACTGGGATGCTTCTAAAGTGGGAGTAATTATTTTTTCTCTTTTTAATTTGTCTACTTTTAAAAAAACATGAATTGTGTATACTTGAGGTTTATCATGAGATGTTATATGAAACATACAGATAGTAAAATGGTCACTGTTGTGAAGCAGATTAACACCTACTATCTCAGTTACTTTTTTTTAATGACAAGAGCTATTGAAATATACTTATTAAACAAAAATACCTAACACAATATACATCATTAATTGTAGTCTTCATGTTTATGTCAGATGGCAAACTTGTTCATCACACATATCTGCCATTTTGTATCTTCTGGCTTACATTCTCCTCATTTTCCCTCCCTCTAATTCTTCTGGGGGGATTGAACTCAGGGGAACTTGACCACTAAGCCACATCCCAGCCTTTTGTATTTTATTTAGAGACAGTGTCTCACTGAGTTGCTTAGCACCTTGCTTTCACTGAGGCTGGCTTTGAACTTGTGATTCTCCCATCTCAACTTCCTGAGCTGCTGGGATTACAGGTGTGCGTCACCACGCCCAGCTCACCCTTTAATTTTCAATAAACATTTTAGCTTAATTTTTTTTAACATGTTTTGTTAGTAGCAAATTACAATTTAAGATAAAATTAATAATGTATAAATGCACACAATATAACAACATAATTTGGTGTAATTATGTCCATTGTAAGAAGGAGTAAACCAAGAATAGACTAAACTGGTTTAACTCCTTCATTTGGTCTTGGTTTTTGATGACCTGCCCAGGTTGGGGATGCCACCTGAGGACACTGGAGGGAAAGTTAACAAAACATTCAACAAGAAGCAATGAAACTTGGTGTGGTTGGAACCGGATTACAAGTAAGGGCTATGAAAATGCTAAGAAAGTGATCGGGAGCTGATGTAAAGCACACATGAAGTTCCACTGCCATGTCTTGACTCTAATTACATTGTGCTTTTCTCAAAAGCTACCATTCCCTTCAATCTTTTGGCGAGATAAGAAGGAACTAGGAAATTTATATCGTAAAGTCTAGGGATTCATTTTATAATGTCAAGGATTATGTTTTATGTTGTTGCTGCTGAAATCAAAGTATTTAAGTAGCCATTTTTGGCTATATATGTAAAAGCACAAGTAATTTTGGTATTTAATCTTACATATTTATTAAAATTTTTGATTTAATAAACTTTCAAACTTATATGGCAACAGGCAACCATATAATTCTATATGGTATTGTAAATGGAGTCTATGAAAAAAATATAAATGGAGTCTGTGGCTGAAAGAATTATTATTTTTTTATTCTTCTGGAAATTGAGCAAACTTGAATAAGTAATACATTATTCCATAATGCTTTGCTTACATATTTATGCAATTATATAATTTTATTACACTGTAAAAACTGGGTTATATCTCCTTTGTACATAAATACATTGCCAGAGGGAATTTAGAGATTGTGTGATCCAAAACCTAATCATTATCAGGAAACATGTCTAACATCTTAATGTTTCCTTCTATGTCTAGTGGACTCCACTGATGTAACTCATGGATTCTCTTTACCCATTCCAGGATTATTTGTTTCATCAGTAAATTTGGGAAGAATAATTGGAGTTGCATATCATGTGGTTGATGTTATATTTGAGACTATCCAATTTTGCTGTATGCAAAACCAGAAAAACAAGGAGAATAAGTGGAACTTATATGCTGTGCTAAGTACAAATAATGAAGTTATAAAATTGACAAATAAGAAGAATGCACATGGTTTGAACACTGAGAAGAAGGATGAAACAAATGGAAGTGCTACGTATAGATGGAAAAGGTCTGAAAGGATCAGGTAAACATTATGTATTAATAAAGCACAGACGAAGCCACACCCTGATTGACAACAGTATCATCCCTAAATCAGCCACCATTGGTGTCACCAAGTATGATCCCAAGTGCATGCTGATGTGTAAATTCAGAACTGAAGCATGATTATTCAGCAGGTCCTTGATAGCTAGAGCTCTGCTTAGGCAAACTGGCCTCTTCATTTCTCCAAGAAAGCAAGATGGCGCACTGGTTCCAGGCATCATCCACTTTTGTTTGGGCCTCCTCGTTCAATCTCAACCCTGGTTCTTGTAACCATACCATGAGCAAAGAAAGTTGATGTAGCAGAGAGAAACAGGGCATGTGAACAGGGTTCTGTGCTGTGGTCTTTCCAACAGTATCATATCTGATCTCATCTCATTTCTCTATGCTTGCTGTATTTAAAAAATTGATTTGACAAATTGTGTGAGTTGAGTATCTTTATGTGATCTTTAAGTCCTCTAGAATGATGTCCTGGTAGTGCATGTGTGTGTAGTAAGTTAGCTTTTCCCCACTTACAGAGAGCTCACTCAGCCATGATCTTCTTACTTTGGGGATCTAGCTGCTCAGAGAGAGCATGCATTCTGTTGTTTCCCCCAGGAGCAAGCTCTTCTGCAGCAGGGGAAGCCTGATGATCTTGCCAGCCCTTTTCATGTGATTGGGCAAGAAAGTCTGCCTAATCCTGGCCCACTGGGTTTTCATACCAGCTATACCCTTCAACTTAACCTTTATAGAAAATAAAGATGATATTTTACCTCCCACTAGTCACCACTTTATTTTGTTTCTCAATATATTCAGCACTTGGTTATGAAATAAGAATGCTATTTATTGGAGCCTCTTAGATTCTCCAGTCCTACTCACCTTAAATTTGGGATGACTAAAGCTCTTGGAGTCCAAGAAATATTTAGATTGACATTGCTACCAGGGTAGGTGTAGTAGAATTCTCATTTCCTTAAGACTATCATCAATGTATGGGCCCTTAGGTGTTACCTTCTATTGTTCAGCTGTATTTCGTGGGACTCTATCAAATTTGGGCCTTCATGGCCTCTTCTTTTCCTGATTCCTCTGGATGTGGAAAGCTTCTGCTCTGCATATCTTAAAGCCATCCCATGGCCACAGTCATCCTGCTCTAGGCTTGGTTATCTCCCTCACTCTACCTGTGTCCTATGGCTAATCACTCAGAAACCCACATCTCTGTCCATGGTTCTAGGGGCTTGTTCCTCACTAGCCCTTGGGATGATTCTACCTCATGTGGATTCCGACTCTGAGTTACTACTTAGGCTAAGCCAATCCGGTGTCTCTGTTTCCTCAGGAGCAAGCAGTGGAATGTTTTGGTGCACTGTGGTTACATTACCCCCTCAGGGCTGCTTCATGCTGAGTCTGTGACATATTTCCTGTTTTTATTCATTTGTTTGTTTGCTTATTTATTTATTTATTTATTGGGTGCTGGGAATTGAACCCAGGGCTTTGTGCATGCCAGGCAAACTCTCTACCAGCTGAGCTATATCCCAGCCCTTCCCTGGTTTTTAAGTAGGAGGCCTTTCTCAGACTACTTTCAGAGACCTGGTTTATTTTAACGTGAAGATGTCAGCCTCTCTACTTTTTATTCCACTTCCTTCCACTTAGGAAAATACTAGAATCTTATTTCTGAATTTTATAGGAGAAAACCTCCCAAGTCAAATGCTTAAAAACAGTTCACTTACTGATAACAAAGAAGTTAGTACCTTCTCTTGCCTTTATTTATTTTTTCTTTTTACTTAAATCACAGTAGCATTTATTATCTGATTAAGACAAATTTAGAAGGCAGAGGCCCTAAATGAGTTGACATGAGTATGTCACCGTAGCTGTGGACTCTTTCTATACCGCTGCTTCATGGTTCTCAGCCTATTGGCTGCCATCCCTCTTGGCTACAAGACGGCTGACACAGCCCCACACTCACATCCTTCAGTGCTATCCCTAAGCAGGAAGCTGGAGAGGAAGACAGGGAGTGGCCTCTGCCAGGCATGCCTCTGTCCAAATCAAGGTGGGAAATCCTTGTCAGAAACCCTTCAATACTTTTCAAATCAAACGATGGTCTACGGAGCACAGCATCCTCTGCCAGCTGTGAACTGATTAAAATGCAGTGTCGGGGCTCTGCCCTGATGAGTGACGCAGATTCTGTGTTTCTAGAAGATCCCCAGATGATTCCCATATCAGCCAAGTTTGAAAGTCCTGCTCTGGTCAATGATTTCCAGTATTTTAGTATTTTAGCTGGAACTCGGTGTCAGGGCTACCCTGGGTAAAAGGAGGATGAAGAAATCATCTTTTAGCTCTTTCAGTGGAAACAGCAAAGGGCGAATGAATAAGAGAATGCTGTTGGGCAGTCAGTTCCTAGGGCCAGCCGTGGTATTTTTCCAGGGACAGCGTGGTCCAGGAGGCCATGCTCTGGGCAGTGTTGCCCACTGTGGCCCAGGCAGCCTGTGGAGGGAAGGCAGGGGAAGCACTGGCATTTCAGTGGTATGATTAACAGCAGGCTGAGACCCTACCCCTGTGATTTTTGGAAACATTTCTTATTTTTATAAATCGTGAGGTTTATGAGCACCATCTGACAGGGGAATTCAAAGGAAAGACATCAAAGCTAGAAGAGTTGAAGGCAAAGGTGAAGATTGTAAAGTAGAAACTTTTTATTTATTTTTTTGCTAGAACAGCCAGTAAAATCTATTAGCATACTTTTTTTTTCTCCCTCTACTATGCATTAGTTTTCTGCACTTATTAAAAATTAACCCTAAGGGTTTTTCATTTTTTTCTTTTCCCATTTTCTTTTTAATTTGTTTTAATTAGTTATACATGACAGTAGAATGCATTTATGCAGTTTGATATATATATATATATATATATATATATATATATATATATATATATATACATATATATATAATAGATGGGATATAATTTCTCATTTTTCTGAGTGTACATGTTACAGAATCATATTGGTCATGCAGTCACATATATACATACAGTAATAATGTCTGTTTCATTCTACAGTCTTTCCTATCCTCACATCCCCTCTCCTTCCCTCCCATCACTTCCCTCTACCTACCTATTCTAAGGTAATGCCATTCTTCCTTAGTGCCCCCTGCGTTATTGTGAATTAGCATCTGCATATTAGAGAAAACATTCGGCCTTTGGTTTTGTGGGATTGGTTTATTTTGCTTAGAATGATATTCTCCAACTCCAACCATTTAGTGGCAAATGCCATAAATGCCATAAATGCCTAGGTTGGTTCTATAGTCTAGCTATTATGAATTGAGCCGCTATAAACATTGATGTGGCTATGTCACTATAGTATGACGATTTTAAGCATAAACCCAGGAGTGGGATAGCTGAGTCAAATGATGGTTTTATTCTCAATTTTCTGTGGAATCTCCCTACTGCTTTCCATAGTGGTTGCACCAATTGGTAGTCCCACCAGCAATGTATGAGTGTACCTTTTCAGTACATCCTCACCAACATTTATTGTTGCATGTATTCTTGATTATTGACACTGGGTCTTTGAAAACAATGAATAAAATAGATAAACCCCTGGCCATGCTAATTGCTGGGAGCCATTAGCCAAGTAGGTATGACAATTTCCTTGCCAGCGTACCCCATGTTGCAGTGACATTGAATGTACGTGACCTTGCTCAAGGACCAAGGCAGATTAGGGTGTTCCCGGTTTTAAGATAATCGTGTTTAGGGCGTTCCCAGTTTAGGTTCCAGGTTTAAGGTTTAAGATTATTCCTGCTGGGAATAGGGCGTATCCTGCTGCCTGAGTTCCCCTTGAGTTCTCACGGGATTCAGACAGTATATTTTGGAGATAGAAGCCCAGTGGAGGTGAATTTGGGAGAGAAGGTGGATTTGGGCAGAGAACGTGGATTTCCCCAGAACGTGATTGTAGACGGCTGGTGTGAGTTCGGGAATAAAGAGTTGCTGTTTGAATCTACAAGCTGTGTGGTGGCTCATGATTGTGTGCCCAGCCAGACTGCGGCATTTGTGCCCAGCCAGACTGTGGCATTTGGCGGCCCGTGCGGGGAACTTCTGAAGCTTAGAGGTAAGTGAAATTTCTCACCCTTGAGGAAGAGAGAAAGAATGGGTGAACATTTCAAAAAACAATGTGTTATTGTTTTGATTTATTTTGTTTTTATTTCAAGTTGCCTGTTCCTAGAACTTTCTCAGGCAAACTGGGGAAAATGGTTGACTCAAGGTTTGAAGTTGTTCGCCTCCAAGCAAGATAAATTGTTAGAGGAAGGAGGCGCCCCAGTGAGACCAAGAACAATTAGGGCATATGTTGATACAATACAAAAATGTAGCCCATGGCTTTTTAAAGATGAGTTATTAAGTATATCAATGGGACCATCATGGTATCCTGTAGAAGGATTTTTCTTCAAGAAAGAGATGGCTAGTTCTGTTTACTACATTTGTCTAAGATCTTGGTTTTTACAGACATCTGATTAATTTACAAAGCTAAAGTGTTAAAATATCAACCACTAAATATGAAATCAAGTACTCTTTACTTATTAAGTTCCATAAGGTAATATATTTAAACATTATGTGTGTTTTCATAGATTGGTAAATGAAAAAATGTTTAATATTGCTTTGTGTCTCTGTCTTTGCTAAAACAAGGTTACTAAGAGTTAAGATTCTATCATGTGTAATTTATATACAAAGAGTAGAAAAATTTTCAGTTGGGTTTCAATTATAGTATTATAGTATCATAAAAAACATGAAAGTCTTTCATTTTATTAAAGTGGAGTAATTTGTCTAAATCAGAAATTTTATAAGAGTTGTTTCAAAATGTGAATTTATAAAAAGGGTTAACGGTTAAAAAGAGATAGAAAAAGATTCAAGATGTGGAAATATATTTTAATATAAAAGGTTAAAGGAAAAAGAAATGTTTCTAGATGAGATAATCTCTGTGGTAAAGTAAAAAGTTGTAAAATGCCATTTAAAAAAAAATTTTGAGGAAACTAGACTTACTTTAAAAGCTTGAGAAAAGAAGAAATAAAAAAAATGTATTTGTACATGGCAGATTGAGACAAAGTTTCTCAATGGAGTTAAAAAAAAAAGCCTTTGGTTGAAAGGCAGCCATGTAAACTAACATTGAAGCGATTTAAACAAAATCTAAGCCTCGTTTAAAAGAGTGAAGCTGTAGGTGGTGAAAAAGTACATTTAAAAGTACAGTATAGATGATAATTAAAAGGCTTTAAAAGGTTAAATTGAAGGTGGTTAAAATGCCTTCATGACGGAGGAAAGATTGCGCATCAAAGCCTAGTTAATCTTAAAGGCATTACTTAAAAAAATGGGAAGATAATAGGATAAAAGATATTTAGATAAAGAAGATTAAAAATTTAAAGTGAAAAACTTTAAAGACAGAAGTATAGAAAGTTAAAAAGAAAAAAGATAAAGAAGATGTAGAAAGATAAAAAAAGATGTAGGAAGACAAGAATTTTAAACCCACAAAATAGGAAAAAAAAAAAACTAGGAGGAAAATAAGCAACTAAGGGTAAAAATACAAACCTTAGGAAAAAAAAAAAACTAGAAGATAGAAACAAGATAAAAAATGGTTGAAAATGTCAAGTAAGGTATTACACAGATAGAAAATGCAAAAAGCTAAGACAACTATTAGATACAGACATATACTTATTAAAGCAAAAAGAGGGAATTGGAAAGGGGTATATACCCCCCAAAGATAAACTTAAAATAACCCGTTTTACCCTAAACTTTTAAAAATTTAGATTCATCAGGACTTAGTGCTGCAGAAAGGCATATGTATCCAAAAAATGTACATAAGTCTAAGGTACTTTGGAAAGATATTCTAACAGGACAATGGAAAGGTCCTGACCCAGTGCTTGTCTGGAGTCGGGGTTTTGTTTGTGTGTTTCCACAGGGAGAACAGCAGCAGATTTGGATTCCAGAGAGATTAACTAAAACAGTTTCTACAGATCGAAAAGAAGATGATTTGACTCAAATCCATAACAGCTGATATCCAGAACTCCAGCTTGGCCATTCTTACATCTGCGACAGTGATTAACCAGGATGCTTTTTTCAATAGCTATTTTATTATTGCATTTTTCCACATCATAAGGTTCTATTTTTATTTTTTGAGCTCATACAAACCTAGGTTAATGTTTTTCTGATCAGTTTTATTTTTTGACTGTGGAGTTTTTAAACATTGCAATGGAGATTTCACCTAGGTAAAGCTACAAGGCCTTTACTATTTTCTTATGTGTTGTACGTTTGTGTACACTCTTGTGTTTTGTGTTGTATGTCTGTATGTGCGTATGTCCATATTTCTTATATGAGGAGCGCTCATGAAAAAATGGATCCGAATTATTATTATTTTTTTTATTCACGTGATTTAAATGGTTTAATTTAAATTATGTAAACAGCTGTTAAGGATTGTTTTTAAAGGTGGTTAACAGATCTGTTTGTTTACTAATTTAAATTAGGTAAAAGGCTGTTAAGGATTGTTTTTAAAGTAGGTTAACAGATCTGTTTGTTACTTTCACCTTTCCTTTTCATTATATTTAATAATTCTTTTCAGGATAATGTCTCTTTAGCATCATTGCCAGAATTCCTATCTCCATCCCAGTGCCGGTGAAGAACTCAACAAGTAATGCTCACAAGAGTCAACTTACTTTGGGAGGAAACGGATTTTGGGAGGAAATGGACATATTGATAGATTCCTCTGCTTTGAACTGCTTGCAGAACTTGCCTGGACTATGTAACTATCGTTTGGTGCAGCGAATTGTGGTAATGCTGGCATATCTTTGCTGATGGTGTCACCAGTGATGCAATTTTTCCCAAGGAGCTGTCAATTGGCTTGGTGTCGTGGCATTTCTGTATCCTCCTCCCTTCTGCTAGTGATGGTCTAAAATTTGGGGGCCAATGGCTTATGCTGGACCGGTAGTCAGTGACGGGTATGATCCAATTGCAGTGGTATCAACCTAAGACAGGAGGCTGACGCCTAAAGGTCAGTTTTCCGATGACGGGTAAGAACCATATGTTGAATTGGACAACCTACCAGGCACGGTCCATAAGCCACATTAACCTCACTCCCCCACTGGCACCAAGGCCAAATTTGGGGGCCAACAGAGGTGAGGCAAAGAACCTCACCCCCCCACTGGTGCATAGACCTATCCACAAGTATGGCTGTATGCTGGACCGGTAGTCAGTGACGGGTATGATTCAATTGCAGTGGTATCAACCTAAGACAGGAGGCTGACGCCTAAAGGTCAGTTTTTCCCATGACGGGTAAGAACCATATGTTGAATTGGACAACCTACCAGGCACGGTCCTTAAGCCACATTGCTTGTTGTTTAATTAGTCAGAAGGGGGGAGATGCTGGGAGCCATTAGCCAAGTAGGTATGACAATTTCCTTGCCAGCGTACCCCATGTTGCTGACATGTTGCAGTGACATATGTAGGTGACCTTGCTCAAGGACCAAGGCAGATTAGGGTGTTCCCGGTTTTAAGATAATTGTGTTTAGGGCGTTCCCAGTTTAGGTTCCAGGTTTAAGGTTTAAGATTATTCCTGCTGGGAATAGGGCGTATCCTGCTGCCTGAGTTCCCCTTGAGTTCTCACGGGATTCAGACAGTATATTTTGGAGATAGAAGCCCAGTGGAGGTGAATTTGGGAGAGAAGGTGGATTTGGGCAGAGAACGTGGATTTCCCCAGAACGTGATTGTAGACGGCTGGTGTGAGTTCGGGAATAAAGAGTTGCTGTTTGAATCTACAAGCTGTGTGGTGGCTCATGATTGTGTGCCCAGCCAGACTGCGGCATGGTAGTCCCACCAGCAATGTATGAGTGTACCTTTTCAGTACATCCTCACCAACATTTATTGTTGCATGTATTCTTGATTATTGACACTGGGTCTTTGAAAACAATGAATAAAATAGATAAACCCCTGGCCATGCTAATGAGGAGAAAAAGTGAGAAAACTCAAATTACTAAAATACAAGATGAAGAAGGAAATATCACAATGGACACATCTGAAACACAGAAGAAATTAGAAACTATTTTGAAAATTTATATTCTAATAAAATAGAAAATATCAAAGATATAGACAAATTTCTAGAGACATCTGACCTACCCAAACTGAATAAGGAGGTCATACATTATTTTAAATAGATCAATTTCAAGTAATGAAATAGAAAATGCTATCAAAAGCCTACTGACCAAGAAAAGCCCAGGATCAGATGGATTCTCAGCTAAGTTATACAAGACTTTCAAAGAAGAATTAATACCAATAATCCTCAAAGTATTTCATGAAATATAAAAGTAGGGAACCCTTCCAAATTCATTCTATGAGGCTAATATCACCCTGATTCTAAAACCAGGCAAAGACACATCAAAAAAAAAAAAAAAAAGAAAACTTCAGACCAATATCCCTGATGAACATAGATTAAAAAATTCTCAATAAAATTCTGGCAAATTGCATACAAAAGCATATTAAAAAGATGGTGCACCACTATCAAGTGGGATTCATCCCAGGGATGCAGGGTTGGTTCAACATACAGAAATCAATAAATGTAATACATCATATTATAGACTTAAAAACAAGAATCATATGATCATCTCAATAGATGCAGAAAAAGCATTTGACAGCACACATTCATGTTCAAAACACTAGAAAAACTAGGGATAGTAGGAACATACCTCAACATTGTAAAAACTATGTATGCTAAACCCAAGGCCAACATCATTCTACATAGAGAAAAATTGAAAACATTCCCGCTAAAAACTGGAACAAGACAGGAATGTCCTCTTTCACCACTTCTATTCAACATCATCTTTGAAACTCTAGCCAGAGCAGTTAGACAAAAGAAAGAAATTAAAGGGATACAAATAGGTAAAGAATAACTCAAACTATCACTATTTGCTGATGACATGACTCTATACCTAGAAGATCCAAAGAATCCCACCAGAAAACTTCTAGAACTAATAAATGAATTCAGCAAAGTAGCAGGATATAAAATCAACACCCATAAATCAAATGCATTCCTCTATATCAGTGATGAATCCACTGAAAGAGAAATTAGGAAAACTACTCCATTCACAATAGCCTCAAAAAAAAAAAAACAAACCCATAAAACAAAACAACAGCAATAACAACAAAACCAAACAAACCTGGGAATCAATCTAACAAAAGAGGTAAAAGACCTCTACAATGAAAACTATAGAACACTAAAGAAAGAAATTGAAGAAAACCTCAGAAGATGGAAAGATCTCCCATGCTCCAGGATAGGCAGAATTAATATTGTCAAAATGGCCATACTACCAAGATTTAATGCAATTCTTATTAAAATGCTGCCTCCTGACCTGCAGGCCAGTACCCTTCCCATCTCACCCTGCAGCTTCTTTTGCTCAAGACAAGCCACAACCAAACAGATGACTTATTCATGCTGTTGAGAGAAAACTCAGTGACTCAGAAAGGCACAAATGTTCCATGTACCTTTTGTCTTTATTGTCAGGTAATTGTGCTCAGCTTAAGTGGTAACATTCTGATTTACCCCTAAACAGACTAGATACAACTCATATTTGGTGAGAATCTGAAATTCAGTACCAAAAAAATAAGATTTTCAGTTTTGAAATAAAACTTACTTTCTTTTATCGAGAATATCATTTTCCTTTTAGTTCAGCGAACATAATTTGAAAAACAAAAAACCAAAACACTACAGGATTCTTCCCTGTTTGTGAATTAACCATCAGATCTTTAAATTCTCCTACGTTTAACTTCAGCTCTGTTACTATCTCCACATTGTAGTTTCTTTGCCCTTTATATAGTCACACTGTGCTTCAAGATCTGTTGCTATTGCTGAGAAAAATGATTATATTTTATTTATTCGTGATTTGCAGGGTCTAGCACAAGTCTTGGTAAGTACAAAGGGAATGTATCATAGTGATGAAGAGCTGTTGGAGAAAGTTATGGTTTTTGGTCACTCAGTACCTCTTTTTGCTTTTCTTAATCAGCACCCCATCATTTCTTTCTGGAAACTATGATTACCCCAATCTGGCTGAATTGTTATTCATAGTGCCCAAGGTGTGGGTGTATCACTCAAGCTGGGTCAATCATATGCTCTCTCCCCACTTTTCAGAGATTGAAAAAACACTGATATTTGTTGGAAATGACTAGTCATAAAGGCAGCTCTCTATAGAGACAATCCACTGATTATTTAAAAAAAATTATTCAGATGAAATTCACATGATATTTAATTAATTCCTGTGAAATCAACAAGTCAGTGGCATTTGGTGCATTTGTAGTGTTGGGCAACCATCCCATCTCTGCATTTTTAAGACTTTTTTTGTCACTCCAGAAGATAATGCTGTACCCATCCCATTAAGTAATCACTCCCTGGTTTATTCTACCACTTCTTGTCACCTAGATGCCTGTTGTTGTTTCTGATCTTTTTAGTGTTCTCTCCAATTCCCTGAGCTACTGTATATCCCTTTAATAATTCCTTTCCCATTTAAGTTATTCAGGGTCATTTCCCTTTGGTTGCACAAAACACTTCTAACTAATACAAGAATATGGCTTTTGTGGAATCAGACAAGTTTCCTCAATTGTAATGATCATCAGGATTAAATGAGATGATTTATGTAGAGTGATTTGTATAGTCATAGAGAATACACTATATAAATAAATAGATATTATTATTACTACTGGGCCCTACCTGAACATTTAATGAGTGAATTACTACTCAATAAAGTGGCTGATCTTCCCTGTGGTATATTTTTTATTGGCACTTTTTAGTTATACAAGTTCCCTATGTTGTTTTTTTTTTTCAGTAACTGAACCTGATAGAAGTCAGATTTGTGTAGTTCAGGTGACCAGGCACAAAGGACACATCAGAATGTATGAGCTTGGCATAGGAGATGAAGAAAGTGATTAGGAAATAAATACCCAGAAAAGTGATAGGGATATGGGGCATTTTCCCCTCCACTCCTGATGTTTCTTTACAAGTAAAAGGATAGCAATTACTGTACACCTCTTGGCCTGTTTCCACTTCTTATAATTTGGTTGATGAGTTTGAGAGCAGACACTAAACATGTCACCCATATTAGTCCATTTTTTTTCATTGCTCTAATAAAATGCCTGAAGCTGGGTAATGAATAAAGAAATCAGCTTTATCTGGCTCACAGTTTGGAGATTTAAGGGCGTGGTCCCAGAATCAGCTTGGTTTTGGTGAGGACCTCATGGTAGATGGCATCACAATGACAAGTGTAGGAGAAAGAGATCATATGGTAAGACAGGAAGCCAGAGACAGACAGGGGTGGAGGTGGGGGCGCAGATCTGCTCTTTGATAACAGCCCTCTCTCAAGAACTAACAAGGTCCCATGAGAACACATCAGTTCCTTCTGAGGGCAGAGCCCACAAGGTCCCACATCTTAAAGTTTCCATCCCACCTCCCAATACTGCCCCACGGAGGCCTGGCTCCCAGCACATAAAACCTCTGGGACACTTTCAAACCACATCCAGCTGGGTGTGGTGGCACATGCCTGGAATCCCAGTGGCTCGGGAGGCTGAGGCAGGAGGATCATAAGTTTAGAGCCCGCCTCTGGAAGAAGTGAGGTGGTAAGTAACTCAGTGAGACCCTATCTCCAAATAAAACACAAAACAGGACTGGGGATGTAGCTTAGTGGTTGAGTGCCCCTGAGTTCGATCCCTGGTACCCCCTCACAAAAAAATTATATCCAAACCATAGCACCACCTTCTTCTTGTTTCTTGGAAATGAACTGCCTTTGGAAAGCACAGGTCCTGCTGTGGTTTTCATGAGATTTGGGAGCGGGGAAGAACTTCCTTGGTCCTGAGCCACTGGGACTGGGTGGGTGATTTCCTTATGTTATTCCTGGATTCCTTTGAGTTCCTTATGACTGACTGCATTACCTGCTGTGTTCTTCTCATTTGGGAGGAAAGAACATCTGTGTTTTAGTCAATAGCTAGAGAAGAAAGATACTACTAAGACAGGAAGGAGACTGTGAGCTGAGCTGAGCTGAGCAACAGGGAGGGAGCAATGGTGCTAACGTCCACTCAGTCACTGGGTACCTGGTGTTATTTGCTGGATTGTTGATGCAAAAACATGCCCAGGTGATCCATAGAGAAACTTACATTTCTGTAATTTAGGAAAGATGGTTGAAGGAACTATCTTTCCCTGCATATCTTAGAAGTACTTGAAATAATTTCTGAAGAAATTGCTAACAGATTTTGGAGCTTAACTCTCTCTTGATGGTTTGATTTACAGCCAATGGTTTAATTCCTCTGCAGAGAAAATTAAATAAAGCCAGATGAGGTGGGATTTCTCAAGTGACTCTTTTTTTTTTTCTTAGTTGAGACAATGATTTGTTAAGGTAGTAGGAAATAATTGATCAAGTACATTATAAGAGAATTTCTTCCAAAGTTAATACTTTGCTTAGGATTAAGTTTTCCTTGGCAAGTTCAACCGTGAAGAATTAAGTAGGGGAAATGTTAAGGGAGGAAGCCATTGATTGGAAAAAGTGGATTTTTGCAGAATGAACCAATTTGATGGTGATAACAATGTGAGTCAATAAAATTATATGTAGCAATCAGCTCTCTTGAAAAAGAATGCTTTGGCTTGGGTTAAACATCAAATAAAAAATATCACACTTAAGGAAAGGAAGTCTCCTTTTTTATTATTTTTTTAGTTGTAGATGGACACACTACCTTTATTTTATTTTTTTATGTGGTGCCAGGGATTGAACCCAGTGCCTTATGCATGCTAGTCAAGCAACTCTACCACTGAGCCACAATTCCAGCTCCCAAGGAAATCTCCTTTTTAATCCAACAAATATGCAAAAGTTGTGAGCAAGAAGAGCTAGAGAAAGAAAAGTCTACCCTAAGTTGATATGCTGCTCAGTACACTAATGCACTCTCATGTTTGGGTCAGTATCTGCACGGCATTTATTAAACATGGTATTGTTATGTGTATAGTATAGGTTGAATATACCTAGAATATACTAAGCCATAAGACTGGCTTTATTTCCTCATCACTAATCTCAAGTTTATTTTCCCCACCATTCCTACATGGGAATAAACTATGTCAAAAAGAAAAAAAAATGGTTCTTTCTGGCCCTTACAAGAGAAGTGCTAGCTTTAAAGTGTCTCTGGATTTTAGAGAATAAAAAGAAACGAGTGATGTAATTCAGGATGCGTGGTGAGGGCAAGAGACTTCACAGACTGAGTTCTCAGCACACAGAGGGGGAGCCAGACATTCAAGTTGATTTTTCACTGTTTTCTTGTCAATAAGAAGCTGGAGGGCAGTCTGTAATGCTTTGTAGTCCCAGGGAACTTCTTGTGGTTGCCCACATGTGCCCTGTACTCAGCTGTCCAGCACTGGTGGTTCATGCTGTTCGCTGTCTGGAAGAATTCTGAGCACTCTGTTAAAAGCTTGGCCAGCATTTAAGACAAAGATAAAAGACTGTCTCTTCCACAGAGTCCTCCCTGAGCACCCAGCAGGAAGGAACTGTTTCTTCCTCTAATGTACTCGTTTTTAAAGTAACTATTAGGTTACTTGCTGTACTTTACCTTATGTTAAAGATACTTAATTGTCCATATTGGCTCTCTAGTCTGACAGTTTCCTAGGTTGAGGGCATAGCTCACTCATCTTTCTATACCTTGAAAATTCTTAGAGTTGTAACATAAATAGGATATTCAATAGATGTTTATTGAATGGGATTTTGGTCTAAGTGATTAGCTTCACTTATGAGAGAATAAGAACTTGTCTTTGCAAGTTTTTAAAATTTACAAAGTATTGATAAAAGATATGGAGGACCAGGTACCCGCCTAAGAAGTTGGTGAACTCTAAATTGCTGCACCCTTTTGGAAAGGCAATTTTGCATCAGTCCTCAAAATTTGAAGCACATATCCTTTTTAATCCAGCAACTAAACTTATAAATAAGAAGCATAACTTATCAAATACACATGAGAATGTTTGTAGTTATTCCCCAATTTCCATGAGCCTGAGCACATGAAAGTCAAGTCATATTGGTCAGGGTGGCCAAAAGAATTTGTTCTCCTGTCTGTCCCTTGAGGACACTGGACAAGGTACTTCTGGAGTCAGTATTGCCTCTTCCAATCTTTCTTCAGGGAAGATTTTTTTTCTCTGCTTTTCAGGCAGGGGCACTTTCTTCCTCTCACTGTGTGCATCATACTTGCATCTTGGAATGGTCCACAGCTCAGTTGATCCCTAAGAACTTTCTCATCTTACTTCCTTCTAGCGTGTGTCTGCACCTGCCTGTGGTATGAATATATAGTACCTGCCTGCCTTTTATATATAACAAGGTCAGGCTTTTCAGCTTCAAATTTCTTCAGGTCTTTCCCTCTCTCATCATGTGACTTATTACCAAGAATGGAAGAACTTCTGTGAAAGAAACAATAATCTTCTCACCAAACAAATTTGGCTCTGCAGAATCAGTTCATAACTCTTACCATGGTGCTGCAGAGCTTGGGGTGCTTCCAGGATATACTTGTACCTGTTTATGGTGGTTTATATTTCAGAGCTAGTGTCTCCTCTGAAAGTCATGGTTTGGACCTTAACTGTTCCCTGTTTCCAAGCCTGTGGACAGCAGTACCTTCCAATTTTGTTCCATTGAACTGAACATTAAGCTCTCAGCACTTACCTTTGCAGAAGGGCATCCACCTTCTTAGTTCTTACTGTGAACATCTCAATCCCCAGCTGTTCAGGCTTGAGGCTTGTAGGGTATCATCTTATCTGAGATGTGAGATATTGCTTTTTTCATTTTCCTTTCCTCTGCAGGGAAGGAATATTCTGATTCTCAGTCCTTCAAGCTATTCCCTATAGACTCTGTATCCTGAACATACAGGCTGTGAAGGCAACAGTTTTACTTGGAAGTTATTAAAATATGAAGCATGAGAATAGAGTGTTTTGCAAATGATTTCACATGGGCATCTAATCAATCCATCTTCTTTCTCACAAAGCAGTTTCCATTTGTCTTTCAGCCACATCATCATTTCTGTGGTCAGAGGTAGTTACAGTTGCTTTCTTCTTTTCTAACAAAGTCCTTCCAATTAGAGAAGGTGTCATGTGTATTGCCTGAGGTTAAATATCTCTTTCATTTTTATATTTGGAGTAGAACAATCTATTCCCCAACATTTACTGAGCACCCTTTGGGCATAATGAACATTATACTTGATCTGGAAAGTTTGAAAAATAGAAAAGCAATTTGGGCTTCCCTAAGCAATTTTGGAGTGGTGAGATTAGAGTATAACTTTCAAATTGAAAATGAAAACAGGCTGGGTTAGTCCTGGGTTTGGAGATACTGACCATGAAATTGAAGAAACCAAGCATGCTGCAAGCCATAGAGACCTGCCCAGGTGAACTCACCATGACTCTGCTGCAGTTGAAGAGAAGCATTTGAGAACAGTCCTGTTCAGAGTCCATAGTGGTAACATGAGGATATTTGAAAGCACTTCATTAGAATCAAATACTCAGGAAGTGGGGATCAGTGTTAGTTTGAGGAGAAATAAAAAACACGTTTAGGATCTCTTGCCAGAACTTGAAATATTTTCCTGATTCTTGGCTTGTCTAATGCTTTTCTGTTCCAATGCTCAAGGCCCAAACTTGACCTTTCCTTGTTTCTTCCTGTCTTTGGGCTAATGTGGATGTAGGAACCTGGTCTTTGCTCTTCTTTCCTTTTGATTGGATTGAGGCTTATAATTTAGTTATACTGAAGAGATGGATGAAAAATTTTTAGTCTAGTAAATATTTTAAAAGCATGTTCTTTTATCTCACTCCCTTTTAATATACTAACTGTTCCTTGAATCAGTATTAATTAAACTGAAGTATCATATTTTTTGTATGTATTTTTGATTTTTACAAAAATTTATATATTTATTCTAATTAGGTATATATGACAGCAGAATGCATCTTGATCATAGCGCACAATTGCAGCATGACTTTTCATTTCTCTGGTTGTACACGATGTAGCATTGCACCATATACGCAGTCATACATGTACCTAGGGTAATGACGTCCATCTCATTCCACCATATTTCCCGTGCCCATGCCTGTTGGAGTCTGTAAACAAGTCAAAATAACACCTGGCATTTTGCCAGGGGAATGTTAGAGTTCGTAAACAAGTCTGGATGGTGCCTGGCAAAATGCCAGAGGGAGTGGTTTGAGAAGTAACAAAACCGAGCCATTAAGTGTAGAGATTCCTATTGGTCGACTGATGTATCTAGTTTATGCTAATTAGATAAGCTATGTGGAATGTATAAATACTGCTCCTGTCCTGCAATAAACGGCTCCTACTCCTGCTGTATCAATCTACACAAGTTGTTTGTCACCCCCCGGTTATTTTGCCCAGCCAGCCGGCCTCCGGCACATGCCCTCTTCCCTCCTCTCCCTCCCCTTTGCCCAATCACATTTCCTCCATTTTCCCCATGTCCCCCTGCACCCTCCCCTGCCCATTATGGATGAGCATCCACTTATCAGAGAGAATATTTGGCCTTTGGTTTTTTGGGATTGGCTGACTTTGCTTAGCATAATATTTTCCAACTTCATCCATTTACCTGCAAATTCCACAATTTTATTTTCTTTTAATGCTGAGTAATATTTCATTGTGTATGCATACCACAGTTTCTTTATCCATTCATCTATTGAAGGGCATCTAGGTTGCTTCGACAATTTACCCTATTGTGAATTGAGCTGCTGTAAACATTGATGCGGCTGCATTACTATAGTGTGCTGATTTTAAATCCTTTGGGTATAGACTGAGGGGTGGGATAGCTGGGTCAAATGGTGTTCGATCAACAAATATATGAAAATATGTTAGTAATTAGAGAAATACAAATCAAAACTATTCTTAAGATTTCATCTCATTCCAGTCAGAATGGCAGTTATCAAGAACACAAACAACAATAAGTATTGATGAGGATGTGGGGGGAAAGGCACACACACACATTGCTTGTGGGACTGCAAATTGGTACAACCAATCTGGAAAACAGTGTGGAGATTCCCTATAAAACTTGGAATGAAGTATTATAATTTTGAAGTTCACCTATTATTTGCTTTGTTTTGGGTGATCCTAAAGATTCTTTAGAGTTGAATAGTCTTACATAAATACTTGAAGAAATTTCTGGACATGGGGCATGTACATAAATGAGTAACATGTTATATTACAGAGAGACTTAAAATATCCAGGTGAAGGGGAACTTCAGTAGACTGACTTTATATTTGTGATGCTAAAAGCAGTACTTGACAAATATTTATTGAGCGTTTGCTTTCACACAATGAATAAAGTGAAGTCCTAGTAAGAAGAAACCAGAAAATAAGAGAACATTTTCAAAACTTAGTTTTTTCACTAGTTTTGCAGGATGTTAGTAGTCTTGCTCAGAAAAAGAGCTCTGAGGTTAAATAAACTTGAACTGTGCTGGCATAGAGAGGTACGGTTCTCCCATTGGAAGCTCTCAGAGTCTTCAACATGTTCTAAAATGTGTCTCTCTTGACTAGAACCCTGCAGAACTCACTAGGCATACATTTAGAAGAGATGGTGAAGACGCCAGCTGGTAGAGGGAAGGGGAAGGCCGTGGGCACATGTGATGGCAAGTTGATCCATCAGCTTGCCTAGCCTAAGAGGTGCCCTGGTAGCTGGTAAAATATTATTTCTGAGTGTTTCCAGAGGACATTATCATTTGATCAGTATCCTGAGTAAACAAGATCTACTGGCACCAAAACACGTAGGTATCATTCCATCCTTTGAGGGCCTAAGTACAACAGGAAGGTGAAGGGAAGGCAGGACCTCTCTGCTTAAGCTGGGACACCCATCTTCTCCTGCCTGGGACTTTGGAGCTCCTTGGTCTTTGGACTCTGGGACTTAGACGTCTCAGTGGCAACCCCTGCTACCCGCTTTCTTAGACTTCAGACTAAATTACACCACCAGTTCTACTGGTTCTCTAGCTTTCAAACATCATGATATGGGCCTTTTTGGCCTCCATGATCATGTGAACCAATTTCACAGTAAGTGTCTCAGCAAATCCCCACCCCCTCCTCACATACGACCAATCATGTAGTTATGTGGGTTGGAAACAAATGATCACTCAGTTCCACTGTCTGTAAAGCAGGCCCTACTCTTTGACACTAGGAGAAGGAATTTCCTTATTGTCATCCACATCATATAATATGTATATAATGCCCCCGATATCTCTCTACCCCAAACCTTTATACACACTCTGCTGCACCCCACTCTTGTGAGGGCTCACAGGAGTGGGCATTCCTTCCTTGCGTGTTCAAGCTAGTATGTTCGGTATTGAATGATGATGAAATTACTTCATTTCAAGAAATTTAATACCTAAAAGTTTATAATTTTCATGATTTTCAAATTCATTCATACATGACCTTTTTTAGTTCTCCCAGAAATCCCATGAGGTAAATATTATTTTTTATTATCATTTTACTGATTAAGGTAGGTACTTCTTCATCTCTTTAAGGATAAAGCCTGGAATTTTAGGCAGAATGAGTATTCATTTTGCGAATATTACAGATAGAAATTCAGGTAACTATGCACAAAATATGTCTTTATTTTTGTTTCCTTCTTTATTTCAAATAATATCCATCATGTATCTTATATGTTCTAGTTATTAAAAGAATGAAAATACATAAAGGATAATGAAATGTGAATGAGAATTATGAAGTATTTTGGGGAAAATTATCTTGGTCCTCATTTTTAAGATAACTTAAAAATGGTCATGAAAATAATTTTAAAATCTACCATTTCCTAGTTGATTTGTTCTGTGGATTGTTGAAAAATCAGACCCCCATAACTAGAATCCATATGAAATTATAGCACAGTGTTCTCCTTCAAAATCAGTGCTTAAACTTATATGTACTCTGAACGTTGCTGCCAGTAATTCGTCATCCCATTACTAAGGAAATCTGATAACTTTGGTTTGTGTAGAGGGGAGTGAGGAGAGGGGTGGGGCTATGGGGGTGGGAAGGATGGTAGAATGAGACAGACATTATTGCCATAAATACATGTATGAATACATTAGTGGAGTGACTCTGCACCATGTACAGCCAGACGGACGAGAAGTTGTGCTCCATTTGTGTACAATATGTCAAAATGCATACTACTGTAAAATTAATTAATTAATAAAAAAAGAAATTTGCTGCCTGAATATCGTTGGTAAGTAGAGATGATCTAAACAGCTTTTTGGCCAAGACTATGGAACATTTACAATATAGAAGCAAGTTGATGTAGAGCATCATGGTATTCAAAGAGTTCACAAAAAACTGCAAATGGGCAAAGAATTTCACAGAGAGAAAGTAGCAAACAGAACTGGAAGAAAACAGATGGGTAAGTCTGTTAAGTGCCAGCCCACAGCTGGTATTTTGTTTTCAGGAAAGTTATTCCAAGTAGACTTGTCAAATATAAAATAATGTTTTACTTTGCTGCTTAAATTAGATTTTACATTTGGATTCATTATGAACTAGAACACTGTTGATTCAGCATCCTTCAGAAAATGCTGTGTTTACAGTACAGTTTGTATTCATGTCTTGGCTTTGACAAGAGAAGTCAATTTAGTACTTTATCCTAAAGATCTGCCGTTTTTTGATGAAGTCCACCCCACTGCCTATCCCTAAAAGTAAAAATTGAACTAAGTCCCTTACCTCCCTTTATTCAAACATCACTGGAGTGGGATGGTTATCCCTGAATTCCTTCAGTCCTCATTGTGTGTGTGTGGTAGGGGATGGGTGGGTGGGTTATATAGCAACACTTCAAAACTGACTTGCTAGAAATCAAATCTTTTTAGTTAATTAATTTTACTTTTTGATTTATACATATTTATGAACCACAATGTGATGTTTTGATTCATGTATATATATTGGTTAATGATCAATTCGGGGCTATTAGTATATCATCATTACTTTATGGTCAATACATTCTGAATCCTCTCTTGTAACTATTTTGAGACACACATGAGGCATCACTGTTAACCACATTCACCCTGCTGGGCCCTAGAATGGCAGTAATTATTCCTCTGTGTGAGGGTGACCTGTGTCTTTTCTCCATCTTTCCTCCCCACTGCTCTCCCAATTGCCAGTAGCTACATTGTAATCTCAACTTGGGGAGACTGGATTCCACATATGAGTGAGGTCATGCAGTCATGTGGTGTTTGTTTTTCTGTGGCTGACTTTGTGACTTAACATAAATATCTCCAGGTCTGTCCCAAACTGCAGGATTTCATGTGTTTTTAACATATTTTTAATTAATTAATTTATTTATATGTGGTGCTGAGGATCAAACCCAGTGCCTCACCTGTGCTAGGCAAGCGCTCTACCACTGAGCTATAGCCCCAGCCCTTTCATGTGTCTTTGTGGCTGGATATTGTTCTATTGTGTATATATACCACAATATCTTTATCTTTCGCTTTTTTGATGGACATTTAGGTTGATTCCATATCCTGGTTGTTATGAAGGGTGCTGCATTAAACATGGGAGTGCAGGTGCTCTTCAACTTACCAATTCCATTTCCTAGGGTCCTCTACCCACTAATGGGATTGCTGGATCCTAAGATCTGAGAACCCCTCATACTGTTTTCTGTAATGACTATACTAATTTCTATTCCTACTAACAGTGTTTAAGAGTTATCCTTTCTATATATTCTTATCAGCATTTGTTTTCTTTTGTCTTTTTTGATAATAGGCATTCTAACTGGATGAGGTGTTAGTTCATACTGGTTTTGATTTTTGTTTTCTTGATGGTTAGTGATGTTGATAATTTTTTTCATATATCTATGGCTATTTATAAGTTTTTCTCTTGAGAGATGTCTGTTTAGATCTTTAGCTTATTCTAATTGGATTATTTGTGTTTTTATTTTGCTATTGCAATCAAACCTTTGATTTACCAACAAAGTATTACTTTCAATGTGCAAACCTGATTCATATCATTTTTATATTTAAATTTCTTCAGTTGCTCTCCATCATCTAATATAAAGTTCCTTGAGTTGCAAGAAACACTGAGTTCAAGCTCTTCTGACCTCCCAACTTCTTTCTGTGCTCTGCTCTACCTCCAGCTGAGCAGAACATCTCCTGCTTCAGCCTTCATCCAGCAGGCCTCTTATCCACTTCTCCAGCCAGGAAACATGTACTGATCTTTCAAGTCTTAGCTTCCATACCCTTTCATCAGATATTTAAGATTTAGCACACTTAAAGGCTCTACTTCCTGAGACCCCCAAATGTACCTTATACTTATTTATGATATATTGTCATTATTTTAATACTTATCTGTCATCAGACAATGAAACCATCGAAGCAAAAGACCTATTATTTTTTTGGTCTCAGGCAATATGAGAATAGCATAGTTGTATACTCAGTCAATGTGGTGAATGAAGCAGCTACCTCTGTATGGACAAGCTGTGAACAGCTAAGCTCTTCATTTTAAAAATTGCTCAGAATTTCATTTTTGACTTTCTCATCTCAGACTTATGTATCCATTCTCTAAAGTAAGGAATCTGTGCATAATTTCTTGTTCATTTCTTTCTCCCATCTTTTGCAAAATGGAACCAGATTTGCACAAAATTAATTTATCAAAATTCTCTTAGCTCTTTTGTGGTTAATTATTCAACCAACTGTAACTCGAATTTTCAAAAAATTTTGTATTTCTTATTAACATGCATTGATAGTACATGTTGATATTTCCATAAATGCATATAACTCAGATCTATCCCAGTCTTTTTCCATTCACATTAATTCCCTAAACTATTGTCAGAATTATTTTCTCCGAGATGAAATCTAATTTTGTCTTTTCTACTGAGAATGCACACTGATTCCCAGTGAACTACAAGTCTGGTAGCCTGATTCATAAGGCTCTGCATATGTTACCCTAGCAGATCTTTAATTTTATCACCTGATAACCAAACCAGTTCATGTATGCTCATCATAGTAACCACACTAAATATTCGTCTTTCCAAAATACACCATGATATATGTACCTTTAGACTTCTTACTCACATGCACAACTCTTCTTGGGTTAGTGAACTATATTTACTTTAAGACACAGACCAAGATTAGAAGGATGGACAATGCATCTGACCTTTCAATATATTATTCTACCCCAATGTCCATTTATTTATTTATTCACCCATTTCTTGAACTTTTTTTGTATACTAAGCTTGTATTAGGCCTTATTCTAGGCACCAAGGAATGAAAAGGTTAAAAAGTGAAAGTGAATCCTGTTAGAACTCACATATCTGTAGTTAAGTAGATAGTATAATTGTTTTTTTTAATGTACTAATGGATTTATGGAAACAAAACACTCTTTTTACCATACAATTTATTTTTACTTTTTTTAAGTCATACATGACAGAAGAATGTATTTTGACATATAGTACATACATGGCATGTACATATATCAATCATATTGTCTATTCTATTCTGCTGCCCTTCCTATCCCCCCTATCCTCCCCTCGTCTCCCATCATTTCTCTCTATCCAATCTAAAGTGACACACTTTTTTTTCTTTTTCTCATCACAACATCATACATGTATTCTGTATAACGATGAGGTTCTCCTTCCATCTTCCGTGCAACTCCCCTTCTCCCTCCCATTCCCTTCCACCTCTCTTTCCTATTTAGTGGTAGTCTTCTTCTCATGCTCTTCCTCCCTAGGAAACAAAACACTCTTAATGGCACACAACCCATCTGATTATTCTTTTACAAAAGTCTTAAATTATTTACTTTGGTTGGCTACTTTAAAAATTGCCAGAAATGCTCTCTTTTTAGTCTGTGCCTTCATTGGCTTCTCATCACATTTACTTCTAGTCTCTGAGAACTGTCTTGTTTTCTTCAGTTTCTAGGTCACAATGCTCAATCTCCATTAAGATGAAAGCCTTTGAAATTTCCATATGTCCTATATAGTATTTTAGTGTTGCAGAGAATGCTAGAAATTCACTGTTCTCTGAAGTGCTCCTGGCTGTCAATCATGCTGCTTGAATCCTACTTTTCATGGGCTTTTATTCAGTGCTTCTGTGTACTGCTGTGTAACCATTTGTCCCTCTCTCATGTCATTTATGGATTAATTAAGGGAAGGAGACTATTTGTTCACTTTTGTAATTCCAGATCTGTACAATGTTATCATATCATAGGTGCTCAAAATGTATTTTTAAAATAAGTGCATTAATTATTGCCTATTGCTATTTTGTTCTTGACTTAGGAGATACATTCCAGGTATTCGGTGACAGGCAGCATTCTTAGTTGCTGACAGTGTTCTTTTCTATTTGATTCACAAATAAATAGTTCAGAGATAGTCCAGAAATAATTTTACATCCTTAAAAGTTGAGTTGTATGCTTGCTAGAATCAAGTTTTTGTTTGTTTGTTTTCAAACCTGTTTATGTTAGCTATAGTAGAAATAATCTTATTTAATTAAGATTGTGTCAACTTACTTAATGTAAGTGTCCAAAGCAAGATTTCCCCCCTCCAGCCCGGGAAAATTAAAGAAATATATAATTAGAGAAAAGATATGATTGAAGGAAGTTGCTAAAATTACCTTCAAATTAGCTGTGGGCAAGAATGGTGTAAAAGGCCAGGAGGAATATGTAGCTACATAACTTCATGTATGCTTTAGGCTCTAGTTTTGTTTTAAAAAGAAAATAAGTGTAATGATGAAGCAGATCTCCAACCAGTGGACCCAGGCCAGGAAAAGGCCTATACTTGAGTTAAAATATCAGCAAATAAAGGTACATGTTAAGTTAAAATAAAACATTTTTATGATTACTTATTTAAATTCCTTTTTGATTATTTGACCGTTACTGGTTCTAATTACTCTGGGTCAGGCTGTTTTTATGGATTTCTAATCTTCCTTCTAAAATGTTACATTTTCTTCCTAAGAAAACAAAACAAAAATGGAGCACCTTGATCCGATTACTTTAAAACACTTCTTACTGTGGAGTTTGAGTAGATTTTGGTTTCTCAGCACCTGCTTTCCAGCATCCATGGGAAAATAGCTCTTGTTCATTCTAACACAGGGATCTGAGGGTTTTCTATGCCTTTGTAACTGTCTTTAGAAGGTTCTTGATTGTCATAGGAGTCATCCATGACACTATGAAGCACATGATACAGGTTGAATCAGTGTAGGGGTCTTAACCTTCACTACAGGACAGGTTAGGAAGGTCAGCTGTGGGCAGATGTGCTGGGCCAGGAATTAATGTTTTAAAAGTATAGCTTAAAGTTTTACTTTCCCATTTCACAGAAACTAGTAACATGATCCTTTTGTGGCTCATGATAGACAAAGTATTATTTACCAGATTTCTTTGTAAGGACAACATATTTAAACCCTTGATCAAAAGTCTGAGAACCAAGAATAACATAATCCCCAGACATAGTGATTAGAGACAGATTCTAAGCCTTATCAGGCTGCAAGTAATGTCTTGAGGAAAGAGTTTGGTCCTCATATAGGGTAGATGGACACTGAAGAAAAAAAGGTACAACCAGGAAGAATGAATAATGTGTATAATGTATTACTTTAATGTCCTACCATGGTTTGGAGGGCTTAGTCATCTGAATAAGCATGAAGACAGTTTACAAAATTAACTGACTGTGGATCCAAAAAAAAAAAAAAAACTGAAAAAACAAAAAAACCCAAACATTTAAAGTGTTTTGTGCATGTATTTTTTCACAAAGGTCATTAAATTATTATTTTATAGCATAACATTATATATTTGAACTCATAGTTGGATAAACCAGTGAATAAATAATGATGCCTGTTAATTTGAGTAATATTGAAAATTAAAACGCTGAACCTAGGGAATGTCACTAACCTCAGTTTGCAGAGTAGCGTCCAGGATGTCAGAAGAAAGAGTAGGAGAGCTTAGAGGACCCGGAACCGAGCTCAGGGTCAGAAAGCCAACAAAGGAAAACTGCCTGGAAGAGGTAGGAGTCCGGGGGTCCTGCAGAGACAAGGCCTCTGGGACTCTTCCAGGTCACTCCATGGTCTCCCATCCTGTCCTCTCCAGCATCTGCACTTCCCAGTTCCTCTGCTGGGCGGCGCTGCAGTTAGTCGTTCCTCAGCCTTTATCCTTGCTTTCTCAAGGTGCCTTCCTCCACATCTTGAAGAGTGACTCTTTCTTGCTGTTCAAGTCTGTCTTCAAACACGTTCCCTGGCCACCTACCTACACTGACCACATGCCCATGACCCTGCCGTTTTCTCTCATGTGCCTATTATTATTATTATTATTATTATTTTTTTTACCTTGAACACCTGCTGGTTTCTAAACGATTCTTACTAATTAATTTCAGTGTACTTGTTTGTTTGTTTGTTTTTCACTCTGTCTAGCTTGGTCAGGACATAATCTCCATGAGGTCAGTGATTTGTCTTGCTGTGATTCTCAGTGTTTAGAATGTGAAGGTGCTTAATAAATATTCATTAGGTAAAAAAAAATATGTATCAATGTGACAAACTCTAATAATAGAAGTATATTATATTTCTGGTATTTAAAATAAAACACCTATAGAAACTTTTAAAAGATGTCTCCATATAGGAAAGAGTCAGGAATAAAGTAAGTATATAACAATATTAATAATTCTTTCCTGTGGAGTGGGGATTTGACTACAAGCTGTAGAGTCAAATAATAAGGAACAATGAACCATCTTACATGATGAGTAAGATAAAATAAAAATAAGAGGAATCTTTTGAAACAGTTGTCATCAGTAAAAATTGTGGTTCAGATAGCACTTCTGAAGAATGAAATGATGGCATTTGCTGGTAAATGGGTGGAATTGGAGAATATTATGCTAAGCGAAATAAGCTAATCCCAAAGAACCAAAGGCCAAATGTTTTCTCTGATATACAGACGCTAATTCACAATAAGAGGGTGGGAGGAATAGAGGTGTTATGGACTAGACAGAGGGGAGTGAAGGGAGGGGAGGAGGACTGGGGTTAGGAATGATAGTAGAATTAATGGGACATTATTACCCTCTGTGCATATGTGATTACATGACTTGTGTAACTCTACATCATGTACAATCAGACAAATGAGAAGTTATATCCATTTATGTATGATGTGTCAAAATGCATTCCACTGTCATGTATAACTAATTAGAACAATTAAAAAATATATGAAAACAAAACAAAATAGCACTTCTGAGCTGATGTAGAACAGTCAGAAACAGCTCTCTTTTGTGTTTCAGACTGAGAGTGAATTTTTCTTTTTCTTATTTAAGTGGAGAAAATAAAATAATAAGTTGTATTTTTTTTTCTGATTTGATTAAGTGCATCTAGCCATGGAAACATGGAACTTTCTGGCTAATAAAGAGTCTAGAGCAACAACGACCAAAAAGAAAAGTCTTTTCTTGTCTAATTGTTTCACTAGGGAGGGCGGTTTGCAGGTAGATGATGGAGAGAAGGTTCTGAATGGCAGATGGGTGAGAATAAGAAAAGTGTGAAAGAGCATTTGATTTTGAATGGGCCTGACATCCAGCAGGACCCTCAGTTAATCTACTGCTCATGTACCAGGGCCATGAAAAGTCTGGTTTTGGGCTTCAGCTCTGTGATTCCCAGTCAGATGTGGTCACCATCCCTTCCATCTCTTGTGTTGACTTCACACTGTTGGCATCACTGTTCCTGGGAACTCTGCCAATACATTTCTTTGAAGGTTGAGTGTTTGCTGTACTTTGGAAAACTTCACCAAACCAATACTCTGCTAAAGCCATAATAGACACCAAATAAATGAATTTTTAATCAAGTATTCAGATTACATTAGAATTTTTATATGATAAGCTGTATTTACTAGTAGTAATATAAATGCCACATCATATATAATGTTCATTTCTCAAAAAAATGTATTCTAAGTCTTAATTTCAAAGTTTTAATAAAGACAGTGTTCCATAAATATTTCTGCCTTTTGTTCTTGAGGAGAAACAAACTGAATTGCCTTTACATCATTGATTTTTACAGTTCTCAGACCAGGGGCCATAGATAGAATTCGGAGTCCTTCAGGATTTTCAGGTCAGTGAGAGATTGGGATACAGGCAGTTACTATATGGACATTTTAGGATTTATTTTTGGGGAATTTCACTGGATAGGATAGTTAGATGGAGGAAATATGTCACATTTTAAATTTTGCCTCCAAAGTTCAGCAAGTAGGAAGTGGAATGTTCCAGCTCAAAATGCCATTGTGTGGGATACTGTGATTAAACAGGCATGACCACATACAAAATAAGAGTGGTCGGCTCACTTGAGGTTTTATATTGTTATTGACACATATACTAGTTCTTATAAAGCACAGATCTTTTCTTTAAAACCTTCAGAGAAAAGGAAAACAGGAAAAATAAAAATATTTCTTAAAAACATAATTTGTAGTCATCCAAATTCCATGGATTTTCATATGCAAGATAAGTTGGAGGGGAATATAAAAATGTTATTTCCTTTTGAATTTACATCCAATATATCCTTTTCACAGTGTATTGTTCTCAGTGAGTAGACTGATCTTTAAGGTATAAACTGACCATTAAGGAATCATTTACTGATTGGGTTATTTGTTTTTTTGGTGCTTAGCTTTTTGAATTCTTTATATACCCTAGAGATTAGTGCTCTATCTGATGTGTGAAGGGTAAAGATTTGCTCCCAAAATGTAGGCTCTCTATTCACCTCACAGATTGTTCCTTTTGCTGAGAAAACAATTTTTAGTTTGAGTCCATCCCATTTATTGATTCTTGATTTTAATTCTTGTGCCAAAGGAGTCCTATTAAGGAAGTTGGGGCCTAATCCCACATGATGGAGATTAGGGCCTACTTTTTCTTCTATTAGATGCAGGGTCTCTGGTTTTATTCCTAACTGCTTGATCTATTTTGAGTTGAGTTTTGTGCATGGTGAGAGATAGGGGTTTAATTTCATTTTGTTGCATATGTATTTCCAGTTTTCCCAGCACCATTTGTTGAAGAGACTATCTTTTCTCTACCGCATGTTTTTGGCATCTTTGTCTAATATAAGATAATGGCAGTTTTGTGGGTTAGTCTCTGTGTCCTCTGTTCTGTACCATTGGTCTACTAGTCTGATTTGGTGCCAATACCATGCTATTTTGTTACTATTGCTCTGTAGTATAGTTTAAGGTCTGGTATAGTGATGCCACCTGCTTCACTCTTCCTGCTAAGGATTACTTTATCTATTCTGGGTCTCTTATATTTCCAGAAGAATTTCATGACTGCTTTTTCTATTTCTATGAGGAATAACACTGGGATTTTGATCGGAATTGCAATAAATCTGTATACTGCTTTTGGTAGTTTGATCATTAGAACTCAAAAAGCTAAACACCAAAAAAACAAATAACCCAATCAATAAATGGGCCAAGGACCTGAACAGATACTTCTCAGAAGACGATATACAATCAATTAACAAATATATGAAAAAATATTCATCATCGCTAGCAAGTAGAGAAATGCAAATCAAAACTACTCTAAGATTTCATCTTACACCAGTCAGAATGGCAGCTATTATGAAGACAAACAACAATAAGTGTTGGCGAGGATGTGGGAAAAAAGGTACACTCATACACTGCTGGTGGACTGCAAATTGATGGAAAGCAGTAGGGAGATTTCTTGGAAAATTGGGAATAGAACCACCATTTGACCCAGATATCCTTCTCCTCGGTCTGTACCCAAAGGACTTAAAAACAGCATATTACAGGGACACAGCCACATCAATTGTTTATAGCAGCACAGTTCACAATAGCTAAACTGTGAAACCAACCTAGATGCCCTTCAGTAGATGAATGGATTAAAAAAATGTGGCTTATGTACACAATGGAACACTACTCAGCAATAAAAGAGAATAAAATTATGGCATTTGTAGGGAAATGGATGGTGTTAGAGAAGATAATGCTAAGTGAAGTTAGCCAATCCCAAAAAACCAAATACTGAATGTTTTCTCTGATATAAGGAGGCTGACACATAGTGGGGTAGGGAGGGGCAGCATGGAGGAATAGACAAACTCTATATAGGGCAGAGGAGTGGGAGAGGAAGGGAGGGAACGTGGGGTTAGAAACGAAGGTGGAATGTCATAGACATTATTATCCAAAGTACTTGTATGAAGACACAAATTGGTGTGAATATACTTTGTATACAACCAGAGATATGAAAAATTGTTCTCTATATGTGTAATAAGAATTGTAATGCATTCTGCTGTCATTTATAAATGAAAAAATTAATAAAGAAATCATTACATTACCCATCACATCTTCAACGGCAGAGGGAGAGGGCTTGAGTGGGTGTACAAGGCTCTCTTTCTCATGGCTTTGTTTGCAGTGGGTGGGGAGATGTCCTGATTTCTGCCCAAACCAGGCCCTTCTCTCCACACCTGGCCAAGGCAGAGGACAGGGAGAAGCAGGAGGCTGGCACAGGTGTTGGAGTGCTCATGCCTTCTTTGAACACTTGGTCCTCCAGAACCACATGCTGGGGCGCTCACCCAGGGCACACCTCCACTTGCTCAGGGGACATGTCCTCTGACTTACCTGTCAGTGTGCAGCCACTGCTATTAGAGCCATTTCCCTTTTCCTTCTACCCAGAAGAAACCCAGAGAGAAACAAAATATACTGGAGAAGGCCAGACCCTTCATGGTGGTGGTCACCTCTCCCAGGTCCATCGGGAGAGTGCTGTTGGTCAGGCTGCTTCCTCAGGGTGAAACATGGTCTCTGTAAGATCAGCCTGCTCAATGGAAGAACTTGCTGTGAGACAAACAGTGACAAACATGGGACGCTTGACCTCAGCTGGCCTTCCTGCTGTTTCAGGATCTTAGAGCCCTCATCTCTTGGCTCTGATATGCAGGCCCTGGTGTGTGAAATGCCCTGAGTTCATAGCCCAGGCTGCCGCTCTCTAGCTGTACCACCAGAGGGATGGCTTTTCTCAGTTATTGAAGGGGAGAACCTTCCATTTACTCCTCTTCAGGTAAACATTGTGCTTTGCCCTTAGGGGTGAGATATTAGCTCAAGTATCTGTTGATGATTCCTAGTTAGGTTTAACAACAAAAAACACACACAAACACAGTGCCCTAGTGGAGCCACTTCTAGTTCTCAAACTTTTTCTGGATATTTATTTATTTATTTATTTTTTAATTTAGTTTTAATTTTTAAGTCACTAGTGTGTAGAATTTTTTTTTGTAGTTATAGTTAAATTTTTTTAAAATGTGGTGCTAAGGATTGAACTCAGTGCCTTGCACATGCTAGGCAAGCGCTCTGCCACTGAGCTTTTGCCTCAGACCTTTTTCTGGAAATCTTAACCTAATTCAAGAGAATTGAAATGGTGCATTTGTATGTATCAGATCATGAACAATTTAATTTCCTGCCTTTTAAAGAAAAAAAATTATAAAATGTCTACTGGACCCCAAAGACTTAAATATGATTACTGCTTTATTAATAAGAGACTTTTTTGGGGGGAGTACCAGGGATTGAACTTGGAGGCAGTCAACCACTGAGCCACATCCCCAGCCCTAGTTTGTATTTTATGTAGAGACAGGGTCTCACTGAGTTGCTTAGTGCCTTGCTTTTGCTGAAGCTGGCTTTGAACTCTGAATCCTCCTGCATCAGCCTTCCAAGCAGCTGGGATTATAGGTGTATGCCACCATACCCCAGCTAATAAGAGACTCTTGACAAGATGCCCATAACTTTTGGGGATAAGGGTGATCCAAGACACCCTAAAATTGTGTTAAAGAATTTGGCCCATGCACATGTGTGATTTTTTTTTAAGAGCTGCATGGCCTTTGTTCCATTCTGAAGATATCCCCAATCCCCAAAAGATGAAGAACAATTGATATGGCAGATGTTTTAGTCTTTAGAGCATACTCTTTGAAATACTTGAAAATACCTGGCACACTTACCAACGTGGAGTATTCTAACTCACTTTTAAACCAGAATAGAAGAATGCATTCAAGGGAAACTAAAATTGATTGATAATTATTTTAAAAGTTTCACCTTTGGCCTTTGTAATATTAGATATGGGCTGTCCACACTGGCAAATTGCACTTATGAAAATGTGACAGGAGGAGAGACTAGCTTCAGTGTTGTCTTCAAGGGTGCTGTCCCATGGCATGGCATTTTAAATAATGAACTACCAAGCCAAAATGGGCCTGTCTTCTGTGGATTGTCAGTAGTTTTCTTTAATTCAGAATTATTTTCCTGAGGAAAAGGAGAGACAAAGAATTTTATTTTAACACAATCTTTGGTCTCACAGCTGTGTTCTTTTTTATATTAGATAAAATGTGAGAAATGTTTACTTTGGCTATCTTTTTAGTTAAGGAAACATTTAAAGATTGAGATATAAAAATAATTTTAAAAATGGGGAATGATGTGACTTGTGCTTTCATTTCATTTTCAAAATGTGTTTTAAATATTAAACTGCTGATTTATTGTCTTAATACAAATTTCAAGCAGTTATTCATCAAGTAGTTATTAAGCACACAATATGTACCAGACTTGACTGGGTTCTGGGGACACAGTAGCAGACTAGAAACTAACTTCCTGTTTTCATGAAGTTTATTCTTCCCGGGGGAAGAAATAAACACATAAACATAAAGTTCAGTTCAGGACAGATAGCTTTTTGCTATGAAGAAAAATAAAATAGAATAAGGAAATAGGGTGTTACGGCCACCTAAATGACAAGGTAAGCAAAGGTGGTGAGGTGGTTTCTCAGAGTGGGCAACTTTAGGGCTTAGAGAGGTAACAGAAGGGTACAGACCATGGGTACCAGTTATGGAGGAAGACAGGAGAAGAGCAAGAAAGAAAAATGGAAGGAATAAAGGAAAGGAAGGAAGAAAGTAACAAGCACAAAAGTTGTGTGGACCTCACTGAGGTGACATAATTATCTCAACATAAATATGACAAAGGTGTGCCTGACAACACATATCAATAGCACACATGCCAGACTTCACGTGTCCCCATTGGGTATCTCCTCTCTTGATTGAATAATACATGTTTACCAGTGAAACCATCACTGCTCAGAATATTTGAGGAATACCTACTTGGAAATTGCTTTTTAGGGTGGGTACAATGGGTACGCTTGTAATCCCAGCTACTTGGGAGCTCCAGGCAGGAGGATCAAGAGTTTGAGGCCAGCGTGGACAACATAGCCAGACCCTGTCTGAAAAAAACAAAGACCCCCAAAATTGCCTTTTAAAATTGTTTATGAACTACACGAAAGTTCAGCCTTGAACAAACAAACAAAAACCAAAAGCGTGTCTTAACTATTTGATCATAGACTTTAAAAGACTTGGCTTTGAGTGTTTTCTGGCTATTTCCAAAAATCTATCTATACCCCAAATACAAGAAATGAAATCAGAAAAAAGTACTCATAGCCTCAAGGTCATTTCAACAGGCCTTTCAAAAAAAATTTCAGCAACCATTAATTTTTGACTTATGGATCTAGTAACTCATTTCCATGTGTCTGGTTACATTGTCTAGAATTTAGGTCTTAGTAAAACCATAAATTAATAAAACATCGATAATATACAGTATTAGGAACAAAATAGGCATTTAGTAACTTCTGTTCTTACACATTTTTACATGAGGTAGGATCTTTTTGTCTTTTATTATGTGTTTTTTAAAAAATATTATGAGTCAAATTTTTTTTTTGTTTTTTATTGTTGGTTGTTCAAAACATTACATAGTTCTTGATATATCATATTTCACACTTTGATTCAAGTGGGTTATGAACTCCCATTTTTACCCCATATACAGATTGCAGAATCACATCAGTTACACATCCATTGATTTACATATTGCTATACTAGTGTCTGTTGTGTTCTGCTGCCTTTCCTATCCTCTACTATCCCCCCTCCCCTCCCCTCCCCTCCCCTCCCCTCTTCTCTCTCTACCCCCTCTACTGTCATTCATTTCTCCCCTTTGTATTATTTTTCCCTTTCCCCTCACTTCCTCTTGTATGTACTTTTGTATAACTCTGAGGGTCTCCTTCCATTTCCATGCAATTTCCCTTCTCTCTCCCTTTCCCTCCCACCTCTCATCCCTGTTTAATGTTAATCTTCTTCTCATGCTCTTCGTCCCTACTCTGTTCTTAGTTACTCTCCTTATATCAAAGAAGACATTTGGCATTTGTTTTTTAGGGATTGGCTAGCTTCACTTAGCATAATCTGCTCTAATGCCATCCATTTCCCTGCAAATTCTATGATTTTATCATTTTTTAATACAGAGTAATACTCCATTGTGAATAAATGCCACATTTTTTTTATCCATTCGTCTATTGAAGGGCATCTAGGTTGGTTCCACAGTCTTGCTATTGTGAATTGTGCTGCTATGAACATCGATGTAGCAGTGTCCCTGTAGCATGCTCTTTTTAGGTCTTTAGGGAATAGACTAAGAAGGGGAATAGCTGGGTCAAATGGTGGCTCCATTCCCAGCTTTCCAAGAAATCTCCATACTGCTTTCCAAATTGGCTGCACCAATTTGCAGTCCCACCAGCAATGTACAAGTGTAACCTTTTCCCCACATCCTCGCCAGCACTTGTTGTTGTTTGACTTCATAATGGCTGCCAATCTTACTGGAGTGAGATGGTATCTTAGGGTGGTTTTGATTTGCATTTCTCTGACTGCTAGAGATGGTGAGCATTTTTTCATGTACTTGTTGATTGATTGTATGTCCTCCTCTGAGAAGTGTCTGTTCAGGTCCTTGGCCCATTTGTTGATTGGGTTGTTTGTTCTCTTATTGTCTAATTTTTGGAGTTCTTTGTATACTCTGGATATTAGGGCTCTATCTGAAGTGTGAGGAGTAAAGATTTGTTCCCAGGATGTAGGCTCCCTATTTACCTCTCTTATTGTTTCTTTTGCTGAGAAAAAACTTTTTAGTTTGAGTAAGTCCCATTTGTTGATTCTAGTTATTAACTCTTGTGCTATGGGTGTCCTATTGAGGAATTTGGAGCCCGACCCCACAGTATGTAGATCATAGCCAACTTTCTTCTATCAGATGGCGTGTCTCTGACTTGGTCAAATTTAATAGGCAATTTTCTGGAATAATTACTTTTTCTAGGTTTGATTCTTAATTCAGGCATAATATTATTTCTTTATTTTCTTTGTAGTTCTTTCATGAGGTGTCTGGTAAGTTATTCAAAACATTTAAAAAGTGAGAAGTAAAGTCTGTTGTGGAAAATTAATAAAGTCTTTTATTACAGTAGACAATAAAAATCCTAATTATCCTTATCTGTATGAGGTATTTAGCAATGATTTTTGATTCCAGAGTGAATAACATATCACACAGGGTTACTAAATTTACATGACAAATTCTGATAGGACTTCTACATTGAACTTTTGATACAAGTTGCTTTAAAATATAATTGCTGAACACTGAAGGTTGTTGTCATCAGAGGATGTTTTGGGTTGGTTAGGTCTGCATTAAGGGTGGCACATGGGTGAGCTATAGATTCCAAGTGACTCTTTGGGAGTCAGCAAGTTCCTATTTATCTTTTCTCTTTCCACGTTTGTTATTGGTACGTTACATCTATTGATGGGATTTGTTGTTAAATATTTGTATGTGCACACAATATAACAATATTATTTGGCCAGCATCACTCCCCAGCCCTCCCCCACTTTCTTCCCACCTTCCATCCCTGAGTCCTTTTCCTCTACTGATCTCCCTTTGATTTTCATGAGATCCCTGCCACCCCTACTTTCTTTTCCTTTTTCCTCTCTAGCATCCACATATGAGAGAAAACATATGAACCTTAACCTTCTGAGTTTGGCTTATTTTGTTTAACATAATGGTCCTGACTTCCATCCATTTTCTTGCAAATAACACAATTTCATTTTTCTTTATGACTGAATAAAACTACATTTGTATATACCACATTTTCTTTTTGGTATGGGGGATTCTTTTTGGCACTCAGGGGCTCCTAACCACTGAGTCACATCCCCAGTCCCCCCTTTTTGTATTTTATTTAGAGACAAGGTCTTACTGAGTTGCTTAGCACCTCACTAAGTTGCTTAGACTATCTTTGAACTCTCAATACTCCTGCCTCAGCCTTCAGAGCTGCTAGGATTATAGGTGTGCACCACCATGCCAGGCTCCCACATTTTCTTTATCCATTCATTCATTGATGGGCACCTAGGCTGGTTCCATAGTTTGGCTATTGTGAATGGTGCTGCTATAAACATGGATATTCATGTATCTCTATAGTATGATGACTTTAATTCTTTAGGGTAAATACTGAGGAGTGGTATAGTTGTGTTGGTTTTTTGCTAGTATATTTCTTCTGTCAAGAATCCACAAAATCTAGTAACTTTTTGGATTTACATACATTTCTTAGTAGGTTTTTTTCCTGTCTTAGGTTCTGTCTGTTTTTTCGGAGATGATTGCATCTAATCTTGAGTACTTCACACACACACACACACACACACACACACACACCCCAAAACCAAAAACAACTAAATGAGAAGACAATCTATCATCTATGGAGTGGGAAAAAATATTTGCAAACTCTGTATCCAATGTTTACAGGGGACTCAATAGCAAAATCAACTTCATTGAAAAAGAGCACAGGATCTAAGTAGATATTTCTCTATAAAAGATAGACAAATGTTCAAGATAATATATGAAAAGATGTTCAATCAGGGGAATGAAAATTTGAACCTCAATGAGATATCATTGCATACCTGTTAGGATGCCTATGACTAAAACAACAACAACAAAAAAAGATAAGTGTTGATGAAGATGTAGAGAAATTAGAACCCTTGTATACATGTTCATAGGGATATAAAACAGTGTTGCAGCTATGGAGAACAATATAGGATTCCTCAAAAAATTAAAAGTGGAATTGTCTATGAGTATTTAAAATAATTGAAGTCAATATTTGGAACAGATGATTTGCATTTCCATGTTCATTATAGCACTATTTACAATGGCCAAAATATGAATCAACTGAGGTGTCAATCAAGGATGAGTGGATAAAGAAAATATGATATATATACACATCAGAATATTATTCAGACATAAAAGGGTGAAATCCTGGCACTCATAGCAACATGGATGAGCTTGGAGGACATTAAGTAAAATAAGCCAGACACAGAAGGACAGATACCACATGATCTCAGTCTTATGTGGAAGCTGAAAAAGATGTAGAAAGTAGAACAGAGATTGCTAGAGGCTGGAAAGGATAGGGCGAGGAGCACAGAGAGGGGATGGAGAACAGGTACCAAAATATAGCTCAATGGAAGCAATAAGATCTAGTGTTCTACAGCACAGCCAGGCAATTAAGTTAATAACTTACTGTGTATTTCAAAATAAGTAGGAGAGAGGATTTTGAATGTTCCAATACAAAGAAATGGTAAATGTCTGAGGTGATAGAAATGCTAATTGCTCTGATTTGATCATTACACAAAATTCATGTGTTAGATAAGCTTGGCTCAGGCATATTATAATAATGTTGACTGTGAGTTCAGTGTTAACTGATTCAATAGTACCTATTAAATAAAGTATCTCTAAACAAAAGCACACAGAGACCAAAGTTATGTATTGATTGATTGATTAAAATGTGGCCAGAGGCTCAAAGGAAATTAACCCTATACAAACTTTGTAGAGCATGACTACTATAAATAAGCAAATTCATTTGTTTGTGGGTACACATATATACCTCGTTATTCACACATTGTCAATTTTGAATAATTAATTAAAATAAGTAAAATTATAGTAAATGGAAAATCAATAGGCCTCAGGTCTGATGTAAAAGATGAATCCAGAAGACACTGTTCTTAGTTTGCATTAGGGAAGACAGATATGAGTAAGTTTCTTAGAGTTAGGAAAAGGATGCTTTGGCCTACATAAGAATGAGGTTCAGAGCTGGGGAAAGATTCTCTTTGTAAGATCATAGCAACGTAGAGTGGGTGAGTTGGAAGACAGGCATGGGTGATCATTTGTTTTCCTGGCTAGGAAAGCATCTGGGGATGGTGTAATACTAGGTGTATACTGTCTGAGGAGACTAATCTAGAGTTTAAAGAGGATGAAAAGGTAAGAGAATACAGGTGGAAGATGGTACCACACTGTGACCAGGAGTTAGAACTCTTGAGCAGTACTGCCAGGGTTCAAACCCTGGCTCTACCACTTTCTGGCTAACTGTCTTTCCCCAAATCTGTTTCCTGTTCTTCCTGAGCACACAGGTAGACTACATAAATGTGGCCACATAACTGAATTCTGTCAGTAGAATATGAACAGGGGTGATGTGTACCACATCCAGGACTGACTCTTAAAGACCTAGCATGTCTGACTCTCCATGCCCTTTCCCATATGCAGTTTATGGTAGTCAAAATGATGGCCCCACCAAAGGTGTCCATATTTTAATTCCCAAAATCTACATGTTAGGTAACTTGGCAAAGGGGAATAAGTTCACAGATTGAATTAAGTTTTCTAGGGATTACTCTGTATTTTCTGAGTGAACTCATTGTCATCACAAAGGTCCTTAAAAATAGAATAGGCAGTCAGAGGAGATACCAAAGAGGTGGCAGCATGAGAAAGCCTTGGTATGACATTGTAACTTTAGTATGTGAGGTTGCCTCATGAACCCAGGAAAGCAGGTGACCTCTAAAAGCAGCAAAAGGCAAAGAAGTGGATTCTTCTCTAGAGTTTCCAGTATGAAATGTAGCTCTGCTAACACCTTGGTCATTGCCTAGGGAGATCTGTGTCTGTTGTCTGATCTGCCGACCTGTATGATAATTTTGCTTCAAGACAGATGTCAATGGTAGTTTGTCATAGCAGTTATAGGAAACCAATATGCACTGCAACCTTGAATCTGTGTTGGAAGATATCAGAACTCACAGTCAGGATGAATCTAGGTCCTTGTGCAAGCTCTTTGAAGGGAGTTGCCAACTGGTCAAAACAACTGCCTTTATGTTCATAGGACATAAATTTAACTGTTTGAGCTCTTATAATTTTTGGAATTATTTTTGCATAGTAGTCAGTATTACCTCGAAGTAAACACTTTAGTGAGTTAATCTCATTACCTTGGTTTCCTCATTTGAAACACATAGTGCTATATTATGGAGACTGGTCTTACCTCAAATTTATCTTTAAATTAAAGATATAGTTTCTAGTATGATGTGCAGGTACTTGATTTTCTAGAGTTCCTTCTTTGTTGCAAGGATTAAATGAGAATTCATGTAAATCACTTAGAATTAATACTAACATATTTTGTCCTATTGAAGTGTTAATCTTTGTCACTATCACCCAATGATTCAAGGAAAAGGTAGAATTTGTGGAGGCCAGTCAATTAGCATGTGGTTTGCAATGGATACAGCAGGGACAAAATTGTATACAAATACTCACATGTATGTGCAAAATCAATGCATCTTTATTTTCTATCCAGAATTGACCTAACTTAGCTTTTGGTTCAGAAAGGTGAGGAGTCTTGGTGCCTTAGATTATTTAAAATTTGGACAGTTTGCCTTATTTTGGCCTCTGAATAGAACTGCACATTCTAAAATGTACCACATTTTCCTCCCCACATCTTTTTTCTTTCATCTTTTATATAGTCATGTTATATAAGGGAAACTTTTTTTGAAACTTTAGAATGCACTGCTACTGGAATCATAAAAGTAATTTCCCTTCATAGAGAGAATATATTCATAGAAATGTAAAGGAGTAGGAACTATGAAATCCCAACCCTAAAAATGCAAATAAGTAAAATTGTATATATATACACAATTAAAAGGAACATATGTAAATATTTATTTTATATAAGTATGTATAATAATAATATTAATTATTATTATTATTAATTTTTTTGCTATTCTAAGGTTCAGACCTAGGGCTTTGCTCACACTAGGCAAGTGCTGTTCCACTGAACGTGCCCCCAGCTTCTGAAAAGATTTAAGTAAGCTTAGGTTCATTTTACAAATAGAAAGTTTAAGAAAGGTTTAACAGGGAAGCATCAGTGGTTTCACAGCTCACTTCTTCTTTCTTAGTTACTATAGCAACAGACAGGAAAAAATAAACCAAAGACTCATCAAGCATGGTCATCAGGATTCTTAGCTGCCTATCTTCTCAAAGGTACTGAATAAATCTGGTGTCCCAGCAGCACAGCTTCATTACTGCCTTTCAGAAGATGATTTTTCTGCAAAATAAAATTTAAAAGTAGACAAAGAATGAAAGTTAATTAATAAGCATTATGTTTTTAGGTTTCAGCATTTTCCATGGAAAATATACATCTGTATTTTTTAAAATTGTGGTATTGTTGCAGTACCTCAGAAGTCAACAATTTCCAAATATTGGTGAAATGAGTCCTTTGGGGTCATTATTTATGTACAGTAATTATGTACACTTGGGCATCTATAAAAATTGATTTTTGTAAATAGGAACTTAGTGGGAGCTATATGTTAAAATGACAGTGAAGAATATGGCTGTTGGTATATTTTTTCTACCTTTTCTTAGGTATGTCCATGCTTGTTTGTGGTAAAATTGATGAAAACCAGGTGTTAACTGTCAGGATGTTTTTATTTAAATAAAATGACTGTACTCTCATTCTCCAGAAGGTAGAAACCCAGGGCTTCCAGGAAGAGTCTTGGGAACTTGAGGAGGGTCATTTTTTCTTCGCTTTCCCTTTGCCTGAGGTCTTGCCTATTGCAGGAACTTGTTTCTTAGTTCCTTCCACCCTTGACCACCGTCTAGTACTGCCTGCCATCACTGAGCTTCTTCCATCATCCAAATGATCACCCGTACACACACTGGAGACCCTAGTGTTATTAACAAAGTCGAAGGCATTGATGGATGAAGCATTTGCAACAAATAAGTTAAACTGAATAAAAGACATCCACCCTGTAAAGATTCTTGGGCACTTTCCCTGGACACCTTCCCAAGGAAAGCCCTAGTTTTTAGGCCATTCTTCTGGGATCCTTCTTTTCTGTCCTTTGCTCTCAATTCCCCTCTGTCCCTTTCTTAAACTTTTGAAAACACACACACACACACACACACACTCCAAATTCCCTTTATTGTAGTATGTCAGGCAGTTTTATTTCTCCTATTTCATTTCTTTGCCTTTTAGATTGATCATTTTTACCTTTCTTCTTCAAACCCCAATCACTCACTCAGAGTCTTTTTAAAATAGCCATTTATCCTGGAGATAAGTAAGGCCACTTGCTGAGGAGATAGAATTCCTCGTCAGTTGTGGATCCGAGTAACAGTTTCTCTCTCACAGAGAAATTAGGGTAGAAATTGATATTTGTATAAAATACTAATTTTACATGAACTATTCTTTGGATTTCAATAGTTGAATTTCAATAATATATTACAGGTTTTAGTAATCGAGTATGTTCTCAGGTTTAAAGATGAGAAAGTTGAGGGACATGGAAATTTTTGCTTATCTAAAGTCACAGAGCCAGCAAGAGACAGAGCCAGAATTTGGTCCCAGGCCTTTGAATTTCCTGCCAGGATTCTCTATATTACGCCAGCTCACACTGATGTGTGCTGAGGCTGCACATAGAAACCCTGAAGCTATACTTTTCTTGAAAACTGTTAACTGACCACAGGGCCTGAGGAGCTGGCATCAGCTAAGGAAGTGGGAGATTTCACAGAAAGGTCAGAGAAGTGTCATGTGACTATTAAACGATTAGGTATTAGAATTCATGAAGGGGACTAGAAGACGCAATCAGATTAATGGTCTGCCAAGCTATGCTTGTGCCTCTGACAGTGGCTCTGAGGCACATTTTGTGAAGGGACGTGTTTGTGTTCTGTGACATTAACTTCAAAAGGTTATGGTTGTAGCTGAAAAATTTCTAACTTCCCTTAGTCGATTTGTGGAATCATCCGTGAATTTAACTGAACTCTTTGAAGGACCTACTTTTTGCCTTTTCTTTAATAGTTTGTACTACTTTTGTGTCTCATAAGTATGCTGCATAAAGTTATTTTTATGTGTCCTAAAAATACTATTTAAAGACTTAAGTATGGTTACAGAGCACTTGCTTAGCATGTTGGAAGCCCTGGGTTCAGTGTTCAGCACTGCAAAATATAAAAATGGAAACAAAACAAAAAGAACCTTAATGACGGTATAAAAATATACTGTCATTGTGGTCTGCTGATAATGATGTACGAACTTAACTCACAAATGTTAAGTCAAATGTTGCATACTACAAGTGAGGCACAAAATAGTCACTGTCTCCCTAAAACTCATCTCATCTTGCTCGGGGGTCTTAATTCATACTAAACTTGAGCAGGGCTGTCCAGCAGAGGAGTTAAACAAGCCAAATCAAGGTAGTCCTGCTCTACTTCCACTTAAGACAGTCTCTTTGAGATGAACAAAATACCAGTAAATAAACCTTATATCTAGTTGGGCGCGGTGGTGCACCTGTGATTCCAGAGGCAGGAGGATCGTGAATTCAAAGCCAGCCTCAGCAATGGTGAGGCACTAAGCAACTCAGTGAGACCCTGTCTCTAAATAAAATACAAAATAGGGCTGGAGATGTGGCTCAGTGGTCGAGAGCTCATGAGTTCAATCCCCAGTACCAATCATCATCATCATCATCATCATCATCATCATCATCATCATCATTTGCAACTCAGAGTGTAATTTCCTGCCAAATAAGTTTCTTTTCTCTCATGTCCAGGTAGCATGGGGGTGCAGGAGGATCATAGACATCCCCTGTGCATTGGCGCCTGACCTCGCCTTTGAGGCTATGTCTTACACTCCGTTCCCAGGGCAAGGGCAGTGCATGGTGACTGTTCCAGGGATTTGAAGCCAGGTCCCCACATCTACTCTCAGCAATGTTACAGATCCATGTAGGTCTATAGATTCCTGGTCTGACTGCCCTTGACTGTATCACTCATTGGTATTTCATTTCACCCTGTCAGAGGTAGTTCCCTGTGGCATTCTGGCATTTCTGCATGACTTGTGAGCAAGTGACTAATAGAAATTCTTTTGGAACTGTTCACTTCAAGGGACTTTGTACCCTCAGCAATCTTGGAAGGTAGAGATGCTGTCTGCCCCTCTGAAGTCGAGGGCAGGCATGTTTACTGAAAGACTTCCTTAGGGGCGTGCAGTCATCATTCACTCTTGTATTTGTTTTCCTGTGGGACTGGGGCTTGAAGAACCAGCACAAGAGATACTGATATTCAGGCTACTACTGTACTTTTTGTTTTGGTACTAGGGATTGAAATAAGGGGCACTCGACCACTGAGCCACATCCCCAGCTTTATTTTGTATTTTATTTAGAGACAGGGTCTCACTGAGTTGCTTAGCACCTTGCCCTTGATGAGGCTGGCTTTGAACTCATGATCCTCCTATCTGAGCCTCCCCAGCCACTGGGATTACAGGTGCACGCCACTGCACCTGGCTTAAAACTGTACTTTTGCTGCTGTGACTCAACCCATCCTTCATATCTGTCCCAGGAGTTTGTGTCTTTTTCCAGTATTTGTGAAACAGTGGCAATTAGCTTGCAGGCAATTAGCTTGCAAGGAAGATGAAATAAGTTCTCAGCATAGCACTCAGGAAAGAGGCCCCCCCACCCCGTGCCCCAGCAATCACACAGCCAACTTCTGCACCTTTCTCTGGAGTTCTACATGGGGAGGGATGCTCTTTTCCCACCATTTACAGTCCCTAAGTGACTAGAAAGTGCTGTCTCGGGTCCCTCCTTGTCTAAAGATGCCAAACCACTATTTTCGCTCCACCGTGAGTCACCCGGCTGTCAGCACAAGTGCTGTGGGAAGTGGAACTTCTGGCTCACTGGTTGATCTGGACTCTTGATTTATAAAATGAAGTGTGTCATTTAAAAGCTCTCCCTTTCCTTTCAACAGAGTCTCCTTTTTTCAAGATTGTAACATGACTTAGTGCCTTTGACGTACTTTGTTGTACGTCAAAAGCTGTCTCATGTCTCCTCTTCCTCTGCCACTTTCCTCCTCCTCCTCCTCCTCCTCCTCCTCCTCCTCCTCCTCCTCCTTCTTCTCCTTCTTCAAGGAAAAAGAAGTTTTATTGCTTTGCTAGCAAAGGAGAAACAGGGGACTCCTGCCCCGAGTCTGTGATTCTTCCCATCAGGGGGATAGAGGGTTTTTAAAGAGGTGACCCAGAAGAATCCTGTTTTCCCTGAGAATAGGGAGGGAAAGATTAGGGAGAAGATTAAGGAGGAGAGATCAGGGAGAGGAAGATTATGGAACAGAAGTGTGGGGGGGTATGTTCATTTTAGAGCAGAAACAGCTATATTCAAAATACGAAGTGGATCCTGTTACATTTCCCCATGGTCAATTTCTACATTCCATTTCTATGGAAAATTGGGTGATGGCATCTCCAGAGAGCAAGGTTGGGTGAAAGTGACCCAAAGTCCTTGTTCTCTAGCAGGTGAGGCGTGGACAGTGAGAGGTGTTCAGCATCAGGACAGTCCATGGTGGTAGTTGGTGGGGTCACTAGACAAGGCATACATAGGGCAGGGATCATGCTAGGACAACAATAAACAAGATAACAAATTATTACATTTTTGTAAACAATCAGCACAAAACAATTAGTGTTTCAGGAGTTCCTGAAACTCAAAACACCTGTGACTCTTAGAGTCCTTTGTGATAATTTGTGCTCCAAAGTTCCTAATTCTCTATGAGTAGCTGGATAGGGAAAAAGGATTTTAATATGTTTCAAAATATTACCTGTAGCTCACATACATATTTGTAAAGATAGATATTGAATAAATACATTCAGTCTTCCTTAACATGTCTTGGTGCACAAGAGGAAATAACAATAAGCCACCTCAAAAGTACATCATGTTGTGATGACTTTAGTCAATTCTGTTATTGTACATTAGTTAGCATTGGTGAATGGATGCAATAAGCCTATTAATTCAGTGGTACTTAATATAAATAAATCTTCTTCCTCATTAAAAAAAAAACACAAGCAAAAATAAAATTATCCTGGGATTAGAACTGTCATTATTTCCCAAGGAAAGAAAATTCTTGGAGGTGAATTATATTTTTTCCAACACAGGCTAGCTTTAAGAGGAGACAGGTTAAACTGTCACATGGTATTCTTGGCACCTTCTCACTTTTTATTATTTTTTCTGCACTGGGATTTGAACCCAGGACCTTGCACACACTACTTAAGTGCTCTACCACTTTGCTACATACCAGTCCTTTTAATTTTATTTTGTGAGTATCTTGCTACATTGTCCAAGCTGACCTTGAACTTGCCTCAGCCTTCTCTTGGTACCTTATCGAGTTGTTAATACAAGAAGAGACTGAAGAAAGGAAGGAAAGCTTCTACATAGTTTGGGCATGCTCACAGGAGCTTGCAGAATTTGTTTACCTGGAATATCTGTGCCTACATGTGCATCAATCTAAGCCTATATTTATCTAAATCATTCACTAGACAGATGCTTAAGTAATTTAAATAACTTTAAGTAGGAAGGTAATTGTGAATGAAGTAAAATTGGTATCCTTCGATACAGAGCCTGATTTACTAAATGTAATATTTAAAAAAATAAACATTGTTGTAGGATAATTTTAGATTTATACAAAAATTGTAAAGATAGTGCAGAAAATTCCACACATTGCACGGCCTTCATAACCCACTTGAAACAAAGTGTGGAATATGATATGTCAAGAAATTTGTAATGTTTTGAACAGCCCGCAATAAAAAATTAAAAAAAAAAAGAAAGCAGTCATTTTGGGGCTGGGAATGTGGCTCAAGCGGTAGCGCGCTCGCCTGGCATGCATGCAGTCCAGGTTCGATCCTCAGCACCACATACAAACAAAGATGTTGTGTCCGCCGAAAACTAAAAAATAAATATTAAAATTCTCAATTCTCTCTCTCTCTCTAAAAAAAAATTGAAAAAAAAGAAAGCAATCATTTTAAAACAAGAAAGTCTACACTTCTAAATGCATTATAATATTTTAAAAATAATGATCTCAAATAAATGTCTTAAAATAAATAATAATCCTTTTTACAACTCTAATGAACCAATAAAAATATGAAAAAATAATTAATAATCTTAAGAGTTACATTAAAATGAGTTTGGTAATGTGAAATCAAGTGTATAAATGACTGAAATGAGAGGGTTGAGCTGACCTCATAGTTTGCCTCCAGCTCTGAAAAACTGAATCCATGGCGCTGCAAAATGTAATATATTTCAGAACCTCTCTGTTGGGTGAAGTTAGTTCTTAGTCTGTTATGGGTTAGATGTTAGGTGCCCTTTTAAAGCTCACCTGTGAGACAACACAAGAACTTTCAGAGAGAAATGACTAGATTGTGAGTCACTGAGTAGGTTGTAACCTACTCGGTGGGTTAATCCACTGAGATGGATTAAGTGGGTAACTGAAGGCAGGTGGGGTGTGGCTGGAGGAGGTGGGTCACTGGGGGTTTTACTTCTGGGTTTATATTTTGTCTGGTAAGCAGAGCTCTCTGTCTGCTTTTGGTCGCCATGTGCCGAGTGTCTTTCCTTTTACCATGATGTCCTGGGCCCAGAGCTACTGAGTAGGTTGACCATGGACCAAACTTCTGAAACCGTAAACCAAAATAAACTTTTCTTCCTCTACATTGTTTTTGTCAGGTCTTTTGGTCACAGTGATGAAAAAGCCGACTAAAACATTTTCACTGTTTTATACTTCTCATAATCATTTCACCTCTGAAATTCTGGCTTTGTCTCACACAGGAGCTTTGGAGGCACTTCACATCTAAACCCTAACTCACTGGTAATTAGTTTCCTTTAGGATGTGGTGGTGCTCACACCTTTAGAAATTTGTGTAAATGTCTGGGCTCAAACCAAAGTGCCTTTGGAATTATTTTTTTTAATCTAGGTTCTATTAAATTCATTTCAAAAGAACATATTGATCTGAAATATAGATGGCTATAAATATCTACAATTTTCTTATACTGCACCTTTTAACCCATAGATAGGACTGTTGATCCATCTGTCACATTGGGCTAGCACTAAGCCAAGGTGAAAAGCCAGGGAATGTACTTTCTTCTTGATTGTTCACCTCACTTTTTTGCCTCTCTCTGGCTTTTTGTTTCCTGTTCTCTGAAGCTAAGGATTTGCTAATGTTTTGTATCCTCAGGATTTTTCATTTTGTGCTTGGACTGCTATAACAAGATAACACAGACTGTATGGCTTAATTAATGGACATTTCTGGTCACACTTACAGAGGCTAGAAGTCTTAGATCAAGGTGAGGCCTCTCCCTAGCTCCTGCAGGACTGCCCTCCTGCTCTGTCTTCACATGGCCTTTCCTCTGTGTGTGGGGGAGGGTGAGCCAGCTCTGACATCCCTCTTTGAATGAGGCCTGTAGTTGGACTGGATATGGGCCTCACCCTTTGGACCTCACTTAACCCCATTTGCCTCCGGAAGTCTCTGTGTTCAAAGAGAGTCAATCACCTTAGGGATTAGAGCTTCAGCATGAACATTTTGTGTGTGGAGGACACAATTCAGTCCACAAACCCCATCATCAGGCCCTGCTCATGCGCTACAGTTACTGAAAGAACAAACAAGGCTTGTCATCAGAGCAAATGCCTGTTTATTAAGGAACAGCTCTGCATATTTATAGAGCCAGGGGTGGTTTGACAGTTGGCATGTGGTGCTTTTTGATTGGAGGGTAAGGATCAGGTGAGCCAGCAGGGCTAGTCTGATTGGTGGGTAGGATCAGGTGAGCTAGCAGGGCTCTGATTGGTGGGTAAGGATCATGTGAGCTAGCAGGGCTCTGATTGGTGGGTAAGGATCATGTGAGCCAGCAGGGCTCACCATTGGACGGCTCTTCTTGGGGGATGTGGAAGTTAGTCTTTGGAGCCTGGGCGACTCCCAACAGTTACTTTTTCTCATCTTTTGTCTTCATGTCTTCTCACTCTCGGAATTATTCTCTTTGCTCATCAGATTTCCTAGTTTTCAGTGATTATCAATGGGTCAAGACATTAAATATAGTCCCAGGTAACATGTTTGCATTTTAAAAAGAAAATTCCTGCCAACACTATCTTACTATGAGTTGAGTAAGTTAAGTGAAACTGCAGTTTTAGCCACACCTATGTGGAAAACAGAAGGCCTTCAGCATCACCCCTTTACATACTCTATTGTAGCTCTGCTTCGCCTGTGGATAGACACAGCTCAAGCCTTTTGACAACCAGGAAGCAGGAGAGAGAGAGAGAGAGAGAGAGAGAGAGAGAGAGAGAGAGAGAGAGAATATCCCCAAGGGATTTTTTTTTTCCTGCAGTAGCACATAGTTAGCTTTTACTGTGACCAAAAATGGACAAAAACAACTTAGAGGAGGAACTATGGATTTCAGGGATGTTTACTGTACTTTCCTGAAAGACATAATTCTTGAGCAAAGGCAATTGATGTGTTCTTATATATTCAGGAAGGTCCTTGATAACTTGGCTAAAGTCACTGAGAAGATTCTTTTTAAATTTTTTTTTATTAGTTGCTCAAAACATTATAATGATCTTGACATATCATACATTTGATCCAAATGGGGTATATAATGTTAATCTTATTTTTCCACGTGTACAGATTGCAGAATCCCATTGGTTATACAGCCACGTTTATACTTAGGGACATACAGCAGACAACGTTTGCTGAATAGCTCTGACAGATGGATTGTGTTGGGGCAAATGAAAGGCAAAAGAGGTGTTTTGGTGGTTTTAGAGTACACTTGATGGATTCAGTTTTACAGAACTTTGGTAGCAAACCATTATAATTTTTAGAGAAAGTTTACTTCAGTCATGAGAAGAATATATTTGGGTTAAGTTCAGGAAAACAATATCAGGAGCAAAAAGCGCTTAGGCTAACACCTGTTATGAGAATGTTTTGTTTTCTGACTCTGAGATGATAGAACAGTATCAGTCATATTCACCAATTCTTTCAATACCAACCTTACTAATTTTCTATGTTTTAAAAACAAAGAAGATTATTTTAGAAAGGAAAAGCAGTGTTCCTAAGCACCCTTGGAAACTTCAGACTCCTATCATTCCTTTCAAAGAATCTAGTGCAGAAAGATGAAGGAGAATCTCTTTTTGTGTGTGTGCATTGTTTACCTGGATGTCTGTCGAAGGAAGATGTTGGCTCTGATAATGTGCATCTACTTAATTTCTTTCTATGTTCATTTAAATTGTGGCTTACCAGTTTCATTTGCTGGTATCTGTAAGCTTATTATTATAAAAATTTGTACTGTTAAGAATTGCAAGGTACTGCTTTTGTAAATTAAAAAAAAACACAACAAAATATCATGGACTCAAGTTCAAAGAATTGAGGCACCTGGGAGAAGTGTATTTGCATATCTTAATCTGCTCCCTTGGCACTTGACTTCTCTCACCCCCATCCCATGGAAACTCAACAGATATGTGCAGAGCTTACTAATTTGTTGCATTTTAGTTCAGCTCTTTCCCAGAATTCCCAAGAACCATTAATCTTAGCTTTTCTTGAGCATGAAAGATAATTCAGGCAGGATGCTTCAACTGCCTTTCTCAAACATGCATTGTCATTATAATAGGAAAATATATTAAATTATTTTATTTGTTAAGACACTTCATTCAGTCTTTTTATTTTTTATTTTTGGCAGTAGCACATAGTTAGATTTTTGTTACTGTGACCAAAACTGGACAAAAACAACTTCGAGGGGGAAAATTTTATTTGGGGCTCACGGTTTCAGAGGTCTTAGTCCATAGGAGACTTACTCCATTGCCCAAGGTGAGGCAGCACATGGTGGGAGAGGGGCCCAGCTGAGGAAAGCTGCACCCCTCTTGGTGGTTTCAGGAAGCAGAGCCAGAAGGGGCAAGGAAAATGCACTCTTCCAGGGCACACCTCCAGTGACCCACCTCCTCCAGCCATGCCCCACCTGCCTACAGTTACCACCCAGTCAGACCATGCAAACTCAGAAGGACTGATTAGGTTACAGCTCTCATAATCTAATTGTTTCACCTCTGAATATTCCTGCATTAACGGAAGCTTTTGAAGACAGCTCTTATCCAAATTATAATAAGCAGTGTGTCATTCAGAACAAGTGAGTTTATTCCTTTTATGTTTAAATGGCATAATCTAGGCCCTTGAGTATATAGGCTTAGGAAGTAGGATGTCCTTGACTGAAAGTAGTGGAATATTTGATCAAAATTGACTTGTGCTACGGCTTGATTGTTTTCTCATGTAGTAAGAAGTCCAGAGGTTAATGTGTTCAAGCTCGTTTCAGCATTTGATGTTATTACAAGGTATGGGATTCCCTTTAGTCCGTGAGCTCTGCCATCCTCAGTATGTCAGTGATGTCAACTATTAGGTTCTCAAGATGGCTGGGACAGAAGGCAGCAACAGGCCTCAAAAAATTGCCTTCAAAGTCAGGGAAAAGGGTGAGATTAAAATAGGTATAAGGTAAAATTGCTGTGAAGAGGGACCCGAATCTGTTTTTTCTTTGTAGTGGAAAATCTTTGGCAAAAGACTTCTCCTGTCATTTTATGTCTATTGGCCATATTGGCTATGTTACTATCTCTAGTTTAGGAAAAGGCAGGTAAGCACTTACCTAGCCTTTTATCCTGTTTCTAGAACCTGGCCTTCCTGTGTAGAAGAGAGGTTGAGGCCATTTCTAGAGAAGGTACCAGTGCCAATGTTACCCAGCTCTCTGGGGAAGTGGCCTTCTACTCTCTGTATTGTTACTCTTCATCATCTTGTATTTCCCTCAATGAGACCCAGGCTACAAATCCATGCAAGCTAGTGGAAGGAAAAAAAGGCATGTCTTAACAAAACTTTTGAGACATTTTGTGTAAGTAAATCATATGAACCTTTTTCTGTCTGCTGTGTTCAGTAATTTTAGAGAAAAAAATTAGGGTTTTTTTTTTTTTTTTGTAGCTTTAAAATGCCGTAAGATTCATCATTGTTGATTAATTAGCACTTTCTTCTTGGAAGCCAATTAAAGAGATTTTTTTTCTGACAACATTTTCTTTTGGTTTCCTTCTGATTTCTTTTGTTATTTCTTAATAGTCATTTCTCAGCCTTTTCTTTCCTGTCTGTCCTTTAAATAATAGCGTTTCCTGGTTCATTGTCTTCCTGACATACTTCTCTTTGCTCATTACGCATCTTTATTATAAAATATTATGTACTCCTTTGGCAGCAAGAACAATAATCCCAACCTACCTGTAGTTTTGCATTATCATCCATGGCCCAAAAGCATTAATTGGAAAAAGTCAGAAATAAACAATTGGTAAGTTTTAAATTGTGTTCGGTCCTGAATAATATGATGAAATCTTGCACTGATCAGCCCCATTCTGCCCCAGATGTGAATCATCCCTTTTTCCAGTGTATCCATGTTATATACCCTACCCACCAGTGGGTCCCTTATAGCCATCTTGGTTGTCTGATTATGGCAGTAGTGCAATGCTTGTATTCAAGTAATTCTTTTTGAGAAAGAGACCATATTAACATAACTTTTATTATGGTATATTACTATAATTTTTCAATTTTAGTTCCAGTTTTTGTTGTTAACCTCTTACTGTGCCTAATGTATAAATTAAGCTTTATCATAGGTATGTTTTTATAGGAAAAAACGTGTATGAGGGTTCATTATTACTTGAAGTTTCAGGCATTCATTGGGGGGGTCTTAGAATGTATTCACCCTAGGAAAGGATGAACCAAATTATGTTCTAAATTAATTGAAGACTTCCAAATCTTGATCTTGAGTTTGCATTTCTTCCTTGAGCTTTGGGTCCATTTTCTCAGTTATTACCAGGTACCATTTTTATTGGTTGTCTCATTAATACTTCAAACTCTGCTGTTCCTGACTGAACTAAAATGTTCTCATTGCCCTGACCCCACCTGTGGTTTGCTTCACTCCCCTTATTTCTCAGTGAATGGCTCCTCAGATCTACTCAGTGGTCCACATCCTCTTCTTCATCTCTTGAATCCTCCCTCTTCCCACATCTTGTTGATGCTGCTTTTCTGATACTTCTAATCCCCCTGAGTCAGCACCTTTGTATGGTATTCCAGCTGCCAACATCCTCCTTTCTAAACCGTAGACTAGTCTTCAATAGCCCCAAATAAGGCTGATTATACTAAACCTCCCATCTGATTCAACCCCTGGTTGGCATCACATAACTTCAGGATAAAAATCCATATTTTTATGGTTCCTAGGCATGTTTCCATTTCTGAGGCAAACGAGCTGTGACATTTCTGCCTGCCTTAGTTCTACATGCTGGTCTTCTGTTCACAGGTCTGTCTCCCAGCTGTTTTACAAAAACTTTGAAAACAGGCTCCTTCTTTGTAGCTTCAGTAAACAACATGTCTGATACACTCTAGCCATTTAAAAAGTGTTTGCAGAATAATTGAAAATCCCTTTTCTCTTTGGACGTCTGTGCTTGTGGTCAACATAGAAAATAGTCTTACTGTATAGTTCACTCCAGAGACCATGCCTGTAGTTCAGGGCTGCTCCGTGTTCATCATTTCACAGGGATTCTTATTACCTACTTTCCCTTCAGCAAAAGCATCTGAGGATATGACAGGATTGCAGGCTAACCATAGCACTCGAAATTTCTGTTACAGATCTTTCCAGAACAAAGTAAGAATTACTTAGAATTGGCACAATAAAAGCCCAGAAGAGGAGCACTGAAACTTGTTTTCTCTGCTGTGTTCAGTAATTTTAGAGAAAAAAAATTTAGTTTATATTCTCAGTTCTTGGTAATGATCTATTAAAAAAAAAGGAGTAAGTTCACTTCCGTATCAATTCTATTTCTTTAAGATATTGGAACATAGAACCACAGGATAGAGGTGGCATGGCTTCCCTCATTTTTCCCTTTTAAAATTTTCTGTATAAACGTGTATCCAGAAATCTTCTTCCTCTCTTGACAATGTATTCATCAATTATATATTTCACTCTGTGAAGGCAACTTCATGGTTTAAATCATTTTAGGTTGTTAGGAAAATTACACTGGCAAATTTCCCTAACAGTCAGTATCAGGCTGAAGTCGATATTTAACTAAAAATAGCCTGAATGATATTCAGAGAACATCCTGTGTAAACAATGGAATGGCCAATATAATTTTAAGGAAGATTACAAGTGAACTGCATTTCAATAATTACATGGAAATGTGCATATCGAATATGACAGAATGAAAAATAAATGGATGGATATTCAAAAGTGAAAAGGGGGAACACAGAGGCCTTTTCAAAACAGAAAATTGAGCCATTTCTCTTATCTTTCTTGCTTAGGTAACAGCTGTAATTTCTTTAGAGTGCTCACCCTGCATATTGATTTAATCTAATAGACAGTGCATGCCTTTTGTGTCTGAGAGCATGGCTGTGTTATAAGATTGCCACAGGAGTAGCCAGAGTGAAATGTTAAAGAGTGTGTTAAACGCTGCAACTGGAGCATCTGGATCCAAATCCCAGCGCTGAAGCTGTGTGCATCTGGGCAAGCCATTCAGTGTTCTTGCACTCCAGCTTTCTCTTATGTAAACTGAGGATAATAGCAGTACGTACTTGGAGTGGGTAATAGAAGGATTCAGTGAGTCAGTTGTTGTCAAGTGTTTAGGACTGTACCTCACCTTTCTTAAGTGGTAAGATATGAGGTGGGAAGGCAGCCACTGTAATCAAGGACACCTGAGTCTCATTGGTCACTGTAAAGACACCAGCACTCTGTACCAACTTTGTATGTATCATATCATTTAGTCCTAAAATGATTCTTTAAAACAGGTTTTTCCCTCCCATTTTTTAATCTGTTCCTATAGTTTTGGACATGGATCATCCCTGCAAAGCCCACGTGATAAAAGCTTGCTGTTCATCTCGATACTGTTGGGAGGTGGTGGAAACCGTTACTAGGTGGGGCTTAATGGGAAGTTTAGGGTTGCATGTCTCTTTCATCTCAGCAATAAGGTGAATGGTTTTGTAATGCACTGCAGTCATGATGTGCTGCCTTGCCATAGGACCAGAAGCAACCAGGCCAACCCATCATAGACCAAAACCTCTGAAACTGTGAGCCACAATAAACCTTTTATCTTTATAAGCTGATTAACTCAGTTATTTGTTGCAGTAATGGAAAGCTAACAGGTGTATTTTACAAATGAAGAAACTGAGGTTAAGTGGTTGTAACTTGTCCCAGCTTAGATCAAGATGTAATATAATTTACTATACTTCAAGGAATTTGCAAAGAAAACTGTCCTGAAATTTCAACAGCTGATATTTGAAGGTTTTTTTTTTTAATAAAGTAATCTGGGTTATCAGAAAAATGCCTTCTGGTGAAAGACATGTTTTGAATCATGGTAAAATGATAAAAGGAGGAATCATTGTGCTTGAGTATGCTTCTTCAGCTGTTGTGTATTCTGGTTTATTCAGCTTTTGATGTGACTAAATCATACACATAAAAATTTAGTTAGAAAGTACCCTTTTGCTTTGCAATCAGCACATACACAGTTTTCTGAGTCCAATTAAATGCAATAAAAGAGCTTTTTGTGAAATATCTACAAGTGAAGTGACTTTCAATAGGTACTATCACACATGAAAGTGTATCCATGATTAACCTTGCATTTAAGACAATAAGCAGTAAAAGGTAACTATAATTTAAAACCAAGTCTGGATAAATATACTACATGTCTAATATTTGTTTCACACATTAACATACATGAAAGTCACTCATAATGGTATATTTCTTAACGGAACTAACAATTTCACTTGATAAGCACTGTTCAGTACCTTGTAAGTTTGACCATAGCACGGAGGAATTATACTTTATTCATAGGCTCACACATAGTACAATATGCGAGGGTCGACCACTGGCAGATACGCTGTGCTGGATACGCTGAGGAGATCATGGTGAGTCCAAGCTCTCAGCAATGTAGAGCTTATAGTGGAACCAGCAGCAGGTAACCAACATAGACAAGTATGACAGCACAGCTTCACTCTAAAGCATCTGCTGCTCAGTTAGCCACGACTTCACAGTTCTCCTAGGAATGTGTGAATATTTACTGAATATTCACTTGCCTGAGGAGTCTGCTTGACTCATTTTGCCAGAATTAAGGATTCTATTCCAAAAGAAAATTTAATTTTTAGGGGGGGAAAACTCTACATATACTTTAGAGATGTAACTTCCCCCAATTTTACTACTAGATGGAGACCTTACAAGGGTAGCCCTTCTGCCGTGAACCCAAATTGATTTGCTTTCTAATATTACCTTCTTCAATAGAAATTTTATCCTTTTCAAGTTTCTCAGAGTGCTCCATTTCTTTTCAAAATCTCAAATTTTAAACTTTTTAGTATTTACACTCAGATTATATCACCTTCCTCATCAATTTTATCCATGTTAAGGCATCATTTTTGCTTAGCTGTTTTCTACCAGAGGTGGGAATGGCAGGATTTTTAGTATGTCTCCCTCTTGTCTGCTGGATGCATTCAGGGCATCTCCAGCCCACTTCCCTTCTAATGAGGAGGGAGACAGGCACTAGAGTTGGCTGAGTGAGGCAGCAGGGGACTGTTGACAACAAGCAGCATCTGAGAATGGAAACAGGCAGCAGTAGTGTGGGCTTTTGGGAGAGGAAAACCGAGTTTCAGTCTTTCCCCAGTGACAGTTAGCAATGGGCACCGAGCTTTGAGCGTGGCTGAGTCCTGTTCCCTGGCTATGAAGCAGGTATAGAAATGCCATGGGGATAATGCTCCCTTACGATATTAGATTAGCTATGGTGCTTATACATGTTGATTGTAACAAGTTCCTTTAATTTCTCTGCCTCCAAATGGGGAATATCACGTCTGATACCATTTTCCCAAGATTGCTGAGAGGGGACATTCTGTAAGTAGTAATGTATCAAGGGGACACCGATAGGAGATGCTGAACTATAATAACGCACACACACATTGATATCAAGGGCCAAGAAATATCAAATAATATTGTAACTATATGTTGTCAGATTTGTTTAAAAGGTACACTGTTTATCAGAGGCAATTATGTAGGTACCTTGCCAAATGAAGGATTCTTAGTGTTGATGTGAGTTAGATCAAGTATCTTGAGCTTGAGTAATTGTGAGGCATTTGGTTATGTGCCATATTGCCTCTTGCAGGCAGGTCGTTATATAACAAAAGAACCATTGAATAAAGGTGTATAATAATTGTCTTATGTCACATATATCCACAAATACTTATACATATAAAATACATGTATTTAAATAATATATTCTGCATTATTTTTTACAAGAAGTTTCTATTAGCATCTCATAGAACATCAGTTTTTTAGGAAATGCACCTTGGACCATAGTAATAAAAGGAAACAGGAAACTGTGCTTTTGCTGTTTTTTCTCTAAAATATTCATTAATACTATAGTGAATGAAGATTATATTTTTGGGTGTAATTTTGGAAAATTACTTGGATTCAAGTGGCCTGAGTTCTAGGTGTGGCTGTTTCAGAGATCAGTGAGGCAACTCTATGGGCCATGTCAGTGGATTTGCCTGTCTTCTCACTTTCCTTGATGGTGTAAATTTTCCTAGCAGTGTTCCCTGCTCAGACAAGTCCCAGGCTATTCATTGCACAGGAATGGTTTCCTGAGAGGACCAGAAAAGACTCCATGTTCTCAGAGTGGACAGTAGTATCCGGGTCCATCCCCAATGCCATGGTCTCACATAGAAGTGATGAGGTATTCATGTACTTTTTAGGTTTCTCTTTTGAAAATTCAAATTGGAATTGCAGAAATATTCTCCATTGGCAGTACAGTGGAAAGCAGCTGACATACACAAGGATGTCATAAGTTTATCTTTACTAATTTCCTTTAGTAAAATCTGACCTTTAAGTCTATTTTTAAAAATAATCAAATTAAATAGCCCCAATTGTTCTTATTTATTTGCTGCTCTCTTAAACCCTTCTTTATACTTTTTCTCAACACCCAGTGCTAGTCCAAGATAATTTGTATGATGAGATTATTTAAGGAAGGAAATTTGCATATACAAAATTTGGGGGTAGAATATACTCATAAAACTGGAAACCCTTCAAATTGTTCATTCCTTTTGTTAAAAATGGGAACCAATAGTCTATAAATGTGCATTGTATTTATTTTATAGTTTCCTATTGACTTTTCCTCTTGATTTAGAAGTCTCAAGAAGATATTTTTTTACAGTAATTTTTTCAGTGATATCTGTTTTAAAAAACTGAAGGACCACCTGCCATTCCTCCCACCCACTCTGACCCTGCAAAGGTCTTTTCTGCACTCTGTAATTCCCTTGAGGGAGGGAAGTTGAGGAGGATAAGAAGAGTAATAATCAAAGAAACAAATCAAGCATGAATTTAAAGAAAACCTCTCCATTGTTTTTCTTTCCTTCCTTTTGTTTTTTTAAATCACAAGAATGATAGACTCACAGTAGACTTGCCCTAATGGTATTTTATTGAGTTTCCAACTGCAAAGTCATGTCTGAGCTGTCAATCTAAGTTTCAAGCTTTTAGAAAAAGAACTATTCCCTATCAAGTTATTTGCTCCTATTCAATTGTACATCAAGAAATGAATTTAAAGAACTCTGGGAAGAGGCTTTTTGAGCTTGAGGGTTCAACACCCCCATGGTTTAAATATCTACTGTTATCCATTAAAATGCCCAAACAGAGTAGGGGATCTCACTGTGGCACCACCAACAAATATAAAGAATTGAATGGCTGGATGATACCATAGGCATTCCTCCAGCTACAGTTCCACATGTGAGGTAGCAAAGCCGCAGTCTTCTTGTGCTTTTCACAACGTGCTATGGGACTTCAAAAGCCGAAAACAACTTTGAGATAACACGACACTGATTCTTAAAACTGTGTGCACGTCAGTCACCTGGAGGGATTGTGAAAACACAGTCTGTTGGGTCTTTCTCCCAGAGTTTCTGGTGCAGTGGGGTAGGACCTGAGATTTATCATTAAACAAATTCCTAAGTAATGCTGCTGTTATCAATTGGGGGGGCCACGGGTTAAGAACTTCTATATTACAGAGTTCTTCTCTTCCATGGTAGCTGAGGTGAAATCAAGGGAGTCACCTGAGCTACCTAAAAGTAGGAGCTACCTGAGATCAGGGAGTCTCAATCTTGGCTCTTTGTTAGAATCACTTGAAGAGTGCTGAAAAATAGTGATGACAGTATCTCTAAAATGGGCCTGGGGCCCTGGCAATTTTTAAAGCTCTCCACTGTACTGCCAATGGAGGCAGTAGAGGAGAATTAATGACAAATCCTCTCAAAGTAACTTCTAATTCAGGGCTTGGAGTAGGTATAACATTGATAAACCACAGTTCTTTACCACATACCTTTGTATTCCAAGTAGGAAACCAATGAAAGTTTTTTTTTTTTTTAAAACTCTATGGAATTTTCTGGGTGTCTTTCCCTAGTCGGAGTATAAAGATGGACCTAAAAAGAAAGGGACTTTTCTCTAAGGACTTCTACTTTACTGGAAATGTTCTAGGCCTTGTAGGTTGCATGATATCCTCCAGCATGTGAACTGGGAAGTGGACTTCTCTGCAAGCAGGAAATTTGGAGATTTCTTACTGTGCTCTAACACGAAGCTTGGCTTGATTGTATTCTGCTCAAAAATGAGTCAAATGAGAAAATCAGATCAAAGCTCATAAAAACAGTCTGTAGCCCAAGAGCAGAATATTTTTCTAAGCGTTCAATAGAACATCCTTCCCACCAAATAGAATTACTACATGACAAGGAGAAAAAAACACATTTAAAGTACCTGCCTGATAGGCCAGTTTGCTTTAGGAGAACATTATATGTAATAATAAATAGGCCAAGACACATAGAGACCAGCTTGTGATAAGAAGAAGGTGGAAGGAATCAAATAGTCCCAGAAGTAATGATAGGAAAGACACAGCATCACAGGAAATGGAATCAGTAACACTGTGTTTTATCTGTATTTTAAAATTTAGCACAACAAGAAAAACGAAAATAAGCTTAAGGTTCAAATACATCTCTCCATAAATAAAAATAGCAAGCAGAGTTTATGTAGCATAGTGGTCTGAGAGGGTGATGTCCAGGGAAATGATCTGAAGAGAATTCATTTTTAAATATAATCTGTAAATACTGTATCTGTTGTATTCTCCTCTTTACGACTTGTTGAAAAGAGCCCTGTTCAGGGCTAGGGATTGTGGAAATGGGGGGTGAACACTTATCAACTAGGCCCTTGTCTCAAGTCCCTGTCTAGGATTCTACTTCGATGGGAGAATGATTAGGAAACCTGCTTCCTTTGGCCTCCCGCCTGGAAGTCTAGACCTAGTGCCTGTTCCAAGCTGCCAGCTGATCTGAACCCTCATTCTTAGCTCCTAACCTAGTCCTTTTTAGCTTTTGAGATATTCCAGAGCCTCAAGAGAAACAAGATTCCAAAATGACCCAGTCAAATAAATAATTACTTTAAATAATTCTAAAGAAGAGGGAAATGCTTACTTGGGTGTGTCTATGTCCTTTCTGGCTGTCCCATAAAAGAGAGGGCACCCTGTCTGGTGGGATAAAGAAAAGAGCCCTAGGGACTTAGTGCTGGTGTATTGCACAGATGCCCATCTTGCAGCCACCTCTACTCATAATCAGTGTGGTGTGGCCTGAGCGCCCAACATCAACTGGGAGTGCTGCTTGGTGAACAAGAAGGAGACACTGATCTTCCCAAGAACCATCATGATGTTGCCCCCACCTAATGCAGGGTGAATTTGGATGGAGGTTTAGAATTTGGAAGGTGAGGTAAGCATGAAGTGGTGCCTCAGGGGATGCTGACCTCTGAAGGAGTTCCTCGTGGATGTATCTTCAACCCCCAAAACTGGTTCCTTGGTTGTCTCTCATTCTCCTACGTTGCCTTGGAAGTACTGATTTCCATTCCTTGGAATCCCCATCCACATGAGATGAAGAGGGATCCTGGCTGCTTTCCTTTCTTATATCTTGCAAATTTTTATCTTTGGCCTAGAAATGATGTTATGGAGTGTTTATTTTGACCAGGGTTCTACTGGTTGTCAAAGTAGTGGGCTCTTGTATCATGAAGTGGAAGGATATCTCCAGGTCCATTCAGATTCTTTCCCAGTGATGGTGCCAGAAATTATTCCCCTTATCAACTTGAGTATATTAGGCTTCTTTGGTTTTAAGTGTGTGATAACCATGCAGGCTTGGAAGACAGAGAAAATTGGCAGCTTCTACATCATTTTTTTTTGACAGAAACTTCCAGATTGTCTCACCTATGTATTTCCACTGAATAAATGGATTCTAACCATTTTTTCTCATCCTTGTGTCACCTCTCTGAGGGCCCATATCCAGGGAGAGTGTGTTCAATTGGTTGAACTTGAATCATTTGTCTCCCCTTGGTATTAAGTCTGTGTTCTCTATATGGAAAAATGAAAGGTTAGGAAGAAATCATAGATGTTGACTGGCCCTGAAATGGTGACACTGTCTCTATAAGAAGTGATTTTCTCTCAAAGATAATACAGTTCATACTCATCTGATAAAAGCATATTCCTTTTATTAATATAATATTGACCCTATTTCCTACAAAATAATAATTTTTCTTTTACTGTGCTAAGGAAATTTTAGCCTTATTTTTGGGTCCTCTTCCATCACAAACGACATTTTTGTAATTCTTTTAGCATAATCTCAGATCTCTTACAAAATTTCTCAGTTCCTATGAGGAAGGTGCCAATGACCTCATTTGTCCTCAGAGTGAGGTAATGTCCTACTTGAGGACTGAACTTCTCATGCCAGTGCTGACCTTCCTTTGCTTAGAGGGATTTATTTACTGTTTTCTCAACTATCTCAAATGTTTTTCTCTCCTGTGAACTGCAGTAACTCTACCTGGACTAGTAGTCATTCCCACCAATTTCCAGACTTCTTTATTATCAAACTTGTTAATTTTTAGAATCATGGTCAGTCTATGAATGAGGCATCCAAAAAAATAATCAGGCTTCCATGATTCCAGACATCATCAATTTAAGTATAAAAAGTGAGTATGTACTTTATTACCCAAATCAGGACACTTTTGAAAGTAAAAGAAAACATTTATTACAAATTACATTATACCACTGTTTTTTAAGTTATAAATCCACACAAAAATTTGAGTTCAGTTTTTGACTTTTGGCTGTGTGACCTTCAGTAAGATTAAGAAATTCTGATATGTCTTTCATAAAATCATAAACTGACTTAATTTTCCCTGTGCATCAAACCTTGCCAGATCTAATTTTATTCTTATTTTTATCTGATTTCTACTTCCTTAATCTAGTTTAGATATATGTGCATTTCAAGAACATTCTTTTTTTCAATTTTGCCCTCCCTACCCCTTCACATCTGTAGTTTCCCACTACTTAATTCTCCACCTCTGCTATGGAGGGGAAAGTGCATAGACAAATGAATCGAAGGGCAAGGATGTATTTAACAGCATGATTTTGAGTCAATCTTTTAACCTTGTTTAGCTGCAATTTCCTCATTTGTTCCAAGAGAAAATAGTGATTGCTCAGTCTACTTAGACGTTTAAAAGAAAAGGATGATGCAAAAACTCCCCAACCCCAAACAAGGTTCATGTTGTGATTATATCATATATTGTATCAACTAGGGTTTGTTGAACATTTATAGTGTTCCAGGTAGGGGTGATATTTTAAATATTTCTTATAGTATCAAACTCCTATACAGATAGGTAAGTATTTGAGTCCTTCACCAAAATGGTCATCTTGATTCCTTCTTTAGGACCCTGGACCTCCTTTCTAGTCCCCCAACTAAGACAGTGATGCCCAGCACATCTATAGACCTCTGGCATCTCATTCCAATAGTACATTCTGATTTCTCAGTGACCAGAAAAGTCAGCTCCTCAAACATTCTGCATGTTGGACATCTTTATTTGCTTTAAAAGTCTGGCCCACATCTTACACTTGTTTCTGACTTGACCTACGGAAGTCCAGAGGGACTAGAAATGCCTAGGTACTCTTCTGTCCACCACACTCAACTCCTGTGTGCTGAATCCCCATCCCTGGGTGTCCTTGGAGAGTTCCCTGGACTGTGGAGGTGGGGCTGGCACCCCAAATATCTGGTGCTTGCCCAGCCCTTTGAGGTTGTGACTGTCTGCTGTTGGCTAGTATTTTTCCTGTTGTGTGTTTGTGGGGATTTCAGCCATATACAGACTTGGTCTGTGAGAAACTACGGGAGATACTGGGTGAACTGGCTAGGAGGATGTTAGGTTTTTGGTCATTGTGCCAAACTATCTGCCAAAAACAACTTAAAGGAGGAGAGATTTATTTTTTGCTTAGTTTCAGAGGTTTTAGCCCTTGAGTGCCTGGCTCCATTGCTGTGGGTCTGAGATGCTGCAGAACATGCGCTGAGCAGCTTTCATCCATCAGGCCCTTCCCTGGATGAAAGCTGCTCTGCTCAAGGCATCTGGGAAACAGGGCCCTGGGCAAGGTGTCCCCAAGAGCATACCTCCAGTGACCTACTTCCTCCAGCCTTGCTCCACCCAGTAGTCCACTCAGATTATTAATCTATTAAATGGATTTATCCACTGATGAGGTTCTGGGCCTCGTGATCCAATCATTTTCTAACAGTCCCACCCCTGGACATTGCTGAATGAGCTTTTGGGGGATATTCTAGATCCAGATCATAACAGGAGGCAATGATGGTGTCTCCCTCAGACATTGAGCAGGTGCTTCTAGTAGGTATCCCTGAGATAGAACAGAGGGTGGGGATGAGTTGGGAAATACTAGGGAGTAGATGTATTTTTAATCATCCCTTTTAATTTGGGGTCCATACAGTGGCACAAATCTTTTAAAATGCATAGAATGCCTGTTCATTAAAAAATTCAATACTGACTTTATTAATTATAATCAAATGAGTAATCCCCATGAAAAATTTTATTTTATAAAAAGTTTATATTCATGAGATCATTACCAATAGAAAAAGTAACAGCTCATAAACTAATCCTTTATCTTTTAACTTTAATTAATGCTTAAAGAAATTCTAACTATTTTTGGTGTCAGAGAATTTAATGAAATTTCAGCATACCTTTTACTGTCAGAGTTACAGCATCTCAATCATGTTTGCATTAATTAAAGCTCAGGTTTTTTTTTTTCATAAACCCTGTTATTTTCTTCAAAGTTAAAAGGGATTTCAGAATATTCCTACCAAAAATATTATCACTGCCATTTTAAATGTACTATGATAATAATAAAGATGCATTTGATTGTGGTTCTATGTTTCTACCACCACTTACTAGTTACACAGTTAGTAAAATGTGGAACTAGAAAACAATGAAAAGAGTATCTTTTTTTCTTGGAAAGATTGTTAGAATTCTCTAAGCCCTTTAGAACTAACATCTTTGATTAGATCACATTGTCATGGTAACTGGAGAGTCTTAAATAATAGTGAATGTTCCACTTAATATTCTTATTTAATAATGTTTTTGGTCAATGAAATGTATAGTAAGTTGTTATTTTTTGATATAAACTAATGAATCACCAGTACCAGAGGGACTGAAAAAGAAATAATACACATATCTCACCAAAGAAACACATTATCCCAATTTATAAAATCTAGCTTACATTGAAAAATTCTTCACAGAGCAAATTGACAAAGACATTGTGACTTCCCTGACACATAAACTTGCACGGTTAAAAGTTTTATTCCAAGAAATTAAATACCAATAAACAGTCTTTTAACTTATACTCTATGTACAATTTCAGTATAATTGTTGTATGTGATTTTCATGTGGCTTATGGAAGTAGTAGTTACTTATGAGCTTTTGAATTTTTCTTTATGCTTACTAATAATAATGATGATGATGAGTATGCTCAATGTGGAATTGATTTATATATATTGCATTCTCTGGTTATTCTAATTAATCTTATGCTCCAGATTAACAACTAAAAGATAGTTTATTATACAAACTTTAGCATTCATCAAATATAGTATGTATTGACACATGCTTCCTTTGTAAGTAAAAATTTCAATATCTACATGTAAAACAATACATTTAGTTTCTTATCTCATACCATATACTAACATTAACTTAAAATGGACCAAAACACTATATATTAGAGCTAAAACTCTTTAAGTTCTTAGAAGTAAATTTTTATTACCTTGGATTTAGCAGTGGTTTTTAGTGATAATACCATAACACAACCAACAAAAGAAGAAAATAGACTATACTTCATCAAAATTAAAATCTTTTGGGTATCAAAGTACACTATCAAGAAAGTGAAAGAAATCTACATAATTGAAGAAAATATTTACAAGTCATATATATGATAGGGCTCTGGTATCAAGATTAATAAAGAACTCTAAACAATGGAACAACAAAAAGACAACCTATTAAATAATGGGCTAAACATTTGAGTAGACTTTTTCCCAAAGAAACTTTACAAATAGCCAAAAAAACACATTGAGTGTCATTAGTCATTAGGGAAATGCAAATCCAAACCACAGTGAGATGCTATTTTATATTCACTAAAATGGGCACAATTAAGAAAAGAAAATGTTGATGAGGATGTGGAGAAGTTGGAACCTTTGAACATTGTGGTTGGAAAGTGAATGGCACAGCCACTGTGGAAAATAATTTGTTGGATCCTCAAAGAAAGGAGCTAAACATGAGCTACCACATGATTCAGCAGTTCCATTTGTAGGTATATACCCCAAAGAGTTAAGACAGGTGTTCCAACAAGAACTTGAAGTCAATGTTTATAGCAGCCGTATTCCCAATACCTCAAAGGTGAAGGAATACCAATGTTCATCAACAGATGGATCCATAAACAGAATTATGGGATAGTATTCAGCTGTATAAGGAATGAAGAACCTGTACATGTTTCCCCACAGATTTTCCCTGAAAACATTAGGATAAATGAAGAAGCTAGATACAAAAGAGCTGCATATTTACAAAGTATGAACTGTCCAGAATAGGAAAAGGAGGGAGAGCAGACTACTGGTTGCCAGAGTCTGGGTGAGGTCCTGGTGAATAGGTTGTGTGGTGTACCTGCTTAATGGGTACAGTTTCTTTTTGGGGTGAAAAAATATTGTGGAGCTAGTTATATTGTTATGATAATTCCACAATGCTGTGAAAGTACTGAGTGCCAGTACACTTTGAAATGGTTAAAATGATGAATTTTGTGTTATATAAAATTTAGCATAGCAAAATAAGAAATGGAGGGATTTTTCTAAAAAAATAGTCTATTTAAAAAGTAAAACGGCCAATTTAAAAACCTGAAATTTGATTTATATCTTTAAGCAATCTCTTACTTCACTTTTGTGCTAATTTGCCCATGAGGCTCATTTATCTAACTTCTTTCTTAGTTAGTATATTGGTTAATACAAGTTCTTAAGCAAATGAAAAGTATCCGATTCATTTACTTGCAGTGGTATATGAAGAAGTGATTAAATCTTTTTGTAATTAAATCTAGGAGGCTTAGATATGCTATTCTACTTTGTGAAAATCCCCTCTTGCTAAATTATAAGTAGTCTGAATTTTCACTGCATTTTATTGTGAATTTCCTGAGAAGTTTTTTTTGTACATATGTATGCATGCATGCATGTGTGTTTTGAAGGAAAATTTCTGCCTCTGCCTCTGTTAGAAACCTGAAACTTTCTTGCCACGGTATTTGCAGATGGGAAGAATGAGGGTATTTGTGGTTGGGAAGAATGAGGCTATTTCCTATGTTCTAATTATCAAGATGATCATGTTGCCCTGAATATAATTTAAAACTTATTCGACTTCATTTAACCTTTAATTAAGTGATAGGATACATTTATAAAAATACAAAGGAGTTACAAGATGGTGCCCTGTAGAAGATTTTCTTTCTCCCACCAGGGCTCATTATTTTCTCTACAGAAACATGGTATCCTTCTGCAGATTTTAGTGCATATTCAAGCAAAGGAGTGTGTTCTGTACAAAAGGATCTATGATATATTACTCTTCTGAAATTTTTTCACCAAATGTGTATTTTCATAGATTGTTACATACTTGCTATTATTTTTATTATTTTGTGCTTCGGGTTTGAACCCAGGATTGTTCTACCACTAGATAAATCACCAGCTCTTTTCATTTTATTTTATTTTGAGAGTGTCTTGCTAAGTTGCCCAGGCCTTGAACTTGGGATCTTCCTGCCTCAGCCTCCTGAGTAGTGGGATTACAAAAGTGAACCATTTTATCCAGCCATTCTTGATTTTAGAAATCTGCCTTAAAAAAAAAAGGACATCATTGTACCTGGATATTTGTTTAAATCTCAACACATCTGAATTAATTAAAAAAAGTTTTTTTAGTTGTTGATGGACATTTATTTATTTATTTTTATGTGGTGCTGAGGATCGAACCCAGTGCCTCACACATGCCAGGCAAGGGCTCTACCGCTGAGCCGCAACCCCAACCCAACACATTTGAATTAATTTTAAGTATAATATTTACCCCTGAATTGTCCAGGACATATGTCATTATTCTATGCTTGTAAGATCATCTGATACTTTAAGTACTTTTATTCTTAGATTAAATGTGTTAGTTTCTCACTGATTTAGTGTAAAATCATGACAGCTTTTTCTTGCAACTTATATTGACCTATTCTTTGCATAATGATTACATTATTGAGGTTTGAGGTTCCAGCCCTGGGTATACTTAAATTATCTTGTTTCTACTGGCTGGAAACCAACTCTGACTTTTATTTAAATGATGGGTTTTATGCCATAGTATAGCTCTCATCTTAAATGTTTGGAGACCTGAAACAATAACAAAAAGACAAAAAAAAAAAAAAAAAGGAGGAAACAAACCTCTTATAGTTAGCTTTTTAACACAATGTTAGAAAATAATTTTTTAAAGTGCCTGTGATTCAAACACATTTTCCAGGGCTTTTATCTTTCTAAGAAACTGTGTAATAACTTATTTTTGAAACTTTTCATTATAAATGACATAATTACATAGAATACTAGTACTTTTACTTTGAAGAGTTCTCTTTTAATTTTTAAAATATTGGTTAATACCCCAAAACCTGTGAAGTGAAAGGTGAAAATACCAGAAGCCATTGTTCTGTAAAGAAGTAATATTCAAAGTCAAGGATAACATAAGTTTCTCATAAGGCTTTCAACACACTCTGATATTATTTGCATCTATAAAGAACAGTGTTATGGTTTGGATGTGAAGTGACCTCTAAAAGCTCGTGTATGAGACAATGTGAGACTATTCAGAGGTAAAATGATTAGGTTATGAGAACCTTAACCCAGTCAGTGAATTAATCCTCTGGGGATTAACTAAGTGGTAACTGAAGGTGGGTAGGGTGTGGCTGGAAGAGATGAGTCTTTGAGGACATGCCTTTGGGGGTATATATTTGGTGAGCTGAGCTTAGTCTCTCTCTGCTTTCTGGTCATCATGTGAGTAAGCCTCCTATGGATTGAAACATCTGAAACTGTGAGTCCCCAAGTAAACTTTTCCTCCCCTAAAATTGCTTTGGTCAGTCTTTTAGTCACAGCTGTGAAAAAGCTGAATAAAACAAAGAACCAAAACCATACTTTGTAAAAAAAAAAGATAAAATAATAGAATGCCTAAGATAAATATAATAAAATGATGCAAGTTAGTGTGTAAGAGATTACAGTTCTTCAGAGTATAAATCATCATCTACCACAAATGAAATAAATTTATCGACACTCTTGTTGATTTATACAGCAATATTCTTGTAACTAAAGCAATTTATTTTATCATGTTTTTATTTAAAATATATGTAAGAAAATTTTGTAATTTAAAGCTAAACGATAATTTATGAAGATGTTTTATTCCATTGTCATAATCCTGTGACAGTTCCTTAATGTAAAGAAATTATTTAATCTCAGAAAAATGCACCAACTTTTAAACAATACTCTAATTCACTTTTCTTTTTATTATAGTTATTGGTGCTGTGCATAGTCATGTACGTAAAAACATAAATGAAAGATATGATTTTAAATAATAATGATAGTTAACTTTTATTGAGCACTTGGTATATGCAAGATACTGTTCTAAATGCTTCACATATAGCGACTCCTTTAACATTTGTATTAATTTCCTAGGGCAGCCATAGCAAAGTATCATAAATGAGTGGCTTACCAGAGAAATTTATTGTCTTTCAGTTCCAGAGTCTAGATATTCAAACTGAGTTGCTCCCTCTGAGTTGTGTGAGGGAGGAACTGTGCCAGACCTCCCTCAGGTTTCTGGTGGTTCCTGCAATCCTGGGTGTTCTTTGCCTTGTTGGAACATCACTCTATCACTGTCGTCATCTTCACCTGGCATTTTTACTGTGTTCATGTCTTTCTCCTGAGTCCCCCATTTAAAGGACACCATCAATCATATCCATCCAGGGCCTACCCTACTCTAGGATGATCTTATCTAATTATATCTGCAGCAACCCTAGTTCCAAATGAGGTACATCCTGGGGTATTGGGGTTTGGGACTTAGACATATTAATGATAAGCAGACAGTTAAATGTATAAAAATACTCAAAACAACCCTATAGGGCATGCCTTAGTCCTTTCAGGTTGATATAAGAAAATACCATAAACAATAGAATCTTTAGTTCTCACAGTTCTGGAGGTTGGGAAGTCTCAGGTCAGGTTGGAAAAGTTAACATCTGGTGAATTAGACGATATCTTTTCACTATAATCTCACATGAGAAAGGTGTGTGTGTGTGTGTGTGTGTGTGTGTGTGTGTGTGAGTGTGTTTTCTCTTGGGTTTTCTTTTATAAGAGTGCTAATCCCATTTGTGAGGGCTCCACCCTTATGTCCCAGTCACCTCCTAAGAGTCCCACTCCTCATACAACACATTGGTGCTTAGGATTTCAACATGTGAATTTTAGGAGGACACAAACATTCAGACCATACCAGGCAGCTACTGTTAACCCCAGTGACTAGATGGGAAAAGTGAGGTGGAAAGAGGTTCAGTTACTTGCCTTAGCTTACGTGGAGAGAAAGGCACAATGTTTGGATCTGAATGCAGCCAATGTAATTCCAGAGCCTGCCACATTTTCTTTTCTAGTTTGTTGTACCTTCAATGTACTTCCAGATGTGGTTTTATTAATATTTTAATTTTTATATCAGTATTCAAATACAAGTTTATGCTATTTAAGGTCAATTTTACCACCTGATCAGTGTATTTTCTTACTTCAAGGATTTTCTGAATCTACTCTTTCCATGAGCTGCCCTGTCTTGGAATGCCAGTTCATGTCAAGGCTTACTTTGCTTATGATCTCAGTAATATTTTTTTCAGATGGCACATTAACCTATATAAAATATATATAATCAAGTCAAACTAAATATATTCAACCATATGAGTTTATCAAATCCATATGTGGGATTGCATCAGCTTGTGTTGTTCCAGAAGACATAATTTGAAAAGGAACAAAGAACAGATGCTACCCTTCATCCTCTTCTGTGCCTTCTACCTTGATATGAGAATGAGAATTCACTTTATGCCTCCAAGAAGGAGAGAGCAGCTGAGTCACACTCCGTGGTCACATAGGCTTACTGTACACAGTATCAAACACACTGCCTCACTGTCATGTGTATTCCAACATATGAACTCTCAGAAGTACAGGGGAGGTAAGGGATGGCGTGGCTGTTTCAAACACCAGAAAAATACACTGGAGATGAAAAGTGGTTTTAGTAGGAAAAGTTTCTTCTCCTGGGGTATTGCCCTTGTCTGCATGGTCCAAGTGGGTTGGTTCCCTGCAACCTCCCTGATCCAAATGGCAGGCAGGGGGATGGGGAGAGCTGGGCATAGCCAACATTGCTTACATCACTTTTGCTCACATCTCATTAGCAAAAACTTTGTCATCAGTGGCCATTGCCTAGCTGCAAAAGAGGCTAGGAGAATGCTGAGCTGAAAGTTTTATTATGAGTGAAAGGAGAGAAAATGGGTATTAAACTGCAGTCTGCTACAAGTGGTAAAAACAGACTCTGTGGAAACATAACTTGACAATAAAGAGCACTCTTCATTGAGTGTCAGCAAAATGAAACAAATCCAACCTGTCTTTTATAATAAAGAACAAAAAGTAGTGAACGTTTCAAGTACCTACAAAAATGGAGAAAAATGGCATAATACACTCATGAGTCCATCACTTATCTCCAACAATTATTAGTTCTGATCTGAGTTCATCTTTACCCATACTCAAGTACCAGATGCTTCCCCATGGATATGGAGCAAATTCCAGGCATTGTATAGGATTATTAATAAACATGTATTTCCAGAATATTAGACTTAAAAACATGATCACAATATCATTGTTAAAATTAAAAATAATACTTGTCACATATCATTGTTGAATTTTGAAAATAATAATACTTTAATAAAACATTTACTCAGTATTCAAATTTTTCTGATTGTGACATAGATGTTTTCTCATTTTTATAGTTATTTGTTCAATGAAGTTTGCAACTTGGTGAATATATCTTAATTATATTTTAATCTTTAAAGGGTGCTTCTATTTCATTACTCTTATTTGCTGAATATATTATTTGACATAGAATTTTAAAGTATTCTGGATATTTCCAATAACATTCTCATAATGTTACTTAACAGATTTATCTTCTTTGTGATTTCTTAAATTGGTTTAGATAATTGACATTTCCTCTCTTATTTTCTGGCTTAGGAAATAATGAGTTGGACCTAAGTTTGTCTAATGGTAGCTAATGAGATTTTTCTTTTGGAGTATCATTACAGACTTATGGATTTGAAGATACTTAATATGTTTATCAATACTCAGAAATTTCCCTCTTTTGCCAGTGGAAGAGTCTCTCTCAGATGTCTCAGTTTTTTAAAGAACTTCATAATTTTTAATAGTTTCTTGTCTCCTTTATATAGCAAAATATTTTGGGCTTGTTTTGTACATTTTCTGCTCTCCACTTTAAAATAAATGAATAAATGGGATCAAATTTGTTGTATTTTATGCTTTGTAATAGTCTACACATTTTTATTAAATATCTCATAATGTGTTATTATTATTATTTTTTTGAGATTGAATTCAGGGCACTCAACCACTGACCATATCTCCAGCCCTATTTTGTATATTATTTAGAGACAGGGTCTCACTGAGTTGCTTAGTGCCTTGCTAAGTTTCTGAGGCTGGCTTTGAACTCGTGATCCTCCCACCTCAGCCACCCTACCCACTGGGATTAGACCTGTGCCACTATGCCTGACTTCGTAATGTGTTTTTATAACATTATTTTAACATTTGCATAGTGGTTATACTGTATGACATAATTTATTTAAATAAATAACTCCATTTATTAGTTCTAATTCAGAAATTTCACAAATGCAATGAGTGAATTCACATTATCAGTACTGATTTAACTGCTCAAACAGAATGTACATTTTAAAGGATTTTGATACATATTGCCAAATTGTTTTCTAGAATGTTCCTGTTAATTAGCATTTCAACCAGGACTATTTTGAGTGTCACTGTATTGTACTATGAGTTACTTTTATTTAAAAATTTTGGCCAATTTGATGGATACAAATTTTGTTCCAGATATTAGCCAAGCTAAAAACTTAATTATTCAAAACAGTTTTAACCTTTATTCTTTTGTGAACTATTAATTGTATTGTTTTTAAAATAAGGTTTAGGTAAGAGTCTTTAATATATTAACTCGTGGTCCACTTTATAGTTTGATGACATTTTTTCCTGTCATTTGATTTTTCATTTTATTTTTCAAAATTTTAATATCAAATAATTTTTAATGTTTTTGTTAATATTTATCAGCTTTATTTCTGGCCTTTTTTTAAAACTTAAAAATATCTTCTCACCCTAGAGCAATTCTTTTTTTAAAATTTTTATTCTAATTTGTTATATACAACAGCAGAATGCATTACAATTCTTATTACACATATAGAGCACAATTTTTCATATCTCTGGTTGTACACAAAGTATATTCACACCATTCATGTCTTCATATATGTACTTAGGGTAATGATATCCATCTCATTCCACTGCCTAGAAAAATTTTTGATAAGTGAACTACTTTTTTCAAAAAACTGTACTTCTATTGGCATTGTTATGGTTTAGATGTGAGGTGTCTCCCAGAAAGCTCACACGTAAGACAGTGCAAGAAGGTTCTAGAAGAAAGGATTGGGTTATAAGAGTCTTAACCCATTCAGTGATTTAATCCCTAGTTAGGGATTTACTGAATGGTAACTGAGTGGTAGAGTGTGGCTGGAGGAGGTGGGAATCCGGGCGTGGCTTTGGGTATATATTTGTTTCTGGAGAGTGGAGTGTCTTTCTCTTGCTTCTTGGTCACTGCAATGTGGGCTTCTTCCCTCTACCACACTCTCCCACCATGATGCTCAGCCTCACCTCGAGCTCTGGGGAATGGAGCCAGCCTTCTGTGGGTTAAGACCTCTGAAACTGTGAGCCCTCAAATAAACTTTCCCTCCTTATAGTTGTTCTGGTCAGATCTTTTAGTCACAGCAGTGAAATAGCTGACTAAAACAGGCATTTACTTTACATTGACAATAGTTGAAGGAAGCTATATAATTTTTCTTTATATACTATACTGTGCCACAAATACAGGGTCTTTTAGTACAACTAAGAATAATGACCAGAGATGTATAATTCACCATATTATGCATAGGTCTCAGTTAATTTTTCTTCAAGGTATAAAAACTTATGCAGAATGCCAGTTTCTGGTATTTTTTTCTTCTGAATTATTCCTAAAGGCAAAGTGATTAAGTACCCCCAGAACAAGTGACAGCAGATTTTTAGGCAGATATAAGTAGCAAAATACTCCTTTGGATTTTTATGCAGTTTACCTTCTGCCACTGAAGATATGTGTATTTTAGTCACATTTATAATTCAATTTTCATACAGAACAAATTATCCTTATTAGTTGTATAGTTCTACGAGCTTAGACAAACATACACAGTTATGTGTCATCACCACCATCAAGACAGAATAGTTTTGTCATCCCCCAAACTTGAGTCTCTTGAAGGCAGCATATGCTCTTTAGAAACAGCATCCAGTTCTTGGCAACCAATGATCTGATTTCTGGCTTTCTAGCTATGCCTTTCTGTGACTATCATATAAATGAAATCATACAGTATGTAGTTTTTGGTATGTAGTTTTCGATTAAGTATTCTTCATTACCATAAAGACTTTGGGATTCATTCATGTCTATTGATGTGATGAATTACATTTATTGATTTCCATATGTTGAACCAACTTTGTTTTTTGTTTTTTTTTTAAATTTTTATTGTTGGTTGTTCAAAACATTACATAGTTCTTTTTTTTATTGGTTGTTCAAAACATTACAAAGCTCATGATATACCAATTTTCATACATTTGACTCAATTGGGTTATGAACTCCCATTTTTACCCCATATACGAATTGCAGAATCACATCGGTTACACATTCACATTTTTACATAATGGCATATTAGTTACTGTTGTATTCTGCTACCTTTCCTATCCCCTACTATCCCCCCTCCCCTCCCCTCCCATCTTCCTTTTCTATTTCATGAATAATTTGAGGAGTACTGGTATAAATTTTTCTCTGAAAATCTTGTAGAACTTGGCTGAGAATCCATCTGGTCCTGGGCTTTTCTTGGTTGGTAGGCTTTTGATGGTGTCTTCTATTTCCTTGCTTGAAATTGATTTGTTTAAATTGTGTATGTCCTCCTGATTCAGATTGGGCAGATCATATGCCTCTAGAAATTTGTCGGTGTCTTTGAAATTTTCTATTTTATTGGAGTATAAATTTTCAAAATAGTTTCTAATTATCTCTGTTTTTCAATAGTGTCTGTGTTGATATTTCCTTTTTCATCACGAATTTTTGTAACTTGAGTTTTCTCTCTCCTTTTTGTTAGGGTGCTAAGAACTTATCAATTTTATTTATTTTTTTCTGAGAACCAGCTTTTTATATTGTTGATTTTTTTCAATTGTTTCTTTTGTTTCAATTTCATTGATTCAGTCCTGATTTTAATTATTTTCTGTCTCCTATTACTTTTGGTGTTGATTTGTTCTTTTTTTTAGGGCTTTGAGATGTAATGTTAGGTCATTTATTTGTTGACTTTTTATTCTTTTAATGAATGAGCTCAATGAAACAAACTTTCCTCTTAGTATTGCCTTCATAGTGTCCTACAGATTTTGATTTGTATCAGACTTTTATTTACCTCTAAGAATTTTTTTTTTACTCTCCTCTGTGATGTCTTATGCTACCCACTGTTCATTCAATAGAGTATTGTTTAGTCTCTAGGTGTTGGACTAGCTTCTATTTTTTATTTTATCATTGATTTTTAATTTCATTCCATTATGGTCTGATAGAATGCAGGCTAGTATCTCTATTTTTTATTTACTAATATGTGCTTTGTGGCATAACACGTGGTCTTTTTTAAGAGAAGGATCTATATGCTGCTGAGAAAAAAAGTGTATTCACTTGTGGATGAATGAAATATTCTATATATCTCCATTAAGTCTAAATTATTGATTGTATTATTGCATTCTATAGTTTCTTTGTTTAGTTTTTATTTGGAAGATCTATTCAGTGGCAAAACAGGTGTGTTATAGTTTCCCAGTATTATTGTGTTGCGGTCTGTTTGATTCTTGAAATTGAGAAGGGTTTGTTTGATATACATAGATGCTCCATTGTTTGGGGCATAGATATTTATGACTGTTATGTCTTGTTGATGCATGATTTCCTTATGCAGTATGAAATTACCTTCTTCATCCCTTCTAACTATGAGTTGAGTCCATTTTATCTGAGGATGGAAACCCCTATTTGTTTATATGGACCATGTGAGGGATGTGTTTTTTTCTATCTTTCACCTTTAGTTTGTGGATGTCTTTTCCTATGAGATGAGTCTCTTGAAGGCAGCATATTGTTGAGTCTTTTTATTTATTTTTTCAATCCAATCTTCAGTCTCTCTTTTAATTGATGAGTTCAGGCCATTAATATTCAAGGCTATTATTGAAATATGGTTTGTATTCTCAGTCATTTTGGTTTATTTTTGGTTTTTAACTTGACTTGGTTTCTCCTTTGATTGGCTTTTCTTTTAGTATGATTCCACCTCTGCTGATTTTCATTGTTGTGTTTCATTTCCTCCTCATGGAATATTTTGCTGAGAATGTTATGTGTGTAGGCTTTCTCACGTAAATTCTTTTAACTTTTATTTATCATGGAAGGTTTCTATTTCATCATCAATCTGAAGCTTAATTTTGCTGGCTATAAGATTTTTGGTTGGCTTCCATTTTTTTTTCAGAGCTTGATATATAATCTTCTGGCTTTGAGGGTCTGGGTTGAAAAATCTGCTAAGATCCAAATTGGTTTCCTCCTATATGTGATCTATAACTTCTCTCTTGTGGCTTTTAAAAGTATATCCTTATTTTGTATACTAGGCATTTTCATTATAATATGCCTTGGTGTGGATGTGTTGTACATTTGGTGTCCTGTAAGCCTCTTGTATTTGATTTTCCAATTAATTCTTCACATTTGGGAAATTTTCTGGTATTATCTCATTGAAGAGACTGTACCTTCCTTTGGTTTGAAACTCTGTGCCTTCCTCTATCCTGGAAATTCTTAGATTTGGTCTTTTGATGTTATCCAATAATTCTTGTAGGTTCTGTTCATGGTTTCTTACCATCTTCATTGTGTGGTCAACTTTATTTTCAAGATTATATATTTTATCTTCATTGCCTGATGTTCTGTCTTTCAAGTGATCTAGTCTGTTGGTGATGCTTTCTATTGAATTTTTTATTTGGTTTATTGTTTCCTTCTTTTCAAGGATTTCTGTTTTTTTTTTCTTCCCCCAAATCTCGAATTTCTTCTTAAAGTAATATTTTGCTACCAGTATTTGCTCTCATATCTCTTTGTTGGAGTGATGAATTGTTGCTTGTATTTGCTCTCTTATATCATTCTTTGCTTCATAGATCATTTTAATTATGCACATTCTGAACTCCTTCTCTGACATTTCATCTACTGTGTTACCAATGGATTCTATTACTGTCACATCTTGGTTTTTGGGGGCCACTTTCTTCCCTTGTTTTTTATGTTGTCCATGTGTCTTCCTGTCTAGCAGTGCAGACCTGAGACATTACATTTTCTACCCTATAATCTTGTAGTGTACCTTTAAGGATGAGATCAATATTTATAGCACCCAATGAAAACAATATGTAGCCTTCAACCAAATAGCTCCTATTTAGACAATTACAGTTTTGTCACATTAAACAGAAATAATGTGTTTGATTAATATCTACAATATCAATAGTAGGTTTGCATAAGGGTCTACAGTTTCTAATGGTGGACAAAGAGCGACTGGGCTTGGATGGTTTGTACGATGTGGGGTTTATGAGATAGATAGTGAGGATATAGAGGTATTAGATCATAGGATTAGTGAAAGAGTAATCAAGAGAAGTAGGCTAGCAGGGATACTTCTAGGGATTTGCAGGGATCTTGATGGTGGTCTTCCAGGTCTGGCTGTTGTCTCTAGATGGAAGTGGGCCAGGAGAGCCACGTTGGTAGATGGGGGCTGCAGCGTGGTCGCTCTCCTCCTCCATGCCTCCATGGTTACTCTGCTACTCCTCCTTCTCTGCATGGTGGGCTGGGGTCACTCTGCTCTTGGTTTTCCTCTTCCCAGTGAATAAATATCTTTAGAGATATGTTGGTTGTTTACAAGACCCAAAAAGCTGTGTTTTTAACCTCATGAATAGATGTGGGAAACCTGAGAACTGAGACCTTCCTATGCTGAGAAGCAGTTGCAGTGCCATAGCGAGCCCAGGTGCATATGGCAGCCCTGGTCAGTGCATCCTGCTAAGAATGAATATGTTTCAGCTGTTATGGGAAAAAATGAGCAGAGAGAAAGATATTCATTCTCATAGGAGTAACGATTTTTAAAATGTTGTGCCGCAGATCTCATTTAAAAAAGTAAAGCTAATTCTCCTGAGGCTGTTTACCTTTGAATATCATCTTTCCATTCTCCCCACCCTGCCCCTTCACAACCACTATCATACTCAATTGCTTTAGAATTACAAAAACAAGAATATATAGTATTTGTCTTTCTGTAATTTGGCTGATTTAACTTAGTACAATGTTCTTCAATTCCATTCACGTTGTTACAAATGACAGAATGCCTTTTTTTTTAAAAAAGGATGAACAGTATTGCATTGTGTTTATCTACCCCTTTTTCTTTATCCATTCATCTGCTGGTGGACACTTAGATTGATTTCATAAATTGACTATTGTGAATGGCACTGCAAAACCCCCAAAACTAACAGTCAACTACTATATATTCCAGTGTTACTGAGATCGGATCTTTAATGTTTTCATCACAGAAGACAGCAAGTGTTTAAGGAGATGGATCAGTTGGTTAGCTTGATTTGGTCACTCCAGGTTTTATTAACAAGTCATAATATTACTTTGTACCCCCTAAATGTGTGCAACTATAATTTGTCAATATGAAATAAAAAATCAGCTGACTCCCCATCAAAAACAATGGAGACCAAGAAAATAATATTTTTTAAGTGGTGAAATAAAAAACAAAACAAAACATTTTGTCAGTTTAGAATGCTGTGCTCAGCAAAATATTCTCAAATAATGAATAAGAAATAAAAATATTTTGAGAAAATAGCTAAGAGATGGATGAGACTGGAGACTCTCATGCTCAATGAAATAAGCCAGTCTCCCAAATCAAAGGTTTTCTCTGACATGTGTAAGCTAATCCAAAATAAGGGGAGTAGGGATAAAAATAAAAATAGAAAAATCAGTGGTTTAGACAAAGCAGGATGAAGGGAAGGGAAGAAGTATGGAATAGGGAAAGACAGTGGAATAAATTTGACCAAACTTTCCTATGTACATACATGAATATACTCAGTGAATCTCATCATCATGTACATCTGCAAGACACTAATTAAAAAAGAAAAAAAAAACAACTAAGTAAATAGCAGAAAGATCTGTGGAGAGAGGGAATGGAAAAGGGGAAGGTAGGCAGGGAGAGAAAGGGGAAATATTAGGGATTGAATTAGAGCATATTATATTCAATTCTTTTATAATTATGTCAAAACAAATTTTAATGTTATGTATAACTAAAAAAGACCATTACAAATTTAAAAAGAAATTATATAAGTTCATGCCATTTTCTTTAAAATAAAATGATACATAAATTAAAAAAAAAAACAACTAAGAGAATACTAGTAGCCAGCATAAACTTACTTTAAGAAGTGCTAAATAAAGTCCATCAGACTGAAGAGAAATGATTCCAAATGAAAATCTAGAGCTTCATGAAAAGAACAAAGAGATCATTCATGGTCCTCAGAGCATGAAATATTTACTATGTGGCTTTTCACAGAAGAATTTTGCATCCCTTGTCTTTTAACAATCATTGTAAACTTCTGGCATAGCCAAAAAAAAGGAGATAATATCCAACAGAAGATAAAATGGAATACTAAAAATATGAGATTAATCTAATATAAGGCAGGAAAAGGAGAACAAAGGACCAAAGACAGTTCAAATAAAAAAAACGTAGTGAGATGGTAAACGTAAACCCAACAAGATGAGTAACCACATTAAAAGTAAGTGGATTATTTGTTTTAAAGGCAGAAAACATAAAACTGGACTAACACACAAGACCAGCTAGATCTATTTACAAGCAACACACTTCAGAAATAAAGACACAGACTAAAAGTAAAAAGATGTGAAAAATATACCATGTACAGATAGTTCCCAACTTAGGAATTGATGGTTTGTCAACTTTGCAGTAGTGTGAAAGCAATAGCATTTCATAACTATACTTCATATTCTGAATTTTGATCCTTTCCTGGGGTAGTGCTATGAAATATACATATTACTCTCCTGTGATACTGGACAGGGACAGACAACCATAACTCCCAGCCAGCCACGTGATCATGAGGGTAGACAACTGGTACACCGTGGGTGTTGGTAGGTTTGGTATTGTTATGGTTTGGATCTCGTTTTGTAACCCCAAAACTCATGTGTTAAAGTATGGTCCCCAGTGTAGCAAAATGCAGCGGTGGGGCTTTTAGGAAATGACCAGATTGTTTGGGCTGTGACCTTATCGGTGGATTAATCTAGTGGATGCCTTAATAACTTGAATGGATTACTGGGTGGTAACTTGAAGCAGGTGTGGAATGGCTGGAGGAAGTAGGTCACTAGGGACAGGGCCTTGTGACTGTCTGTGTCAACCTCTTTCTGTCTTTCTGTCTCTGTTCTCAGGTTGCCACAAGCTGAGCAATTTTCCTCCATCATGCTCTTCTGCCATGATGCCAGCTGACGACAGAGTGATCTTCTGAAAATGTGAGCCAAAATAAATCTTTCCTCCAAGTTGTTCTTATTGCATATTTTGGTCATGGTGATGAAAAGTAGATTAACACAGATGTATTAAATGCATTTTGACTGGTAGTATTCTCAATTTATGATAGATTAATCAGGACATAACTTCTTCTTTAGTTGAGAAGCATCTGTATGCCATATACATTAAAAGCATAAAAAAAATTTTTTTTTAATCCTTGTTTGTTTGGAGCCACCAGAGCAAGAGATGCCCCATACTTACTAAGTGGTTTCAGATGCTTTGGAAGGGCCAAGTGTCTTTTGGGAATCTGAGGACAGGAATTCAATTAATAACAGTTTATATTTTTAAAGAATGGTCTGTACTCCTCTTTCCAAAATTATTTAAGTGACACATTTTTTTCAATTCATTACACATCATAGTATACTAAAAAATGAATTTAATCATCGAAGAAAAAGTTTCAGGGTAATGAAAACAAGAGTCAGTGTTAATGTGTTTTCTTTTGTTTCAGGAAAGTGCAGAGTAGCTTGAGAATTGAGATATGGCTGATGAATAATCCATCTACCATATTGTTTTGACTATTCTTTGATTTTTATTTTTGAGGAATTTTTGTTTTTATGGGAGTTGTTGATGAGTCAGATTAATTTTAAGAATATAGTTTACTTTTTACTTTAAGATACTCTGTAATTTTATCTTTGTAATAAAATAATTAGGTAGATTCAACTTACCAGTTTTATTTTATTTAACAAAAGCTCCATGTTAATTTACCAATTTGGTGTTTGAATCATAATTTTAAAAAGCATTTAAATATTGGTGAGCTTTATTATATTCATGTAATTTATGCTTCTTTTGAGGCTCAATTTTGGGGTACATTTTTGAGAGTCTTACAGGTTTCTCCTGTATGTTTTTCAAGATTTACTTTAAAATGATTTTGCTTTGATTGCTAGAACAGTAGCATAGTTATCTCTGCAAATTTGTCTCTGTGTATCAGTTCAGTGGGTGACTATGGAAATTATTTTAAAATGAAGACCATGAAAGTTCATTGTTATAGGTCATTAGAAAGATTCAAGAAACTTAAGAAAATACTCTATGGAAAGTTTTAACTCACTATAGTGTTTTTTTGTAATAGTAGTAATAATTGTGCTTTGTAAGCTAAAATATTTATTATGTGTCTATACATTCACTAATTTTGACCCATATTATTATACTTACCACAGTATGAAGTAGAAAGACACATAAGTAATCCTACTCTCAAGGCGCTTATAGTCTTTGACTGTGAGAGAAAATTGATTGCCAATAAGCATAATCATAAAATAAAAAATGATGAGTTCCCCTAGAGAGGTTCATATAAATTATGTGTCTGTCAAGAAAGTCTAGGTGATGCTATGGTAACAAATAGCCCCAAATTGTAAGGACCTCTCATAGCTCATTTACTCTTTGGGCACATTCTATGCCTATTGAGGACCACTGGAAGCTCTGCTTCAGGTCTCCTTACTCTTAGACCTAGCCTAAGGCAGCTCCATGATCTAGAATGTCACTGGTGTATGCCTGGGTAAATGGCAGGGATGGGGGACATGAAAATCATCCACTGGCATAGTCTCGGCTCATGTTCCATTGGATTGAGACAAATCCAGGGGCCAACTGATTTCAATTGGATGAGCAGCCATATGCTGAAGACAGGAGCACCAGAATGTGTGTGTGCATCCTTAATGACTACACTATATTATCATAGAAGTTCAAAGAAGGGAGAGTTTGTATCTTATTAAAAACAGCAAGGAGGGTTTCATGGAGGAGGAGTCATTTGAGTTACATCGTTAAGGAGTATATTTTAGCATCTGGGATCAAGGTAGCTTTATGAAAATCTTTCATCTTACAAAACTAACTAAGAATTTAAAATGAATGTCAGCTGAACATAGTTAGCTCTTTTTTTCCTTTTTCTTTCTTTCTTTATTCTAATTTGTTATATATGACAGCAGAAGGATTATGATTCATATTACACATATAGAGCACAATTTTTCATATCTCTGGTTTAATACAAAGTATATTCACACCAAATCATGTCTTCTTACATGTACTTAGGGTAATAATGTCCATCTCATTCCACTGTCTTTTCTACCCCGCTTTCTTCCCCTCTCTTCCCCTCCTACCCCTCTGCCCTAGTTAGCTCTTTTTGTGATCTATCAGCATGGCATTAAAATGGAAAGAATCATTAGCTCTATGTTGAAAATACTGAAGCCTTTTATATGATACAGTAACGGGAGATGTCTTTCAAATACACAAAGTAAAACTTAAAATTCTTTCTTATTCTGTCTCGGGAGCTCAGAATGCATGGAAGCTGTCTTAGGAAGATCCTCCACCTCCTACTCACCAAATTGAGCCCAGTTTCCCCCTAACTGATTGCACAGGGGATCACACTGATTGCACATGGACTTGCTCATTCCACTTCATGTTCTAGGATTCCATTCCCTTTTCCTGAGCTTTTCTTCCTAATCCAATATAGATGATGATTATAGCCTTTTGTACTTTTAAAAATTCTCCTGGCTATTGGTTTTGCAGGTAAATACAATAAAAATAGAAAGGCCATTTGTTTCCAAACAACAAATGCTCCTTCCTTATGCATGGTGAGGAGGAGAGAAGGATGTGGATATACACTTCTTGATATACTTATCATTTTTACACAAGTAGTGTGTCTGACTATGTTGTTGTTGCAGAACATGCTTCCCGGACTGGACAGAAGCCCAGGTTATCAGCTGGTCCTGGTCTTTGCTTTCAAATTCTTATGGTATTATCATTCTTATTATTATTGGTCTGGAAGATGGTTTGATATGCCATAGGTTTATGTAACAGACATGGATAAACTCCCAGTCATTGACACCTGATGTTTGTTTTTTCAACCATTTGATACTACTTGAAATTTCATTATTCTGGCTGTCTAGAATTGTTATTCTTCTAGAATAAAAATTTAATATACTTCAACTAATACGTAACCAACAAGAAGTCCACCAAATTATGACTGTTTCACTCAGTGCTAGAGATTTAAAAAGTTGATTTCTTCATGGTCTCAGGCTTCAAAGTATTAATAATCAAGCAAAGATGAAATTGTTCATTCCAATTCTCACACAATCCAGTGAACAAATGACTAGCAAAACAAACAAACAAAAAATAACAAAATTAAAACAATGGAATGGGAATATTGGGGTCAGATTCTGTCTGAGCAAATAGTATCAAAAGTGAGGTGATGTGATTTTGAGGCATTCACACCAAGCCTCTTTATTCACAGTCTTGGCAATGCCACTTAGCGGTGACATCCCATATTTTGTACTTTAAGTATATTTCATGACTTTTCTATTCTTTATTTTGTTCAATACTAAAACGGGAGGGTGAGACAAAATCGTTTCTGAAGGATGTTCTGTAGCATGATAGCATTTTAATAAGAAATCTTACGAGTTATTGCCAAATTCCTCAGTTTGAGAATGATATTCTGAGAGATAAGTTTGACTTGCTAACACCTTAGTTTTGGGTGACAGCGAGACTAAGACTTCTTCACCTTTCCTAGCTGCTGCTTCTCAAAAATAATATAATTTTATTTATTAAATATAGGTTTTTTTGCAAGGGTATGTTCAGGGAGATAGCACATGCTTAGTGTGCCCAAAGCTCTGGGTTTGATAGCATTAAAAAAGGGAGTATTTTATAAAAATGCTTTGAAAGCTTTTAACAGTGAGTTCAAGTTAAATTTTTTTCTGAAAATATTAAAACTTAATTGTTTTAAATATATAATAGTAATTAATTAGACAAGAAAAAGAAATTTAAAAAACAGTTCAAATTGGAAAGAAATTTTTTAAAATTTAAAATTTATTTATTTACTCTAATTTGTTATACATGACAGCAGAGTGCATTTCAATTCATAACACATACAGAGCACAATTTTTCATGTCTCTGGTTGAACGCAAAATAGAGTCACCCAATTCGTGTCTTCATACAGGTACTTAGGGTAATGATGTCCATTCATTCCACCATCTTTCCTACCCCTATGCCCTCTCTTTCCCTTCTCTCTTCTTTGCCCTGTCTACAGTTCCTCCATTCCTCCCATGCTCTCTCCCCATCCCCATATGGATCAGCATCCTTATATCAGAGAAAACATTCGGCCTTTGGTTTTTGGGGATTGGCTTGCTTCACTTAGCATAATATTCTCCAACTCCATCCATTTACTGCAAATGCCATGATTTTATTCTCTTTTAATGCTGAATAATATTCCATTGTGTATATATACCACAGTTTCTTTATCCATTCATCTACTGAGGGCATCTAGGTTGGTTCCACAATTTAGCTATTGTGAATTATGCTGCTATAAACATTGATTTGGCTGCGTCCCTGTAGTACGCTGTTTTTAAGTCCTTTGGGTATAAACCAAGGAGAAGGATAGCTAGATCAAATGGTTGTTCCATTTCAAGTTTGGGAAGGAATTTTTAAAAATGACATGATTGACTAGTAGAATATCCCAATGAGAGAAATGATGTCCTCATGGATTAGAGGACTCAATAGTGTTAGGATCAGTTCTTGACAGAACAGAAAAAAGATATTAATGGAAAAACTGGTGAAATCTTTGTATAATTTAGTTATAAAAAAGAAAAACAAAGAGTCCTTTCTTAGAGACGGTGTAAATAGTATCAGAATACACACCAAATGATAAGTTGAATGCACCTTTATTTCAATTATTTAATTGATAGAATGAGTTATATATAGTAAATAGAGACATATTGTTTAGAATTTTGCTTATGCCATAGAATCAGTATTACCATCAAGATAAATGAATTTTTTGGGAACTCATGTCTCTGACTATGCCTTGGGAACCAATGCCAAGTAACTCTCAGTCTGACACGACCTTTTCTGAAGGGGGAGATGTGGTTGGAGTTGGTGGTGCTCCCAAGAAATGGCAGCTGCAGGCGGGCGGCTGGCGTAGCAGGGTGGGCGACTCTAAAAGTGGCGATCCCTGGCTGCAGCAGAGGTGGTTGCAATTGTTGATATAAATGTCGCTTTTCAGATGACAGCCTAAATATTTTTATCCCTCTTTTCAACCTTCTCTGAATAAAAATTCTGGCAGGGGTCCTCCTGGTCTCAAGGAGTCTTTAATATGCATTCCCGGAGCTCCTCCATGGCCCTGAAAAGCATGCTGGGACCCTGGGACAGCCGTGCTCTGGGCCAAGATCCCAGAATGGGGCCTAGGCTTCTTTGTTCATCATATCATAGGATCCATTTCCTCGTTTAAATACCCATGTGGGAAGTGTTCGATTCAGTAGTTGATAAAGCTCAATTAGGGAAAATTAGAACACACTATGTTTCTGTATTATTATTTAGAAGAGGCTATATACCATTCAGTCAGGCCAGAAGAGTAGAGTCCCCCAGGGAAGCGCACATGTGACAATCAAGGGAGACCCTGTGGCCAGCACGCAGCATTGTGGCTCTGATGTCTCTTTCCAATTTCTAATTTTCTGATTTAGGGAAAGAAATCCATGTACATTTGTTTCTTACGCCTGTCAAGACTGTGCTCTGCCCACAGCAAGGCATAGAAGGGCAACAGAGGTGCCAGGGTTGAAGAAAGGAATGTCATTCCTCCTGAAAGAAAATTAGACACAGAAACTAGCCTCGATCTTTAAAGCCTTAAGAATGCCCAGAAATTCCTGTCACCGTCTTTCCCAGTATCTCTGCCAGCTGCCTCCTTTCCCTGTAAGCAATCTTGCCTTTCTTTAAGCATTAGCATTTAGTTTAAATTTAAGATGAAACTCATGATTGTGTTTTAAGGTTGGTTTTGGGTATGACTGCACTGCGAGAACCTACTCATTTTCTTTGAAAGGGCATGTGTGTGCTCATTTGTGTGCCGTCACCGCCCGCAGGGCAAATTCTGTTTTTTAGCCTATGGCTAAGTGACCTGTGTGAGGCAGCCACAAACCTACCATGGAAACCTATAGGAAACAGGATGCAAGGCTCCAGCAGCTGGGCAGCTGCCAAACTTTTGATGCTCACTGCATATCGAATTGAACATTTTTGTTTGTTATTAAGCACTGCATTGCCCAGTATCGTCATGAGAGATGACAGGAGGGTGACTAAGAATTCACGCAGGCTGGAATGTCAGCAGAAGACTTCATGGAGGGTCATGAGTTCCTCTGATCTTTGAAGGATAATTATAGTTACAAAAAATAGATGAGAAGCTTGAAGAGAAGGCTTTTTTGTTTGTTTGTTTGTTTGCAGTTGGGAGAGATTCAAGGCAAACAACCATGATGAGCACAGCATCTGTTTGGGATTTAGGAAGAATTCCCTGACTGCACTGGAACATTTTTGTTGAGGAGTGTTGGGAAAAAGGTTTCATGTTTGAATAGATTATGGTGAAGAAAGATGATGTGGGGACTTTGAAATATTTATTTTAACAACTATGAAACTATCTGTTCCTGAGCAGAGAAATGGCATGAAAAATGAGGTTGGTTTAGGAGGATTGATCATTTTAAAGGTTGATTTGAGAAAAGATTGGACAGGCGCTTTGGTCTGCATTGTTGTTGCTGTGACCAAAAGACATGACAAGAACAATTAGAAGAGGAAAAGTTTATTTGGGGGCTCACAATTTCAAAGGTCTCAGTCCATAGACAGCCAGCTCCATTCCTTGGGGCTTGAGTGAGGCAGAACATCATGGTGGAAGAGTGTGGCAGAGAGAAGTGGCCCAAGATGTGAAGATCAGGGAACGGGGGTGGGGGGAACTTTGCTCAACAACGACAAAACATGAACCCCAAAGGCATGCCCCCCGGGATGCACCTCCTCTAGCCACACCCTACCTGCCTACAGTCATTCTCTATCAGGGAATTAATTCACTAATAGGGTTAAGGTTCTCATAACCCAGTAATTTCATCTCTAAACCTTCTCGCATTGTCTCACATGTAAACTTTGGGAACACTTCACATCTAAATCATAGCAACAAGGAAGAGATTAGTGTCCAGTATATCAACTTCAACCTGTCAGCACAGCTGAGCAATTCTTTTACTTTTTCAACAATTTCATGGAAGAATCCAAGTAGCAGTTACAAATCATCACCTTATCAAACAGACCCTTGGTTCTCTCTCTTCACTTCTACAGGACCATCTTGCCTTTTTATGTTAAAAGGGTGCAATCTATAAATTATGAACGCCCTCTCTTGTTACTACTTTGACAGCAATGTACCTTTTTTCTCTTCTGGTCTGCAGGATGTACATTTTAATTTTTCTCTCTTCTTCCTCTCCTCCCCTTCCCTCCACTATATAATTGATACTGATTTTTGCTGTTGATTTGTGTTCTGTACTTTACTGAATTTTGTGTTTCCATTCTAACAGTCTTTTGGTGCTGTTTTCAGTGTTTTCTGGACAAAAGATCAGGTTATCTGCACACAGAGATCATTTGATGGTGTTTGTTTCAAGATAGCAACTGCCGACAGAACTTTATGCTGGGAACTCCTAAGACACTGTGCCCTTCATGGTTCTCCAGAGAAACAGAACAGATGAGAAGTATCTCTTGTTCGCCAATATACTGACCTCCTCCTCATTTCAGAGACTAATTTTAGGTAACTGGATCATGAGATTGAAGGCGCTAGAGAGTAAAACATTTGTAAGGCAGGCTGGCAGGCTGAACATTCTGATAGGAGCTTGTATTTCAGTTTTGAGGCAGAATGTCATCCTTTTCAGTTTTGCCCTCAGGTCTTTCCAACTGATCAGTCGAGGCCCACCTGTGTTACTGAAAGAGACTTGAAGTCAATGGATTGTAGATAATAGCCACGTCTAGGAAATGCCTTTACAGCAACACTTAAATTTGTTTTTTGGTTTTTGTTTCTGGTGATGCTGGAGATTGAACCCAGGACCTCGTGCATGCAAGGCAAGCATCTACCAACTGAGATATATCCCCAGCCCCTTAAATTTGTTTTTGATTGAATCACTGGCTATATAGCTTAGCCAGGTTGACACATGAAACGGATCCTACTGAATTTTTGTCTCGAACTAATTCTACTTTCCATTTCTTACATTTGAAAGATCTAAGAATTCTTGATGTAAGACTATATGTTAAATAAATCATCAAATATTTTTCCCAGTTGTCTTAAGAATTTTTCTTGGCAACAGATGTATTCCAAGTGACTGCTATTTATTAGGAACTGAAAATGCGTGAAGATGCACATGTTACTTGACTGTCCCCTGGCTCCCTACTGCCGTTTCCATGTCAGCTCTCAGCACTTGGTGAAGGGATTAGTGCAAGAAAACCAGTTAATTTGAGATTACCTCTCGTTGTGTTGTTTTGGGGGATAGATGCCAGGATTTAATAGACTGTCAACAACCAGTATTAGTTTGGACTTGGTTGACCTGAATCAACCGTGTTCTCCTTGTAAGTAAACTTGCACGCACATAGGCACTTACATATTTACATGCTTAACTTATACTCGCAGCATTTATTCATACTAGAATGAATATATAATTTGTGTCCATGAGATTATTATTGAAACAAAAAGTAAATTTTCTTGAACCAGTTTAACAGCAAACATAATTTTTTATCTTCATGTTGCTATCCTAGTTTTCTTTCAGCTCTCAATGATCTGCTAGTAGTTCATAACCCTAAACACCTATGTGTGACTAAATTGAAGTTTAAATGAATGAACAAATATGACACTTAATCTGGAGATCTTTCTCGATTCATATCAGACTCTGAGTCATTTTTTACTACCATTTCCTAACTCCAGGCACTAAGTGTCTTATGAGGAGGCTGATTTGCAATGGGAAGAATGAGGAACAGCAGGGCTATCATAGTTACAAAGGTAATTTGTTTATTTAAGTTGCTAAATGTAGGAGGAAAATCCAAGCCCAAACGACTGTGCTTTTGCATAGCAATATGGCAATTAGAATATGGGACTGCATCTCATTTGAAGAGTGAGGAAGAAATAAAACAGATAAAAAACATAAGTAAATGAAAGCTGAAATTGAGTAGCATTGGTAAGATAATTATCAGGAGGGAATGGTTATTGACTCAGGAAGATGTTATTCCTTTAATTACTTTCCTTTTAAAAATTGCTATTGTGATAAAGTAATTTTAACAATTTTCCCTCTCTCTAATATCTAGTTAGCTAGTAATAGGGGATGTTAATAAAGGGGAAAATGACAATGTAAAAATAAACTCTTCCATGGTAACCTCTGGTTCTTGGAGCTTTTCTTTTTTGTCTATTTCTTTTGCTACTAAGGGATATTGAGTCCACTAATATCTAGTCTGATGCCTAGGAATGGCATACCACAAAAGTGTGCAAGGACCTGTGGGGAAGCTAGTACTCATCAGTGTAAAGCTCTTTTACATATTATGCAGTTATCAAGCACTCATGATCTTCATATCCTGTTGGATAACCAAAATATTAACTTCTCTGAATGTTTACAATAAATTTGTTATGATGAATAATTCTGGCGACACTTTCTTTTTCTAGGCACTATCTACGTAGCAGCCACAGAGAGTGTGTTATTTTACTCATTGTGACTTTAGTTGAGATGGATCATCTCACAATTTATTTATACCCCACAATAATGTTTACATTTCCTAATCTATTGTCACTTCAAACAATGCAACCATCTATCAAAAGTAAATGTTATTAAAATAAAAATTAATGGTTGGAGGAAGAAGGAGGACAGGGGCAGGTGGTCTTTGATTCTCTCCTGGCAAGTTTGTATCCACTTACAATTTTTTGTTTAAACTTTTGAGTTGTTTACTTCAGTTTTTAGGATCTTTTAGCTGAGAGTATATACACACACATACCACTGAGTTATAACTCAAACCTTTTTATTTTTTATTTTGAGATATGGTCTTACTAAATTGGTGAGGCTGGTCTTAAGCTTGAAGTCTTCCTGCCTCAGTCTACTGAGTCACTGGGATTACAGTTATGTGTCACCATGACCTGGACAAAGTATATTTTAAAATTGATCTCTCAGAATCAAACTACAGAAAAGTTATTTGGAGGTCATCATAATAGAGTTGCAATGGACACAAGTCTCAATCCAGAAGCTGAGTTGGAAAACTGTACCATACTTTAAAATGTTTTAAATATAAGTTTAAATTTAATTCTGATTCCGTGTCCCCATTGCAGAAGTTCCTTTGCTTGGGGATTCTTTTTGCCAGACCATCCTAAAGTTCTGCGACTTAGGGAAGGTGGCAGCATCTAGGAGCTTCTTAGGGCACTATTTGACATTGCTGAGAGGCCCCCATTTCCCAGATCATTGGCTTGAGTTTTGTGACCCTGCCTATTTTGGAACAATTTCTCATCTTCAGGATGTTGTCACTGTCTGTTTTCTGTTGCCATAACAAAATTCTTGAGGCCAGGTAATTTAATTTAAAGAAGAGGTTTATTTAGCTTCTGGATATAGAGGATGAGAAGTCCAAGAACAGGTTGGATCTGGTTGGTGTTTGGCGAGGGCCTTGTTCTGCATCATAATATGGTGGAGGGCACAAACAGTGAGACAGGGCAAATATAATATCTTGAGTTTCTTGTCCTCTTCTCAGAAAGCCACCAGTGTCATCCTGGACCCCGTGCCCCATCACCTTATCTAATCGTAATTGTGTCCCAGAGGACCCACCTCCAAATATCATTAATGTAACTAGTGGTATTGTTCATAGCACAGGAATTAGGGGATACATACCAAACCCCAACACCTCACTACATACATGCATAGCACTGCTCCTCAATAGGGGTCCCAGAGTCACACCCCAAGGTTTTAGCTCCCAAGGGGGCTGCAGGTGCAGGCAGAGCACAAGCCCAGATTGCTCTCCAAATGCCCAGACTTCCACTTCTTATGCAGCTGGACTTGGACTCCTGTGAAGCTCCCAGAAGCTCCTCTTGGCTTCTCACAGAGCTTCAGAGGGGCCCTCCCTGTCTCCCCAAAAGAAGACTAGACTTTAAAAAAAGACTTTTCAATGGACTTAGACTAAAAATATCCACACATTCCAATTCTGGACGTAGGAAATTAAGAACCAAGTTACCTTGAAATGAGTGGAGACATGAAGGAATGTAATTAATTTCATTAGCATTAAATCAATGGCCATTTCCATATTAATATTTCACTTAATATGTCAACAAATAATCCTGCCATTTAAAAAACATCTGCACATTAAAGGTGCAGGGGTGACTTTGTGTTTTTGTTTTTTTTTCCAAGGCTTCTGATTTTAGTGTTTTCTTTTTCTCAAGCTGGCAAGCTAGATGAACCTGAATCAATAGCAAAATGAGACAAGGTTTGTTCATGAGCCAGATCTTCTACCCCGGTTAAGAGCTGAGGGAAAGTGGGCACTAAAAATGCGAACAGGTAAATGCACTGTGAGGTAGATGACGTAAGGTTTACGTCATCTGATGAGGAGTGTGAGATCCTTGAACGACAGACTCCAGGGTAGAGAAGAAGGTACAATGTTATGGGGTCATAATGCTGAGTGAGAGGAGGGCTGTGAGACACTGACCACATGACAGCCAAGGGCAGAGGAGGCTTGGGTTCCTGAATGTTTGCTTGCATGGTCTGAAATCTTCATGTTTTTGTATATTTACTCTTTTACATTCCTTTTACTAATATAAAACCTATGTTATTAAGTACCATCTTTGTATAGTTTTCAACGATGTGAGGTATGTTCCATCCATTTTTCTCACACATGTATATTTTTTCTTGGAGGGAGGAAGGAATGGACATTTAGTGAGTGTGTGTTTTATGTTGGGTGCCTGCTAGTAATTTCAAATAAGTTATTTTATTTAATCTTCCCTATGGCATCATGTGAGGAAGGGATGAATATTCCAACATTACAGAAAAGACAGCGGAGGCTCCAGTAGCCTTATAGCTGGTAGAGCGCCTACGGTTCAGTACTACACACTATGAATATTCAAAATGAAGCATGGTGAGTTTGTTGTGTATTGAAGTTTTACAGGTTTTCAATCCTATTGACCCATTTGTGAAGTGAAGAATTGCCAACCTGGACTGTGTTTTTTACTTCACTTAGAAATTCCATACTTAATTTTAAAGTAATTTATTGACCAACAACCCTTGAACTAGACCATTGCTTCCAATACAGACCCAGCTGTAAATATCATACTGGTTGCAGCATTTTCTACAAATATAGGTATTTGGGGAAGGCCTACTGACTCAGAATGCCCACATGGTTTTTATGATTGTCATGGTCACACTCATTTAAACACTCTTGTCTTGGTGAGGATGAGTAGTGTCAGGAAAGGGCTGTATTTATATTCTTGTTCCTTGAGCACTCCCAACCCCCATGTTCCTTTATATCTGTGCTTGGCTAGTAAAAAGCCTTCTAGTTTCTCTCTTAATCTAGTTTTGTGTACAGGACATGAAATCATAAAACTAGAACTTCTAATGTTCAGTACAACAGAGGTAATTTGTAGGTAAGCCATCTTTGCCCTAAGGGAATCAGTTGCTTCTCAGATCTTCAAGTGGGAAACTTCTTCCTCATATTTCTTGTAAGTTAAAACATTCAGGTTGAGGTTTTCTTTTTCTTTTTTTAAAATTATTTCTTTATTCTAATTTGTTGTACACAAGTGGCAGAATGTAATTCATTTCATATTACACATATAAAGCGCAATTTCAAGTCACTGATGGTGAATAAAGTATTTTCACACCATTCGTGTCTTCATACATGTACTTAGGGTAAGGATGTCTAACTCATTCCACCATCATTCTTACCCCTTTGTCCCCTCCCTTAACCCTCCATCCCCTTTGCCCTATCTAAAGTTCCTCCATTCCTCCTCCACCCCCAATTCGTCTCACTCCAGTCAGAATGGCAGCTATCAAGAATACAAACAATAAGTGCTGGCGAGGATGTGGGGGAAAAGGCACACTTATAGCTAAATTGTGGAACCAACCAAGATGCCCTTCAGTAGATGAATGGATAGAGAAACTGTGGTATATATACACAGTGGAACATTACTCAGCATTAAAAGGGAATAAAATTATGGCATTTGCAGGTAAATGGATGAAGTTGGAGAATATCATGCTAAGTGAAGTAAGCCAATCCCATAAAACCAAAGGCTGAATGTTTTCTTTGCTTTGGTTTTCAAAAAGTGTATCTTTAAATTATAAAGGAGAATAAAAGGAGATGGGAATGAAAAGATAGAGGAGTGGAGTATCTAGCAGGTTGACCCATTTCCACTGAGCCTCTGGTAGGTCATTCCCAGGACCTACAGACCTGTTCCATTCCATATGCTGCCAGTGACTTGGACTTTGAGGGGCACTTACAACTTTTTTGGATCTCATACTTAGATTGTTTTCCAAGTGCCATTTTCTTCCCCTGGGGTAGGAATAGGGCAGTGCCTTTTAACTTTGTGACCAACACCAGGGGAGTCCTGGGCTCTGCCCACTCACTTTGTAGCTGTCTCTGGATGGAGAGAGGGAAAGACACGATACTAAGATATTGACTGTGATAAATAACTTTGAGCTATAGAAGCAATGCAGACAACTGCCTACTTCCAGGTTTCCTATTTCGATAAAACAAAAATAAAACCTCTCTTAGCTTGAGCCTCTGTATTGTGTTTTTCTGTCACTTGGCAAACACATGGTGACAGATGGGGTTTCACACTTCATGCCTCCACCTCCCTGTGCACTGTGGACCCACTACGTCTCACCCCTCTTCCTGGTGCTTTACTGCTTCCTGCTTCTGGGAAGACCCCCATCCCCCACTCCGCCCTCTGACCCCAGTAGCTGGCTCTTCCCTCTGCCCAGAGCATCTCATCATCCTTCACCTTTTCTTTGACGCAGATCCCCAGCTAGAAATACTTTCCTATTTCTGATGCTGAACTCGGGCTTTCTGAAGTGCCTGTCTCTGGCTGTTCTTCCATGAAGCCTAGTTACTCTGTTTTTTTCTCCCATCTCCTCTCTCCGCTCATGAGATGGAAGCTGCTTTAATGCTAACTGTACCACCTTTTTGCTGTTTCCCATCTCTTATAAGGTATAAGACGTCACTAGTAGAAAGTACTATTTGTTTTACATCCATTCAACAAATATGTATCACCTCATTTCCTTTTTGGTTGCTTACTTTTTTTGTGTGGTTGTAGATGGACAGAATGCCTTATTTTATCTTTATGTGCTACCGAGGAACCCCGTGCCTCACACATGCTAGGCAAGCACTCTGCCGCTGAGCTACAGCCCCAGCCCTGGTTGCTTACCTTTTAGATAAAGTTTACACTGGCATTTTAAGAAAAAGTGTAGGTTTCCAGGACAGACAACATTAGCTTACTTACGTGAATGTCTCTTGGATCCTTTGGGCCCTGAAGGAGAAATTAATCACCTATCTGCATATATTTTATACACCTAATTTGTCATTATCTGGTGTCAACCAACGTGAGAAATACAGTTAAGGATATAGAGTTTTAAAAAAGCTTTGCCCCAGAGCTATTAAAATTTTGGAATAGGAAGAGAGGAAAATGTCAGAATCATTCAGTTGTAGGCACAGAGCTCTCTTTATTGTCAGAGACACTCCACCTAGGCCAGTACCTCTTCTTCTTACATGGAAGCCAGTGGCTTGACACAGGGAATTCCATTCCTGAGAATTTCATTTACTATGAATTTTATTTACTATGGAGCTACCGTAAATTCTCAGAAAGGACTAGGTAGTCTACCTGTTATTTTATCTCTATTAATTTTATTTTATTGTAGTAAGAACACTGCACATGAGATCTATCTTCTTTAGTTTTCAAGTGTACAACACAGTATTGTTGTCTACAGGTAAAACGTTGTCCAGCAGACCTCTAGAACTTATTCATATTGCTTAGCTGGGAGTTTATGCCTGTTATGTAGGAACTTCCCTCCAGCAACCCCCAGCCCCTGGCAACCCCCATTTCACTCCTCCATTCTGTGCATTTGGCTGTTTAGGGACCTCATACAAGTGGAATCATGCAGTATTGTTTTTCTATGACTGGCTTATTAATTTAGTGTTCAGTTTTAACTTGTGAATCTTTAAAGAAATTTAAAATTTTGTTTAAAATAGCACTTACCAGCCAGCTCTTCCTATTTCCCCCTTCTTTTTTACTACCTCCATCCCTCACATTTTAAAAATCTTATTTCTAAAATTTGTTCTTAGTTATTCATGACAGCAGAATGTATTTTGACACATCATGCATATATGGAGTGTAACTTCCCTTTATTGTGGGTGTACAGGATGTGGAGTTACACTGGTTGTGTATTCATGTACGATCATAGGAAAGTTAGGTTCATTCCACTGTCTCTCCAATTTCCATCCTCCCCATTTTCTTCCATCCCAATCTGGTGAATCTGCATTCCCCCAACCCCCAGCCTACTGTGAGTCAGCATCCATATATCAGAGAGAACAACTGGCCTTTGGTTTTTGGGGATTGGCTTATTTCATTTAACATGATAACTTCCAGTTCCATCTATTACCAGCAAAACCCATAACTCCATCCTTCTTTATGGCTGAGTAATATTCTATTGTGTAAACATACCATATTTTCCTTATCCATTCATCTATTGAAGTATATCTAGGTTGGTTCCATAGTAGCAATGTGTGAGTGTACCTTGTTCCCCACATTTTTGCCAACATCTATCATTACTTGTATTCTTAATTATTGCCATTTTGACTAGAATGAGATGAAATCTAAGTGTAGTTTTAATTTGCATTTCTCTAATTCTAGTGATGTTGAACATTTTTTCATATATTTGATGACCATTCATACTTCTTCTATGAAGTGCCTGTAGAGTTCCTTAGCCCATTTATTGATTGAGGTATGTTTTTATTGTCCCTCATTCTTCTAGTGTTTTGAGCATGCATAGGTGGTACATGGTGGCTGCATCCTCACATGGTGGAAGGGCAGGGAACTGCCCATCAAACTCATAAGCAACAAATTCCATTCATGAGGATAGCATTTTAATCACTTCTCTCAAAAGGCTCTGCTTCTTAATATCGTTATAATAAGGATTATAGTGTGGCATGACTTTTGGAAGGATACACTAAGACCATAGCAGGAATTTAGCACATGCCACAGCTGTTGAGAGTGATAATCAGAATTTGAATACAGATTTCTCTTTCTTCTTTTTAAAAATCATGATCTTATATGCTAAGAGAGGAATGATAAGTGTTCTTTGGGTTGCCAGGTGAGAAATTTGGCACGTGATTTCTTTCTAAAGGGAATTTTCTCAGTATCTTTTTTACTTGATGTTTATTTTGTATAGCACTTTGGTGAGTATTTAGACTAAATACTTGATTGTACCAAGGGTTTTATTTCCTCACTTAAAAAGTATTTTTTTTTTAATTTATTCTTTTTTTCAGGAGACTAGATTAAAATTTCAAGGGTAAGTTTTCAGAGTCATTGGGAGTTAACTCCCCTCAAAAGCTCAAGTTTTATTCAAAGGAGCAATGTTCAGAGGTGAAAAAATTGAGTTATGAGAGCTGACTTCACCAGTGGATTAATCCATTCGATGGATTAATAATTTGAATGGACTACATGTGGTAACTGTAGGTAGGTGGTGCAAGCCTGGAGGAAGTAGGTCACTGAAGGTGTGACCCTGGGAACTTTATCTGTCCCTGAACCTTCCTCTCTTACTCTGCTTCCTGTCTGTCATGTGCTGAACAGCTTTCCTCTGCCATACCCGGCTGCCATGATGTTCTGCCTCACCTTGGGGTTGAGAAACGACCATGGACTGAGACCCCTGAAACTCTGAGCCAAAATAACCTTTTCCTCCTTTAAGGGATTCTTGTCAGATATTTTGGTCACAGTGATGAAAAGCTGACTAGCAAACTTAGTGCTCTTTAGAGCTATTTTTATTATATTTATTTCAGGCTATTTTTATTGAATATTGGTACAAAAGAAAGCATACTTATAAAGAAGCAGGGAAAGATGGGAAAATAAGCAAATTAACATTGATATGAGGGGAAATGTTGCCTCTTTTGAGTGTGGCTATGTGTTCACTAAGGGTCAGTATTAAGTCTGAGCTAACTAAATACCCTGCTATGAACTTTATATTAAGATTTCTTTTGTGGTTTAGGGGCAGAAAGCTCCCTAATACATACAACCTGCAATTCTGTGGATGTTAAATATTTAATTTTAATATTTTTAGTGTAAACTTAAACTTTTCAAGACTCTAAAAAAATAAAGGCAACTAGTGTAAGTACAGAATGTGATTTAAGAAAAACTTCAAGCAAATATAATTCTCAAAACAAACAGATAAAGTTCAACCACTATGGAAGGACTTTACTTTGTGGTCTAATTATTTTGAAAATAATTAAATTAAGTTGTGAAAGAAATAATAAAAGCAAAGGTGGTATGTTGTTTATTTTACTATTGTCAAAGACATTGACAATGGTTACTTTCAAGTTTGACCTACTTATAACCATCTAAACATGAGATATGAATAAATCATAATATATGAAAATATAATTGTGTCTTCTTTTTTATTGGTATCAGGTGCTAGTTTTCTTTTTTTATTTTTTCAATTATCTAATCAGATGTATAAACACAACCTGTTTGAGTCAGTTGGGAAGAGTTAGATAGAGACATTGCCATGTGGCTTCATGGTTTATGTATCTTTAATCTCTGTAATTTAGGACAATAATGAATACACACAAGATTATTGCTTTGGCCTAGAGGTAGTCATCTGATAGAAATAGTCATTGGAACTGCATCTGCATAAATTAGTCTCAGACTTAAGAGACTTGGTGGACAGAAATATAATCACTGAGGATTTAGAATACAAATTGTCTAGTTTACTTTAAAATATTTGTAAATATAAACTTGTACAAACAAGTATAAGGAACAGATGTTATTTGAAAAGTAAGTTTATAAAAATATATTTTACTGTTTTGTTAAAAGAAGATAAATCCCAGGCAGTATTTTTATGGTATTTGAGGAGGTGCTAACCTGAAAATCTAACTAACCAATACAAAGGTCTACATAACCATATATAAATAAATGAGGAAAAATCTAGATGCCCAACCATTTGACAGAGTTGATAAGTCTTTATAGGTAAAGACTAAGCATTTATAGTTAAACATTCTTCTAAATAAAATGGTTATTGCACATACACATAGACACAAGCATTGATTTATACATATTTTTTATCAGCTAATATTCTGAACCACCAGCATATACAAACACATACAGAGTATGTATATATTTGTATGTATAATGTGTACACATATAAATTTATAATTTGTATAATGCTTTATTGTACTAAATGGTCCTATAAAACACACATAAAAAGCATAAAATAAAAGTTTTAAAAAGTCTAGTATTTAACTTACTTTTTATATATTTATAGTACAAAAACCATTTTTTCTCTCATTAAAATCTTATCAGTGGTGTTCTGGTGGCCTACTTCTTCTATTGCTCAGTATCATGGCCTCATGCCGCCATATGCTATTACTGAAGACAGGGTATGTACTTATTGTGAGGCTCAAACTAGCTATATTGGAAGCAAATGCATACTTTAAATACTTTTTTTGATAATATCGAGTTTGGGGATCCTGTGTTCTTTCATTTTATGTTATTATTTTACCTTTTAATGGGAATGATAAAGGAGTGTATCTTCTCAGTAGGAGAAATAGCAACTCTGATATTTTCTTATTGATCACATGTACTTACATTATAAACATTATTGAGCACCGGTAGAATCTTAAGCAGTCTTAAAAGACGCGTGTCCATTTTGTGAGGGTTATTTGAGTTAAAATAGTTGGAATAATATATTTTATAAATTCATTTAACTGGAAGCCCACCTTGTATTACCCCGATGACAAATATTCAGTGCCTGTTTCTTTTTTTTTTTTTTGAACAAAATTCATTTTTCTTTTCTTTTTTTCTTTTAATTTTTTATTGTGGGTTGTTCAAAACATTACATATTTCTTGACATATCATATTCCACACTTTGATTCAAGTGGGTTATGAACTCCCGCCTTCACCCCATACACAGATTGCAGAATCACATCAGTTACACATCCATTGACTTACAAATTGCCATACTAGTGTCTGTTGTGCTCCGCTGCCTTTCCCATCCTCCCCCCTCCCCCCTCCCCACCTCTCCCCTCCCCTCCCCTCCTCTCTCTCTACCCCCTCCACTGTATAACCCTGAGGGTCTCCTTCCATTACCATGCAATTTCCCTTCTCTCTCCCTTTCCCTCCCACCTCTCATCCCTGTTAAATGTTAATCTTCTTCTCCTGCTCTTCGTCCCTACTCTGTTCTTAGTTACTTTCCTTATATCAAAGAAGACATTTGGCATTTGTTTTTTAGGGATTGGCTAGCTTCACTTAGCATAATCTGCTCTAATGCCATCCATTTCCTTGTAAATTCTATGATTTTGTCATTTTTTAATGCAGAGTAATACTCCATTGTGTATAAATGCCACATTTTTTTAATCCATTCATCTATTGAAGGGCATCTAGGTTGGTTCCACAGTCTTGCTATTGTGAACTGTGCTGCTATGAACATCGATGTAGCAGTGTCCCTGTAGCATGCTCTTTTTAGGTCTTTAGGGAGTAGACCAAGAAGGGGAATAGCTGGGTCAAATGGTGGCTCCATTCCCAGCTTTCCAAGAAATCTCCATACTGCTTTCCAAATTGGCTGCACCAATCTGCAGTCCCACCAGCAATGTACAAGTGTACCCTTTTCCCCACATCCTCGCCAGCACTTGTTGTTGTTTGACTTCATACTGGCTGCCAATCTTACTGGAGTGAGATGGTATCTTAGGGTGGTTTTGATTTGCATTTCTCTGACAGCTAGAGATGTTGAGCATTTTTTCATGTACTTGTTGATTGACTGTATGTCCTCCTCTGAGAAGTGTCTGTTCAGGTCCTTGGCCCATTTGTTGATTGGGTTGTTTGTTCTCTTATTGTCTAATTTTTTGAGTTCTTTGTAGACTGTGGATATTAGGGCTCTATCTGAAGTGTGAGGAGTAAAGATTTGTTCCCAGGGTGTAGGCTCCCTATTTACCTCTCTTATTGTTTCTTTTGCTGAGAAAAAACTTTTTAGTTTGAGTAAGTCCCATTTGTTGATTCTAGTTATTAACTTTTGTGCTATGGGTGTCCTATTGAGGAATTTGGAGCCCGACCCCACCGACTGTAGATCGTAGCCAACTTTTTCTTCTATCAGATGGCGCGTCTCTGATTTGATATCAAGCTCCTTGATCCATTTTTTTTTTAAATTTTTTATTGTTGGCTGTTCAAAACATTACATAGTTCTTGATATATCATATTTCACAATTTGATTCAAGTGGGTTATGAGCTCCCATTTTTACCCCATATACAGATTGCAGAATCACATCAGTTACACATCCATTGATTTACATATTGCCATACTAGTGTCTGTTGTATTCTGCTGCCTTTCCTATCCTCTACTATCCCCACTCCCCTCCCCTCCCCTCCCCTCCCCTCTTCTCTCTCTGCCCCCTCTACTGACATTCGTTTGTCCCCCTTATATTATTTTTCCCCTTCCCCTCACTTCCTCTTGTATGTACATTTGTATAACTCTGAGGGTCTCCTTCCATTTCCATGCATTTTCCCTTCTCTCTCCCTTTCCCTCCCACCTCTCATCCCTGTTTAATGTTAATCTTCTTCTCATGCTCTTCGACCCTACTCTGTTCTTAGTTACTCTCCTTATATCAAAGAAGACATTTGGCATTTGTTTTTTAGGGATTGGCTAGCTTCACTTAGCATAATCTGCTCTAATGCCATCCATTTCCCTGTAAATTCTATGATTTTGTCATTTTTTAATGCAGAGTAATACTCCATTGTGTATAAATGCCACATTTTTTTATCCATTCATCCATTGAAGGGCATCTAGGTTGGTTCCACAGTCTAGCTATTGTGAATTGTGCTGCTATGAACATCGATGTAGCAGTGTCCCTGTAGCATGCTCTTTTTAGGTCTTTAGGGAATAGACCGAGAAGGGGAATAGCTGGGTCAAATGGTGGCTCCATTCCCAGCTTTCCAAGAAATCTCCATACTGCTTTCCAAATTGGCTGCACCAATTTGCAGTCCCACCAGCAATGTACAAGTGTACCCTTTTCCCCACATCCTCGCCAGCACGTGTTGTTGTTTGACTTCCTAATGGCTGCCAATCTAACTGGAGTGAGATGGTATCTTAGGGTGGTTTTGATTTGCATTTCTCTGACTGCTAGAGATGGTGAGCATTTTTTCATGTACTTGTTGATTGATTGTATGTCCTCCTCTGAGAAGTGTCTGTTCAGGTCCTTGGCCCATTTGTTGATTGGGTTGTTTGTTCTCTTATTGTCTAATTTTTTGAGTTCTTTGTATACTCTGGATATTAGGGCTCTATCTGAAGTGTGAGGAGTAAAGATTTGTTCCCAGGATGTAGGCTCTCTATTTACCTCTCTTATTATATCTTTTGCTGAGAAAAAACTTTTTAGTTTGAGTAAGTCCCATTTGTTGATTCTAGTTATTAACTTTTGTGCTATGGGTGTCCTATTGAGGAATTGGGAGCACGACCCCACAGAATGTAGATCGTAGCCAACTTTTTCTTCTATCGGACGGCGTGTCTCTGATTAGATATCAAGCTCCTTGATCCATTTTGAATTAACTTTTGTGCATGGCGAGAGAAAGGGATTCAGTTTCATTTTGTTGCATATGGATTTCCAGTTTTCCCAGCACCATTTGTTGAAGATGCTATCCTTCCTCCATTGCATGCTTTTAGCCCCTTTATCAAATATAAGGTAGTTGTAGTTTTGTGGATTGGTTTCTGTGTCCTCTATTCTGTACCATTGGTCCACCCGCCTGTTTTGGTACCAGTACCGTGCTGTTTTTGTTACTATTGCTCTGTAGTATAGTTTGAAGTCTGGTATCGATATACCGCCTGATTCACACTTCCTGCTTAGCATTGTTTTTGCTATTCTGGGTCTTTTGTTTTTACATATGAATTTCATGATTGCTTTATCTATTTCTACAAGAAATGCTGTTGGGATTTTGATTGGCATTGCATTAAACCTATAGAGAACTTTTGGTAATATCGCCATTTTGATGATGTTAGTTCTGCCTATCCATGAACAGGGTATATTTTTCCATCTTCTAAGATCTTCTTCTATTTCTCTCTTTAGGGTTCTGTAGTTTTCATTGTATAAGTCTTTCACCTCTTTTGTTAGGTTGATTCCCAAGTATTTTATTTTTTTTGAAGATATTGTGAATGGAGTGGTTGTCCTCATTTCCATTTCAGAGGCTTTGTCGCTGATGTACAGGAATGCCTTTGATTTATGCGTGTTGATTTTATATCCTGCCACTTTGCTGAATTCATTTATTAGCTCTAATAGTTTCTTTGTAGAGCCTTTTGGGTCTGCTAGGTATAGAATCATATCATCTGCAAATAGTGATAATTTAAGTTCTTCTTTTCCTATTTTGATGCCTTTAATTTCTTTCGTCTGTCTAATTGCTCTGGCCAGTGTTTCGAGAACTATGTTGAACAGAAGTGGTGAGAGAGGGCATCCCTGTCTTGTTCCAGATTTTAGAGGGAATGCCTTCAATTTTTCTCCATTCAGAATGATGCTAGCCTGAGGCTTAGCATAGATTGCTTTTACAATATTGAGGTATGTTCCTGTTATCCCTAGTTTTTCTAGAGTTTTGAACATAAAGGGATGCTGTACTTTGTCGAATGCTTTTTCCGCATCTATCGAGATGATCATATGATTCTTATTTTTAAGTCTATTGATGTGGTGAATAACATTTATTGATTTCCGTATATTGAACCAGCCTTGCATCCCAGGGATGAATCCTACTTGATCATGGTGCACAATTTTTTTGATAAGTTTTTGTATCCGAGTGGCCAGAATTTTATTGAGGATTTTTGCATCTAGGTTCATTAGAGATATTGGTCTGTAGTTTTCTTTCTTTGAAGTGTCTTTGTCTGGTTTAGGTATCAGGGTGATGTTGGCCTCGTAGAATGAATTTGGAAGTTCTCCCTCTTTTTCTATTTCCCGAAGTAGCTGAAAAGTATTGGTATTAGTTCCTCTTTAAAGGTTTTGTAAAACTCTGCTGTATACCCATCCGGTCCTGGGCTTTTCTTAGTTGGTAGTCTTTTTATGGTTTCTTCTATTTCCTCAATTGATATTGGTCTGTTTAGGTTGTCTATATCCTCCTGACTCAATCTGGGCAGATCATATGACTTAAGAAATTTATCTATGCCTTCACTATCTTCTAATTTATTGGAGTATAAGGATTCAAAATAATTTTTGATTATCTTCTGTATTTCTGAAGTGTCTGTTGTGATATTGCCTCTTTCATCCCGTATGTTAGTAATTTGAGTTCTCTCTCTTCTTCTCTTCGCTAGCATCGCTAAGGGTGTGTCGATTTTGTTTATTTTTTCAAAGAACCAACTTTTAGTTTTGTCAATTTTTTCAATTGTTTCTTTTGTTTCGATTTCATTAATTTCAGCTCTGATTTTAATTATTTCTTGCCTTCTACTTCTTTTGCTGTTGTTTTGCTCTTCTTTTTCAAGGATTTTGAGATGAAGTATGAGATCATTTATTTGTTGGTTTTTTCTTTCTTTAAGGAATGAACTCCAAGCACTGAATTTTCCTCTTAGAACTGCTTTCAATGTGTCCCATAGATTCCGATATGTTGTGTCTGTGTTTTCATTTATCTCTAAGAATTTTTTAATTTCCTCCTTGATGTCTTCTATAACCCATTGATCATTCAGTAACCTATTGTTCATTCTCCAATTGATGTATGCTTTTTCCTTCCTTCTTTTATCATTGATTTTCAGTTTCATTCCATTATGATCAGATAAGATGCATGGTATTATCTCTACTCCTTTATATTGTCTAAGAGTTGCCCTGTGACATAATATATGATCTATTTTTGAGAAGGATCCATGTGCTGCTGAGAAAAAAGTGTAACTGCTTGATGTTGGGTGGTATACTCTATATATGTCAAGTAGGTCTAGGTTATTAATAGTGTTATTGAGTTCTATAGTTTCCTTATTCAACTTTTGTTTGGAAGATCTGTCCAGTGGCGAGAGAGGTGTGTTGAAGTCTCCCATGATTATGGTGTGGTGGTCTATTAGACTCTTGAACTTGAGAAGAGTTTGTTTGACAAACATAGCTGCACCATTGTTTGGGGCATAAATATTTATGATTGTTATGTCTTGTTGGTGTATGGTTCCCTTAAGCAGTATGTAGTGTCCCTCTTTATCTCTTTTGATTAACTTTGGCTTGAAATCTATTTTATTTGATATGACTATGGACTCGCCTGCTTGTTTCCGAAGTCCATATGAGTGATATGATTTTTCCCAACCTTTCACCTTCAGCCTATGTATGTCTTTTCCTATCAAATGCGTCTCCTGTAGGCAGCATATTGTTGGGTCTTGTTTTGTGATCCATTCTACTAGCCTGTGTCTCTTAATTGGTGAGTTTAAGCCATTAACATTTAGGGTTATTATTGAGATATGGGTTGTTCTTCCAGCCATATTTGTTTATTTCTGTTACTAAACATTGTTTGTTTTCCTCTTTGATTATTCCCCCCCCCCCTTTACTGTCCTACCTCCCACTGTTGGTTTTCATTGTTATTTTCCATTTCCTCTTCCTGTAATGCTTTGGCGGGGATGTTTTGAAGAGATGGTTTTCTAGCTGCAAATTCTTTTAACTTTTGTTTATCCTGGAAGGTTTTAATTTCATCCTCCATCCTGAAGCTTAATTTCGCTGGATACACAATTCTTGGTTGGAACCCATTTTCTTTCAGTGTTTGAAATATGTTATTCCAGGATCTTCTAGCTTTCAGAGTCTGTGTTGAAAGATCAGCTGTTATCCTGATTGGCTTACCCCTAAATGTAATCTGCTTCCTTTCTCTTGTAGCTTTTAAAATTCTCTCCTTATTCTGTATGTTGGGCATCTTCATTATAATGTGTCTAGGTGTGGATCTCTTATGATTTTGCACATTCGGCGTCCTGTAGGCTTCTAGGATTTGGGATTCTGTCTCATTCTTCAAGTCTTGGAAGTTTTCTTGTATTATTTCATTGAATAGACTGCTCATTCCTTTGGTTTGGAGCTCTGTACCTTCCTGTATCCCAATGACTCTTAAGTTTGGTCTCTTAATGTTATCCCATATTTCTTGGATGTTCTGCTCATGGTTTCTTAACAGTCTTGCTGAGCTGTCTATGTTCTTTTCCAGTTGAAATACTTTGTCTTCATTGTCTTATGTTCTATCTTCTAAGTGTTCTACTCTGCTGGTAGTATTCTCCATTGAGTTTTTTAGTTGGTTTATTGTTTCCTGCATTTCTAGGATTCTGATTGCTTGTTTTTTATAACCTCTATCTCCCTGTATAGTTGATCCTTTGCTTCCTGGATTTGTTTGCGTAATTCGTTGTCGAAGTGATCTTTCATTGTCTGATTTTGCTGTTTAATGTCTTCCTTGATACTCCAGATCATCTGAAGCATGTATATCCTGAATTCTTTATCTGACATTCCATCTGCTGCAGCTGTTACCTCTTCTAAAGTTGCGTTGACCTGCATTGCTTGTGGTCCTTTCTTTCCTTGTCTTTTCATACTGCTTGCGTATCTTTCCTGCAGGTGCGGGCGGCGGCTCTGCTCTCTCCTTATTCCAATTGGGGTGTCGTGGCTACCACGCCGGCAGGCCACCGGGCCTGATCCGCCGGTCGCTTGCAGGTTTGCCTACCCTGCAGGCGTGGGCGGCGGCTCTACTCTGCCCCTACTCCAAATGGGGTGACGTGTCTGTCGTACCGGCAGGCCACTGGGCCTGTCCCGCTGGTCGGTCGCAGATCTGCCCACCTTTCGGGCACTGGTGGAGGCTCTGCTCTGCCCCTACTCCAATTGTGGTGTCGTGACTACCCCACCTGCAGGACGCTGGGCCTGTTCCTGGCAAGGGAGGCGACTCTGCTCTGTCACTACTCCAATTATGGTGGTGTTTGTACCACGCCGGCAGGCTCCTGGGCCTGATCCGCCGGTCTGTTGTAGGTCTGCCTACCTTGGAGGCGCGGACGGCGGATCTGCCCTGCCCCTTCTACCATGCCTGCGGACCCCTGGGCCTGATCTGCAGGTTGGTCACAGGTCTGCTCACCCTGCGGGCACGGGTGGCGGTTCCGCTCCGCCCCCACTCCAATTGCTGTCACGTGGCCACCACACCGGCAGGGCCTGATCCGGGCGTGGGAGAAGGATCTGCTCTGCCCCTACTCGAGTTGGGGTGACGTGTGTACCACACTGGCAGGCCACTGGGCCTGACCCGCCAGGCTGTCACAGGTCTGTTTACCTTGCAAGCGCGAAGGGCGGCTCTGCCCTGCCCCTCCTACCACGCCCATGTACTACTGGGTCGTGGGTCTGCCCACCTGGCGGGTGTGGGTGGCGGCTCCGCTCCGCCCCCTCTCCAATTGGGGTCACGCGGTCACTACGCTGGTGAGCCGCTGGGCCTGCTCCGGGGGCTGGCGGTGGCCCGGCTCCTCCCCTCTGGCTCGAGGACAAATTGAGGAGACTCGGGTGTCTGTGCCTCACCCCCCCTTCCAGGAGACCAACTGTTTCTTTCGCCGCTGGTATTGATGAAGTTCTCTCCTCCGCCACTTTCTGCTGACATCAGATCTCTGCCATGTTGGTATCCTATGCGAATGGCAGCATTTCGTTCCCCTTGCCGGGCAACCCAAGCAACAGGTGAGTCCTGACCGGCCCTCAGCAGGACCCGGACCGAGACCCAGTTTCCGCGGGCTCCTAGCCCCGGTCCAGGGAAGTTCCGGGAGCCGGAACTCGGCCGCTCCGTGCTCGGTGTAAGCTCCTATAAGTGTAGGCTCCAAGAAGCAGTCCCCGTGGGCTCAGTTCCGGGAGCCGGAATTCGGCTGCTTAGTGCTTGGTGTTTGCTCTGATAGGAGCAGGGTCCAAGAACCAGCCTCCGCAGGCTCCGCAGCCCTGAGCCAGGGCGGTTCCGGGACGGTTCCGGGAGCCGGAACTTGGCCGCTCCGTGCTCGGTGTTCACTCCGATAAGATCAGATTCTAAGAAGCACCCAGGCGCTGAACCCTAGCAATCTGTCTGCAAGCCGCAGGTGAATTGCAGCCTGAAATTACCTGTTCTATGGCTGAATGAGCTGCGGTCAGTCGAAAACAGGGATGGTGACGTTAGTTTACCAACATGGTGGCTGCTGGCCTCCTCTGTGGTCTGACCGGTGTGGAGAACCGAGATGGACCGCTTCCTTCCCCCGTCTCGAACCCAGAATTCAGCCCTGAGTGCGGTGCTTGCGCGGCTGGCAGAAACTGCAGCACTGTAACCCTGCGTCTCTATCCCAGCGCGCGTTGCAGACTCTAGCCGCGGGGCGATTTGCTGAATAAGCAGTGTTACCCTCCGTGCGACAAACCTCTCGCGTTTGAGTCCCCGTAGCCGATCCTCGTGCGATGGAAATCCTTCCTCCAGGTTCCGGCGCACCCCACTATTGCTGGAAATTCCTAACAAGATATCCTTTAGCCGTCCTGACTTGTCATACTCCCACACAGTGAAGCAGCACAAGGGGGCAATGCACTCCCCTCGCCGCCATCTTCCTTCCCCCTCCCAGTGCCTGTTTCTGATAGGACTTTCACTCTTCCTTTCACCTTCTCCCATGTCGTCCTTGATGCTGACTGCATAGCATACATCAATCCGCATAGTAAATATTAATAAGATATAAACTCATCCTTAATTTTTGATAAATCTGCAATTAAAGAAATAGTTTCCCTATACCTCAGTGGATTATCTTGGAAAAGATCTTGGGTTGCCACATGAATGACACTTTGGGGGCCATTGTCTTGGACTTCCCAGCCTTCAGAATTGAGAGAAGTTAATTTCTATTAGAAATACCCAGTCTAAGGGATTTTTATAGCATCCCAAATGAAGTACATTGTCTAATTCTGTTTTCTTTGTCTGTAATAGGAGATAACATACTTATGGTGTAGCAGTGAGAATTCAGTGAGATGATGCTTGTAAGAATGCAACACAGTGTTGGAACCGATCACCTAGTAGAGAATTCCTAAGAAGGAAATTACACACACACACACACACACACACATTTTTTTTTCCTAGAAAATGAAAGCCATTTTGGCTCCCTCTGTGCAAATAGGATCTTTATTTATAAACTTTCTTTTTCTAAACAGAGGCCCAGACATTTGTGACCTAGGGGGTTTAATCTAGAGTAAGCACAGTAACATTGAATATACATATTGATTATTGCTTGGATGAATGACCCATAATAATACAGAGAAGGGCAAAGAAGGATGGCAACATCTGTTTGGTTGGACTCACAGTTAGATATTCTGTATTCTTTCATTTTAATTAAATTATTGTATTTGGATTTTACCAAAGACTTATATGGAGCTACATACTCTTTATATTCCAAAGGCACAGGAATTTTTTTTTTTTTTTTTGTAACTGGGATTGAACTCAGGGGCACTCGACCACTGAGCCACATATCTCCAACCCTGTTTTTGTATTTTATTTAGAGACAGGGTCTCACTGAGTTGTTTAGTGCCTTGCTTTTGCTGAAGCTGACTTGTGATCTTCCTGTCTCAGCCTCCAGATCCACTGGGAGGCACATGGAATCTTGAAGCTTAAAGGTGCTTCATATCTTTAGATATAAAGATATTTCTGATCTAACTCTGATTCAAAGCATACATCCTCTCTATAAATGCTTTAGAGCTGGCATAAACTGGGTTTCCACTTATAGTAGGAATTATTTCCTCCATAAATCATTGCAGGGGCTCCCATTATGACTTCCAATTCTCAGTTCTTCAGTTGGGACAAATAGAACAAAGAATTGCCAGTACACTGCTGATGTATAGCATCCTCTGGCTCACTCTGCCATTGGTTTCTGAAGTGTTGAATATATGTGAAATAGAAATGAAACAGCAACCAAAATACTCCAGTTCTTTTGGTGCAAAATAAAGTAATTCTGGTAGGTCCCTTGATTTGGCCCATGTGCTATTATTACTATAGATGAAAAGTATAATCACTGTTTTTTTTTGTTTGTTTTTTGTTTTGCAGCATGTAGAATTAGATGATGGCTCATAATGCATTGGTCAGCCAGATGTGCCTCTTGTCCCTATTTTAAGAAGTTTTTATAAGAATTCTTGCTAAGAGGCATCCCTCTTCTGTTTAGCATCTGATTTGGGGGGAGAATGGAACCCCAGATTTTTATGCTTACTTGTTTCTAACCATCTCGTTAGTCTGTCAGTGTGCTTTGAAATTTTCATTCTGGGTCATATGATGAATTCACTCTATTTTTGTATTACATTAGTTTTGTATCATGTTTATATCTTGTTCCCCAGATTTGATTTTAAGTTTTCTTGAAGACAGAGACCCTAAATCATGCATTATTGACCAATGCACATAGTGTAATATTTTATAATGTTAAAGTCTTCATTTGTTTTGATTTAGTTGTCAAAGTGATACAAAACTATGTTCAGCAGTATTATCCTTTTCTAATTTAAAATAAGGTAAACTTGGGCATATATTGGTTATGATGGAGGAGGAAAGTATTATATTAAAGACAGGGAACACAGGCAGAAATTATCTTTGTGGCAGCACAGAAATGTGAAGAATTAGAGCCCATGTTGTAGGGAGAAATCTAGTTGTGAGCAGCTGGTTCCAGTGGCCTGGTGTATTCTGATATCCCGGTTAGGAGAGACCTGTCCACATGGTCTTCATAGAGAATATTTAATATTAGGATCATTTTTCTTCTGTGTAGGTATTTCTCTTTCTGGTATCATCTCTAAGCTTAATCTATGCAGGTATCACTTATTAGCCTTATAATTATCACAAGAAGGGCTTATTCTCCCACCTCCAGCCCCCATACATACTTACATCTCCTTTCTTTGATATCTGATAAGACACTCAGTGGGTCTGGTGATAAAATGGGCTGACTGTACCTCAGAGTGAATTAAGTTATTTGGTTCTTTCCTGAAGCAGGCTTTCGTTAACAGGAATCCCTAATTGTCCATGGAAGTGCCCTAGAGGAAGTGTATAGTATGGGAATTCGCTTTATAAATCAAGAAATGTAGTATGAATCTTTTTCCTCGGGGCCTTTCTGTCTATTAGAAACTTCCGGACTGATCAGACACAGGGACATAAACTTTTACCAAATATGAGAGGAGGCAGGGGGAGGTGCTTTATTTGTAGAAATGGCTTTCAGAAAAATAAATGTAGTTTTGTGTCTGCCTGTCAAGAGTACCTATCACTCACTGCATGGCATCAGAACTGTGGAGATCAGATTCAAATAATAGAAAAGAAGAACTCAGGACTTCAGTCTCTTAGGTCTCACATAGGCCACGGAACCATTCTTCATAATCAACCTTTTTTTTGGTCATTGCTAGAGCCAGAGAGAGACCGCTGCTCTGCTGCTGTCATGACATTCATCCATTGGCTTCGAGGCTCAAAAATCTGCCAGTCTTGTGTTTTGAGACATTTAATATTCATGATTTGGTCAATAAGAAACATTTTTAATTCTCTTGTCATAAGTCCATATTTGTTAAGTGTTTATTGTATGCCTGCATATTAGGTCTGATTTAAAGAGAAGCTGAGGTCTCCTGTAGGATCCACACACCTTTGATGTTTCATTTCAGTCTCAAAGCCATTTGGTGATGGTGGCTCCACTCTGTCAATTACAGGGTCCTTACAGTTTATGCCACCATTCTAAAAAGGTGTACTTATTGAGCTCTTACGATATGGCAGGTCTTATTCCACCATGGTAGATTTTTTCATCTGATCCTATGGGGTAAATACAATTATTACCACAATTGTAACTGTTAATGTTATTATTACTTTCTGAAGCTAATTTAGCCCATGGAATCTCATTCGTCCAACCTCTATGTGACAGCTAGGAACAAACGGAGTCTCTACAGAGCCCCTGCTCCTCGTCATTATCCTTCCACAGGTATACACTGGGGTTTTGTGAAAAGAAAATCATGACCAAGGTATGTTTTCTTCTAAAGTGTATTTTAAAAATTTACACGAAATGCTAAAAACTTATTATGGCTGTTGTGGTGCTGTGATTATCCATCTGCCTCTAAGAAACGTTCTGGTTTATCTCCAATCCCATTTGTGGTCAGGAGAGCAACCTGTAAAGCACACATGAGTGATGTGAGGTATGAAACTGACCATTGGCTAGAGGCTGTGCTGACTGTGTAAGCTCTGAGATGGTCTATTCCTTTAATTCATAATACTTGTCAATGTTAAGGATATTGTCTTGTAAGTTAGCATATTTTTGTTAATAAGATCCCTCCTGTCTCGTCTTTTTTACATCTTTATTTTATATATTATTATTATTATTTGATGCTGAGGTTCGAACTCAGGGCCTCACATGTGCTAGGTGGGTGCTCTACAACTGAGCCACAACCCCAGTCCCTCCTCTTTTTTAAAAATGTATTTATTTGTTCTAATTAGTTATACATGGCAGCAGAATGCCTTCAATTCATTGTACACAAATGGAGCACAATTTTTCACTTATCTGGCTGTACACAAAGTAGAGTCAGACCACTCGTGCAATCCTACATGTACCTAGGGTAATGATGTCCGTATCACTCCACCATCTTTGCTACCCCCATACCCTCTCTCTTTCCCTTCCTCCTCTCTGTCTCTGCTTATAAACTACTTTTGGTGTCAGCATACTGAAATTTTTACCATGTACTGCAGTCAAATAAGTTCAAGAAACTTTGGTTTGTAATATATGTTCTCATATATGACTATAGATCAGGAATTATTTATTAGAATTTAATATATATTTATACTGATGACAAATACTCGGAAGGGTAATAGATTTCCTATTTTGCTGGAAGCAGCAAATATTGTTCTCCACTTATCTTTTACCCGCAGAGTTTTTCTTTCTCTTTGAGGGCAAGAATGATATTTCCTACTGATTTATATTTCATAGCCATGGAGGACACAGTATTGGTGATACAGTGAATATACAATAAATGTATTAATTCTAATAAGGAGCTAAAATAAACAGAAATTGATCCATTTGCTTTTTAAAATTACCAGCCATTTGTTCAGCATGACTATGAAAATGAGTTTTTAGCCACATTGAAGTATTTTAATTAAAACTATGTCCTCACTTCAGCCAGGTTGATAATTCAACCTGAATCGATCGACTCTAGTTAATAACTTGTAGCCACAGTTAGTGGCATTTTAATTTAGAATTATTTTGTAGAATTTGAATGATGTCTCACCAAGATTTGTATCCCAACCACCTAATTGCTTTTTAACACTACCACATCTCCTTCTCCAATACATAATGTGAATCTTAAAAAGAAAACTAGCTACAGTTTGATTTTTGCATTGAAGTGCTGATGAATTTCATAGAGTATTTTTCACTCCTTCTTACCAAATGATATGTTATAGCTTAATGAACCCTTCTTAAAGTCTCAGTGTGTCACACTAAGATGATAAAAGAGAACACTAATAAGAGTGGCTATTTGTGAGTAACAGGATAGGGAGAGGGGGCCAGTTTCTAATCTGATTCCATGCCAATCAGGCCGTTGGAATATGCTCCCTGTTCTTTTTTCTATACCTCTCAACATGAGGAATGGCAAAATAGGGTTTTTAGAAGAAAATAACTCATTTAAGTGAGGTGGTTGTTCAAGTTGATTTGTTTGGCACTTGGCTGCTGGATGTAAGGACAGGAGATAGCGTCCATTACCAGAGTGAACTGATCTGATGAAATGCTTCACTATGTGCCTCAATGTTAGTCAAGATTATTTTGGTTTAAAACAACAGATACTGACTCTGGATAGATGAAGCCTGTGCAAAACAAACAAACAAGCAAAAAAAGGTTTACCCGAAGGACGAGGGTGAGTACATATATTTAAGGCAAGAGAAGTCTCAAAAGGGACAAGGCCAGCCAGCACCAATGTCTCCAGCCTCTGCCACACCCCCTTTCTGTGTATCTTCCTATGAGCATTTGGTTCTTCCTGGTGTAGCAGAAATCGCCAGCAGCCGGCTGACTAGCATACAACTCTGAGTCAGAGAGGAAAGGATTGTCTTTCCCCAGTTCTGTTTTGAAGACCACCAGGAAGAGACCCTGGCTGGCTTAGCCTTGGTCATGTTGCCTCCTTCACAGAACAATCAGGGAGAGTTGTGGCTAAAGCACAAGCTGTGGAGCCAGACCACTGGCCTGCTATCTTTGAGTTCTTGGGAAGCTACATAGTCACTCTGCACTTCAGTTTTTCACCTGCAAAATGGGTATAGCCACAAGTTTTTAAGATGAGGTATAATTTGTAGGCCTGAGCAATAGAATCTCCTGCTTGTAACGCACACTGAAGAGGGAAGCTGTGGGCTGAACTGTGTTCTCCAATTTGTATGTTGAAGCTCTAACACCTTGTACTTCAGAATGTGTAGACAGGATCTATGTTTGGAGACACGGTCTTTAAAGAGGTGATTAAGTTAAAATGAGGCTGCTATGGTGAGCCCTAATCCTAGGCAACTGGATTTTTATAAAAAGAAGAAATTTGGACTGACAGAGATATCAGGGACACCCGTGTGCAGAGGAAGTGAGAAGATGGCTATTCTATGAGCCAAGGGGAGAAGGCAACCCTGTTGATGCTTTGATTTCAGACTTCTGCCTTCCAGGACTGTGGGGAAACACATTCAAGTCACCCAGTCTTTGGCTTATTTATGTTATGGCAATTCTAACAAGCTAATGCAATAGCTTTGCATAGGCTGACCTTTCAAACTTTCTAAGGTTTAATTTTTAATCTCATATGAAGATTTTGAAATATTAATAATCAACTGATCAATTAGGAATTATGAGGGAGGACCCCAACATGGTGGTGGGGGGTGCTGGAAAGGGAGGAGCTCTGTGTTTCAGGATGAGGGGCTGTGAGGCCCTAGTGGATGCTTCTGTTTAGCCTTGGATGCCCCAAGCAGGGTGGCTAGGCAGACAGGGCCGCCTCCTCCTCCTCTTCTGCTAGGGTGACATGGTTCTGGGGTGAGTCTGTCTAACCGGGTTGGTGTCTTATTTATAACATGAAATTGTACATGAAAAATGTGGTCTCTGTGTTTACTCATGCCTGGGATCCCAAACATATTAAAACAATACTTGGCCCCAAATTGGAGGTCTGTGACGGGCACAGCTTCAGTCTCCCATCCTGCTCCCTGGTGCAGGATGTGACCGCCACGATGAGCCACCCCCATTTGAACTGTGTGAATGATAGAACACCTTTCTATAGGACTGTGGAAGGTTTTATTAGATAAATAAGGGAATACTGTAGAAAATGACACAAAATGATATTACTCTCTGAAATAAGGATTTATTTTTCTCTCTTCTATGATGTACAGACATGGTTTTACATTTGTTTTATTCCCATTTTATATGTCATTCTTATGAATAAGCACTTTAAGATAATGTGCTAAACCTCGAGATTTAAATTACATTATAAATGTTATGCTTAAAATCAAAATGTTAAAATGTTGGGAAAGATGAGGTAAATTTTCCAATTTACTGTATTTCCTCCCCATCATTTCCGGGAACAACATATTATTAAATGGAGAAAAACTGTGCCATAATCTAGACTGAAATTCCTGAAGTCTCTCTTACACTTCATACTTTTGGAGAAGAAAATAAAAAAGAGAACAGCCTTATAATAAAGAGAACAAGGGTATGCTTCCTGATGAAAAGATGAGGAGTGGCATTTTTGTGTGTGTGTGTGTCATTAATGTTTGCCTCTGTCACTATATAGTAGGTGATCACCTTGAATTTCTAAAGCATAAGTGCATTCCTGCCAAGTCTCTGAGATACAGACTGAGTGGTTGGAGGAGGGCTAAATGACATTTAGATTTAGTCTGCAGAAGTACAAAACTTAAAATAGATAATAAACTATAGATGGGATTTGTTAATTTATAAGAGGCATTTATTCTATGTCAAAGAAGATAATTCCTCTTATCACCCATGTCAAATTGCACTACAATACAAAAGATATTTTATACTTTAACCTGACAATTAATTTTTCAAGAGTATTTTTTTTAAACTGATGCCCCTGAATACATAATGGTGACACTCTTCCTCTGTATAAACCAGCAAGGCTCAGTGACACTAGGTTCAGTTTAATTTCTCTTTAAAATGGGATGTTTATTCTTTCTAATTTCATCCTAATCATAGGAACAAGGTGTGAGAAAAGATCTTTAGGGGTGAAGACTTTTAGAGTTATACATCTGAAAATTGAGTGTGTCCATTAAAATTGAAGCTTTGTTGATCTGTGGGCCTGTGTAGTTTCTAAAAGTAAAAATTTGAGGCTTCAGTGTAGTCTACTACAAAGTTTGCCCAGGGAGGACTTGTAAGGAGAAGCCAAAAATAATATTGACAGTAACCGTATAATATAAAAGTTGTTATCACATTGTGTCATAATAGTGGTGTGAAAAACAAGAGTATTCTTCCATTCAAAAGTACTTATCAAGGGTCCCCTGTTTGTCAGCTAGTGTACAAAGTGATAATAACCCAAACTGCCTTGAGCTCCACTTTCCTAAGTTGACAGCCTCATGAGAGAAGCAGCACTGATTTGTTTAAAAAGGCATTTGGGGCCCTGTTACCAGGAAGTTCACATCAATATTTGTGCCTAGACTGTAGGAAATGGAAGTAGCCAGGTGATCTCTTAGAAAGGTTTTTCTGAAAGGGTGAAGCTGGACTTGAGATCTGAAGGAAGAGAAGGAATCAAATAAGCCAAGGGAAAAGTAAAGTCCTTTCAAGGTGCCAGGAGCAGCATGTCAAAGGTACTGAGGTAGGTCAGGAGACTGAGGTGGATGGAATCATCTGAGGCTGGAGGATTTATTTCAAAAGGTTGTTAGAGTGTTAGTGAGAAGTCTTTATGTGAAGGTGATGAAATCTGCTGCACATTCTGCAGCCTACAGCAATAGGCTGATACATAGCAATACATGTTCTGAGCTTTAATTTATTTTGTTTTGGGGTCTTTGGTGTATAATCAAGTACTTTATTTTAAAAATCATTTTCTATTTTTATTTTTTAACTTATTAGTTTTTTTATAGTTATACATAGTAGATGGGCTTATCCTGACAAATTCAAACATGCAAGGATATCAATTACAATTTGTTTTATTTTATCTTTAATTGACATATAATAATTATATATGTTTATGGGGAACAATGTGATGTCTCAATACATGTACACATTTAGATCTAAGTAGCCTGATTTCATCGTGCCCTGAGCTTTTAAAACAGCTTGCTCTCTGCTGAACATATTAAATTAAATGTTTGTCCTGGTATCTGCTGGATCTAGATGTTCCTTTGAGCCAAATGATTAACGTAGTACCTGGCTGATTTTTCTTTGTAATGATACATGATCTCCATTGAAAGCTCTAGAATGTTAGAGACAGAGGGATTATAGGGATGACTTAGGAGAGCAAACTTTTCTTCTTCAGTGAGAGAAACTGAGGCCAAGTGAAAGGGGCCATTGTTTATGCTTTCAGAGCAACATAGTCACAAAGTCAACACTAAAATATAAATCAATTTCTATTCCATAGCTTTCATCCATCACACAAGTTACAATGTGACCTATATTATTCAGTATTTGCAGAGGAGCTCCTGTTTGTCTACTTTTGCACAGCATCCAAGAGAATGACATATGTGTGAGAACAGTTTAACACATCTGGCTCTGATACTGATATTGATGGCCAGCTGTTATAATACCAACAGTACTGCATATCGTGGTAGCAGAGATCCAAAGAGACAATAGATTTTTGGATACAGCTTTCTTATTAAACACAAAATACATAGCTTATACAAATGTAAATCCTTTAAAACCAGCTTTGAAAGCTGCCAGAATTGGTTTCTTGCTGCCACTCAGTGTGGGTAGGCAATTTTGATGAAGCGTGGTACAGAAAATTAATCTTCTCCATCACAGTCTAACTTGAAGATACTTCAATTTTGATTCTTCTTAAAGGACACATATAATTGTCTTAAATTCACACATATATCCACTCACACCCACACACAAAAAATCCTTTTCATCATATGTCTTTCAGGTTGGTGACATGATGTGGCTTTTTGGAAAGATGAGCGGAAGCTGCAGACTACTCCATTAATTGCCTGTCACAGATCCACTTTGCTGGAAGATCCTCAGTGCTGTGCGTGGTAAGATGGTATGTGCACTTAAAGTGCGTTTTAATTGATTACGTTCATAAAGGTCACAGATTGATTATTTCAGCTTGGTCTTATTTGGAGGAGGGGGGGAGTGTTCAAAGGAAGAGCAATGGCTTCAAGTGGTGTCATTAGACCTGAAGGGAGTAGCCACTGGAAGACTCACTGGCATGAGACTCATTTCCACAAATGAAGCACCTTGAGTTCCTGTTTTAACGATAAGAATTGTTTCCTCTGCTCTTCCTTACAGTGTTTTGGTGAGATTATCTGTTTGCAGCTTTGCTGATCAGAGCTAGATTTGAGATCCCCTCTGTGTGACTTTCTCTCTTGTTTCCAATCTCTCAGAAACCTCTGTAATATGGATCACAGTGCTGCAGTGGAGTTTTAAAACAATTCCTTGAACTCTGATTTAAAGCAGAATTTTATGTTGTTTCATGTCCAGTAAACAGTAAGAAATTTCCTTTCTTTCTCATTCTGTATTCCACCAACAGTAGATATATATCTATATATTTATATATCTTTATCTTTAAATAAATAAATGTCTATATTTATATCTGTCTATCTATATCTGTCTTTTCTACTATGGGATAAGACCTTTGAGAACAGAAACTATGTCTCAAATATTCCCTTCCCCACAGACAAATCTATTAAATTAATTTCATATAAATGTATGGCCAAAATCCAAAGTCGGTCTAAAAGCAAACTTACAGAATGAGCCACCTTTCAGTGTAGAGCTCCTCATTGTATGTGTGAGTGCACTCACACACCATCACATAATAATCTAGACTCTACAAAAATACAAATGTATAAATATAAGTGTAAATATACTTGTATATTTTATATTTAGAAATAAAATATATATGTTCAATTTGGTAAAGATATGAAACAGAAGTTAGTGCCTACCAATTCCTTATACTGGAATTAAAATATAATTTTGATTTTTGTATTTTACCACTCATATTCTTAATTTTTACAGACTACTTTAGGAAATGCCTTTCTTGCTTGCTCTTTCTGCAGCAAGATGAAGTGGATAAACCTCATAGCAGTGAAAACAGGCATTAGAACTAAGGGCAAGAGTAAGTGAAATATAAACGGCAGCCTTTCCCAGTGAGGTCATAGTTTGCTGCTGTTGGAGCCTGGATTTATTAACTGGTTGGTTTGAAGGGTTACACATTTGATTCTGGGGTTGGGAGAAGATGCTGGTAGGATCTGTAGTTTTTACCAGAACCTTGACTGTATTAACAAGTTACCATTGGTTTCCTAATCCTGGGAAGAGGTATGTAGTAGACCCTATTTGTGTGTTGCCTGAAACTTCTCTCTTAAATTTAAAAAAATATGGAGATGTTTTCATTATTTCATTTAGCATCTACTGAGCACCAACTTTATGAAAATGCAGTCTTAAACTCTGAGAATACAAGGATGAATCAGGTACAGCTTCTTCTCTTGAAGAACTCTCAATTGAAGAATTTATTCCTACAGCTCAAAGTGAAGCTGTGTGTGTGTGTGTGTGTGTGTGTGTTGTGTGTATCTTAGGGAAAAAAAGATTTTTCCACATTTTTTAATTGGTAAATAGCTGCACATAATGATGGGATTTGTTGTTACATATTTGTACATGCATACAACAATATAATTTGGCCATTATCACTCTGTAGCACTTATACACTCCCTCCCCTCCCCTCACTCCTTAGTCCCTTTCCTCCACTGATCTCCCCTTTGATTTTCATGAAATTCCCACCCTCCCGCCTTTCAAGGAGGTAGATTTGAAGAAGTAGGCTTGAGAAATCGAAAGGACTCTTTTTATTTTAAAAAAATAAATAATTATTTTCATTGCCTAAAATTGAATATATCGATCATATACAACATATGTTTGGAAATATGTATATGTTATGGAGTGGATAGATTGACCTAATTAACATTCAGGTATGTGAAGACTTGGGTTCTGAAGCCATGGAGACCTTGGTTGAAATGCAGGGCCTGGCAGCCACTGTGTACTATGGTTTTCTTCAAGTCTCTCGGCCTCTGGGCTTTTTCAATAACCTGGGAATGATAAAACCCCATTTTCAGTGATGTGATGATGAACTGAGATAACTTAGGTAAAGTTTCTAGCATGTGGTTGACAGTTAATTGTTGCCTAGATCATTTCAATCCAATTGTATATTTACACCCTCAACATTTTGATGTGTGAGAGCCCGCCTCTATCATGGTCAGGAGTTCTGTTTTGGATCCAGCTTACTTAGGTTCTAATCTTGGTCCCATTCTAGTTTATTGATCATGGGGGCATTATTGAATCTCTCTGGACCACTGTTTCCCCATTGTATTATGGTATGAAGTAATAGTGAGCATTAAGAATAGAATATTAAGAATAGTTCATGGCTCAGTCTATCTAATGTTTGTTAAAATCAAATGCATGTGCTTTATTTGACTCCATAGAATCTATTTTATAATTGAGTTAAATATAAACATAAATGCATTTTGAGGCATTTTTATCAAATTTTTAGTAGTGAAATGACAGAGATTATAACAGAATGAACTACTAGTTAGTATTATCTCTTGTCATGTGTTCGATATGTCCCTTCATAATAAAAATTACTCGGTAGACTAATATGAATCCTTATAAAAATTTTATTTCTTTCTTATATTAGAAAAAGAGATATTAAGTATTATTCCTTTGTGTGTGTATGAGTGTGTGATACTGGGGGTTGAGCTAAGGGGCATTCTACCACTAAGCTACATACCCAGACATTTTTATTTTTAATATTTTGAGACAGAATTTTGCTAAGTTGCCTAGTGTGGCCTAGAATTTGCAATCTTCCTGCCTCAGCATCCCAAATTGCTGGGATTAAAGGTGTGCACTACTGTGCTGGGCTTTTGGTACTATTATTTGTTTTGTTTTATTTACTATTTTTGTTGGTAAATGTCTTCAAGCTTATATTTTAATAAAATAACTTTATAAAGTACAGATTTTCAGAATCACTTATTTCAACCATCATATTTCATTGCTGAAATGAAATGGGGATTAATCTGCTGACTACTCAGGAAATGTATGAAAGTGAAAGATTTTAAAATTAGTGGTTAGAGTGTAACTAAATTTTAAAGTTACTGTGGTGGTGCCAGGAATTCTGTAACTTCTGTTGCTCATTGCTACCAATACTGTTGGTTTGTACATAGTTTTACAAGCAACTTCACCAGTGTGATTCACAGGCAATTAACACTAATATTCTTTAATGAAGAATTTGCAGCTATTACTGTGACATTGGCAAACCAACTGTCATAACTTATAAGTGAAATTATTTGAGTCTGAACAGTTATTGCTTGGGTACATTATCAAGGACAAGGAATATTTATCTGTTGGGTTTAGTAATGCAGATGTCAAAAACCTAATATATATTTAGGTTTCTTCTTGCCAAACAGAGATATTTTGGAAAGCATCAATACATGAACATATATTCTGTTATAAGGAACATTTAGAAAAGAGAATATAAACATGCATTGTCTATTCTTTTAAAGATTCTAATTATCTAGTTTCTAATAGTAACTCATTCTTTTGTTGGTTAATGTTTTCTCTCTCTACACTTACTTTTTGAATGATATTGATAGTAATATTAAGATTATGGGAAAAATAGAGGATTTCCATTCAATTTTAGTTCAATCATGTTAAGATCAATAATAATCATACTTATACTATAAAATAATACATTGTTTACCTGAATTTTAAAATCTAACAGGTGCTGGAAGTCTAGCTCACTGACGGAGCACTTGCCTAGCATGCACAAGGCTCATAGAGGGATTCTCAGCATAAAAAAAAAATCTTAGAGTCCCATGCTTTTGTTTGTTAAGTCTGGAAATACTGTAAATAATGTCTCAAGTCCAAGAAGAAGTAAGCCCTTGGAATCTTTGGTTTGAAAGTGTAATAAATATTTTAAGATGATCAACCATTGCTTTTGTGAAATACTTGATATCTCTAGGCATCTCCTGAATTTTCAGATGACTGCAGTGTGCTCATATGATAGCACACAGAATAATACATTATCATTTGACTTTGATGAACTTCCACATGCTAACCTGTGAAGACAAGGGCTTTGTCTTATTCTTCTTGGAATCACTGAAATCTAGCTGTGTACCTGGCAGGTAATACAAATCTTCATATATTTGTTCATGAATGATGGAAGCTCATTGGTACTCAGTCTTCAAGGTCCTACAGAGGTCTAGAGAAGTGGACATCCAGTGGGCCTAAATTGCTCATAGATACTTCCAATTTAACATCTGCAAAACTTAATTTGTCATTTTTCCATGAAACCTGATTTTAATCTTAGTTAATGGCAGCACTATTCATGTGATCAACTGTGCTACAAACCTAAAGTCATACTAGGACATCCCTCCCCATTCCTACTTCCTTTGTCCTAAAGGCTCTATTTTAATACCTCTTGTATACATCCCTCATTTCCATTCTCAGAATAATAGAGAAATATAGCAGAACCCAAGACAAACTAGAACTGAAAAATTATTTAAGAATATAAACATCTTTTAGTTTCTAGCTGTGCATAATTCTAGAAACAAGCTCCATCCCCAAATTTCTCATACCTGAGTTAACAAAAGGAGTCTATTAAATCTATAATGAATTTTGGGTCAAATCTATGGTTAGTTTGAACTCAGACATCTAGGCTATATAATTCAGGCACTGAAATATTGATCTGTGAAAATTACAGATTTTACTACATTTTAATATAGTATGTAACAAAAGTTTATTTTAACGAACAAATTGAATGCATCATTATTATATTAAATGATATTTGTAAATTTTCTGAAAAAGTTATGTAAATCAATGATGTGTGCTCATCACAGGCTGGCAAAGCCTTTACGAACTAATAATTGCCTTTGTGAACAGAATTAATTATTTCTTTCATTAATGCTAAATTAATCTTTGCAAATTAGGATTCTATGTGTCAAAATCCTCATGAAGTGTAAACATTGATTTACTTCATTAGACTGGAGAAAGAAATGCCGAGAAGAGAGCTTCCCACATAATATATTTTCTAGCTAATTAACCCTCTACAATATTTGCATTTCTACAATTATGAGGGAGATTAAGAACCTTCAAAAAGTAGTATGACTATACATGAAAAATGGGATTGAACTATAATGCACTGAATGCTTTCACTGGTACCATGTAGCTCAAGTAATACGTCCTCTTTTCCACCATGTTCTCCCTCATTATCTGAAGTTTGGAGTTTGCCATACGATGAACTTTTTAAAATATGATTTTACTGTATAATTTTGCATTCTTAAATTTTATATGCAGTCTGGAATTGAACGTTGATAAACACTGTGTGTATGTGTGTGTGTGTGTGTATGTATATATATATATATATATATATATATATATATATATATATATATATAAAATGTTGTTTATTTTTAAATGCTACTCTTTTTCCTGCTCAATTTGAATTTAGAGATGTACATCTATATTGATACATGTATCTCTAATTCAGTTATCATACTGTTAAGTTTGCCATTACTCAGTTAATTGACAGATTGAATTCAGATTTTTTTCTGTTACAAAATTCTTATCTGCACACAAGCATGCATTTTGTTGGGCTATGTGCATATAAGTGGAATTTCTGGAACCTGGGATAACATATAGCTTCAACTTCATGAGACATGGCAAAACTGCTCACCAGTATTATGGTATCAATTTGCACTAGTCAGCAATGAATAAAATTTCCTTTCCTCCACATTCTCTTCGATTCATGGTTTTGTATGACTTTCATGTATATAGTAGGATCACCTTGTGGTTTAATTTGTATTTTCCAGATTACTAATGACTTCAAAACCATTTTTATTCATGTTTATTTGTCATTTGAAATTTGTCTTCTCTGAATGGTGCTTTCTTTCTCATAATTACTCTTCTTTTTTCCTATTTCCTTATTGACTTGTAGTAGCCCTTTGTTTGTTTTGGATTTAAAGCCATCTCCACCCCCTTTCTGTTATGTATATGTGTAATAGTTCATTATGCTTTTTATTCTTTTATGTATAGAATTTTTATACGGTTGATGTCTTGGTCCTTCAAGTGCAATTATAATAGAATACCTAAGACTGGGTAATTTATAATAAACTGAAGTTTACTTCTTAATGGTTCTGGAGGTCAGGAAATCCAAGATGAAGGAGCTGGCATGTGTGAGGGCCTTCTGGTTTCCTCATTCCATGGTGGGTGGCATGAGGGTCAAGAGAGAGCATACAAGATAAAGGAGAAAGGGGGCCAAACTCAATCTTTAATAAGAAATCTGCTCCCACAATAACCAGCTCACTCTCCTGATAACAGCACTAATCCATTCATGAGGCAGAGCCCTCGTGGCCTGCTCACCTCTACAAGTTTCCCACTGTTCGCGTTGCAGTGCAATTAGATTTCAAAACAAGTTTTGAAGAGGACATTCAAGCATAGCAGTTGGATTTGTTAATATTTTCTTTTTTTGAATTGTACCTTTTGTAATTTATTAAAATATTTACTACCTGATATTATATAGTATTCTTTGTTTCCCTTTTTAAATGAAAAAAAGGTTTTTTGTTTTGTTTTGAAAAAAAGTTTTTTTTGGTGATGCTGGGGTCAAACCCAGGGCCTTGTGCATGCTAAGCAAGTATCCTACCACTGAGCCACACCCTCAGCCTCTGTTTCATATAGTTATATGTTTAATCTAATTTGAATGGTTTTTGTATATAACGTGATATGGTGTTTCAACTTTGATTTTCTACCATAAGGCTACTCAGTTGCATCATTATGTTTGCACAAATGGTATGACTCTACATCATGTACAACCAGAGAAATGAAAAGTTGTGCTCCATTTGTGTACAAGGAAATGAAATGCATTTTGCTGTCTTGTATTACTAATTGAAACAAATAAATAAATAATTTTAAATAAATAAACAAAAAAACAAATAAAAAAATAATTCATCTACTCTGTGAGCCCCATTGTCTTTTTACTAATGTCCATTTACTTGTTGGTGAGCCAGAGTCAATTTAGTGATTTGGTTATTTCAATTAAACCATGCTGAATAGGCCCAAGAAAAATTTATTTAAGATGCTCTTAAAGGCAAAATGTTTTTGTTAAATAACTCTTCTTGAGATAAAATTGGATTAGAAAATTTTCAAGTGGTAATGATTAGTAACAAGTATGTCTTCAAACTCTTTCCTCTAGGGAAGTGATGACAGCAAGATGGTGGGCTGAAAGGTGTCCCACTTGTATCCCCTCACGGCAACAAGAATATTGCAACCCTCCTCAGACAAAAGTACTTTTGTAGGAGTTTTGAGATTCAGATAACAGGTTGTAAAATTTTGATGGAGCCCAAGACCCCAAAGGAGTTTTTTGAAAGGGCAGGCTCACACCTGAGTGGCAGGTTTGTCAATAGTGGTCCCATCTGCAGATACAGAAATGACCTCCCTTCCTGAGACATTGGCTGCAGACCCATTTTTGCCTTGGCCCTGCCACCAGGATCATCTGTCAAAAGCTCTGGGAGAAGTCATGCCCACACGTGCCTCAGGTGACAAGCTGGCTGAACTTGGTCCTGAATACAGTCCCTGGGGCAGTTCTGTAACTTGGATTCAGCCCCTCTCAGATACTACCTTAGAGAAGACCTCTCTGCATAGGCACCCACTGGGGACTGGCCATCTGTGTCCCCAGAAGGCCACCCTACTTCAGTATGCATTCTGGATCCTGGAACTTGACTCCAGCCCCTCTCAGCTAATTTCACTGAGTCTTGAAGAGTGTAGCTTCACTGAGAGACAATTCAGCCATAGCTGCTCAAAGAACTCTTAGTTTACATGGACTGAAAAAATCCCTTCTTTTGAAACTAAGCAGAATATACATTGAGGAAGATGTTCACTTCTTACACTTTTAACTCATAAAGGCCAGATAATTCCAGACTTTACATCCTTTGGATGTAAAGTTTGTATTTCAATTTTCAAGCAGAATGAATCTTTACATTTTATTTATCTTCCACTAGAAATTTGACAGGATAGGATTCATACTCAAACTTGGGGGCATTTTTAGTTCATTACACTTTTACTATTTTTATATTATACTTTTATCTAATTGTAGAAATTCTGATGAGTATTGAATAATGCTCCTGCAAATAATTTGGGCTAAGATGTAGAGATGGGATCATCCCAAATTAATGAACATATACTTTAGAGCATCCTGTGGATAAAATCTTTCCTGCTTACCTGTGGTCTCAGGTGGATCCACAATGGAGCACGGGTTGAGATGGGTACTGGGAGCAACCTCATGAAGGTGGGGAAAAGACTGCCCTGCTAAACTGCCAGCCTTCTCCCCTTTGAGATGTCTGTCCCATGCTCTTGCTTTGTAACAGGCTTAATGGTTAAATCCAATGCACTGAGTGAAGAAAAAGCAAGGTGTGTTGGGGAAGGATGTGTCCCTGTCTCTTGCTCATTTGAGGTGGAGGGGCCACTACTATAGTACCTTTCTAGTTTTCCCTTACCCATCACTCACTCTGATCCAGAGGAAAAACAGTAAATTATTTTATTGGATAAAGAATCTGGCTTAAGCCTTTTTTACCTTCCCCTTATTATCTGTTTGAGAGAAGAGAGCATGTGTTTGGGGTGTGTCCTTGCCTAAGCTGCAAGCTTAGCTTTGACCCATGATAGACCAGTATTCCCTTGACTGGTAAGTGTCGAATTCAGAACAGAGAATTCACTGTTGTTCTCATTGTCTCCAACTGAGTTTTTTTTTTTTAATATTTTGTTGTAAATGGATACAATACCTTTATTTTGTTTATTTATTTGTATGTGGTGCTGAGGATCGAACCCAATGCCTCACACGTGTGAGGCAAGCGCTCTACTGCTGAGCCACAGCCCCAGCTCCTCCAACTGAGTTTTTAACCAACAATTGCAGCATTATTTGGATCTCCTGGTTTGTGACTCCTTATTCTTATAAGTGGTTAATGGATTATTGCCATCTCCAAAATTCTTCTCCCAGCTATTGTTCTGGTCTCCACTCTCTAATCTCAACACAGTAGATGAGCAATTCTTTTAAATAACTTGCTTTCTCATCTGCACTAACAGCTACATACGTTGCTTAGAGTAAAAGCTAAAGTCCATGCACCGGCCTATCAGGACCACAGGGACCTCACAACCATCATCTCGGTGACTTACCCACTGTGTCTATTGCCCAGACCACTCTTCTGCCTCCTTGTGGTTTCTTCAACACATAGCAGCCACGCTGGTGCCTCTGCATAATCTAATCCATCTCTCCAAACATTCTTCTCCCTGCTGATTGCTTGGTTGGTGGCCTCACTTGGAGTCTGAGTTCAAACCGCCTGTTGGTGAAGCCACCTCCTACTGCCTTATTTAAAATTGCACTCCCTCCTTCCATGCACACCCCATGTCCCTATTCACTTTATTTTCTTCATATTATGTGTCACTCTGGCCAAGTACACATTTGGATTATTTATTTTATTTACTGTTTTTAAGTAGAAAGTAAACATGTGGAAGGCAGGGGATGTTTGTTTTGCTTGCCATTGTGCTTGAAGTGCATGAAAAGTGTTTAATAAAAATATGTGAATTAAGTGAATAAAGTACTCTGTGCAGGGAGAAGAGAGGAGGGAAAGGGGAAGGAATGGGAATGAAATTGACCAAATTATGTTGTATGCATGTATGATCATCTTACAATGAATCTCGCTATTAGGCATAATTATAATGCACCAATAAAGAATAAGGAAAAAAAAAGAATTTGAAGACAGTTAAGTTCCTTAGAAGAGAATGAGGAAAGTAGATACCAAATCCAAATCATTCTGTATACAGGAGTATTGCTTTATTCAATTATTCAAATATAAATTGATTTATCAACAATACATAACTGAAGATAACCTATAATCTAACTTAAAAATTTATTAATTTGTAAATAGTCCAAACATTCAAATTCTTTTGAACACTGTGCAATAATATCCCTAAAAGCAGCTCTGAGGCACTAAATGACTGTGAAGTTTTGAATGAGTATTTGAAACACTAAAAGAAGAAGATCAGAAATGTTTTGAGACCAAAAGTAATTTCATGTATTCTAATTCCTTAAAACATTGGCAATCCACACACATAAGGTTCATATTTTGAATTGAGCTGATAGGGAAATTCAGCTAATCAGAACCCTTTATCATGCATCCACAGGTATCACTGAGAGCCTGCTAGCTGCTGACTGGGTAGGCAGACTAGTTCTTGCCTATAGGGATTGAGCAGTCTGTGAATTAGGAAGTCTACCACATTTTACTTCTTTCATCCTCTATGTTGGAGACAGGTTCTTATGCGTACCTCTCAAAGAGACCCTCACTTAGAAAAAGTTAAATGTGTTAAAGTTAATTTTCTTTCTCAAGAGCATCATTTCCTTGTAGAGAATATTGTCAATTAAAATGACTATTTCTACCACATCCTTAACATATTTTGCATGTGGCCTCTCTGTTTTTTCATCTTTTATATTTACTTTCTATATCCAACATCATTTTCTTAAGAAGAGAGAAAAAAAATAAAGAAAAGAGGCAGTATTTCCTCGCTATGGAAGAAGAAATTATCTGGCCCTAATCCTAATTAGTGCTGGCCATGCTGCTTAGAGCATGAGACAGAGATGCTGACGAGAAAATTCATTTGACAGTTTTCTTCTCAGTTTTGGGTTTATCATAAGATCATAATTACCTCCATTTTCTTTGTCTAATTGATTCAAGCCTATATTCCTCCTTTTTTAAAAATAATTATCAGCCTCTGGGATATTGATTTCACTTGTGATATAATAGACGGAAAAAAACTGAAGTTGACTTTATTGCTTTGGCTACTGGCAAAGCTTTAAAATGTGTTTTCCCCCTTCTGTGTGTAGCTAACAAATCATCTCAAATACTTTATAGGATTTAAATAAATAAATATTTGTTATGTAACAATAAAGTAATTCTTCCAGGTTATGAATGTGCTCTCAATCTCTAGAATTATTCTATTGCTTGAATTGATAGGTAAACACTATGAAAGATAAGTTTGATTTCTTAAAAAGTGGCATTAATTCAAATTTATGATTTGGGTTATCCCCCACCTCCAGGGAACCCTGTAAATCTAGGATTATTATAGATTCCAGAGTGGCATTGTGGCATATTAGCAGGGGCTCCACATTAGGAGTTTGGAGATAAAGCCAATTAGTGTTTTATAGCCTTGAGCCAATCCTTAGACCTTTACACCTAGATTCCTCTTTAGAAAAATGTAGATGTCTCTTGTCCAGCTTTATTTATAAAATTTTTGAGAGGCTGAGAAAGAACTTCAAGTATTATAAGAACGCTATCTATACATCTTTTAAAAATTGTGAAGGTACGTTTGCGTGAACACAAGAGATTTTTTTTACTGTCCTGCATACTGTGTTCACATTGGTATTAGGCAAATGTCAGCATTAAGAGAATCTTTGAAGATTAATATAATTTAATTAATTTTATTAATCTTTGCAGATTAATGAAAAATCAAGATTCATTGCAATCATAGTATTCAAGTAAAAAAATTATGTGCAGTCAAATACTTTAACATATACTTCTAGATTAAGACTATAAATGGTTCCTGATAGTGATGGATTTTTATGGAATTAAAATAATTATATAGAATAAAATATGCTACCTCATTACTGATTAGGAATCAGGAACTGAAAAGAATTGTTTATGTTTCATTTCTCAAGTAGGAATATCTTTCTGATCATGCATCTGTGAAGACAGTACATTCTGTTCTAATTTATGCAGAAAGTCCCAGCTTATAGATGGATTATGTCCCCAAAGTACATTTTAAGTAAGGTTTTTGGAGAGAGACGACTCTTCTCTTCTACCAATTAAAAGGAAAACAACACCCTTCATGATCTGGGATTTTCCATTTTCTTGCCTCTGCTGAAACTATGGCACCCTCCTGCCTAGAACAAGTTGGATTTTACTTGTTTATTAAGGGCTAAGACTGTAAGTCTTTGGGGAATTGAGACCATATTTATTCATTGATGAGAACTGACGTGTCCCATGTTTTACAGCCTTTTGGGGTCATCCTTTCCTTTAATGTGCAAATATAATAGCAAGAGCTTCACCCAGCACAACCCAGGGAGTCTGGGCTCCTTGTTCTTATAACCCAAGAGAAAGTTAAGTAGAGTTAGCAAAGGCTGGTGACCCTAATACTTTGCAGTATCTAAATAAGGATGTAGATGACATGCTCCTAGAGGCCATCAGCCATGCCTGACATGGGGTCCCCCACAATCCCTTCAACATCTTTGCTTGCCTTTGTGTCCCTGGGACTCACTCTTCTTTCCCTTATGGAAACCCCTATTTCAATTTTTCCTAGGTTCTTAGCACCCAGTCCCCAGTGCTCCTTTCTTCTGTTGGCTCATTAATGAACCAAATAAACAAACAGGAAAAAAAAATCATTTGATATAATCTGTCAGAAATCTGTTGCCATCTGGTTCCAACCAGTTTTTGCAGTGAAGAAAAAATTACTATATAGAAAAATTAGCAAATCCATATGAAGCTTTGGACTTTTTACCAGTGCGTAAGGCTTCCCCCAAACTGTGCTTCAACAGTGACTAACGACTGCAAAACTTACTAGTATTCACTAGATTGATTCCTTGAGACAAGTGAGAAATTGGCTTTTGTACCCTTAGAAATCACTGGAAGTAAATTGCTTCCTAGAATTTAAAAATAGTAGTTTTGTCTTGTTTTTGGTAATAAGGAGTTCAAAATGCTTCGCTACATTTTATCTCCAGCATATACCCTATTCATACTTTGCACTGAATTCATGTTTTTTGATGAATCACTGAATGGATGAGAAACCAGTGGTGTTCATGCCTAAATTAATTGTCCTTGTTGGAAGTAGCTTCACTTTGACTTACCATAACATTTTATAAGTACCTTTCTAATGTATATTATTACTTCCTCCTTTGTATCATGCTAATTCTGTCCCTTTCATGTTTCCTACTATAATGTAAGTGCAGAGATAAAAGTGAATTTGTATTTTTGGTGCTAGTTGTTGCTCTTCAGTCTCTGGTTTTCTATTCCTGTTGCTCAGTAGGTTTTACTTAAACACTGGCCCTGGGCACAGGTACCTAAGAAAAGGCTGTGGAGAATTAACAGATGCTAGTGACTAACACTTTGCAGAAGAGGAGTATTTTTACAAAGAGTATTTTTAAAATATCATTGTATATTTCAGACATATTCTATAACTTTTCAGACATCTTGTAGTAGACATCAGTACCCAGGTAGACCTATTTATTTGTCCATCAATATCCATTTCTTAATTCAACGTAGCATCACAAGAGAATGAAAGTAATAAACAACCATCTAAGACGGTCATTCAAATCTAATGAGCGGACACCTGAAAAGACCTTCCCACAGTACTGGGCCCATAGTAAGCATGCTGTAAATGTTAGCTATAATTGTTATTGTTATTATTCAAGAAAAAAAATTGAAGTCATCCATTTGTCAGGACTGACTGGGTATTGAGAACAAAAAAGTCCCCAATCTAGTGAGAGACACAGACACTTGAAGAAACCCTACATTGAGGGTGAAGAGTGCTCCTGCCAAAGCACCAGTAAACTGTAGGAGTTCAGAGGTAGGATGAATAACCCACCTGGGAACTAAGCTGGTATTCCCAAGGTGTTCAATCAAAATTAAAATGCAGTTATAGCTGCTAGGCATGGTGGAACATGCCTGTGAATCCAGTGGCTGAGGCAGGACAATTGCAAGTTCAAAGACAGCCTCAGCAACTTAGCAAGACCCTGTCTCTAAATGAAATATAACAAAAGGGCTGGGGATGTGCCTCAGTGGTTAAGTGCCCCTGGGTTCAATACTAGGTACCACCCCTACCCTCCAGAAAAAAAAGTAGTTAACTATAACAATCAGTGGAAAAATATTTATTTAGTAGGAATAATCATTTGAAACAGGAAAAAGTGGTGAAATTTAAAAATAATTTTCAATGTAGATTTAAAGTTGGCAGCTGATGAGGTGCTGGCTACGCAGAGAATTCTTGGTATTTTGTGTTCAATTTGGCAGAAAAATTGGGGTTTCAGGAAAATGCAGTGCCTGAGGCATGGCAGAACTCAAAAGAAAAGGCTTATGTGAAGACAGAACAAAGTTGTGTATGGTCAGAGTCTGTCCATCCATGACTATGGACATCTAGATATGTCCACCACCAGCATGGGGACTGAAGGCCAGCTATTTAAAGGTAGCCACAGCAAGAGATTCTCAGGAGGGAAGTAGAGACTTTCTGAACATCCAGACCTTGATTTAGAGGGTAGATAGACCACAGGTAGGAAGGGAATCCCTCATAAACAAAAAGACCTGGCTCTCTTGTTTGAGGCACTGTATAGCCCTAATTAGAGCCCAGCATGAGGGAGGTGAGCTGATCTTATTGAAGGGACAACCAGCGCAGGACAAACTCGGTCAGTAATTTTTGGTGTGTATGATATGCAAAGAATAGGAGGTAAAGATGCTCCAAAATGACTCCATATTGAACATGCAAAATCCAATAGTTTCTTTTTGTCTTTCCTCAATCCTCCCTTCTTCCTATTTGATATGTCATTGATGTCTCTACATTTATTGTCTGGACGGTGTCAGTCTATACATCTTGCTGTCACTCTTCATCATTTTTTTCTCTCATCTCTTTTGACTAGTCTATCAAGAAGTCCTGCTGACTGTACTACTTAGAAGTCTCAAGTATGTACTTCCTCTATATTTATCTCTCAACTTTCCCTGGAATAGGTCTGACTTCCTGATCTAATGCAAGGGTTTTATCACATGGAGCTCTATGATTTCTGTCTCTTTCCTGACTCATATGGTCTTTTATGAACGTAGGCTCTGTGGTGATCCGGTCTCTGTCTCAGCTATTCAAATCTGCCTTTGAAACTAGAAAACAGCCATGGTATTCAAATGAAAGGTCATGCCCGTGTTCCAGTCAAATTTTAATTGCGGACATTGAAATTTTAATTTTACGTATTTTTGTATGACACATCATTCTTTTTTTTCAAATTTTAAAAATCCCTTTAAAAGTGAATAAACCATTCTTAGCTCACAGGTTGCAGTAAAACAGGTGGCGGGCAAGATTTGACCCAAGGACTTTAATTTTAAGTCTCTTGCTTCATGTTGTCATGGGTGACCTTTTCAATAACTGCAGAAACAATCAAGTTCAGATGTGGTTCATTGGGCCACAACTCGCCCTTCCCTTGAGTGCTTGCCTGCCACCTCGGTGGCTGTTCTCATCTCCTGCCTCTTGACTTTAAAGCTCCGTGGGCTTTAGTCACACTGCGTTATTATTTGTGACTCTAAAAATACTACCAGGATGTTAACACTTTTCTTCCTGTTCTAGTATCTGCCCCTCCATAGTTTGTTTAATTAGCTGACTTCCTCCACAGGAACCCATCTATGTCGTTATCCTCATTACTGTTCTCTTTGAATCTCCAACTCAGCAGAATGTATTACTTGTTTAGTTTTATTCCCTTGGTACTTCACACTAATTTTTTTTCCATAGAGATTATCATGTTTCCAATATCTCTTTAAGAAAATTACTTCTCTCTGTTCTTCTGGCCATGAGCTGCTTAGCACGTAAAAAAAGTGCTCAATACAGATTTTTGGAATAGATGAATGACTTATTTAAATTATCCATTGTTGATAACTCCACATGATCATCATTATTTGTTTTTCAGATTGTTCACAGGGAAATAATTTTTTGGCTAAACACAAGCCAGGTCAATAACTGAATTACAACATCGGACTAAAAAATTAGCCAGCATTCTCTCTTAAAATGTCGTGAATTTTATTACAGCTCCTTTTTTGCCTGAGGATTTCTGATTCATGCCTCATCTTTCTTGGAAAACATTCTTCTTGGTCAGAACATCCGGTGCACATAATATAGGACCCTAAACAATGAGTCAAGAACCCTCGACACTGAGATTTGGGGGCTCTTGTGGGAATTCCTCAAGTTTTCTTTTAGCTGCTGATTGACATTTTACGTTTAATCTTGGAACTTAATCATTTTTATTACAGTTTCCCAAAATTCTATCTAGTAAAAGGAATATAAATCTGAGAGAAGTTATGCAATCATCTGTTATTAGTCATGACCATGTTAGTATGAACTAGAGGGTGATAATAAATTCTGTGTGAAGGATGATGAATACATGAATATCCTGAACTCTTCAAGAGTTGGATTAAAAAAAAAACACTGTATGGAAAATGATCTTACTCTCTTATATTATGTCAAGAGCATCTGTATAAAGTACTGAATTATAGTGGTAGTCTATTTTCTCATGTGCAATGCTCCTGAATGCTAAAATTCATGGAGTAGATTGCATGCAACTTATAATTTTTTTTTCATGTAACAGAATGATGTGACTATCATATAAGGTGAAACCTATAATTACTAATATTGTTTTTTCTTTCATGAAAAGAATTCCTCCATCCATTTCCATCATCTCTTTGGAAATAATCATCAATTATTCTTGGATCGATTACATTCCATGTTAATTTCTTTGTTATTATCTATATTCCTGGCTTTTTTGGTCAGGTAAGATTTTGAAGGGGAAAAATAGGAAAGCCATTCTATATAGCCTTAAAGAATAAGTAAAAAATGCAAAAACATTTGATATTATAAAATAATAATTTAATATTCATTTTATTACAATTCTAAATTTTCAATTTGTGTTTTTCTTAGATATGGAAGAGATTATACTATGTATAGATCATTATTTCTACCTTGTCTTTTTTTTTCTGTTTGTGTTAGTTTTTTTCCTATGCCTCCAAATCCATTTATGTTTCATTTTATGTTTTTATTGCTGTGTTATAATTAGACACAACATACTCTGTGGCAAACTCATATGTGCACACAATTTGATCAATCTCATTCCCTCGTACTTCCTCTTTCCCTCCCTTCCTTCCTTCTCCTGATTCCCTTCCTCTCCTCTGCTGGTCTTCCTTCTGTTTTTAAATTGGTGCATTACAGTTATACTAAAAGTGGAATTCAGTTCACTGTGATTTATTCATACACATGCACTCAGCATAATTTGATCCATTTCCTTCGCCAGTACCTCCCTTTCCCTCTCCGGCTCCCTCTCTCGGTCCCCTTCCTCTACTCTGCTGCTCTCCCTTCTATTTCCCTGAGTTCTCCTCTAGCTTCTGCATATGAGAGACATCTGAGTCTGGCTTATTTCACTTAGCATGATGTTCTCCAGGTCCATCCATTTACCAGCTTAATGGCATAATTCGTTCTTCTTTATGGCTGAGTAGAATTCCATTGTGTATAGACACCACCACATTTTCTTTATCCCTTCACCTGTTGATAGACACCTGAGCTGGTTCCATAGCTTGGCTAATGTGAATTGCGCAGGTGTAAATATTGGTGTGTAGGACTCAGTATAACATTCTGATTTTAGTTCTTTGGGATAAACACTCATTTAGGTTCTATTAATATATGATTGATTTCAAATAGTATGTTGTTTTCTTGTTTTCCTGTGTTCATAAACATAGCTGACCTTGAATCACTAAATAATAATTAAAAAAAGACTCATAAAAATGTTCTAGCTAAGACCAGCTAAGATAAAGTTCAACAGAAACAAAGAAAGTTGGCAAAACCTAGTCAAATCAGTTATTAGTCATGAAGTAGAAAGGAGAGGACAGATTTTTAACTTGGGAGATTTTTATTCATTCCTTCTTGGACTATTTCTTCCAGCCCTGCTCTTTCCCCCTGCTCCTTCTGATGCCCTGATGACATGAATGTTGGATGTTTTCTTGGAGTCTCCCAGGTCCCTGAGGCTGTTTTCATTTGTCTCCTCAGTTTATTTTCCTCTCTGTTGTTCAGATAGGATGACTTCTCTAATCCTTCAAGTTCACTAATTCTTCATTTTGTCCTCTCCTCTACATTTTGCAGTTGAGTTTTTAAATTTTGGTTGTATTTTTCAGTTCTCATTTTTTCCATTTGGTTCTTCTTCATATTCTCTATTTTGTTGCCAAGAGTATTTTTTTCACTCATATCAAGTGTGTTCGTACTTGCTCTTTGAAGCATTTTTATGATATTTTATCAGATGATTCTAGTGTCTTTGTCATGTCAGTGTTTACACCTGTTGATTGTTTGTAGTTGTTATTGTTGTAGTTGGTATATGTCCTGATATTCCCAGTTCTTGGTGGAAGTGATTTTTCAATTGAAATTTGGACATTCAGGGTATTATGTTATAGAACTTTGACGATTTAAATCCTCTGCTTTTCCTGGCTTCTGTGGATAGCATCTCAGCAGGCTGCAGGAGTCTGGTCACTGCCAGGAGGGGTGGAGGTTCAGAGTCCTCACTTGGCCTCCTTTGACATGAGGGACTTGAGGTAGGATGGGACAATTGTCTCTTCATTGCTACTGGACAGGATGGGAATACTGCTCTTCATAGGCCTTAGCTGGTATCATGCTGGCTGGGTGGGCAGGAGGGTTTGCTACTGGGAAGAGGGTTGGGAGGGACTGGCCTTGTTGGCAGACTCTGAACTGGTCCTCCTTCAGGAGTGCAGGCGGCAGGGGGAGGTACCTGTTACCGCTGGGTGGGGAGGAGCCTAGGCCTTGCTGGTAGGAGGCGAGGGTAGGGTTGTTATCTAGAAGTTTTCTTTCTTGTTTAGGCTGCCCATTTTCTGACACTTGGGCTTGGAAAGAGCAGGCTGTGTGGAACGACGCCTTTTTTCTGTCGGTGCCCAGTGATGTTTCTGGGTTGCTGACTTCTCTAGCTCCAAATTGGGAATATATGAGACAGAGAGAGAACCTAGAAAATTCACCCCTGTGTCATTCCTGAATCCCAAATTTCCTAGATGTCTCCCTTTTTTCCACCTGTCCAAGCATTCCTATCTTCATTCTATGTATTTTCAGAGTTTTAACTTATATTTAGTTTTTACTTGTATTTCAGACCTTATGAAATGTTATTAGTGTTTTTCATCTCAGCTGATATAAAATACATTTTGGAATAGTCTATGTATGGACTCAGTTATAACATGAATTTGATTATATATGTATACACACACTCTCTCTCTCACACACACACACACATACCAAAGGACATAACAATTAGAAAAACTAGACTGATAGACTTCTTTGCCTTTGAACCAGTAGCTTAAGCAAAAAAATCAAGGCAAATTTTTCATAAGAATGAATCAGTGATCTCTCACTTAACATACTGATTAAAGTACAGTTGTGATATGCCAAGTTTGCAGCATATTTCACACAATAGGATTTATTGTGTTTGAAAAACACAGTAGTATTTTTAAATCTTACATTCAAATATGTGTACAAATAATTACTATCAGACATCTGCAAATTGCCTAAAACTCTACTGGATGGTATACACTGGTGGGTAAGGATTTGTTATGTCCACTCTGATGATCCTCTAAGTCATCTGTTTAATGTGTCTGTGGCACACTGGGACTTGGGATGCTGTTTGTAGCCAGGGATCAGTTTTGGGCATTACAGTGCTAAATGATCTGTGTAGGAGCCAATCTCCCACTTGGCTAGAATGTCAACCATTACTTTGCAACACTGAGGCAGATTGTCCCATATATCAGGTCTCGAGGAGTCATTGTAGGGTACCTCTGGGAGGGCTTGATTATATGAGTAGTTACTCCAATTGCTCATGGCTGCAGCTGTTATTGGCATTCTAGTGAGAATGTTAGGAATTAATCCTGTAGCTCAAATTCAGTGAGTCAAAGAGAATTGCTATGAGTCTCATAAGTTAAAAGAGGGAGGGAGGGAGGGAGGGAGAGAGAGAGAGAGAGAGAGAGAGAGAGAGAGAGAGAGAGAGAGAGAGAGAGAGAGAGAGAGAGAAACCCCACACACCAGAAAGAAAAAGAGAAAACCTTCCCGGGTAAATTCCTCAATAGCCCTATCAACAAGGTGCTGAAATTTTTAAAAACTAGTCCCTTGTCAGCTTTATAGATGTGGTCCACGAGCTTCGGTGGATGTGTTTTCGTGTCTTCTTATAGAAAAAAAATAAATTCAGCCTCCTCTGGTCACTGTTAGCTTCCACTGAGAGGCTATAAAAGTGCGAGCAACTACAGATGCCTTTTAAATGTGCACCGACTGAAATCCCAAAGAAGAGCAAACACTCATTTTATGAGGCTTTTGTTGATGCCATGTGTCCCCACAAATGCACAGTTCATGTTATGAACTAGGCCTGTACCTCATTTTGATTCATAGCAAATTTATACCATGAAAAAAAAAAGGTTCCATGCCCCTGGAAAGCACATTGAAGAAGCCAACTGAGACTCCTACATCCTCATTTATGGCTGGCTCTCTTTGCGTTACTGTGCAGTATATTGAAGCATATTGTTCACGTCAAGAGGAGTAGGTTGGCAAAGGGGAGGGAAGAAAAGACATTTTGTCTTACATGTTACAGTGTGTAGGTTGTTTTTGGTTAAAATTATATACATTCATGAAGCCCATTGTTTTTAAGCAAATATATTAAATTCATATTGTTTCCTATGAAAAGAGAATGCTTTAAAATGCTGCCAGAACAGAAGAATTTGGGGGCTTTCTGGTTTCTAGTTGTTTTTATAAGAAATGTGCATTAAAATGAATGTTCTCCATTTTAACAAATCTTCAGGTTTTCAATGTAAGTTTTAAGTCACTTGGAACAAAGTCTTTTGACTGAGATGTATGTAACATTTGATCATATTGTGGTCTGATTATGAGGAGCTGAAGCCCTATATAAGGAATTCTACCTATGATAAGGTAGAAGCCCACCACAAGCAGTTTCATATTTCTATGTTGTATATGTTTTATTTTCTACATTATGAAATTGACTGTTTTATCTTTTGTGATGAGTTAGGCATTGGCCACAACAAAGGTGTGCACACTGCTCATTAGGATGCCTTCTCATGATTCGGAAACACTTGTTTTATTGGTCTTGAACACATTATAGTTTCCCCTGCAGATGAGGATTCAAGTACCCTGTGAACACTGGATCTCAAAACTACTCACTGAGTTCTTCAGAAATACATTTTATGCATAATTTTTTTCTTTTGCTGTCTCTAGCACTAAAAAATTCAAGACCAAATCTTTATGGAAAATGTTCTGGAGTTTCTTATCTTGAAGAGTATGTCTTCAGCTATCATTTTAAAAACATATTGTCCACGTAAATGTACCAAATCTCTGACCTTTTCAAGGCTTCTGTCTTCTGAATCAGATTACGATCATTTATCTCTTAACTTGCTTCATTTTTTTTTTTTTGGCAAAGAATTCTGGCCTCTGCATTACTTGATTTTTTAAGTAAACCTTTTTTATTATTCTACATGCACTATTTTTTGTATTTTCCAGGTTTTTATTGCTAATTAATATTGTTTTTATATCATGCAACAAAGAACTTTATAATACCATGCTTCAAATGATGCAGTAATTTTCATTTATCTTCATCAAGATTAAATAATTCGATAACACTTATTATATGCCAGAATAAAAGTGGGAATTTAAAAAAAGAGATTGATAACAGTTGCTAGCTCAGCACCCACAGTACAGAGGTGACAGAGAAGAAATCAAACAAATAAATTTTATATGATTTGGAAAACATAGTAAATGAGAACTCAAAAGAGCCCAATATGAGGTCAGGAGAGGAAGTGAGTCACTGTTGTCTGCAGGGATTGGGGAAAGTTTTGCAGAAATAATACCATTTAATTTACAGTCGTGAACTGCATCAAGTGACAGAGTGGGAGGGTAGTCTCAGCAGCCATTTTAAATAGATGTCTGATTTCAGCAAGTTGAGAGTGACAGCAATGAGGAAGTCATCATGGTTAGGTCAGACAATGTGACACCGTGGGGAAGAAATAGTTTTGTACTTGGTTCCTGAGGATGAGTGTATATTGGTGGATTAATCCAACTCTGCTTAGGTCAGTACCATAAAGAGATTAACTGATAACACAGGAATTCTCTGAAAGAATAGCTGAGAAAGTGGAGAGAAGATGAATGATAGAACGAAGGCAGGAGCTAAGCAATGGGGAAGTCAAACAATAAAAATTTGAGGAGCAAACCACACTTGGACTGGGGAAAGTTCTCACGAACAGTTTGCTAGCAGCATGCCATCTTTTTTATTTATTGGTACAGTTATTTTATTTTTAAACTTTTAAATTTGTTTTAATTAGTTACACATGAGAGTATAATGCACTTTGATACATCATATATAATTTCTCATTCTTCTGGTTACACACGATGTGGAATCTTATCAGTCGTATAGTTAGTTATACATTAGTACATACGGTAATAATGTCTGATTCATTCTACTGTCCTTCCTACCCCCACATCCCTTCTCTTCCCTTCACTCCCCTCTACCTAAAATAAAGTAACTCTATTCTTCCCTCACCCCCCACCGATTATGAATTAGCATCCGCATATCAGAGAAAACATTGGTTTTGGGGATTGGCTTATTTCACTTAGCATGATATATATATATATATATATATATATATATATATTACTTATATATGACAGCAGAATGCATTATAATTCTTATTACACATATAGAGCACAATTTTTCATATCTCTGGTTGTATACAAAGTATATTCACATCAATTCATGTCTTCATACCTGTACTTTGGATAATAATCATCACCATGTTCCACCATCATTTCTAACCCCATGTCCCCTTCCTTCCCCTCCAACCCCTCTCCCCTATCTAGAGTTCGTCTATTCCTCCCACACTTCCTTTCCTTATCCCACTATGAATCAGCCTCCTTATATCAAAGAAAATATTCGGCATTTGGATATTTGGGATTGGCTAACTTCATTTAGCATTATCTTCTCTATCCATCCATTTACCTGCAAATGCCATGATTTTATTCTCTTGTATTGCTGACTAATATTCCATTGTGTATATATGCCACATTTTTTTTATCCATTCATCTATTGAAGGGCATCTAAGGTTGGTTTCACAGTTTAGCTCTTGTGAATTTTGTTGCTATAAACATTGATGTGGCTATGGCCCTGTAGTATGCTGATTTTAAGTCCTTTGGGTATAGACCGAGGAGAGGGACAGCTAGGTCAAATGGTGGTTCCATTCCCAATTTTCCAAGAAATCTCCATACTGCTTTCCATATTGGCTGCACCAGTTTGCAGTGCACCAGCAGTGTTGTGAGTGTACCTTTTCTCAACATCCTTGGCAACACTTATTGTTGTTTGTATGCACAATAGCTGCTGTTCTGACTGGAGTGAGATGAAATCTTAGAGTGGTTTTGATTTCCATTTCTCTAATTGCTAACGAAGATGAACATTTTTTTTCATATATTTGTTGATTGATTGTATATCCTCTTCTGAGAAGAGTCTGTTCAGGTCCTTAGCCTGTTTATTGATTGGGTTATTTGTCTTTTGGTGTTTAACTTTTTGAGTTCTTTATATACCCTAGAGATTAGTGCTCTGATGTGTGAGGAGTAAAAATTTGCTCCCAAAATGTAGGCTTTCCATTCACCTCGCAGATTGTTTCTTTTGCTGAGAAGAAACTTTTAGTTTTAGTCCATCCCAATTATTAATTCTTAATTTTAATTCTTGTGCCAAAGGATTCTTATTAAGGAAGTTGGGCCTAATCCCACATGATGAAGATTAGGGCCCACTTTTTCTTCTACTAGACACAGAGTCTCTGGTTTTATTCCTAAGTCCTTGATCCATTTTGAGTTGAGTTTTGGGCATGGTGAGAGATAGGGGCACTTAGCCTGATATTCCCCAGCTTCATCCATTTACTGGTAAAGCATCATGCCATTTTAAGGGGCCACTGCAAAACCTCAAAGGGAATACTATATGTCCTTTTATGAACCTCAACCTCTGTTTCATGTTGGTTCAAGCAAAGGTAGTTTTTAAATTAGAAGACATTCAAGTATGATTATTGACCAAGGGAGATATCTTGGTAAGCATGAAACAAATTCGCCCCTCAATCCTTTAGCATGAGCGTGGCCCGCCTGGCACCTTGATTTCTGATCTCTAGCCTCCAAGATTGTGAGATAATAAAATTCTGTTGTTTAAAGCTACCCAGTTTATTATAGCAGCCCTAGGAAACTTATACAGATATCATTGTTTCCTTTAGACAACTAAGGGCTAAAAGCCCCTGGACCTATCGCCGAGTTCTCAAGTGTCCATTGAGAAATTTGAGGGATAGGTAAAAACAGACCTGGGAAGAGAGGTAAGGACCAGGGAGACATCATCACAATCTTCTTAGATTAATATGCTAATGTTAGATTGCTACCAAACAATCAGAAGGTATACATCAGTTTCACCAGATTCTTTAATATTTACTGACTAGGGGAGGTGAACCCCAGAAAGATTACTAGAGCTGGCAATGTAGACGTTTTTATCTTGCTGCGAGGTTCTCTGGATTTGGAGAGGAGGCTAGGTAAACTGTCAAGATCGAGCGATTCTGGTATGAATCAAGATACAGCTTGGCTGATCAATTGAATCTAGCAGGAGAGATGGCAATTCTTGAATGAGGCACTGTATTTGTTTCCCCGGGTTATACTAATAAATCACTGCAGACTGGGTGGCTTAACAACTAGAAATTTATTTTCTCCTGGTACGGGAGACTGGAAGTCTGAAGTCAGGGTGACAGCGGGTTGGTTTCCTCGGGGGCCTTTCTCCTCAGCTTGCACATGGCTGCCCTCTTGCTCTCTTTTTATATAATCTTCCCTTTTTGCAAATGTACCACCAGAGTCTCTGTTCATCCCTCTTTATAAGGATACCAGACAGATTGGATTAGAGTCCACTGTGATGGACTCATTTCAACTTAATCCTCTCTCTTTACATATTCTCTCTACAAGTACACTCATATTTTGAAGTACTTCAGTATAATTTGGAGGGACATAATTCATCCCTTAATAGGTGCCTATGAGAGCTAAATGTTCAAGGTAATTGAGAAATTCCTCCATTCCTCCCTTGCTCCCCCCATGACCATTGTGAGTCAGCATCCTCATATCAAAGAAAACATTCGGCCTTTGGTTTTTTGGTATTGGCTTACTTCACTTAGCATGATATTCTCCAACTCCATCCATTTATGCAAGTGTTTCTGTGTCCTATAACTGGGAAGCTTTAAAATTTTAAATGAACTAACACTAGAATTAAAAAACATTGTACATATTTAAAAAATGCCACTTACTGAGGATAGCAACTGGACACATACCATAGGTAAAAAAGTGTTCCTGAGTTGACCTTCGGAATTGAAAGACCCACCACCGAATCATCCACTGGCAGCTAATCCTCTCACACATTGTCTCATAAATGAAACAGTGAACAGCAACTGAAGGTTTGAAATGAGATCAGAGCTACTGATACTTCAGAAAGAAATGAGTTTCTTTATGACATTTTCCAGGCTTGACTCTTTTCTCTGATTTCTTGTGAGAATTGTTTTGCTCATCTACACAAATGCTCAGTAAGAACAGTGCAGGATGTTGTGTTCCTTGTCCCCACCTGGAGATGGAGCCGCAGTGCAGTGTCTGCCCATAGAGAGCAGATACTATTAAAGCTCGTGAGAAGCAGAACGATTTAGACCTAGTGCTGGCCTGAGGGTTGTGAAATGTGGGTTATCCTGCTTCCTTACACGACATGTGTGCTGTGTAACCCTCCCTGACCTTTCTTTGGCCATTGCTGAGAAACTGAAAGACAATTTCCCTGAACAAAATGTTAGCATGATAGGAAATACAGTCCCTCATTGATTGTCCCACTAACATTAGGCCAGCATAGAATAAATGTCACCTGGGGACATTAGGGACAACATGGCAGAAATAAAGGAGGACTAGGAGGGAATAGAAGCAGAATTCCAGCTGGTAACGGATGAATAAGGCTCACTGTAGGTCTAGAAAGCAGGAGACCCCTTCCTGATAAGTGGTACTAGGCACTGTTTTTAAGTACTTTACAATCATGAGTTTTTTTTAAAGGCAGGTTTCTCTTATTTCTAATGATAGAGGAAGGAATGGAATTTAGAGATGGGCTAAATAAGTCTCCCAAAGTGGCACATCTAGTACATGGTAAATGCGGGATTGGAACCCAGGCAATCTGAATCTGTACTTTTCAACCACCCTGCCATGCTGTCTCTCTTGGAAGAAAGGCTAAACATTTCATGCTTTCTCTATCAAACAGAGAGCAGGGGCCCCAGGTCCAAGACAAAGAAGAGTCAGAGGTGACAAGGTGAGAACAAGTCACTGAATTTGAAGTTTAGGTGACTTGGCAGTAATGAGTTACTAAGTTCAAGGAGCACAGGAAACTCTCCATAGGAAAGAGGTTTATTAAAAAATAATCAGAGTTCTCCTCTTGCTGTCTCACCAATCAGAGGAGACATTCTCAGATTGTGAAAGGATAAAAACCCGACTCCGATGGCAAATGGGGACATCTGGAGGGAGCTGGAGTCCAAAGGGATGTGAGAAGAAATGAGTCCATACCTGGGTGAGAAACCTGCCTTTTGAGGTTTTTCAAAACTAGCCACAGCCCTGGGGGCTGGCAGGGATCCTGATGGACAAACAAGATGTCAGAGGTTCAGAGGATTGGCCCTCTTCACCACCAGGTGAACTAACCTGTCCAGAAGATACAGCATAATTGCTTGACATGATATCAAGTCCTGAGAGACTATAGCTTTGGTTTGAAGCAGCTAATAGACTGCCTCTCCAGTAGCTAAGCTGGGGCTCCCTGAATCATCCTGGGTAACTAAATCCCAGATCCTGCTCCTCTTGGTTGCTCTTTTTCTAGCTCTGGCTCTAATAACTTCTGGTCCAACATCCACTTCCTGCTCCCGCCACTTGGCCTGGACCTCCATTCATCACCGGCATCTCAGCCCACACACACAGTCACGCTGTCAGCCTCCGTCTGGAACAACACCATACCTCTGTCACTTAAGCAATTAACTTTATAACTGAGTCTGACAGTGCTTCCGACACACCATGTCAGCAACGCCATCGTCCCCCTCCCCCTGCACAACAGAGCAGTGAGTGGTTACAGGAACCTTTATTTTATAGCAGATCTTTAGGTGGTTTTGTAGTTAATTATCTCAGTGTCACAGAATGTGCTCAGTACTCTAGTAATAAATATGAAAATTACCTCATGGGGGATTTGATCATGACAAGCTATGGTGTTTTCTTTCTAATCAGCTATTTATCAAGTTAAAGCATGTTCAATTTTCAAGTAAAAATCTATTTGTTTTATTCATTTAATCATAGAAAGTTGGGCTCTAATTTCTACTAGAATATTTCATATAGGAAAGGTTTTCTTTTAAAAGTGGAGTTCAGTTTCCCAAAAGTTCATTTTTAAATTTTTTTTACTGTTCAAAGCTGAGTTCTATTTTTCTGGTTATTTTTCCAGAAACAAAACTTCTAAAGGTTGTGTTTTGCTCTGGTTAGTGTCTGGTACCTTGGAGTATAAGAGACACACTCTTTGAGTGTTCCTCTCATTTTACAGCACCTTCTGCATCATAAAATCAATGAAGTGCTTGTTTGTTTCAGTCTGAAACACAGATGCTCCTAGACTTTGAATGCTTATTGGTTGCAACATCATAAAGTTGAAAAATCGATAGGTCAAATCAGTGAGCTATCTGTGCATTATGTTGCCCTGATTGTTTCATAAGAACGCCTCATAAACATTTTCCAATCCTTCTTTACTAAAACATAAGAAATCTGGAAAATATTTATTGAGTGATGAACATGTGCAAGGGACTTTGGTGCACTTTGAGCCTTATAGAAAGAGGAACATTTTTACCTTTTCCCTACCCTTCTGCACCTTAGAACACAGAAAGTATAGCTTAAAGCTTATTAGTTCTATAAACTTTGGATGATAAATATCTACTAGAAATAATTGACGAAAGAAAAATTTTTGTTGTTGATATACTTGAGAAACCTGGAAAGAACATTAATTGATTTTCTGTTTTCAAAATGCTTGACAATAATTTGTTTTTTTTAAAAATCCTGCAATTGGGCTGGGGATGTGGCTCAAGCGGTAACGTGCTCGCCTGGCATGCGTGCGACCCAGGTTCGATTCTCAGCACCATATACAAACAAAGATGTTGTGTCCGCCGAAAACTGAAAAATAAATATTAAAAAATTCTCTCTCTCTCTCTCTCTCTCTCTCTCTAAAAAAAAAAAGTCCTGCAATAAATATGAAAGGATGGTGTTCATATTCCTGAAAGCAAACAAACACAGGAGAATGTGAATGTCAGATCAGGCGGGGCAGACAGCGACCAAAGGAGGCAGATTTAAAAGGGCCGCTGAACAGGCATTATTGAGATATCACTCCTGGGCGGAACTCGATCAGACCCACAGAGGGGACAGGGGAAGGGTCTGAGGAGAAACCGTGTGGAAGCTCGATCAGACTGGACTTTTATGGGGCTTACAGCAGGAAGGGAAGGGCTTGGGACAGGAAAAGGTGTTTCTAGGGACCCTTGCCCCCTTGGAGTTTGTCAGGGGAGTTGGCTGAACTCCAGGATTGGCCAGGGGGTCCTGCTGATTGACAGGCTTTTGTCAGGAGATCTGGATGATTGACAGGCATTTCCGCCGGCATTTGATTGGTGTTCTTTTCCGGAGTGGGCTGCTTTGTTCTAAGTAGCCACCCAGTCGCCACCGCTGACCTAACAGTGAACTGCCCGGGTGTGAAATGAACACCCTGTTTCTGAGTGGCATGAATATTCTCATTGGTTTGCTGTTGTACTCTTTTTTAAAAATTTTTTTTGCAAAATTTTTATTGGCTCTTTTCAGTTACATATGACAGCAGAATCCATTTTGACATAATTATACAAGCATGGAATAGCTCATATTCTAGTTAGAGTCCTATTCTTATGGATGTACGCGGTGGTGGGACTCACTGTGTTGTTTTCACATATGTACCTGGGAAAACACTGTCAAATTCATTCCACTGTCTTTCCTTTGCTCATGCCTCCTCCCTTCCCTCCATTCCCCATAGTGGCTCAATTTACAATAGCTAAGCTATGGAATAACCTAGGTACCCTTCATAAGATGAATGGATAAAGAGAATGTGGTACATATACACAGTGGAGTAATACTCGCTCATAAAGAAGAATGACTGTGACATTTGCTGGCAAATGAATGGCTATGTGCTAAGGGAAGTAAACCAGTCCCCATAAAACAAAAGCCATTGTATTCTTAATCATGCTGGATTGATTGTACATTATTCAGTTGACCCCCAAAGCATTTAGCCTACCTCTGGCTGTTTATGTCACCTTCTTGCCATCTAGAACACTTCTCCCAAACAATGGGCAAAGGAATACCAAGCACTTATTTCAGAGCCTCCTCACTGCTTTTCCAAGGTGTGTCTTTGTCTCCTCTATGTAGGATGCATTCTTATTGCTCAGTATAAACATTCTGGCCCTCTCCTCTCCTCCCTAATTATTCCTTCTCGCTACACAGCAGTCTTCTTAAGTTTCAAGTTGTGTCTCATTAGGCAGCGTTTTAAAAGCAGAATCTGTAGGTTGCATGGATATTCCCTGTCACACTCACCTAAAAGTAGCACTTGAGTTGTTTTCATATCTCTAAAATAATTTGAACACTACCTGACACCACTGCCTTAAAATTAGAGAAGAAAATAACAGAGTTGTAGATGAGAATGACTGAGATATATGGTTATCATAGTTATCATGTTCAATTCTTCATGTCTTTGTTGTTATGGTGGTTTAGTCTACAATTTTTATAATCCAATATTTATTGTATTTTTAAAATGTGGTGATTTGGAACTAGATTATTTGTCTGCTATATCATCTCAATCAGAAGAAGATAATGTGTGCATGCTCTCACACACAAAGTAAAAATATCTGAGGTTCAATGGATTACTAAAGGAAGCTGTTTAATATGTTTTAAATAATTTCAAATTAGTAAGGGTCCAGTGTTAATCATATCATACTGTGAAACGGATGCAGTGTTTTCATCGAATTTTTGCTTGACTGGATATTTTAATGGAAAATGTCATCGTTATCACTAGTGGAATTCTGGCAAAAATAGTAAGCTGTGTAGTTGTTAACATGCAGCATAAGGCAGTAAGATAATACTATACTGTTGATATGTATTAAATTATATTTACAGTTCTGAATTATTAGTAAAAAAAGGAAAAATAAATTTTTTATTTATTAGAGATATTTGGAATTTTTAGAAATTAACAGAGTCATAGAATACAACAGAAAATTAGCTCACATTAGATCTTAGCATTGTCATAAAGGGATTTGTCAGGCAATTACATTCAAAATATCTCATCTTAATTCAAACTGGAACATATTCAAAATGATTTTTAAACTTGAAAGCCACATTGAATACAAAGTTGCAGGAACAAAAGATAAAATTGCAAAATACCGACACTTCTTTCAGGACTTTTTCATATTTACAGGTTCTTGAGAAACCTGCTGAACACTCTGAGCTAACTCACACTCTCTCGCTCTCTTTTCTAACATACATTTGGACACAAGAACAGGCACAAATTCACAAGTGTGCATATATGCCTTTAATCCATGAATCTTCAGATGACAGATGGTTGCCCTAGAGGATAGCAGGTTTATCTGGGATAGTTAACAACAAATAACTCAAAAACCATTAACCATGGTTTTGAAAAATATTTAAGTGGAGATACAAATTTAAACTGACCATTGATTGGACATTAATAAATTTTATTTCTTAAAAATAATTTTCTGTTGAGAATGAGTCAATTTATTTAAACCTATTTAAAGATAAGTTTTACTTCTAGTTTTTAATAGGTTTTTAAGTAATGGAAATAAAATATACTTTTATTTTAAATAAAGAAATATATTTAATAACTGTCCTCAAGAGAGCACTTAAAATGTAAGGGTAAAAGAAATTGAAGTTAAAGCGTAAAAGTTAAAGGGTAAAAGACCAGGTGTTGTAAAATTTCTAAGCTGCAAGGTCTGAGTTAAAATGTAAAGGATTAGGTATTGTTAGGTTTCTATGTTACCTGCAAAACCTGAAATCCCTGTAGCTGTTAGGACAATACTGGAATTGCCCAGTAAACATTTCCCCTGGCTGTTTGGTTGTTTAATAACTGAAGGGCTCTGTGTAACTGGTCACGGAGTCCTTTAGGCCCTAAAACCAATCAGTTTGAATGTGTACCCCATTTAGAAATGACCTATCACTCCAGCCTGACCTGTTCCCATCAATGAATGAACTAATCATGTTTAGGAGTTGTTGTTCAATTTTCCCGCGCCTCATGATGATTTGTTCTGATGTATGCAAAGCCCTCCGCCCTCCCCAAAAAGTGTACTTAAGCAGTGCTCAGCCCCTGCTCGGGGCTCTGGGCTGCTTTCCCTTCTTGAGTGGGCACGGAGCCCCAGCATGCTGGTTCAATAAATCCCCTTCTGCCAATTGCATGAGTGGTCACTTGGTGGTCTCTTTCTCCGATGCTTCGCCTGACCCTTACAAAATATATTTTTATTTTTAATTGACATAAAATAAACATGCTTATTTAGGTCGTACATATTTCAATACCTAGATACAATGTGTAATGGATCAGATCGGGGTAATTGGCAAATCCATCCCTGCAGATGTTTATCATTCCTGTGTGCGGAAAACATTCATAATCCTCTCTCCTATGCTATTTTGAAATGTACAGCTAATTGCTTTCAACCAGTTATCCTACTGTGCTGTAGAACATTACAAATCACTCCTCTTATGCAACTGCACCCCTGCGCCTGTCACTGTCTTCATCTTCCTGTCCCCCACTCTCTTTCCAGCTTTGGTAGACACTGTTCTACTCCAAGAGAACAACTGCTTATTCACAATTACTCATACTTTAAAATTCCAGTGGAACCTAATTGATGTGAGGATCAAGACTCACTCAGGTCCTGTGCAGTGGTGACGTGCTCTAGGGGTTACGAGGGGCAGTGGAAGACCGAGCCACTTCTGCGGCGCTTTGCTCTGAATACTGCATATACATGGCTTGGAAATACCTATTCAATGAAAGCTCTGACCCCATATTCAAACCTAATATGATCTGAATTTATCAGCACTAACTTCTCAGGGGGCAGAAGAGATCATAGTAGCAAACTGAATTAACTCTGCTAAAAATGTGCTTCCTACTTCTCAACATGTGATAACATTATAGCATTGTAATGTTAAAAGAAATGAAGGGGTGAAAATACTGAGATTCTGAGGTTTGAAACTTATGTAAACCTTAAAATATTACAGTTTTAAAGCAGACTTGACAAAGCGTATGGCAAAGTCATATCATTACTGAAAAAAAAAAAAAAAGAGAGCTCCTGGCTTTTGTCAAAGTCCTATACAAATTTTCTTTTTTTTTTTTATGAGCAATTGGGAAATTGGAAGCTGAACAGTAGCATGTCTTAATTTATGGTTTAAAACATAACCCTGGTGGCCATGTGGAAGAGGATATGTAGGCTGGAAGACATAATTCCAATAAGACTTGTTAGGAGACTATTGCACTGGTACATTCCAGATGTGATTAGCATCTGGATGAGAGTGGGGGATTCCAGAATGGAGCCAAGATATGGGGAGGCATTTGGGAGATAGAATTTAGAAGAAGTGAAATCTAATATTTTCAACCTCATCATTAACGTTAAACTATTTATTCCTATTTTAAATTAATTCTCTGTTGAAACTTATGCATTCTGGAGTATAATGGTGGGTGTCTTACTTTAAATATTCTCAAAAATCCTCCCACCCTCATGAAAATAAAAACCAGAGACCAAGGAAAACAATTATAGCCACCTCTGACTGACATCTCCAGTATTACTTGGAGGGAGAAAATACAATAACCTTCAAATCACTTGTAAAAAGAAAAATAAACTCCAAGTTTGAGCACAGGTGCTGCTGCTGAAAACTTGTGGGTGTGGAGAACAGAGGAGGGAAGCCTACAATAAAGAAACTGCAGAGGAAGCTGAGACAGACACACGGAGGAAGCCACGGTCTGAGAGGACATGCCCACGTAAGCAGTGCACTCCTAGGACTCTGTAGATCACAGGGTTAGATATTGGAAAGGAGACTGAAAATAAGTCACGGCCTCAAAGAACACTGTCCTTGGAGTGAATCAGATAAATACAAAAGGGGGGGGGGAGGTGCCCTGGAAATGCAGCTATGAAGAGAAATAAAGAAATAAAGGCATGCAGTCCCCTAAAACCAAAGACCAGACGTTCTCTCTGATACGTGGATGCTAACACACAAGAAGGTGGGGAAGGGAAGAAGAGAAGTTGCGTGGAGTAGACAAAGGGGAATGGAGGGAAGGGAGAGGGAATGGGAATAGGAAAGACAGTAGAATGCACTGGACATAGCTTTCCTAGGTTTACATATGAATACTGATCATCGAAACTCCACATCATGTGCAAACCCAAGAATGGGACCCTGATTAGAATAAAAAGTTGTACTCCATGTTTGTATAATATGTCACAATATACTCTACTGTCATGTATATCTAAAAAGTCATCGTACTACAGTGATACATGCATACCTATGTTTATAGCAGCATAATTCACAATAGCCAAACTATAGAACCAACCTACTTGTGAATGGTTAAAGAAAATGTGGTATGTATTTATAGTGGAGTTTTATTAAGTCATAAACGTAATTTTTATGTCATTTGCAAAAAAAATAGACAGAACTTGGGATCATTATATTAAGCAAAATAAGCCAAACTCAGAATGTTAATGGCCACATGTTTTCTTCATCTCATGTGTGGAAGCTAGAGAGGAAAAAAGGAAAGAAAGATGAAGGAGAATCTCATGAAAATTGAAAGGAGATCAGTAGAATAGAGGAAAGAGACTGGGGTATGGAGGAGGCGAGGGAAAGAGGAATATTGACCAAATTATATTGTTCTATTGTGTGCATGGACCAATATGTGTAACAACAAATCCTACCATTATATGCAACTGTATTGCACCCATAAAAAATGTGAGGGGAAAAAAAGAAGTTAGGGCATGATTAAGGATCTTGCAGAACCAAATGAGTAACATGGCGACGCAACCCCTCCCCTCCCACCACAGCCGCCACAGTGACCACCCATGAAAGACATGGCACTATCAAATGACCAAGGAAGTCCTGCACCTGGAATGCTGGCCTCCAAAATCTAGGAGGGAAAAACACCATGAATTCCATTCAAAACGAAGGTAGGAAGAAACCTAAAAATGGAATAAAAATAATTCAACTGATGAAAATCCTCACAAAATCATGAAGCAGAAGCAAATATAACAAAACACTCCAAACTGAGTTAAATAGTTTCATATCAGCATTTAGAGGTGGGGAAAACATTTTAAATCAGTCATTGACTAAAATTATAGAACATGCAAAAACAGGAAATGCAAATTATTTGAAGAAAGAAAGAAAAAGATGACAAGAGAATATAATATCAGAAAAAAATGACAAAACACAAAGTATTAATAAAGTGATCACGGTAGAGTAAATTTAAGAAATAATTAATAACAGACATTAAACAAGAGGAGAAAAACCAAGAGAATTAACATAATACAAAGGACAAATTTAAAAAAAAAGAAAGTATTTGAAATCTAAGAAGACAAATAAGACCCAGTATGTGCATAATTATAACTCTTGGAGATAAAAGAACACAACAATAAAATACAACTAATATCTAAAACTATAATTCAAGAAAATGTTTGGGGGGAAAAAGGAAACCTGAATATTTTTAGATTTAGCCTCTGATACCTGGAACAATTGACCCAGAAGAATCATTCAGAAATATAGTCTTGTAAAATTATGAAGCTTTAAAAATAAAGATAATGATTTTTAGGTTTGTCAAACTAGCAGATCAAGTAATTTACAAAGGCAAGGGAATTGCCCAGGCTGCAGATTTCTCAAAACACTTTCAAAGCAAGGCAACAATGGAGTATTGAAGAACTTAAGGAAAAAAATTGCTAAGCAAGGATTATATATCAAATAAATCATATGTCTTCTTTCTGTGAGGGAACTAATCTGCATCATTAGTTCCTAAATCCCCCTAAAATCCCCAAATGTTATTAAATATCTGTATATTTTCTTTTATTTAATTTATCCCAATCTCTTATGCCTATTATGTGACAGGCACATGCAGCTGAGAGCATCATGTAACAATTCTTGAGATATGTGCTGCTATTACAAGTATATACTTCATCTAAATACTGAATTATTAGGTATTTTGATAAAATTTTAGTTCTGTAAAATTAGAACTACTAATACAAATTTCAGTGTTAACCCTATGTAAATTACTGCATTAACTAAAAGATAAACTATTCAAAGAGCTTTTGAAAAAAAGTGTCCTTGATTTTTAAGTGAAAAGTCTGTTAAATCAAACTTACATATTCATTAAAGTCTTTTGCAAGATACACACTATTATTCTTTTAATAACAGACAAAACTTTTTTTTTTTGCATTATAAATGATACTTATTTATTGTTACTATTTATTTCCATTTTTATAGTGATAAGGCTACTTCTAGATATTATTTCTTTTTTTTTTTAATTTTTTATTGTTGGCTGTTCAAAACATTACATAGTTCTTGATATATCATATTTCACAATTTGATTCAAGTGGGTTATGAGCTCCCATTTTTACCCCATATACAGATTACAGAATCACATCAATTACACATCCATTGATTTACATATTGCCATACTAGTGTCTGTTGTATTCTGCTGCCTTTCCTATCCTCTACTATCCCCCCTCCCCTCCCCTCCCCTCCCATACCCTCCCCTCTTCTCTCTCTGCTCCCTCTACTGACATTCGTTTGTCCCCCTTATATTATTTTTCCCCTTCCCCTCACTTCCTCTTGTATGTACTTTTGTATAACTCTGAGGGTCTCCTTCCATTTCCATGGATTTTCCCTTCTCTCTCCCTTTCCCTTCCACCTCTCATCCCTGTTTAATGTTAATCTTCTTCTCATGCTCTTCGACCCTACTCTGTTCTTAGTTACTCTCCTTATATCAAAGAAGACATTTGGCATTTGTTTTTTAGGGATTGGCTAGCTTCACTTAGCATAATCTGCTCTAATGCCATCCATTTCCCTGTAAATTCTATGATTTTGTCATTTTTTAATGCAGAGTAATACTCCATTGTGTATAAATGCCACATTTTTTATCCATTCATCCATTGAAGGGCATCTAGGTTGGTTCCACAGTCTAGCTATTGTGAATTGTGCTGCTATGAACATAGATGTAGCAGTGTCCCTGTAGCATGCTCTTTTTAGGTCTTTAGGGAATAGACCGAGAAGGGGAATAGCTGGGTCAAATGGTGGCTCCATTCCCAGCTTTCCAAGAAATCTCCATACTGCTTTCCAAATTGGCTGCACCAATTTGCAGTCCCACCAGCAATGTACAAGTGTACCCTTTTCCCCACATCCTCGCCAGCACTTGTTGTTGTTTGACTTCATAATGGCTGCCAATCTAACTGGAGTGAGATGGTATCTTAGGGTGGTTTTGATTTGCATTTCTCTGACTGCTAGAGATGGTGAGCATTTTTTCATGTACTTGTTGATTGATTGTATGTCCTCCTCTGAGAAGTGAACAGACAAAACTTTTTATGAGTAGGCTTTGAAGGTCTCCTTGGTGCTCTTCTGCTTTCAAAGAGAAGGAATGTAAGTTTATGATACATTTTTGATGGCTGCTTTCTCAGATATGGTGGTCATGGGAATAATGTGATGTGCTTTTCCATGGAGCTATTTTTATTCTTAGAATTCTTTCAGTTTTTTTTTTTTTTTTTTTTTCGCAAGACTACTTGACATAGTTCACAACATTGATTGAGATAAATCTAGATGTGTTAGTGATTCTTAGAAGTTCCTGGTTTAGGGAGAACATTCTCTTTAATTTACACCTTTCCTAAGCACTTTACAGGTGTTAACTCATTTAATGCTCACAGAAGCACTCAGCAGTATTATTATTTTACTCTCATTTTATGCATGAGAACACGTATGTCCAAGAAACACAGCTGGTAAACGGTGAAAATAGAATTTGAACATAAGTATTCTGGTCCTAAAATCTGTATTCCTCAAATACAAACGCTTAGAATTATTTTGTATTTCTTTTCAAAAGTATATTAGTGTAATTTTTATGATTTAAAGTGCCCTAAACAAATTTTTCTTACGCATACCTTATAATAAGCAATAGAAATAAAATATGAAATTATAATTCTCATATTAATGACCTGATAAAATTCACAGGTGACAAAACATAAATCATTGATTGTTCAGTGATGAAAAATTTGGCACTTGGAGGCAGAAGAAAATGGCTCCCAGAATCAGAGTTGAAATTTTAAGCAAGAATGGTCAAAAAATAGAAGAAAAAATGTTCAACATCTCTAGCAATTAGAGAAATGCAAATTAAAACTATACTGAGATTCTATCTCATTCCAGTCTGAATGGCAAATACAAAGAATACAGTAACAATAAATGCTGATGAGGATGTTACATTGTTGGTAGGTCTGCAAATTAGCGCAGCCACTATAGAAAGCAATATGGGGATTCCTTAAAAAGCTTGTAATGGAACCACCATTGGACCCAGTTATCCCACTTCTTGGTCTATACCCAATTTTTTTTTTTTTTTGGTGGTGCTGGGGATTGAACCTAGGACCTTGTGCATGCAAGGCAAGCACTCTACCAACTGAGCCGTATCCCCAGCCACATCAATGTTTATAACAGCCCAACTCACAATAGCCAAGCTATGGAAATATCTTAGATGTCCTTCAATGGATGGATAAATAAAGAAAATGTGGCCTATATACACAATGAAATATTACTCAGCCAGAATGAAGAATAAAATAATGGCATTTGCCAGTAAATGAATAGAGCTGTAGAACATCATGCTAAGTGAAATAAGCTAATCCCAAAGAACCAAAGGCTGAATGTTCTCTCTGATATATGGATGCTCACCCCAAACAAGGGAGAGTGTAGACGGGAAGAATATAAATCCACTGGATTAGAAAAATGAGAATGGAAGGAAGGGAGTTGGGGAGGGAAATAGGAAGGACAGTAGGATTAGTCAGACATAACTTTCTTAGACTTGTATTTGAATACATGACCAGGGTAACTCTGCATCATATACAACCACAAGAATGGGATCCTAGATAGAATAAGTTATACACTATGTATTTATAATTTGCCAAAATATATTCTACTGTCATATCTAATTAAATAGATTAAACAAACAAAAAAGAATGGATGTCAGACATAGGGGTTAGGATTCAGTTTATTTCTGAAGATATTGAGACAAATGACGTTAAAACAATTTTAACATATTGTGAATAACACTAAGACAAACTGGACAGTTTGTCTGGATCTTCTCAATGGAAGTTCTTAATGTTAGTCTGAGATGTTCAGCTTGACCATGAATCCAGACAATCCAGAAGAATATTGAAGTACTCAAAGTTCTCTGGAATGCTTTCCACTGGACCATTAATTCAGATCTATTCCTTCTCTTACCTAAGTCTAATATAAAACACTTATTTACAAGAATAAGGACAAGTCAAATACCTTGAAAGAATAAATTTGACAGTTACAGTTTGGGGCCTTAATAGACATTTATTCCTTTCCAATAAACTGACAATTTGTAGAATTTATACAAAATTTGGTTGCTTGCAAGTAAAGCTGAAATAACGAGTGTAAAAAATCTTTTAAGGAATCTTTTGAAGTTTGTATTTTATACTTTATATTATAATTTCTGAAGCATAGTAAATGCTTTATAACTTTATAACTACAATGTGCATTCTCATGAAAATTAGTTTTATTTTTCTGAAGCATTTCAAATGCTGTATGACTGTACTTTAGAACTACGATGTGCATTCTCACAAAAATTGGTTTCATTTTTTACAAGGAAAGAAGATATTGATCAAAGTGAGCACTGGTTCTGAAAACTAATAACCATGTGACCTTTAGAAATTAACACAAATCTTATAACTCTTATATAAATAAAGACCATAGTAGTATCCTGCCTACTTCACCAAGGTAATGATTTTTCCTTCTTAGCATGATTTTATGGCAATAAATCTCTGTTTTGTGTTTATCTCATAGGAATTTTTTTTTCTGATTTCTATTGTGCTTTCTTTTACTGTGAACTTATTTCCTTTATTTCTTCTTTCCAAATATATAGGACTTTATGTTTAACCTTTTGCTTTTGATTTTCAGCTTTGCATATTGCAGTTTTTCTCCCATTATTTTAGTCCTTTGTTATTTCAGTTTTCTACCAAATACTTCTGATCCAAGGGAATTGCCTCTGAATGAATGTTCAAGATGGAAATCACATGAAATTAGTTTATAAAACATTTGTCATTATTTTATCAATAGTTACATTAACAGAAAGCTTTTATGAGAATAATAGCAAGACCACTGGTTTAAAACAAAAAGTGAGATTTGTTAATGTGGAGACCTAAGTCTAGAGAGTGGGTGGCATATGCTCAGAAGAGGAAAGACCTATGTTGGGACTAGTGGGAGCTATGTGATGGACAGCAAGACAATAAACAAAACTGAAATGAAAGGGTAGCACAAGGGAGTTGAGGAGTTATAAATCATAATTTTCAATCAATAGAAATTGCTCTTGGGAGCATATGTGATTGCTCTACAAAGTAATCATAATGCTGCTTCATCTTCTCTTTTGAAATACCTTGAAGCATGGAGCCTAAATAAACTGTGTGATTCTGTCTTTACAAAGTAGACCTCAACACTTTAAAATTGGTACAATCTACTTTATTCTATTGTTCTTAGAAAATCCCTGTTCCTATAACAAGTAAGCCAATAGAAATGTAAACATGGATGCAGTTATTCCTGCAAATATATTAGAAAACGTCATGGATTTAATGTTGTGGTAAGACAATATATTTAAGATAGACAAAGGACCAAAAGAGATTTATAACAGTAAACTTGTAAGTATTTACATGAGGATTCTGTCTTTGTGTAGAAATAAATAAGCAATTTCCATAATCAATCCTTATTTAAATTTAATAGGTATTTGCACATTTGTATAAGAGCAAAAGTATCACAGATATACCTGTTAATAAAAGATAAAGTAGTATGTTAGAATCTTTTTTTAAAAATGGTTTGTTCAATTAATGAATGCATGATTGATTGGCTGGCATTAGGATCAGTGTTGAAATTTGTAGTTTACTATTATTCTACCAATAACCTCAAAAATGTATTTTTGATCATTTAAAGATTCTATTCTTTATCACTTAAAGCAAATTATTTACAGATTGATCTACACTAAGTTCTAGAAATTGCATAAACAGTACAACTCATATTTAAACTTATATTTCTACTTCAGCTTTAATCTTAAAACCTTTAATATCTCATAGAGTCTTAACTACATTTTAAATATTTTATAAGACACAAGTTGCTAGAGAGACTCTGCTGTTCTTCCTATTTCCTTCCTTACCTCCTTCCTACCTTCACTCTTTCTTCCTTCCTTAGTTGCCCAAGCTCAGATCACTCATGTGCTCTTTAATAATTTCCTGCTGTAAGTAGCATTTTGGAGAAGAACTGAGGATCTATGATCCATGTATGGAACGTGCTTTGCATAGGTTGGAATCTATAATCAAGACTCAGATACATCTTTAACCAAAGATATTTGTTCTGATCAGGCCTCAGCCATCAGCACCAGCCGGCTGGCAACCTGCTACGCGTGATGTTCAGTTTGAGGTGTAAGCAGCCAGAAGTGTGTTTCCTTCCTATGCGGTGAATTGTTCCTTTCTCCTTTGCTTTGGCTCCCTTCTCTCCCTCTCTTCTTTCCTACCTTCCTCTCCTCAATTTCTTCCTCTGTCTCTTCAATTCTGGTCCTTCCAAGGTTTCCCCCATTTTCTTCCTTGTTTCTATCCTTTACTGAAATCATTTTAGTTTGGGCACTAGTGAGGGAGACTGAGTAAAGACTGGCCTCAAGAAGACCAAGCAATGGTACTTATGAAACTGAAATGTTCCGCGATTGCTCTGGAGTTATCTGCTTATTATTCCCTCTGTAAAAGCCTGGGTTCACGAGGGTGTGTGTGTGTGTGTGCACAAGCATATATCTATATCTATATCTATATATGTATATATATATATATATAATCACACACATATGTATATATAAATGTATGCATACATAATACATATATTACACACATATGTACATATAAAGATATATAACTACACACATATTGGTATTGGGGGTTGAACCCAGAGCCTCATGCATGCTATACTGAGCTACATCCCCAATCCTTTTTTAAAAATGATTTTATTTTCAGGAATGGCCTTTCTAAATTGCTGAGACTTGCCTCAAACTTGTGATCCTTCTGCCTCAGGATCCCCAGTAACCAGGATTACAGACATGCACCACTGCGCCTGGCTCTAGGTTCATTCCTTTATTTAAATTTCAGATATTGAAATATTCTTTAAATTAAGCAATTGGTGAGAGAACTTGTTGCAAAACATGCTGGAGCCTGAAGACTTTTCTTCTATTCTGTGACATGATTGTGCCATTCTTTAGTTCCAGGGCTTATCGCCTCTCCCTCCCTCCTTCCCTTCCTTTCTTCCTTTTTTACCATAGAATCTAGTCTAATAGACCTTCCCTCAAGGAAACATGTAGACAGCAGAGTCTAAGCATCCATGTGGAGGAACTCACATGTTATGATTCAATTGTCCAGTGTCTTGTGCATTAAAGGTTACCATTAAAGCATTGTGCTGAACAGGTGCACTGAAAACACCATCAAAATATACAAAATGGGTTCTTACTAAAATAAGCAAAAGCATACCTGCAATCCGTTTTGTTGGTTTTAAGAAGAATCACGTTTGAATGATGAAGGGAATGCGTGTTTTGTGATGTGCATAAAGCTTGCCATTTTCAAGGCCGGCTTGATTGATGATTTTATTTGCAAGTGCTGGTTTCCAGAGTCAGAAAATATCACTGTGTTATTATGGGCATTACGTCATCTAAGATTTCACCTTATCAGTTTCATAAATAAATGAATCTGCCTGCATAAACCAAATGAAAGCTTCATAAATTTGTGATTACTGGCAAAAATAAGCTTGTCATTTTGAATTTGGATACTATAATAAAGTTAGGGGGCAATCAATATCATTCTTTATGTAATGCAACTTGACGTTGCAATTAAACTTTGTCAAAGTTTTCTATAGGCACTATCATTTTTGAAGTTACTATCATTTTGATTCTTCTGTGGTGAGACATATTGGTTTTATCACTATTATCAGGATGTATTTTTATCTTGTACCCATCAAGACCAAACTCCAAGTACACTTACACAGTTGATGAATGAGAACACTAATCAATGATAATATCTTGTTTTTCAGAGGCTGAAGTAGGTAGATGGAGGTTTCCATGTGTTTCTTAGAATAAGTAAGTTCTATCAGGATATGGCTTTAGAAATGGGATGCTAAAAATAGAGTGTTTAGTTCTTAGAATCAGCTTGAAGGATGCAAGCCTAAGAATTTGTTATCTCCATTTTTAAAAGATTTATTTATTTTTTATTTATATATAACAGCGTAACAATTCTTATTACACATATAGAGCACAATTTTTCATATCTCTGGTTGTATACACAGTACATTCACACCAATTCGTGTCTTCATACCTGTACTCTGGATAATAATGTCCATCACATTCCACCATCATTTCTAACCCCACGCCTCCTCCCTTCCCCTCCCACCCCTCTGCCCTATCTAGAGTTCCTCTATTCCTCCCATGTTCCCTCTCCCTACCCCACTATGAATCAGCCTCCTTATATCAAAGAAAACATTCAGCATTTGGTTATTTGGGATTGGCTAACTTCACTTAGCATTATCTTCTCTAACTCCATCCATTTACCTGCAAATTCCATGATTTTATTCTCTTTTATTGCAGAGTAATATTTTTTAATTAATTTATTTTTTATTTATATCTGACAGCAGAATGCATTACAATTCTTATTACACATATAGTGTTATCTCCATTCTTTGGAGACTCAAAAGATGAGTAAGCATTTCTTGTGAAGTAAATGTAATTTGTCAATTTTACAGAGACAAAAACATTATCAGTTGATTGTTTTCCATGATATTTATTTATACTGTAAGTCAGATGATTCAATATTGTGTTTTCTTAAGACTGTAAAAGAAACCTGAGGTAGCTTCATGCTCCTAATGATTCTAAAGCAATAGAAACGTAGATGTAGATTTTTCAAAACCACTGCATTAGAAAGTTCAAAATAGATTTTCTCCATTTATAGGTCTCGTTTACACAGCTGGAAGGCTAACGTATTGATTAGAGGGAACATAACAGCCAACTGGTTCTGTCTTTCCTCACAAGGCCCTTTCAGCTACAAATTCCAGTACCACAGTGTTTGGGGATAATTGTTTTAGAAAATGCATCTTTTGCCATTCATATAAATATCTTAAGTATGGGGTCTGAGATTATCAAACAAGGTATCAGTTTACAGTGGAATGACCTCAACACTCCTATTTACATAGATTCATCTTATTCCTTTAGGTGCTGGTTGGAAATGACCAGCTTAGGAATGAAGCTACCATATTGATCCCTATTGTTTACTTCAAGTTTTTCTCAGATCAAACATCTTAATCCTAAAATTTATTGTTAAGTAGGTTGAGACATTTTATTACCATTGAGTTTTATCAGGAACATGTGCTTTCCTTTTACCTATTTTTTATTATGTAAGAAATGCATGCTCTTGGCAAATAAATCAAACCATTACTGAAGGATTAAAATGTAAAAGTGAAAAAAGTAATCAAAGTAACAAAAGTAGTAATAATTAATAAAAGTTTGAAATTCTTAGATCTCCCTATACACCGATGTATTTACCAAAATTTATAAATGCCTCTACATATGTAAAAAATATTATATTGATTCCTTGTACATTCAGAATGATTATACCACATACATAGTTCTAGGTAGTGTTTTCTATGTAGCAATATGATAATAAAAAAGTCTTTAAAAATTGAAAGGAATATGTGTTTGTAGGATATTATAATTTCAGTCATATTTTAAAAACAGTTTTTTTAAAAAAAATATTTATTTATTTATTTTTTAGTTTTCGGCGGACACAACATCTTTGTTTGTATGTGGTGCTGAGGATCGAACCCGGGCCGCACGTGTGCCAGGCGAGCGCGCTACCGCTTGAGCCACATCCCCAGCCCTAAAAATAGTTTTGATGCATATTCTGATTATCTGTTAAGTACATGAGCAAAGCTGAGCATCTGAGAATCCCTGAAACACTGTAAGAGCTCATCTTGAGTAGTGAGAGAAGAGGAATCTCCATCTGTAACTTCAAGTTTCTGAATTGTCAGAAGAATTTGAAATATTTCACGAAGATGGAATATAAAAATGGGGAATGTGTTTGAGTAGAAAGATCAAGAAGACATAAGTTTTGACTACAAATGATTGAAGCTGGTTTCCCATATTTTATCTCACCTTTTCACTTCTCATGAATGCTATTTGTGGATGCTACAGGTATGAGTGGGATGGTCCAAGGCTCATGTCGACTTGCCTGTAAGAGAGACTAAAAAAAACTGGAGAACAAGGAGAGAGAAGTGTTTATGGCCCCGAGTAAGGAAAAATATCAATTTGGAAAGAGTGATAAAGGGTCACAGATTTTACAGAGACATTAAGAAAGGGCTGGGAATGTGGCTCAGTGGTAGAATGCTTGCCTGGCAGGCAAGAGGCCCTGGCTTCAATTCCCAGAAACACACACACACACACACACACACAATATAAGAGGATGGTAAATAGAATGAAAAATTCCTATATGCTTCTTGTTAATGAGTATTAATACCTTGTACTTAATCTTAGCATTCTTTACTCTGGGCTTGCTATCTTTTGTCAATTTTGGAAAATTCTTAGCTTATTTCTTTTTTACTCCTGTTTCTGCCCTGTTTTCTCTTTTCTCTTCCCTAAGAGTATATATATATATATATATATATATATATATATATATATATATATATATATATATATATATATATATATATATATATTGGGATTTTCTTTACATCTCACAAGGGTAGAAGGAATCCAAAAACCTGGCTGCCTCGTTGCTGTTCAGAGGAGGAGGAATGGGGTAAGACCCACCAGGCCTAGACTGTGTTCAGACCCTTCTTGGCAAAGAATGTACATGGGCTTCCTTGAAACCAGAAAAATGGGGGGTGGGGAGGAAAAAGGGGAGGTTACCTTGAACTATATTCCATTAATATGACTGGAGTGACTGTAGACCTCTAGGAAAGAAGTTCCTTGGTATCCAGGACTATCAAAGCGGCAGAGTTCACAAGCCAGAAAGGTACATTTGTCTGCATCAAGGAAACTGGAGAAAAAGAGCTACAGCAAAGCAGGAAGGAAGACAAATAACAGCCATCCAATAAAGAAGCCCTAAAGGTTGCTCCGTGAAACTGCTTTGAAAACTTATCAAGGGCCGAGTGGGCTCATTTTATTTCACAGCCACATGTGTAATTAAGAATTTTTGCTTTTTTTCTGTCTGATCTCCTCTAAATGCAGTAGCAAATAGAGAAAGAGAACAAAAAGCAAAAGAGAAAAAGAGAACCCAATTAAATCATCCTTATTTGTTACCAGTGGCCAATCCCCAGGAGACCTGGGTGGAAGAAGCAAAGACACCATTAACTTAATTTAAAATATTGGTGAGGATGTGGGGAAAAGGTACACTCATACACTGCTGGTGGGACTGCAAATTGGTGCAGCCAATATGGAAAGCAGTATGGAGATTTCTTGGAAAATTAGGAATGGAACCACCATTTGACCCAGCTATTCCTCTCCTTGGTCTATACCCAAAGGACTTAAAAACAGCATACCACAGGGACACAGCCACATCAATGTTTATAGCAGCACAATTCACAATAGTTAACCTGTGGAACCAACCTAGATGTCCTTCAATAGATAACAGATAAAAAATGTGACATATATACACAATGGAATATTACTCAGAAATAAAAGAGAATAACTCTAAGTGAAGTTAGCCAATCCCAAAAAACCAAATGCCGAATGTTTTCTCAGATATATGGAGGCTGATTCATAGTGAAGTAGTGAGGGGGACCGTGGGAGGAATAGACAAACTCTAGATAGGGCAGAGGCGGTGAGAGGAAAAGGGAGGAGGCATGGGGTTAGAAATTATGGTAGAATATGATGGACATTATTATCCAAAGTACATGTATGAAGACATGGATTGGTGTGAATATACTATGTATACAACAAGAGATATGAAAAATTGTTCTCTATATGTATAATAAGAATTATAATGCATTCCACTGCCATATAAATTAACAAATTAAAAATATTTTTATTATTGTACTAAACTTGAAAACTTATTGAATTCAATTATTATGAATAGAGGTAAATGTATCATTTTTTCATTACTGAAGAATAATAAGAAAAGTCACAGACCTTGCCTTGAATTTCATCCAAGTAGCAGGAAAACTCTGCATGTACAAAATTAATTTTAAAGTTCTTTGGTAGAAGAAGATAAAGTTGCATTATGTGTTGATTCCTGATCATACCTATTCAACTAAGTCATCACACACACCATTGAAATCAATTAAAGAATATGGGGCTGGGTTTGTCACTCAGTGGTAGAGCAATTCCTAGCATGTGTGAGGCACTGGGTTTGATCCTCAGCACCACATAAAAATCAATAAAGTAAATAAAGGAATTGTGTCCATCTACAACTAAAAAAGAAAGAAAGAAAGAAACAACAGAATATGGACATGCCCTCCCATTGTATTAACTAAATATATCTGAGTTCATCTGAAATGGAAAACAGTGATATAAATTCTTACATATTTCAGGCATGAATCTATTTTGCTTATAAAGTTTTCAACAAAAATTGTAAGTTAAATTCTTACTAGTTTCTTTTAAAATGGCAAAAAACTTTCAATAATAATAATATATTTTTAACCAATAATTCTATTATTTCATACTACAGGTAGGGCTGCTGTAAATCGTTTGTCAAAATAAATTTTATAATAGAATTTGTAAAAATTGAAATAGCCATTGACCTAACAGTTCATGTGTGGAGATCTGTCACAGCTTTGTGCTTTTGTTGACTGTGTCATTTTTCTTTCAGATTTCCATTTCTTACTGGACATCTGTAAAATGTTCTAGTTAGAAGTGATGTTTGTATGGGAACTTTATGAGAACATTAGAAATGTAAATGCTTCTGAAAGTCCCATCCATTATTTTCAGCTTTCCATCTGTCATGAATCTGTGGTTGACATAGCAGCTGGTTGTAGGTGGCCTGCCAGATCACAGCATCCCTGTGTGTCACCAACAAGAGCAAAACATTCTTTAATAATAGTAATGGCACGATTAAAAATGAGGGGTTACAGGAAGTAAAATCTTTTAGTATAAATTTTTTTTTGCTCACATAATTCCAGAATAATTCCTAGTTTGTCTTCTTCAGTTCAAATTTACTAGTGATAACTTAAAGTTTGAAGGTTTTTTTTTAGAACTTTACTTAATATTATTTGCTTTAAGAGAAAACTCAAATAATCAAGCCATATTCTATCTTTCTCTCTACATATATGTTTAATATAAAATGTCTTTTACACATTTTTTCTTCACTTCTACTTTATGTCATCTCTGTGTCACAGATTCTTGACCTTTATAAATAAAATGTGTAGAACAGATTCTTGTCAGTTTTACATTCTCTAAAAATAAGGACAAATGTCTTCTTTTAGATTTTTTTGTTTTTTCAGGTTTTGACATTTCTATCCAGTTTTGTGACGATTTTTCGACAATTACTTGGACACAGTCCCTTTTGTTTTGCTTTGGTCTTAGTCAATTAATAAAACTCCTCCAGCAATTATTTAAAGAATGACTTGATTATATACTATCTTAAGCCTTGCATTTTAGAACATTTTATATGGCTATCATATGTTGAAGAATAACTGTCTTCATGTATGATAATGTGCAAAGATAAACATTTGGAAATACTCTCTCAAATTTCTCCACTCATAAAGATCATTGTTCATATTTACATCAATTGTATGTCAATATACATATATATCTATATACTAACATATCTCTATCCATATCTGTATGTGAACATCTTTTTCTGAACAAATAAATGTGCACAGGGATAGATGTTTGTATAGAAACACTTTTGTATTAAAAATACAACAACAACAACTACTACTACAGCTACTATTATATTAAAACACTGTTTTTTCAATTTAATTGTTTATTATTGAGATATGGGAATTTTTTGTATATTCTGAAATTTTTTCTTTTTAAAATTTGTTCTAATTAGTTATACATGACAGTAGAATTTATTTTGACACATCATACATAAATGGAGTATAACTTCTCAACTTTTGTACATGATGTAGAATCTCACTGGTTGTGTAATTATATATATACATAGAATAATAAAGTTTAATAATAATAATCACTCATTCTATTATTTTTCTACTCCCAGATACCCTTCGCCTCCCTTCACTCCTTCCTGCTTAATCCAAAGTATCTCTATTCTTCCCTAGCCTACCACTCACTTATTGTGAATTAGCATCCACATATCAGAGAAAACATTTGGTCTTTGGTTTTGGGGATTGGCTTCTTTCACTTAGCATGATATTCTCCAGCTCCCTCCATTTACTGGCAAATGCCATAATTTCATTCTTCTTTATAGATGAGTAATATTCCATTGTGTATATGTACCACATTTTCTTTAGCCATTTATCTGTTGAAGGGCATCTAGATTGGTTCCAATGTTTAGCTACTGTGAGTTGAGCTCCTATAAACATTGATGTGGCGGTGTCGCTGTAGTATGCTGATTTTAAGTCCTTTGGCTATAAACCAAGGAGTGGATTAGGTGGGTCAAATGGTGGATCCATTCCATGTTCTCTGAGGAATCTCCATACTGCTTTCCATAATAAGAAATTATATTTGTTTTTACTAAAATTGAAGGCAAATATTACTAAGTTTAATAACTATTCCATAATCATAAGAAATATTATTTCCACCTTTTCCTTCCTTTTTGCTGAGGATTGAATCCAGGGCCTCATACATGCCAGGCAAGCACTTTACCATGGAGTGACAGCTCCAATCCAAGGTATATTACTTCTTGAAAGATCCTTCTAATGGGTGCAGAGAGAGAAGAGGGGAGGGGAGGGGAGGGGAGGGGGGATAGTAGAGGATAGGAAAGGCAGCAGAACACAACAGACACTAGTATGACAATATGTAAATCAATGGATGTGTAACTGATGTGATTCTGCAATCTGTATATGGGGTAAAAATGGGAGTTCATAACCCACTTGAATCAAAGTGTGAAATATGATATATCAAGAACTATGTAATGTTTTGAACAGCCAACAATAAAAAATTAAAAAAAAAAAGAAAGATCCTTCTAAGGATAAGAAAAGTTATTACGAGAAACTTAAGAGGTAGAGACAGTATGTTTTTCACATTTGCCTTACTTTGATGGTTCTTGTTTTTCTCTACCCCATTGAATAGAGAATTAACATTTATATACTTTCCTGTTTCATTTTTTTCCTCATTTCCCTTTTCAGTAGTTCTACCAATATTTTACACTGTACAAATATATGAACCTTACTATTTTTAATCACAATTGGTTTGTATTATTTACAAGGATTCATTATTCCCTGTCAGTCCTTTTGACACAGCTTCTGTAATACCAAAGTCTTTGTTTGTGTGGCTTTTTTTTCTTTTTTGTTTTGGATAGTTCTTTAATTGATACCAGTATGTGAGTTGAATTTGGATTTCATCGTTAATAGCTAAATTGAGCATATTCTTTTTTTGTTTGCCTCTTATTTTTTATTTAGTGCATATTAATTATACAAAATAGTGGGTATCATTGGGGGCTGGAGTAGTGGCTCAGTGGTAGAGCATTTGCCTAGCATATGTGAGGCACTGGGTTCAATTCTCAGCACTACACATAAATAAATTGAGCATATTCTAAATTATTTAAAATATTGACTAATAATTCAATATTTATCTTCACAAATTGAGGAAGAAAATTCAGACTAGAAAATAGGAAATCAAGTTGGAAATAAAGAGCAAAGAAAGAGGGAAATCAGCATTAATGCTTATCTTTGTTATAGAACATATTCTAAAACATAGGGTAATTCAGGGCAATTTCCTTTCAAGGTCTGCAAGCAGAAAAATCAATTTTCTACGACAAATCTGTCAAAAAATGCTTTGATGGCTAAATCAAAATGAGTGAGAAGTTTTTTTCTGTTTTGTTGCAAATTGTAGTTTTTTTTGAGTGGTAGGAAAATACATATTAATTTCATGTACTCTTAAAATTAACAGTAGGAATTACTAAATGAATGCAACTTTGGTTATCCCTAAGCAGTTTATTTAATACCTATTTATATCTGATCTATCTACTTTATTATGCATTTATTTAAAAATCTTTAAAGGTGTATCTTATAACAATTTAGCTAATAGAATGAAGATTGAGAAGAGATGGTGAGCTTCTTGGAAGGGAGAGAAAGAAGGCAGAAGGCATTTCTATCATGAAATAGAGCAGGGACAAGAAGGACAGGAAAGGATTCTTCCATGGGAGGAGAGACAGGAAAATACAGCTATCAGCGTCTGACTAGCCTCCTGTCCCACCTCTGCTGTCGCGTGCTTGATCCATAGTCCTTCAGTGTGACTCGTCAGTCCTTCTTCAAGCTGATTGGCAGTCTGTAGGGTCTCAGCCTGTTTTCTCTGCTGGAACCCTTTGAACGTGGGCCTGCACTGCCAGGGGCCTTCAGGGGTACTCAAAGCACAGGCTTCCTCAGAGTCGAAGCCTTCACATTTGCTCATGCTGGTCTAATCATGTTTTCTACGAAATGTTCTCAAAAGTCCTTCTGTCTCCATTAGCTGTGTTGTCGTCCTTTGGAGTAAACAGAAATTTAATTAACAATAAATCAAAAACCAGTGGTGTCCCTTTCGTTGGGCATGTTTCATTTCTTACCTCTTCACTGCTGGTACTTCTGCTTTCAACTCTGCCCCCTCCAGGGCTCTTCAAAGTTGCCTGGTTCACAACACACAGATGCCCAAGTAGCAGTCACGGCCTTTGGAGTGTCCAGAATGTCTCTAGGTTGGATGCCTTTTAGAACATCTGCTTGCAGAGACCATTCATTTTCTACTACACAGAACATTTCAGAGATACTGTGACACTTCTTAGGCATTTCTGTGTGTGCACTCTTCCAAAGTATAGTTTTCATCCAAGAGCTGGTATTTTATTTGGCAAAGTATGTTAAAGATTCACAAAAGAGTGTAATAATAGCATTCCAGGGTAAGAAAAAGATTAGCTAAGTGTTGCAAAAGAACAAAACAATGAGAAATATATTTCTGTTTTCAAAAACTCTTTATTGGGGAATAATAATTATACACAATAACGAGATTCATTGTGACACATTTGTAACATAACATAGTTTGATCAGTTTCAGTCCCCAGTACCTTCTTTTGTCCTCCCTTCTCCCTCTGCTTGATTCCCTTCCGCTTAACTTACTGCCATGAATTCCCATTTTTTTCCTTTTTTTCTTTCTAGCTTCCACATGTGAGGGAAAGCTATGACTCTGAGTCTGGATTTTTGTTTTTTGGATTAACATGATGTTCTCCTGTTCCATCCAGTTTCCTACAAATGACATAATTTTGTTCTTCTTTGTTGCCAAATAAAACTCCATTGCGTGTCTAGACCACATTTCCTTTATCCATGTCTGTTGGTGGACACCTAGGCTGGTTCCATAATTGGCTGTTGGGAATTGTGCTGCTATAAACATGAATATTCATGTCTCTGTCCAGTACACCGACTTTCAATTTGGGAGGTAAATACCAAGGAGTGGTATAGCTGGGTCATATGGCAGTTCTTTTTTTAGTCTTTTGAAGAACCTCTGTACTGATTTTCACAATGATTATACTAATTTATATCCCCCCCGCCAACAGTCCTTTTGGGAAAAATATATTTCTTAAAGAAAAATTCTTGTCTTGCTTTTTCCAACTGTGGTAAAGATGCTAATATTGTTGTTTTGTTTACCTTAGAATAATTGGATCATGTCCCCATTTAACTCACTATGACTTTTGAAAAAACAGATGGATTTTAGTGGATAGTGAAGGAGGATTATAAACCTGAGCCAAGTAGTAATTCCAATTCCTTCTGTGCTGCTGATTTAATAAAGATTTCTTTCTGTCCTGAGTATTTATGTGGCACATAATAAAACTGTGAGAGAAAGCCGGCATTAATATCCAGTGATTAGTTTACTTTCTGGCTTACTCAATGAGCACTTGTGTTAGGCCCATGGAATTCAGGGTGAATGTTGGATGGTTTATGGGCTTAAGGAATGCCTAGGAAAGTGGGTGGGGGGAGATGGAAATAAATACGTAATTAGATCAAACATTCATGTTCTGGGCTTTCCAAATAAAGGATCAAATGTCAAAACATATTTATTATATTCTTACATTATATTCTTACATATCTGTCCTATCATAGATCTCTTAATTCAGTAACTGGTCTGCTCATCAAATCTCTAGGAAACAGGCTTGCTTTTTCCCAAATTATAGATATTCAAAGCCATGAAATGCAGAGTCCTTGCTTTTGAAGTACTCTAAAGGGAAAAAGAAGGTAGAACACAGACTATAGAACAAAATAACTATAGCATCATATAGCTTGGGGTATTTTCTTCCATGAGTAAATTGAAATATCTTAATAGCTTCCTATGAGAATTAAGTAGCTTATGTATGTAAACACTTTGGTATGTGCATCACACAGCAAAGCAGGTTAGGAAAGGTACCGTGGTTGTTTTAAGTGGGTGTGGATGCCATGGTAGCACAGAAAAGAGACACTTGTAAACCAGTTGCTGGGAGACTTGAAGAGTATAAGGAGAGGACACACGAGAAGGTTGTTTTTTCAGTTAGCAAATGAAACAAAGGATGCAAAAGGTGCTCTTTGTAGAAACAGTGGCAGTGTATGAGGTGATGCAGGGAAGCCAAGGCATGTGGCATATTCAAGAATCCCCAGTGGCTGATGCGGCCGGGGAGAGGGAGACCATGAGGGAAGAGACTGTTGAGGGATCTTGTACAAAGTTGGCATTGACTGGGAAGTTTGAGCTAATCTAAGGAATACGAGTGATTAAAAAGCACAGCTTTTGCAGGTGGAATGATTTTGGACCAAAACCCAACTATAACACTCACCAATTCTGTTCTTTGCAAGTTATAACTGCTCTCTAAATTACCTTTTCAACATATGTGAAGTAAATGTCATAGTATTGCTTAATCACAGGTAGTTGGTAATAAGATAAATTAGAAAATGCGATTAAATAAATATACATGATGTTTGTATAATTTGTTGAATGCTTTTTATTAGCCTAAAAATCATGAGGGTCCCTGGAAGCAAGCAAGTGTTGTGATCATATTGTAACTGTAGAGTGCTCACAGGATGAGCCACAAAGATACTGGGTTGTGCTTAAGGGATGCAGAGTTTCAACATAGAGCAGATGAGATGTTTTTTTTACTAGGTGAGAAATGAGGAGCCAAGGTCAGAACAATAGACATGGAAGGTATGTGGTGGTGGGTGGTGGAAGGTGGTGGTTGGTGTAGTGGGGGGAGGATAAAGAGATTTTGAAGGAGGTTGAGGCCATAGATTTAGTGATTTCTTCAAGATAAAGAGTATCTAGGTGAGAAGGAGGGGTGTGGGCGTGAGCCATCAAGTGTGTGGCCAGGTGTTAGAGGAGCCAGGAAAGCTAACATGCACCCTGTGGTCAGAGTCACATTGCGGACCCAAGTCTACATCATGCCCTGTCCAGGAGAGGGTAATTCCAGGCTCAGCATTCATGAATCATATAGTCCCTTGATTCCTAAAAAACAAAAAAAAAAAGTTTTTATTTTGGCAATGGGAGGAAAGGACTGTTGAACAGACAATAAAATTTGTCAGATGTATGCAAGAATAGAAGCATATCCATAAGGTTTGAAAACTTGGGGCATTATTGATCTAGAGAGAGGAAATTCAGTTGGCAGAAAAATAATATTTTAAAGTAGCTCATACATAAATGAAAGGCAATATGGAAACCTATCAATCTGTAATACTGTTCTTTGTGTTATTTTGATATGGGTGCTAATTGAACTGTTCTTATGTGAAAGGGAGAGAGTCAAAGGGGAAAAGAATGAGAGAGAGAAGATGAAAGGAAGGAGGCAATCAAGGATTAAAAACTTCCTGATGAGATTTTATTGGGCAAAATCTAGTCACATTTGTACTTTATAACATACACTCCGATAAGAAATCTATAAAAATGCAAGCCTTCATTTCAGAGTACATGGAACAATCCTCTAACGTGTATTTTACAAACTCTACTTTATTCTATTTTCCTGTAATGATTACTCATAAAAAGAAGTGTTTACATTCTGTGATATATTTATTTATGACTCTACTTGTGTGTAGTATCACTTCAGTGAACACTGTGATTAAGAAGCTTCAAATTATAGTGTCCTCTAGAACCGTGCTGACTTTTTAAATATAGCTTGCAACTTCATGAAGAAAGTTTCCTGAGATTTCTCACTATGGGATACCTCCTATAATAAAACATTTTAGTACATTGCTGGGGGGACTGCAAATTGGTGCAACCAATCTGGAAAGCAGTATGGAGATTTCTTAGAAAACTTGGAATGGAACCACCATTTGATCCAAGTATTTCACTCCTTAGTGTATACCCAACGGACTTAAAAACAGCATACTGCAGTGATGCAGCCACATCAATGCTTATAGCAGTTCAATTTACAGGAGCTAAACTGTGGAATCAACCTAAATGCCCTTCAATAGATGAATGGATAAAAAACTGTGGCATATATACACAATGAAATATTACTCAGCATTAAAGCAGAATAAAATTGTAGTATTTTCAGGTAAATGGATGGAGTTGGAGAATATCATGCTAAATGAAGTAAGTTTTGGGGATTGGCTAATCCCAAAACACCAAAGGCCGAATGTATTGTTTTATAAGTAAATGCCAATCCATAATGGCAGGGTGGATCATGGGAAAGGAACTTTGATTAGACAAAGGGGAGGGGGCATAGGAACAGAAAAGATGGTGAAATGAGATGGACATCATCACTGTAGGTACATGTATGACTGCACATATGGTGTAATACTATATCATATATATCTAGAGAAATGAAAAAGTTATGCTCCATTTGTGTACAATGAATTGAAATGTATTCTGCTGTCATGTATAATTAATCAGAACAACAACAACAACAACAACAAAAATGTTTTACTCCTTCTGAAGTTCACCCTCTTGCAGAGGGCCTTCATATGGACGGCTGCCTCACTAGGTGGCAGCAGAAGGGCAACCTGCGTGGTTGCAGTTCTCCATCTGTCTTCTATGAATTCTGTCCTTTGGCACCATCATAGTCCAGTTTCTTATATTTAACTTTTCTTTTGGAATATTTGTATCATATTTTCCCCGGTGTGTTCTGTGTTCATTTATAAGACCACAAGGTGAGAAATTAAAAACAGAGAGCCATGTGAACAAGCTGAAGATCTTGCTGTGACAAATAAAAACTTCTCCTATTTATTAGATGGGAAAGAACCGAATAATCAGAACAGGGAAAAAGTTTATTGATTGCAGAACAATCCTACTATGTTTCCTTTATCATCAGCTCTTTGCTATCATCTTCAAACTCCTTTCGAAACAAGCTTCCCTACTGTTAAATCTTTTTGCCTACTGCTTTGACTGTCTCTTAGCAGTTGACTTACTTTCTTACTTTAGGAGACTATAAAGTCTAAAAAAGTGAACTTCTTTGATTTCCTTCTGGAATTAAGAATTTGACTCTCTCCTCCCATTCTTGAGAGACATCTTTTCTTCACTTTAAGGGTGATGCCTCCACCTGTTCTCTGGATCCCAGTCCTCCTACTTGCTCAGTGTATTTTCATCACTCACCCTTTTATATTTTCCATCTAATTCCTCCGTTACTGGTTTCTAGTTACAACCAGTTAAACTTAGCCTGATGTCTCAGATTTAAAAATAACAACAGCAACTGACCCAGCAACAGTATACCACCATTATCATCACCAACATCAACAGCAACACTCCGGTTGCCATAACTCCCTCTGGTTTTTTTTCTATCTTGCTTTTCACATTGACTTCCTAAGAAGTTCCCATACTATGTGCCTCCATTGTAACCTGGCTTCTGCTCTTCCCTTTTCTTGTCAATATGGTGATGCTAAATTCTGTAGATAATGTCATTCCTTTCTTACAGGCTCTACTTCCTCTGCCATGTCTTCAATTTTGAAATTACTTATCGCTTTCCCTAGTTCCTCCACTTTTCTCACTCAAATGTTCCTTCTCAAATATTCTCCAAACTCATAGCTATAATGAACACCTGTATGTTAATGATATGCTGATGGGGTGATTTTATAATGACATGCTAATAACATGTTGATGATGTCTGATAGTGTGCTGATAACACTGATGATTTCCTCATGAACAAGAAAATTTGCTACCAAGCTCATCATATCCTAAGCTGAAATCATCCCTATCAAGCCTTTTCCTCTTTTTATGTTTCCTAACTCAGTGAATGGTGCCAAAATCCATCCAATTTCCTCCATCAGAAAACAAATAAGCATCTTCAACTTTTCCTTTGCTCTTACTGCCTAACAAATCAAAATGTGCTATTGAGTGCATTGCTTCAGTCTTGCTTGTGTCTGTTCATTTCTGTCAGTATGTCCGACTCTCTTTCATCACAATCTGTTATCCAGATGACATCTTGCTTATCTGGGTGCCCTGCCTCTAACATTGTACACCTCCCAATATGTCCCTCTATTGCAGCAGCACGATTACTCTCCTGTGAAGTCCTCCTACAGTTTCTTACAGTAAATTCTGACCTTAAATTGGCTTGTGAGTTGCTTTTATGTCCATCTCTGAACTGTCTCTCCTGCTTCTTTCGCATGTACAAAACATGCTGCTTTCTTTCTGTACTTCTCTTTTGCTAGAACTTTGGATCTTTCCCTTGAAACACTCTCTTCCTCCATGCCCTCTCTTCTCCTATATCTTGCACACATTGGCTAACCTCTGTCCACAGTCATACCTTAGTTTTAGTGGTACTTCTGACAAGCTTTCTCTGATTGCTTCCCCCCTGCTGGGTCGAATGTTCCTGCTGGTCTCTTGGTTGCAGCTAGATTGTCTGGAAGTAGATGTTGAGATGGAGATTGGTGTGTGATTTATTTTTTATGGACCAACTCCAGTGAAAGCAAGAGACCAGGACTGAGCAATTACAATGTAGGCAAGGCAAAGCTTTGGCCAACTAGCACGATACCCTGAAGTGAGTACAGTCCAGCAGGGTTTTCTGTTTGGGGCTGGAATATTCCAACTCTGTTCTCTCTTCTTTGACTCTTTCATGGATGCTAGCTGCTGTAAGATGACCACACTCCCCACATCTGGGCTCCACACCACTCACTGAAAGGGAACCTGGGCAGTACACCCCCATGCTTACCACACACTTGTACATTGGAAAACTGCACGATTGAGTCTCATTTGATGTGCTTTTTAATTTTTTTTGTAGATGGACACAATACCTTTATTTATTTATTTATTTTTATGTGGCACATACCGAGCAAGTACTCTACCACTGAGCCACAACCCCAGCCTCCCATGTGCTTTGTGATTGTTGACCAACATGACTATTATTGACCAACAATAAATATTAATAAGAGTAGAATGCATAAGGTACTCCAATTTTTTATTTACTTTCTATAAGCGTCATAAGATAATGAAGAATTTTGAGACGTGCTCATCATTGTGTTTCAGTATATAGCAGAGGACTGACACACAATAGTCACTCAATATTTATTAAATCATTGGATTTGGGGATTTATTTTCTCCTGATTGCTAAAAATTTCTTTACATCTTAGCTCAATTTTATCTTGGTTTAGAGTTGTCCTAAGATTCTAATTATAACACAGTAAAAATAAAAAACATTTTAGGGCAACACTCCCATTTATTCCTGGAGAGGGTTCAGGTATCTAAAAATAGAAAAATTCTATGTAACTGCACAGTATTAATTATAGTAGGAGACTGTATTCCAGACATAAAATACTTCAGGCAGCTGTTTATATTTTATTCTGATCTGCCTGTCCTTCCCAACCACCAGTTCCATCAGCTAGGAGAAATTTTGGGGTATCCATATAAGCTAAAACACATATATCCATATATGCGATTTGCTTCTTAATACAAGATTGTGCTATTTGTGATACCTCTATAGAAAGGCAGTAAGAGAAACCCTGATGGCATGGCACGTATAAGAATTGTCAATCACACATCATCAGAGGGTGTTGAATTGCCCAAGAATTACACTAGAAAATGGAGGTTTTCTCTTAAATATCAGTGAGCATCTTAACTGGAACCTATTTCCTTTTTGACAATTACTATAATGACATTTACTGAGCATAGAACAAAATGTTGGCTTTATTAGGAAGGATTTATGTTCATTTTATTTGCATATGACTACAGTAATTAAGAGTTGTCTAGTCAGTTGTTAGACACTATTTGTAGCCCTATTGTTTAATAATGCCCTTCAGAGTTTATATTTCTAGTTACCATCAGAACTGAAGCCTAATATCACAAAGGGAATTTCAATTCCATTTAAAATTTTGTGGTTCACTCTTCACTAAACCTTGGGCAATTCCACACCCTCTGATGATGTGTGACTGACAATTCTTATACGTACCATCTTATCAGGGTTTCTCTTACTGCCTTTCTATAGAGGTGTCACGAATAGCACAGTCTTATATTAAGAAGCAAAACACATATTCCTTGTTGGGTTTTAGCAGTCATCATACTTCTCTTTTCCCCTTAGCAGTGAAGTGGATGTCGTGGTGCTTAGATATCCACTTTATTTAGAAGCAACTTGTATCTAGTGTTATCTAATGTTAAATTCAGGGTTAAAATATTTTGGTGATTTTTAGGGTATTGATCTAAATATGTGCTCTTATGTACTTTCCCTAGCCTATGACAGCAGATAAATGAAAGACCAGCTACTAAACTGATGTTCTTAAATTAACAAACCTGCTTCTCTCATTGACCAACATGGCTATTAATAACAGAGTGGAATGCATGTAGATGCTCCAATTATTCATGCATCAAGTATCTATGACAAATACTAAATCAGCAGTTTATATCTAATCCAAGAGGGATTCTTCTTCATGTTTTTCTTTACATAAAATATTTTATATATATATATATTTAAATCAGGGCACGCAAAATACTTTTAAAACTGAAAATCCATCCTGAAAGGGAAATTTGCAAAAATTGTCTTTCTGCATATCAAAGTTAAACAGAAACATTTTCTATTTTGAAAAATCTTCTGCTCTCAGTTAACTATATCGATATTTGTTTCTACCAGAATGAATAATTTAATATTAGATTGGAAATTCAATATAAGTTATGAGTGCTACTTAAATCAGAATAAAGCACTATGAACTTAGGTTGGCTAAGATAGACATAATAACAAGTGGTATGTAACAGTAAAATTTTTAGTAAAAGAAAAAAGGAAGAATTATTTAGAATTCAGACATAAAATCTAGTGAAGGGACCCACAGAGGCTCTGGAAGCAGGGTGACTTCTCAAGTGCTGTTCTGGATTTCTTAGATGTCCTTTGATATCGATTCTCTTCAGTTCTTCAATCTGTCATAGAAGCCAAGCTTCTGATTTGTACCTTTTGCATTAGTCATTTTTGCTTTCATCCCTCAGATATTTTTGGCCACTTGCTTGGTTCTAAAAAATTTATAAGACCTAAACATAGGCCATAGTGCTTCACATCTTGGGTCTGAGTGCTGTGCAATCAGGTATCCCAGGCATTCCTCTATGGATGCTATCTCCTGACAATTTGCATGGTGGATCATGTACCATCACATATGACAGTGAGGGTAAATTCTGAGATAGCTGTATGTTCAAATAAAAAAAATGTAGATAAAAGGAAAAAAAAAACTATAGCAAATTCTGTATCAAAATGAGATTTTTCACTTTAGAATTTCTTCTAGATGTTTCTTATAAAATTGTAAGATGACCTTGGAAAAATTAAACTAGTTAATTTCACTTCAGTAGTGGCAAAATGAAATAATGATAATCTTCCACTGAGTAAAACCAAATTTATTCCTGGTTTTCATGTGTTACTTATACAATAGCCTTCTCAAAAATATTAATATGAAATGCCATATTAGGAAAGAACCGAAAGCCTGTGCTATTTTAAAGTACATCTATAAAGTTGTTGATGCTTCTTAAATCAAGAAATGAAGCTTAATTCCTTTTCTTTTGAGTGTCTCTGAATTAGCATCTCACTTCTAATAAATTGAGAAAAGTAGAAGTGATCACTTGCTTTGGGAGAAGCCAGCTGCTCTGTGACATGTGGACTTATGGAGAAACTCTTGTGGTGAGATATAGAGGACCTAGCCATACCTCTCAATAAGTGGAGGCTTCTTGGCAACAGGGATGGAATGGGTGACCTTGCCAGTGGAGCCTCCAGCTCCAGTCAGGCGTTGGGCAGCTCTGGCCCACAACTTAACACCAATCCGAGCCAGAACCACCCAGTGAAATGAGTCCTAAATTCCTAATCAACAGAAACTGTCAGATAACATGTGATTATGCCTTTAAGCTGCTAAATTTTGGGATAAGTTGTTACACAGAATTGGATAACTAATTCCAACACAAAGACAACTCTGTGAAGGCAAAAAATGTTTCTGTTTCAAGAAAAATTTCAAGTGAAACAAAAATGTGGTAAACTAATAGATAAGAATCTAATAGATGGAGACCATATTCAGTTATCTTACTTTATAATGGAAAAGGCTCCCCAGTTCCATGGATTTTTTTTCTAGTCTGGCATGAGTTGCTGAGTACACTCTCTGCCCTTGGTCCTTAAATGTCAAAAAAGATGTACTTTGTAAGAAACAGGATTTGAGTTGACCATATTTGAGAATTTTGTGAAGAAATAGAAGCAAAATATGAAACTTTTTTCATTTTTTAAGGTACATTTTTTTTCTGGCTCTCCTAGAAAAAAAATCATTAAGTTACTGCCAGAGGAGGCTCTTATTAATATATTTTTAAAAGAAAAAAATAGAGCCCATGTAGAATTATTTCCAGGAATAGTTGATTAATGATTTAGTGGAGTTGGCACAAATTCTTGGCCAAAAAAGGATGAATGCCTCTTGTTCAAGAGAACATTCTCCATTATAAATCCTGATGAATAATCACTAGCTATTTTAGATGAGGTCATTATGTATAAGGAGATTGGTAAACAAGTACATATTTCAACAGTATAAGTTTTTTTTTTGTTGTTGTTGTTGTTTTTTTTTTTTTTTTTTTGGTATAAAAACCTTCACAGTTTCACTGCAGGTATAAATTTGAAGACATTCAAAAACATACTTATTTGAAGGCAACTATTGTTCAATGAAGTCCCTTTTTTTCTTTATCTTTTTAGTCTTCAACGATAACAACTAGGTCAAGATGACTTCATGCCATGAGAACTAAGATATTGACATGATATATTTTCAAGTTTCTAAATTATATTGGATTTTCTTGACGTGAGCCATGTCAACAAAACAAGTTGGAACCAACTGTAGAAATAAAGGAGAAAAAAACAGTGAAAAGGAAAAGAAAGTCACACATGTACCCATGTTCAATTTAATAATTGCAATCTTTTAGTCAAACCAGAGCATAACGACCTTAATTTAGAATTTTATCTTTGAGAAGAATTAAAAGTTTTATTAACATTTGGATTTAATTCTTTCCTTTTATTTTCAAAAAAAAAAAAGAAAGAAAGTGGCTTAATTTTTCATGAAGGCAGGAGATGGAGGGAAGCAAATCAATTTTCTTTTCCCTGTGAAATTCGTGTCCAGTAGAAAATGCTCTGCATTTGTCTACAAATGTGCTTTTGGGTTCAGAGTGCCATTGCTTCCAATCTCAAAGTGATCTTTGACCTCCCAAATTTAATAACCCTTGTTGACACATTTTGTTCCTCTGTTTCATTCTTCGGGGAGCATTTTTAGAGGTCATTCAAATTTTACTCAGTTCAGCTCCATTTTATCGGAAAACATATCCATTGATCCCCTTGGACAAATAAGTTGGATGAATTAAATTTTGCAAAGAGTTATTTATTTTTCTATTATAAATGTGTAATGTGAATGAAATGTCATATTTATTGTAGCTACACTGACAAAACTAGAATCACCTGAGAACTTTGAAACTACATCATTAAATTTTGTAAAAAGAAAAGTAATACGTCTATTTTTGAGATTAAGGGTGAAGCCCAGTTGCCTCCATTAGAAGTGCTGTAATAATATAACACACCTGCTGTAGAAGTTTAAGCAGTGTCTCCCATAGTTCATTATCTTCCCTTATACAGGCCATCCTAAAAAAAACCTCACACAGTGACGTCTTTAAAAGTAGAATGAATTAAAACTCTATAAAATGTATCATAAAATGAATATACCTAGAATAAGTTATCAGCAATATTTCTATGATGCACTGAGAGTAAATATCTGTCATAATAGTTTATATTAACAATATGTTTATATTAAATTAGGACTTGGATGACAATATGTTTATATTAAATTAGGATTTGGATGACATTTGCTTATTCTTTTTCTTCACAGGAAGTCATCAGGGATGATGCTCCATGAGTGTTTTTATTGCTCAACAAGGAGGGCTATTGGCAGTTTAACAGTGAGCAGGGTTTTCCTCACTTATAAAACAACTGACTTCTAAATGCTGTCTAATACCTTATCAGTGAGCTACCTGGCAGGTGAAATAATTTTTTATTTAAATTCTAGGTTGCCAGGAAAAAAAGTCCATTTAAATTTCAAATGTTGACAAACTATTATGCTCTAATAATTAGAAATATTACACTCCAATCAACACTATACTAGAATTCCTTTCTCTTTGCATAATCATCAACACAAAAGTATGGCCTTTTGGAAAAAGCCATCCTAATAGGTGTGAGATGATAATGTCGTTGGAGTTTTGATTACCTAGATGACCAGTGATACCGAACACCTCTTCGAAGACTTGCTGGCAATTGTTGTCTTTGAAGAAATTTCCATTTGGGTTCTTGGTCCATTTTTAAATTTGGTTATTCACTTTTTTGCTATTGAGTTGAGTTCCTTGTATATTTTGGATATTAACCCCTTGTCAGATACATGGTTTGCAAATATTTTCTCCCAATTTGTAGGCTGTCTTTTCATTTTGTTGATTGATTCCTTTACTGTGCTGAAGCTTTTTAGTTCTATGTTGCTGAAAATATTTTACTAAATATACATGATTAAATATTAAAAATGAAAATTTAGAATATTTCATGGAAAGCATGTATTTTATGTAGTACACTGTATATTTCAACACAAGCTCTTTCACATCTTCCTCATATAAACAATGTATAAATGAAAATACTTTGAATATGTGCATTTTTCCAAGTGGCTTCTGGAAAGGTTACTCCAATTTTCATTTCTATTAGGAACAATGTTCATTCTATATTAGTGACAATAAAAGTCCTCTCATTGGGAAAAAGTATACCCAAATATTCATCACATCAGATTAGGCCCCAACTTCCTTAACAAGAAATAAAATCAAGATTTAATAAATGGGATGGACTCAAACTAACAAGCTTTTTCTCAGCAAAAGAAACAATCAGTGAGTTGAAGACAGAGCCTACATTTTGGGAGCAAATTTTTGCCACACACCCATCAGATAGAGCACTAATCTCCAGGATATATAAAGATCTCAAAAAATTTAAAGCCAGAAAAACAAACAACCCAATCAATAAATGGGCTAAGGAGCTGAAAGGACACTTCTCAGTAGATATATACTTGATCAACAAATATATGAAAAAACATTCAACATCTCTAGTAATTAGATAAATGTAAATCAAAACTACTATAAGATTTCATCTCACACCAGTCATAATGGCAGCTATCAAGAATACAGACACCAATAAGTGTTGGAGAGGATATGTGGAAAAGGCACATTCATACATTGCTGGTAGGACTGAAAATTGGTGCAACCAATCTGGAAAGTAGTATGGAGATTCCTTATAAAAGTTGGAATGGAACCACTATTTGACCCAACTATCCCACTCCTTGGTCTATACACAAAAGAATTAAAATTAGCATACTATAGGAATGCAGCCACATCAATGTTTAATTCATACTTCATAATAATCAATTCATAATAGCTAAACTGTGGACCAACTTAGATGCCCCTACAATAGATGAATGGATAAATAAACTGTGATATGTATACACAATAGAATATTAGTAGGCATTAAACGAGAATAAAATGATGGCATTTGCAGGTAAATGGATGGAACTGGAAAATATCATGCTAAGTGAATTAAGCCAGTCCCCCCAAACCAAAGGCCATATGTTCTCTCTGATAAGTGGATGCTGATCCATAATGGGGAAGGGGTCTGGGGGCAGGAAAGATGGTGGAATGAGATGGACATCATTACCCTAGGTACATGTATGACTGCACACATGGTGCAATGCTACATCATGTATAACCAAAGAAATCAAAAGTCATGCTGCAATTGTGTACAATGCATCAAAATGCATTCTGCTGCAATATATACCTAGTTTAAATAAATAAATAAATATATTTTTTAAAAGCCCTCTAATTGATATTACTGTACTTCACTTTTTTAAACATATCCCTTTCTGTTGATAGTTTGTGCCATCTTTCCCAATTTGAAAAATCAAAGGTTAACTAATTATTTTGCAACAATAATGTGTCCCCACTTAAAGTGTTCCTTCCTTCCCTCCCTTGCTCCTTCTTTTCCCATTTTTAAAACTTGTGGCTCTCCAGTACACCCCTTTTATTCCAGAAATTAGACATCTCTTTATATATATTTTCAAGAATCAGACAGTATTAAAGATTTATCTCTTTCCAATAAGTATTCAAGAAAAGTGAAAATTATTCAAGCTGAGTTAAAATTAATTTTACTGATCTTTCTTATGCTTAAGACATGGCAAATAATTTATTGATATTTCCAAAGTAAAGGAAAAAAAATGTTGTCTAGGGCTATTTTAGATGCTAGTTGAGCACTTCAGTTTTAGATACTTAAGAAAGAATTTCTATTTAATTAAATGAATAGTGAAATCATACTGACAATTTAAGATTTCTTAAAAGACATGCCAGTAAATAGCTATGAAGTTTGTAAAGTTTATCTCTACAAAATATGTCTTCATATTGATGACAAATACAGAAAAAATAGATTTTTCTTTTAGCCGCCCCCCACATTCGTATTTGGCTCTGATTTCAGAATTTTCTCCCAACTTACTATTCTGTGGGTTAGAAATGAAGACACCACAAGCTAACTATATCAAAGACATTAAAAATGGTAAAAAGGATCCATAATGGTATGTATCAGAATAATAATGTATCATATTCCCTATTAGATATAGGCAATCAGGTTGGACACAAGAGACATTGTAAGAGTAAGAGAACTAGAGTTGGGCACAGGGCCATCCCTCTGTGGCCTGGCCATGCCATTCAACTTCTCAAAGCCTTGAATTTTTATATGTGACAAGAAATCACTACCATCATCCCATAGGTTACTATGAAAGTTGAGCAAGATAGTTCATGAGCAGCAATCCTCACAATGGCTAATGCAAAAGAAGTGTTTATCCATCATCTCTTCTTAGGTGTTGTGACTGACACAAAAGAAATGTTTAACCATTATCTCTTATGATTATTTCTAATACCAGAGGAAGTGACACAGTGACTGAGGATTCCTTCTTGTTTTCTGAAGGAAACCCTCCCTGGGATAGAGGACAGTGGTTCAGGGGTATGCTCAGGACCCCTGTAAACCATGGGTGATCCTCCATACATGTAGGTTGGAAACTTACAGAATCATAATTTTGTTTCAGTTTGACATCCTTGGATAGTTTGTTTGCAGAAATGCTCATTTGATAATAAATGTGGCTGATCAAACAACCTATTCCTTACAAAGAATACCTACATGTGAGAACCTGATCAGAAAATACAAAATTAAATTGATTCCAGAAAAACTATGATATAAGTAGTTTAGGGAAGTTAAACATAAGAAAGAGTAGATGAAAGAAATGTTGCTCATTCGTTCTTGTATATTTAATAGATTTTCTAGGCCAGTAGTTGTTCATAAATTGTCCTGATAGGACAAGAAGATCCTCCATGGAGGGATAATTATTTTATTTTCATCACTCACAGTCCTTCTGCCAATGTATCCAAATTTATGCCCCAGGAAAGGAACAGCATGACCTGCCTAGAACATGGAAATAATTGCTCAGTTTGAGTTTAAAAGCAGAGCTCTTAAAAGTCTACAGTGTGAAAATCATCTTACAGAGACTTTATTTTACTAAAGAAAACATTATTTTCTGAGACTTCTCTAAATTGTCTTTTCTCTGTCAACTTAAAGCCTAAAGGATTGAGCATAAAGAAAACAACTGGGGAGATAAAAAGAGAGTATGACATAAGAGAATGTAGGAAGGAGAGCCTGGACTTAGCCAGATTAAGTAGGGGCAATAAGTCATAAGGGGATATCCTGACTCTTACCCAAGACTCAAGATATTTAGGGGAGAAGGCATAAATATCCAGATAGGTTGAGAGAAATATTATGAGAACATGGGTGTTAGTCATCTCTGGGTATAGCCTCTAAGAGAACTTGCACATATCAGATGGTTCAATATGGTAGCCAGTGCGGCTTGGAGGTGGAAGAAGAGCTAGAGGTGGGCATGAGTGTAGCTGCATATGTTTCTACCTGCTCAGCCTGGTTCAGGAGTGAAGGTCAGAGTTTCTAGTATAAATTATGCAAGAACCAGCCATGGGAATAGCCTTCAAGTAGGGAGGAGGGGAATGCAAAACAGGCATGCCTCACCTGGAGGCAACATGATGGCCGGACCACATGGAAATAGATTTGTAAGAAGCTGCCAAACTGTCTTCTAAGGTGACTGTACCATTTTGCATTCCCAGCAGTAATGAGTGAGTACTTCTGTTGCTCTACATCCTTACCCACAGTTGATGTCAGGTTTTTGGATTTTAACCATTTAATAGGCATATCGTGGTATTTTGCTGTTGCTTTAATTTGCAGTTCTCTGTTGCCAATCAATATTGATGATCTTTTCATATTCTTATTTGTTATCTATATCTTCTTTGGTGAGGTCTCTAATTGCCTCTTATCATTGAGTACTAAGAATTCTTTCTGTTTTGAGTACAACTCCTTCATCAGATAGGTGTTTATCAAAACTTCTCCCACATATTTTGGCACTGTTAGGTCTGTAGGTATTTAAGATTGTTATGTAGCACATTCAGTTTGTTGTTATGTAGCACATTCAGTTTGTTCTTATGCAGCCTTCTCTCTTTATTCTTGATAATTTTCCTTTTTATGTGATAATTTTCCTATTATGTCTGAAATAAATACAGCTACTCCCTCTTCCTTTTGATTAGTGTAAGCATGGTTTATCTTCCTCCATCCCTTTAACTTTAACCTTTAGGAATCTTTTATAATTAGTTTTTATATTTACAAACCCATATTATTGAGTATTATAGTTCATTCTGTTTGTCTTATTAATTTGTATATTTATATAATTACATTTAAAGTGATTATTGATATATTTGGATTAATATTAACAATGTTTCTTTTTCTGTTTGTTGCCAGAGAAACTCTATCTTATTGTCTTTCTACTTATCTGAACATTTTAAAAATATTTGGTAGTTTCCCTAAAATTATAAGGTAGAATTATAATATGAACTTTTCATTACAGTCTACTTCAAGTAACAGTATTCATTTCACGTGGTGCAGCTACCTTATAGCAGAGAATTCCCAGTGGTTTCCTCCCACTGCTTATGACAATACTGTCATTCATCTCACATATCCATATGCAATATCAATCAATCACCCAACACATTATTGCAATTATTATTTTAAACATGCAGATCAATTTTTAAAAAGGGGGAGATAAAAGTTAACATTTCTTTAGTGCAGTTCTGCTGGCGATGAATTTCCTCAATTTTTAGTTCTTTGAGAAAGTCTTGCCCAACTTTTTCACTACTTCACTCCTAGCAGCTAAAATAATGACTGTCACACCGTATTTGGCAAATATTTATAGAAAGAAAAAAAGAGGGGGGAAAAGAGAGGGGGAGGAGAGAGACTGATGGTATGGGAGTGTAGAATTGGATGTTTCTGTTTAGAGTTGGCAGGGGACAAGATGACCTAGGCTCTCACTGAGGAGTGTGACCTGAGAAGTGAGAAAAGACCAAGTCCAGGATTCTGGAGAAGACAAAAATGGAAAGGGCTATAAAGCCAAATTCAGAAGCTGAAGTCACGGAGGTCTTGAGTTTAGATGGGAGGGAATTGTGAAGAGCGGCCAGGGTCACAGAGGATACAATGCCCCAGCATGGCAGTAGGGTCTGGAGAGGTACCCATTTGACATATTCTTTTATCCAGTGGCTTCAGTAGGGGACAACTGGTGAGCTTCCTCCTTCACCTCACAGAACTTACATCACTAACTTGAGTTTTTGTGTTTTACTCTTAACAATTTTATGTTTAACAATTTTAAAAGAAAGAGTTTCATAAAACCTGGTGATGAATTTTCTCTGGGGCATTGCTGAAGTTATTGACCATTCTCTTTATGAAAGGCAACATGAGAAAGCATTTTAGAGTGAGTACCTGAAAACATTAGCTTACTGCCAAGAACTGAAATTTTGTCTGACCCAGAGACAGAGCAGAGATTTTACTTTCTGTGTTCCCATAATCTTATTTCATTTTTTCATTTTCTATAATGGTCAAGTAAGGATAGTAAAAGGCTCATAGGTACTAATGTTGGAAGTGCAACATTGTACATGAGACTTTCATGCAAGCACTTGGCATAGCATTTGGCATATGCTTAAGCAGTCAACAAACTGACTATAATATATGTTTATGTACATAATTATTTTACATAATCTGTTATGTGCTCAGAAATTCTCTGTAAAGAAAAATAGGGGGTAAAGAAAATACTTGTCGTTACTGACAGAGCAGTTTTGCTATCTGTGGGCAAGATATGGAATGATCAATTCTGCAGAATTACCCCCTTCCATATTATTGCCCATTCTGAGCTCTGTTGCCCTAATGTAGGGTGAAGCAGTGGATTTTATAAATGCTAGTTTCAAATTTACAATAAGCCCTTGGCTGTGAGCTCTACTTTGTTTATGGAAAGGATGCCAAAGATTCCTGAGTACACTGTGGGCTGTAAGTAGTTTTCCCATCATAGGTGACTGAGTTTGCTTTGATCCATCTCTTTTCTCACCTCACCTACTTTATGAGCAATGGCATGTAAGATTACACAGCAGAATCTCCATAAAAGTCAACAAGGTCGCTAAATGACAGCGACCTCATTTAATATACAGGTGGCAAGGACATATTTTTTCCAGTTTCTCACATAATTTTTTTTTTCTGGAGTTAGATTTACCATTCGTGATCCAGTTTTTCTGACAGTGTAACTGACAAAGAACTACTGGTTCCTGTGATTCTTGAGTTAGAAGTCTTTAGGTGGTTACAGTGAACTTTCTCCATGAGGTGTTGTTATATAATCTAGCTTTCTTTGCCTTTTATTTTGGTTGTTTCTACGTCTCCAATTACCCTTTTGATGTAAAGAGATTTTTCTTAATTGTAGTTAAAACTAAACAACAACAGATGAAATGAGATCTACCCCCTTAAGAAAATTTTAAATATTATTGTAGATTAATAGTACACTAAAATAGGTTGTAAGAGGATCTTTAAATTTTTCATCTTGCACATCTAAAATGTTACACTTATTGAACAACATTTCCCTATTGCCCCTGTTTTCCCCAGACCTTAGAAACCAACATCCTACTCTCTGCCTCTAAGTTTGACTACTTTAGATGCCTAATATCTGTGGCACCCTGCAGTACTTATCCTTGAGATTAGCACAATGTCCTCAGGGTCCATTTATGTTGCTGCATATGGTAGGTTTTCTTTCTTTTTTCAGGCTGAATAATACTCTGCTATATGCATATACCACATTTTCTTTGTCTATTCATCAATCAATGGTCATTTAGGTTCTTCCACATTTTGGCTATTGTAAATGATGCTGCAATGAACTTACGTGAGAGTGTAAGTATCTTTTCAAGATTTTGATTTTATTTCTTTTAGGTAGGTACTCAGAAGTAAGATTGCTGGGTCACATGGTAGTTCCATGTTTAATTTTGAGGGACCTTTGTTTGTACTCTCTCACTACTGCCTATACCATTTTACTGTCAGCAGCAGTACACGGGGTTACCTTTTCCCTACATCTCTGCCAACACTTGTTTATTCTGAGGGCAGCCATCCAAACAAGTGTGGAGTGATATCTCATTGTGATTTTGATTAATATTAACACAATGACTGGTGAGTGAGCATGTTTTAATATATGTTGACCATTTGCATGTTTTTGGAGAAAGGTCTACAGGTCCTTCATCTACTTTTAAACTGGTTTATTTTAGGGTTTTTCCCCCCGCTCTGAGTTGGAGGAGTTTGGTATTAGTCTATCACAAATGTGATTTGCAAATATTTTTTCCCATCCCATAGGTTGCCCTTTCACTCATGATTAACACGTTTATTGTTCAGGAGATTTTAGTTCATGTAATCTCACTGGTAGATTTTTGATTTTGTAACCTGTACTTTTGTGTCATAACCAAGAAATCATTGCCAAGATCAATGTCATGAAGATTTTCCCGTTTTTTTCTTCTAAGAGTTTTTAAGATTGTGGTCTTATTTTTAATCCATTTTGAGTTTATTTTTGTGTGTGGTGTGAGACCAGAGTCTAATTTATTCTTTTACATGTGGCTTTCCAATGTTCTCAGCACCATTTATTGAAGAGATTATACTTTACCATATATATATTATATATAATATATGTATTATTATATATTATATAAAATATATATTGTTATTATATATCCATACAATTATATATATATATATATATATATATATATATATATTATACACACACACATAAATTCTTAATACTCTGGAAGTAGCTGCACTAAGGGTTTATTTCTGAGCTCTCTATTATGTCCATTTTTCCATGTTTGTTGTACACCAGTGCCATACTATTTTGATTGCTGTAACCTTGTAATATGTTTTAAAATAAGGAAATATGATGCTTCAAGTTTTGTTCTTCTTTTTCAAGATTTATTTTATAAGTAGGTGCTCTTTGTGGTTCTGTGTTAGTTTCAGGATTTTCCCCTATTCCATTAAAAAATGCCACTTGAATTTTGATGCAGATTGTATTGAACATGTACATCACTTTGATTAGCATAGTTACTTCAATAATATTGTCTTTTGATCATGAACATAAGATGGCTTTCCATTTATTTGTGTTCTCTTTAATTTCTTTTAGCAATGTTATAACTTGCAGTGTCCAAGTCTTTTATCTCCTTTGTGAAATTTATTCCTAGATATGCAAAAATTCTCAGTGGAGTACTAACAAATCAAATTCAACAGCATGTTAAAGGGATCATGTGCTTTGACCTGCATGACTGTTAATTCAGAAAACTGGCAAGGGGCGATGGGGGATTAACAATGACACACACACTGAGAGAGAAAAGAGGGATCAGGTAGACACTGATCTCAGGTGGAGAAACAGTACCACAAAGCTGGCCCAACAGGTTTATTATGTAAGGTCTCATAATTGGGAAGTTAAAGACAATAGAGGCATTGCTCTTTATGCACTAGAAAGTTACAGGGCTAGAAACATTTTTTTTTTTTTTTGGCTGTTCCATGGTTGCAATGCTAGGAGCTTCCTGTGACAGCCAGGAAGTCCATTGTCCAAAGTTTCTATTAAGAGGTCAGGCCTGGAGATTATAGCACCAGTGAAATATTGTACTTATCTTTCTATGCTCAGAATCCTGGATCCCAGAGAGTCAGTGCCTGCAATTCAAGATTAAAATTGATATCTCTGGACGTTTACCCAGAGAGACCAAGGGCTGGTGTTACCACAGCAACTGGAAAATGTTAACCCTGTATTTTTGCACAGGGAAATCCCAGCACAAGCACACCACAACCACAAGGTAATCAGACACTTTGATTCGCATCACTGCTCCCCACACCCATGAACCATGATGAAGCTGAATTTATTCCTGGAATGCAAAGTGGTTCAATATATGAAAGTCAGTCAAGGTGATATACCACATTAATAGAGTGAAAGATGAAAATTAGATGATCATCTCAGATTCAGAAAGAGCTCTTTACAAAGTTTGATCTCTTTTCAAGATAAAGTCACCTAACAAACTAAAAAAAAAATAAGGAAATCACTTTAACTCAATGAAAGTCATATATGAAAAACTATGGTTAACATATACTCAATAGTAAAAAACTGAAAGCTTTCCCCTAAGATCAGGAACAAAGCAAGAATACTCATTCTCATGACTTCACCAACATGATGTTGGCGATTCTAGCCAGAATAATTATGCAAGAAAAAAGTGAAAGACATGCAAATTGTGAAAGAAGTAAAATTATCTGCTTACAGATGAAATGATCCTATACAAAGAAAACCATAAAGACTTCACCAAAAAAGCTTTTAAAACTGATGCATGAATTTCATAAAATCACAGAATATAAAACCAACCTTCAAAAATCAAATTCTGTTTCTATATAAAATTAAATTATGAAAACAATCCCATTTACAAGGCATCAAAAGTGTACAGAAATCTTGAACCAAAAGTCAAATAGATTCATTCAATAAAAACAAAAGGATGAAACTCTTAAAGTATATTTATTCTATGGTATAGGAAATGACTTTTTAAATCTGTGTTTTTGCCCCAAGGAATTACAGGTCAGTGAAACAGCTTCTATAACAGATGCATGGTCAGCACATCATAGGGGATCCGAGGACAGCTGACAAAGTTGGTCCATGGGTCAGGCTAAAGGCCCCAGGTGTACATATGTAAAGTGAGGTTTCATTGAGATTTGGGATCAGCTGGATGAAGACAGAAAGGAACGGTGCAGCTAATAAGAAAAATAGGTTCCGTGAAAAAAAGGGGCCTTAAAAATTATTATAAAAATTCAATATGCAAATAAAGGAAGTTTTTTAAAAAAAAAAAATTCTGGGACAGGATTAAAAGCTCTGGCTTTGGAGGAATGTAGGGCTAGATGACAGATAATGAAGGTCAGTGGCCACACTGACAAGGAATCTTCAGAGTTCCTTATTGTAAAGAGGGTGCACACAATAATCTTAAATTAGATCTACTTTTAAGAAATACAAGCTTGCCAGAAACAAGTGATGGGCTCTGAGGTGTGGGTTTGAGGCTCCTCACAGGAATGCAAGTTAGGAAGCTGTGCTAAAGACACAAGGGATAAGTGTAAAGTGCTCAAACCAGGAAAGAGGCAGTGGGAGGAGGAAGGGAGGAGATAGCTTCTAAAAACATTATGGGACTGGGTGATAAATGAAAGAGGGAGGATTTTAAGATGAACTGTAGGTTTGTGATTTGAGTGTGTTTTTGGACAGCCATGTTATACACCGGGTCTTGTTTGCTGGTCAGTAGATAAAGTGGAAGATTCCCTGGTCAACTATTAATACCTGAATTTCATCTATCATCTACCTAATCTCTACCTGATACCTATCTATCTATCATCTCTGTATCTATATATCTGTCTACATGTCTTCAGGGAGCCTCCAGTCCTTATCATCTTCTCAAATCCTGTTCTGTAGCTCTTAGTGTGTTCATAAGTAATTTTCCTGTATCTTAACCTTTTCATCTTAACTAAACTTTACTGCTCTCTGAAGCCACTGCTTCCCTTTGGATATCAAGCGGATGCTAGTTTTCCTCTTATATTATGTCCTTTGAGGTCAGAAGATGCTTGATATGCTTTGCCCCTCATGCCTCCTGCCACTGTCTGTCATCTTGCAGGTCACTGCTGTTTAACCCTGTTTTGGAAATCCTTGCTCCCACAGCCAGAGGTTGTGCTAGCCACACACATGCACATGTTCACCTTTCACAGGTGTCATCCTATGACTCTCTGGGCATTCATTCATTCACTGAAGACATGGGATGCTAGTTCTCTGTCTCTTTCCTCCTCCAACCCATTTTCTGTTGACACCCACTATGATGCCCAGTCTACATTCTGTCCTTCTAGTTTCTTAACCTTAGCTCTTAAATTTCCCATCTTTGTTATATTACCCACCCATTCTCATGGTCATGCATTTGACTTGTTTTTTAATAAAAAAAAATTTCCACTTACCAAATCAAACTCAAACTTCCTCATTCTATCCAACCACAAAAACCAACCCGTCTAGTCTACTGCTCAGTTGCTCCAGCTGCCACAGTTAGTCAACATTGATTGACTAACAGTTCATTGATTCCACCATGTTCTTTCACTGTTGGTCCCTTTACCTTCTTGTTCAATTTTTCATTCGTTCAGTATGCTGATCCATAAATACAGTCTTTCTCTTGCACATTTCTTCAACTTATTCTTCCAGCCCACAGTCTAATGGCTAAATTTGCCTTGCATAACCCCATCTCTGGATGAACTTAGTCATATGCCTTCTTACTCATATAGGTAAAAACAGTGAGAAAACACTCATACCTCAGGGCTCACTGGTTTAATTTCAAGTTTCTGATAGGAGGTTATTAGTTGGGCTCTTAGCACTGTCAGACAGTCCAACATTTTGTCTCCTATAAAATAAGTTTTCTGTCTTTTCAAGTCAAGCGTTGCAAATATTATCCTCTCTTCTTAACCTTTGAGGCTACTTTTTTTTTTCACGACCATACTTAAAAACCTATAGTTCTAACTCAGACACAAATTAGAAAATAATAAGCCATCACACAAAATATCCTATTTTTCCCACATATCTTTGAAACTTTTCATAGTTTCATTTTTATCTCTTAATACAACTAAAGAAGTTACCCTCTTCCTACGTGTCTTGTACCTCTCTGGTTAAATTTGTTCTTAAGTATTTTATTCTTTGGAGTGCCATTTTAGCTGGAATTCTTTTCATAATTTCACTTTCAGAGTGTTCACTGCAAGTACGTAGGAATATATTGGCTTTTGTATGATGATCTTGCATCTCAAAACTTTGCTAAATTCTTTATTCTAAATCTGTTAATTAATTTTTAAATTATTTGGTATATTTTTATATATAAGATTATGTTAACTGTGATCAGAGACAGTGTTACTTCCTCTTTTCAAATTTAGTTGCCCTTTATTTCTTTTACTTCCTTAATTTCCTCAGGTAGAATTTCCAGGACAATGTCAGATAGAAGTGGTGAGAGCCAGCATCTTGTCTTGTTCCCAATTTTAGGGCAAAAAGTTTCAGTCTTGCCATTAAGGAGAATGTTAGCTATGGGTGTTATTGATGTCCTTTATCCAGCTGAGCAATTGCTATTTCTAGTTCGTTGAGTGATCTTATCATAAAAGTTGTTGAATTTTGTCAAATGCATCCCCCCATCAATTCAGAAGATCATGTGTTCTTTTTCTTTATCATATTAATATGCTGTATTATATTGATTCCCACTTGGGGGACTTCTGCTTCACGGATGGCCCATTTCAACTTGCATATCATCTTGTTTGCAAGTAGGTGTGGGTGAGAAGGTGCAGTGGCTACAAGTGGCTGATTGCTCCAGGTGAGCTCAGGTGTCTAGCAGTCTGGGACCAGTGACTGCTGCCCCTGTCTCTAAGGCCTGCCCACGGTCTTTCATTTCATATATGTGCTTGCTCCCCTACAAGCCAGGGCCTACAGAGAAGTCTTCCAGTTTCAATACCAGGCTTGGTGTCTCTTATTTTAGAAGCCCGATTTTTAGTGTTTAGCGTGTTTTCCTGGGGACTTGCTGCGTGGGTTGAGATCTGCATGGCAAGGAGGCCAGCAGTGAGGAGTTATGGGAAAAGGGCCCCAGCAGCCCTTTTGCTGAGAGCTTTGCTCTCAAGCATGGAGAGGTGCTTTTCTCTTCAGTACCCCTGTCTTCTGTTTTCTTCAAGCTAGGTTGGAGGACTTCCTGAGTCAGTCTTTTCAGAGAATATAAATCTTTTCAGTCCCCAGTGATAATAAGTTGCTGGTAGTTCTTAGACTCAGATGCATTAAAAGGCAGGATGGTGAGGGCAAGAAGAGTAGGAGACTGTCAATCAAAGAATAAGGAATAAGGGGTGGGGGAAGGAGAGCTAGAGAGAAAGACGCACACCAGAGAAGTAAGCATTGGGTTGACATTAGCCGACATTCTGGGAGGTGGGGGATTCACTCTGGCAAGTCCCTCTTCCTCTTGAATGACTGTAAGGATTCAGTAAATATGAGAATTCAATCCCCTATAGAGATGGAAAGAAACAGGCTAATTCACAATTTCTAATCCAACAGTGTGTCCTTCTGATTGGAAAAATGCAGCAAAAGGAAGTAATTGTTTTTGCCTCGAACACACTTATAAAATTTCCTAGCTAGCTGGGATAATTCTCCTTTTCATTTTTCTCTTTCAGATGAAAGTACTGTCTTGAATCTGAGTGTTCTTATTCAGCTCTTCATTTGATACACAGAGAATGAGGAGGAAACAATCACACCAGTCATCAAAAATAAATGACCAAAAGTTAAACAAAGTTCGTTAAAACTTCCAGCTGTGTAAAGAGAGAGCATATCCATAAAATTAGCTTTTGCTTCTTATGGCTTTTAATCATTAATTTTCACCATCATGTACTGCCCTTTTCCCCTTAAAATATGAAGTTAAATCCACAGTCAGTAAAATAATCAGGTAAACTGGGATTGTGGCTCAGCGGTGGAGTGCTCACCTAGCGTGTGAGACCCTGGGTTCAATCCTCAGCACCACATAAAAATAAATAAGTAAAATAAAGGTATTGTGTCTAACCACAACTAAAAAAAATAAATAAATATTAAAAAAATAATCAGGTAATCTAAGGGTAATTTAAAACCTATATGTTGAGTTATCAACTCTTGGTTAAGCAATCTTAGACAAAAAATCCCTCTCGTTAGTTACTTTTTTATTATTATAGAAGCATGGGATTTTAAGGTTAGCAGCCTTAGTGTCTACTAATTAGTCATTCCTTCATGATGCTTGACCTGAATTGGAGATAAAGCAACTATCTTACTCTTTGTGGCCGAATTACTTTTCCAATCAACCTGCTGTCTTCTCAACTCTCCCTCAAGTTTTAATCATGAGTTCTACCAGAAAAACATTTTCAGCCTCATTTTATACATTAAATCCCTGAAAGCACCCTATCTGATGTCTCTATCCTATTCTGAGTATGAATGAAACATGAGGATGGAAAATATTAGTGATTCATTAAGTTATACTACAAGTGAAGAATTAACCAGTCTTTGTAAGTTATTAATTAGGAATAGGAGATGGTTATCTACAACTCTGTGTTTTTTTTTTAGAATGGACAAGTAGTGGAGTCATAAACAAGAGTAGCAAACAGTTGAAAGGTTTCAGAACATTCCATCTCAAAATATGATGCTTTGGGATGTTGATTATTTTGAGCTGAAGGCACCTGAAAAATAGCAGAAGAGAAAGGAGTCTGTGACCTCCCCTTTTTGCATAAAAGCAAGTCATGACATTTCCAATCAGAAAAGCATCCTACCTAACCAGGCAGAGAAGAACATTCTTATCACCAGATACTGGCTGTTATGCTGAAATGGACACACACAAACAAATATATTAAAATAACACTTATCTCCCATTAATATTCATGGTCACTGTTCCACAATTTATGCATATTGCCCAGACTCCTTGGTCTTGTCACATGTGCTCAATTTATCATTCTTTGTGTTTGAAAGGTATGTTAGCTTTTGAGTCTAAAGTCCTTTGGGTTTCCTTCTCATTCTGAAGACTGTATATGTTTTAAAAAAATGAGAAAAGAAAAAATATTAAATGAGTCTACGTGCTTTTCTCTTTTCCATTCTGTTTACTTTTTTAGCCCCCAAACATTAATAAAAAAGAAAACACTTTCTTTATGTAGGAATCACTTTTGTGTCTGCCACAAATGTTTTAAGTATTTTCTTATGTTGACCTTGTTTGAAACGTACAAGCCTCCCTTATTTACTCACTGACACCATTTGTCTTTAACTATCCTAAGTCTCTAACTACTCCTAGAGTCTGGTGTGACTCTAGTTACACAGCTTTCAAATGCCTACATAAAAGAAAACATGTCCTCTTTTGTATTTCACTTCCATGGGGCTTAAAGATTACAAGTCTGATTTTCAGATCCTTTGCTTGTTATCCATATTGATTTTTTTTCTATTGGGCTCTTATTGCCATATCTCATTTTTAATGTGATATTAATCATATTTAATACAGGAAGTTGATGGCCAGAGTCTCATTGAGAGGTTCTTCTTCCTTCTCAAGATAATCCAAGCCACGCTAAAACTTATAATCTCAAATAATTAGTAAAATAATGAAGCACAAATACTCAGAAATATATTTACAAAAAGGGAAGTCCCTGATAGATCTAGTCCATATGGGTTCTGGAATTAGACAAAGGAAAAATGACTCTGGTGGTTTATTTAAGGGGGTACATCAAGGCAGGGACAAGCTTTCAAGGGCAGAGGACTTGCTCTGTGATGTCCTGTAATCAGCAGGTTGGTTGACATCTTGGAAAGTCACACCCATCTCAGGTGCTGTGTGGGATCTTTGGCAGAGCTTGAAGGGGAAGTTTACCTGCATCAGGCCATCAGTCCCTGTTGGGGTTGCCACAGGGGTTCCCAATTCCACACTTATCCCCTCAGGAGGCTCCTATGTGCAACAGTCCACACACAGCTCTCACATGGCTCGTGACAATTTAATATTTAGTCTTTGGATTGCCTCATGTAAACTAACCCGGGAGGACACTGACATATTAACACTTCTTATAATAGCAAATAAGCTAAAATTTGTGTTCAAAAGATCATCTCTGACCTTTTGTCCATCGTACCTGGTGGAATTCCCTATGTTTAATTTGCAGAAGATTTCTTTCTTTTTTTAAATTTATTTTTATTTTTAAAGTTTTCATTGGATCTTTACTTTATTTCTTTATATGTGGTTCTGAGAATTGAACCCAATGCCTCACACATGCTAGGCAAGTGTTCTAGCACTGAGCCACAACCCAAGCCCCAGGATTTATTTCATTTAAAAAAGAATGTGTGGGACTACTTATTTTAATTTAGAAACCTGGAAAACATTTTTTCTTACTCGTCTGGTAATATGAACAATCTCACTTGTTTTAACATTCTGAAGGGAAAAAAAAAAGCCCATAAGACAAAAACCTTGAAACAGTCAAAGAGGTTAGGAGCTAAAAAAACAAGTGTATAAAATCGAGGGAAACTTGTCAAGGAAAGAAGGAGGAGGAGATTAAGTAACTTTCCAAGTAGCATGCAAATTTATCAGTTATACATCCTCCAATTAAAGTATATTGTTTATATCATGGGGCTTTGACATAATCCAGTTACTAATCTTATTGACTTGAAATTTAGAGATAGAAATAGTATATGTAGGTAGGAGAGGTATGTGTTTGCTCTTCAGTATTCTTATTGGCTCCTTTTAAGTTGGAATTGCAGCCCTACTATCAGCTCCTAATTATTTATGCCAGTAGAGGGAAGCAGTGATGAGCGTAGCCTCCAAGTTTTTTATTTCTTTTAATTTTTTTTGTAGGACTATGAATAAGTCAGATTTTTCTGGAATTTGTACCTCTTCAAGTAACATACTCTATTTTCCTCTACTGGCAAAAGTAATTCTTTGAAAAATGATTTATCCTTTCAACCTTAATCCTGTTTTCCAGCTGAAGTGTTAGAAATGCTAGGTTTGGAGAGCATCACACTTCACTTACTTTGATACGAAGCCATCACCAGGTCATGTTTATCTCTCTTTAAGCTCGCTGTCTCTTTAATCCGCATTGGTCTGGTCGTGGGCAAGGAAAACTCATTGGGTTTTGGCTTATAAGGTTATTCCTTGTAGTTGTTCATCATGCAACCCGTATCATGCCTGCCTCTTGTGAGTTTTCTTATCTGCTCCTTCTGTAAAATAATAGCTAAAACATGAGTTTTTCTTATGAAAGGCTGTACAAATGATTCTGTGCACAAAAAAGCATCACACACTAATCTATTAAGGGTATACAACTAGTGTCCCTGTTTATCATTTCTTTAAGAAAGTGAACTGGATGGCTACGGCCAGGTGCTGTTGGAGTTATGGGGATGCGGCAGTGGAGGGGTGAACCCCGTCCTCGCCCTGAGCAGGCCCCTAGTGGGGAAGACAGGCCATGCACTCTAGGCAGGTACTAGACCTTTGACATGATGAGGGGAGAGCGGCAGAGAAAGTAAAGCCCGTGAGGGATGAATGACTGGGTGGGGTAAAATTTTAGAAAATGCGGTACTTTGTGTACTTTGTAATGAGGGAATGGGCTCCTGGGTGTCTGGGCAAGATTATTTCCTTAAAAGGAAATAGTGCATGAAAAGCCCAGGGGAGGGCCACCTGCTGTGTAGGGAAACTAGGGATGAAGTTCAGAGGCCCCAGGAACAATACTCAGCAGGAGCAAGGCCTGGTCATGGAGGATCAGCTGGGGCCTCAAGAGGACTTGTATTTTATTCTAAGAGGGATGGTCCATCATCCTTCAGGGCTGAAAGGAAGTGACACATTATTTGGCCACAGAGAAAAAGGACACCATGTCATTTTCAGGAAGATGGATGGAACTTGAAAACATTATATTAAACAAAATAAGTCAAACTCAGAAGGTGGAACATCATGTTTTCTCTCATACGTGGAAGCTAGAGAGGAAAAAGGAAAAGACAGGTGGGGGTGGGAGATCAGTAGAGGAAGGGGACCAGGGAATGGGAGGACAGGAGGGAGGAGGGGTGCTGGGGAGTGATGGTGGCCAAATTATGTTGTGTGTGTGTGTACCAATATGTAACAAGTTCCACCATTAGGTACAACTGTAATGCACCAATAAAAAAATGTGGAACAAGAAACAAAGGGGGTGACACAATCTGGTTGACATTTTTACTGGGTGAGTTGAAAAGACTTGTCCAAGGACACATAGCCAACAGACTGACCCAGGACCCCTTACCTGTGAGATTCACATAACAAAACGTGGTAGTGAGGTGAACCTGGAGAGAAACACATCCACTGAGTTTTGGAGGAATCTTGTTTGGAGATTCATCACGTGGCTCCTTATTACCTGAGGCTGCTTTCTTTCGTTTCTGCCATCTACTTTGTAAAAATTAACTAATTATAATTAGGTTTATATGACAGTAAAATGCATTTTGATTCATTGTACACAGTTGCAGCACAGCTTTTCATTTCTCTGGTTGTACACAATGTAACATCACACCAAGCATCGCACCATATGTGCAATCATACGTGTACCCTAGGGTAATGATGTCCATCTCATTCCACCATATTTCCTTCCCCCATACCCCTCCCCATCCTTTCCTCCCCTTTGCCCAATCAAAGTTCCTCCATTTTTCCCATGAGCCCCCCCGCTATTATGGATCAGCATCCTCATATCAGAGAAAACATTCAGCATTTGCTGTTTTGCGATTGGCTTACTTCACTTAGCATGATATTCTACAACTCCATCCATTTACCTACAAATGCCATGATTTTATTCTCTTGTAATGCTGAGTAATATTCTGTTGTGCATATATACCACAGCTTCTTTATCCACTTATCTATTGAAGGGCATCTAGGTTGGTTCCACAGTTTAGCTATTGTGAATTGAGCTGCTATAAACACTGATGTGGCTGTGTCCCTGTTGTATGCTGATTTTAAGTCCTTTGGGTATAGACCGAGGAGTTTGATAGCTGGGCCTGAGCTCTGGTGTGGGTCTGCCCTGCCTCTACTTTTGCCTTCTCCTCAGTGAGACAGGAAACTGTCCATGTCTTTTGAAGGAACCCAAACCCTTTTGCACTGTTCCAAGGTGAGGCGATTCTTGTCTAGCCTCTTGTTCAGCCATGTGCATTAGTTTGCCAGGGCTGCCGCAACCGGTGCTACTTGCTGGGAATCCTGAACACAGAAATTCATGTTCTCACAGCTTCAGAGACCGGAAGTCCAATACCAAGGTGGCACAGGTTTGTTTCCTCTGAGGTCTCTGGTCCTTGGCTTCTGAATGACTGTTTTCCCTGTGTATTTGTTTGTCTTTACCCTAATTTATGGTGACATCAGGGTAGATTAGGGCACATCTCAATGACCTCATTTTATCATAACAATTTCCTTTTTAAAGACCCTCTGTCCACAAAGCCATACTCTGAGGTCCTGGGGACGTCTGCAGCATGTGAATTTTGTGGGACGCAGTGCACCATAACAACCTGCCATCAGTAGCTTCGTACCTTCCCTGTACTTGCTTATAGTTCCAGGCAGGAAGTCACATGGAATAAATGTGAACTAAACCCCAGCTTCCCACTTTCCCTTCTGGTATATCCTGGGTGAGGGTTGCCTCTCATGCCTGCTCCTGAGTTCTTCCTTTGGACATTTTTCCTTTGTGGCTCTTTCTCCTGTCAAGTCCCTGCCCCGCTCCCCTTCACTGCTGGTCCTCACGTAGGAGTCTAAGGAAGTACAGCGGAGACTCTGATCTGGATTCAACAACACTTTCCTTTCTACCCCAAAAGGCCGCCACACAAGACCATTCTTGTGTATCACAACTTCCGGGAGATGTGAGGATAACCCCAGAGAAAATTACCAGGTAGGAGATGAGAATGTCAAAGTGGTGTTCTTTCAATGAAAACTCAAGAGTTCAGAAGAATATTTCTCACTTGAAAACCACGGAATGCATCCCAACTCTGGGGTCTGCCTCTTCCTCTGACAGAGTATCTGTTCCCTCAATCGCTTTGTGGGGAAATCTGCTGTCCCAACCCTCTGTCTTGGAAAGTCCTCGTGGGTTACACACTCGGCCTTACCCTGGGATTTGGCCTTTCTGTATGTTCTCAAAGGCTGAGTGTTTAGTCTTGACTGAGGTAGTGGAAAGCATGGTGAGAGACTTGTATGCCGCCCCTTTTAAGATATTTCTTAGTCTAGTAGTTGCATAATACATCTTTCCCTGGCCATCTGGTAAGTGAAATTTAGCCAGACTTTCCCCAAGGATAGATCAGTTGTGTCTCAATCTAAAGGGGAAAAATCCCTATCAATTATACAAGCTACACAGACTTCTGTGTTAATTAAGTTATATTATGGTTTAGAGTAATTTCAATAATTATGAATTTTTTGTTGTAATTCAAAAATTTTGTGTGTTCTTATAGATACATGCAAACCATAATTCCACTCAGTAGTTCTGAGTGTTTTGGATTCTCCTCTATTTTTATTTTTAATTTTGCATTCAATGGGATTTAAGATGTTTGTCTGAAGTAGAAAATAATAGCTTGGATAGAATTTTACTTACTATTTTCTTTTGGTGCTGTAAATTAATTTCCACAGTGTTCCAAGCCACACCTCAAGATGAATAGGAAAGTAATTAATACGTGAAGGTATATATATTTCAAACACTGTACTATGTTTTTTGTATGTGTTACATAATTTAATAATCACAAACCAATGACTGAAGTAGACTGTCCCTACTTTATAAATAGGGAAACTGAGACTTTGCTAAATAAGCTGAGAATTGAATCCAGAACAGGTAAAACTGTATCAGTCAGATATACTTCTGTCACTGCAGTGGAGCAGTACCAAATGGTAGAAGCCAGCGCCTGGACTATTCACAGGAAACTGAGGGGCAGGAATAGGAAGAGGTAGAATTCAGCAGGTGAAAGAATGAGGTAAATAGTAGGGGAAAAAAATCACCCCTTCAGGCCAGAGTGTGGACAGTGCTGCACAGCACCGGAGTGGTGGAAAGCATCCCAGTGCCAAGGGCTTCCTAACCCTCACTCGTGGAGCCTAGGGCGGGAGGGGTACCCACACTGTCAGGCGCTGCTTCACAGGCAGGCAGGAAAGAGAGGGATGGGTTTGTAGCAGGCTGCAGGCAGTGACAGGGGACAGCAGACAGCTGGGCTGCAGTCATCTCAAGTCCTAGAGGGCTGGGGCATGTGGCAGATGAAAAGGACCCAGAGTAAACCAGAATTCCAGTGAGCAGCACTGAGGTGCAAGAAAGTGGACCAGCCTCAGGAGGGATTTGATAGAGGCTTGCAGAAGAGCCCTCTTGCCTAAGCTTACCCTTGTCACCAAATCTGGGATGAAACTGATCCTACATGGCAGCATCCAAAGGCAGTGAAGGAGGACCTCAGAAATATGGAGGAAGAGAAACAGGATAGCAGGACCTAAAATACTAGTAAATACAAAGTCAAAACTGAATAAAAGTGGCTTTTTAATAATATTTTGAGACACAGTGAGTTTACTGTTGACAACATATGGAACAGCCCATATTGAAATTAGTTTGTAACTTCAGGGACTTGGGTTTGAGATTTGAAGCACAACAGAAAGGATTGGAAGATTTTTACCTCCTATTCTAATGGCATTGTGACAATGTGCCTAGCTTGCTTTGTGAATATATTTGGAACCTAAACCTAATCATATACAAGCATGACAGTGGGTTTTTCTAAGCATCATAGAAGGGGGTAGATTAAAAAAAAAAAACCCAACCACCCTTGGGTGATTCAGTTTGTATAAAAAAGAACAATAACAAAAGTACTGCAGGCCGAAGCTCTCTGCACCTGTTAGCAATTCAGAAAGAGCACTGAGGGGGCAGAGAGGGAAATATCACAGTAAAATCACAGCTCAATAAAAGTCAGACAGTGGAACACTGCAGAAACCATTCAAACCCACATGCCAAGGGTGTTTAAAGCACGTCCCATAAATGCCAAAACATTGTTACACCATCTACTTACCCCAAACTGAATCACCGCCGCCTTTTTGCCTGCTGACAATATGTTCTACTTAATGAGTCATTTCTGATATCGCTTTGTTGAGCTGCACTGGAGAAAATATTCTGCATTATTAATATTTCTACATATTTCTTTTCCAAAGTGTGCACCCAAATAGGCTTGTGAAGAATTTTACATTAATGTTACAAATGGCCTTTGTGTGTTACATATTTAATTTTAATATCCATCATACAGATGAATATTTAACTACAGAACAGGCAGAGAGAATTAATAAACATAAGGAGTAGAAAAAGAGATACTGAGTTACTCTAGAAAGAGATATGATTATCTCCCTCAACTGAGATACATACTTCCCTAGAAGGCAGAATTATTAGGACAAAGATACTCCCTGTTGGCCTTGGGAAAGAAGTATATATCACTAGTCGTACCTCCAGTTGTTTGTTGGTTTTGTAAACACTGTGCTATAAACTCAGAAACTATAAATGGATAGGAAAGTTTTGAATTTCTAGTATCATGTTCATTATGGAAAGATATTTTACAAATTTTCCACATTAATGTGCTTTATCTAATTTTTCCTAGTTTCCTATCCAAGGTGTCTTATCTTGCTTCTAGGAGTTATTTCTTTTTAACTAAATAGCAAGTTTTATGTTTTATGTGAACCTGGGAGAGTTTATCCCTTTGCTCAGTAAAATGTTCATCTTCTGTAAAACTTCACAAGAAAATAGTACTTATTTCAAGGATGTTAGATGGATGAATCATTAAAAGTACTTCAAGACTGCTTTAGTTTTATAGAGGGTTCTTAGCAAATTTTTGACCTTTCTAAATACTTTCAAATCATTTTTTAGAGGATACTATGGATTGAAATCAGGGACACTCAACCAGTGAGTCACATCCCTAGCCCTATTTTGTATTTTTATTTAGGGACAGGGTCTCACTGAGTTGCTTAGTGCCTCGCCATTGCTGAGGCCGGCTTTGAACTCATGACCTCCTGTCTCAGCCTCCTGAGTCACTGTGATTACAGGCATGTGCCACTGCACCCGGATCATTTTTATTACTATTATGTATATTTGGAAAACATTAAGAAAATCCTACAATAGAGAATCTGCACATCAAGACCTTCTACAGTTTAGAATTTACCTCTTTCAACTTCTACTCTTCCTTCTTTGGACTCTACTTTCCAGCAAAACCTGCTTTCTATTCTCCTCATTTCATGCGTCACTGTCATAATGCCCCTTATCCTGTTCTGTCCCCTCAGCTAGTCTAGGTCCCTTCCTTCAAGACCCCTCCAAAGCTTTGTCTCTTCAACTCTTTTCTCTTGTTGAGAATGTAAAAGTTCTGATCTTGATTTTTTTTGGAACTTTTAGAGTAATATGAAAAACAAATCATTGATTTTTTTTTAACAAGGCAATGAAGTAACTACCAAAGTGCTCTGAGGCTTCATGCAGTCGTGTTCTTCCTACTCTTGGTTCATGTGACACCAAACATGATCAGCCCCTCTCTCAAAGGAAGCTACTAATTATGGTGACATCTCTGCTTCTCTATTCTTCACTTCTCTCATGTTTACTGGTTTCTGTGGCTTGGAAATACTAGAATTTGAGGTTCGAAAACCTTTGTCTGAGTCACAGTGGAATCAAATATCACTAATCAATGCCTGAATATTACAATCATGGTTATCACTGAAAACTGAGAACAAGGATCCAAGGTGTCTTATCTTGCTTCTATGAGTTATTTCTTTTTAACTAAATAGCAAGTTTTATGTTTCAAAAAGTTAAGTTAAAATGTAAAAATTACAAAAAAATAATCTGAACTTGAAACATCTATTTAATCTAATATGGTTCATATTGTTTTTTCCTCTAACAGAGAAATCTCTCCTGGTGTTAACAATGCATTTCACAGGATGGGCAAATTTGAACCACCATTCTTTCAAGTGAATGAATAATCAATAAACAGAATGCTTAGGTAAATAGCCTTGGAGCAGCATCCAACAGCCTTGAGTTCTAGGTGTCCTAGGGAAGGTCCAGATTACCAGATTCAGCATGGAGACTTACCCTAAGCTCACTTCATTTACTGGGTAGCCTCTGGGAAGGGAGAAATCAATTCTGAAAAGTTTCCTGAAGTTTTTATGGATCAGCCTTCCAAAATATAAAATAACAGTATCCTTATGGCTCTATATAAGCTTTAGTTTATACCACTGAAGCTTATCCCAGAGCCTACAGAAAGATTCTGAATCTGTGGATACAAGGGTGTTCCTGACCTCACTATGACCAAAGAAGGAATAATCACTGACTATATTTAGCTGGGACCTCAGTGTGCTTGATATCATGATGCCTTCCTCTAGAGAGCTGTGGACTTCATATTCCCTTCTGAAACCACTGAAACAGCAATGGAGACCCTCAATTCTTGCATGTGCAAACTCAGATAAATTCAACAAATTTTTTTTAAAAGGTCAAAATTAAATAGAAAAATAATTTAAAGGAGGGAAGGTGAATTTAAATTCTGGTCATTGGTCATGAGATGATTTGCACCAGGGCACTCTTAGAAACACCTTATTCATGGTAGAAATTTAGCTTTATAGGCACTAGGAATTTCAAAGACCTTTACAAAGAGTTTTAGCTCATTAATTTTCATTCCCTTTGGGAACAAACTTTTGGCTGATTTATCAACTTCAGAATTTTCTGAGTATGAATTCTTTCTCTTCCCTTTCATCTCATTACTATGTTGTCAAGTTCATCTCAAACCAAAAATTCTACTTTGATATCTCATCTGACTCTTGGAGTGATAATCAGGAAAGAACAAATTTGAGGGTTTAAGGAGCTTAAAGTTTAGTATCCAGAATTTTCATAGAACATTAGTCATCACTATAGACCCTATTCATTGTTCCACCACACGTGACAGATCTTCCATTCTAATTTCATGACTGTATCTCAAGTCTTAAAACTTCCTTCCTCCATTTAACCCTTTCATTTTTTATTGCTATGTTGTTAAGACATGATAAAGGCACTATTAAAATGGTTCAGTGGTTAACCCTAAGAACGTTTTCTTTTTATAACAAGATTTTCATTAAAACCTAGAACATAACAAATTCTCAGTAAATGTTCATTCAATTGCCAGAGCATTCTGTTTGACACATTTTCGGTTGACTGGAAGTGAAACTGGTCAGTTAAAAAGAGTTTACTTTTTCTTTGACTTTGTAAAACTTAGATTTCTGACTATGTCACTATTCTCTTCTAGGACAAAAATAGGAACTCTAATATTATGAACTTGATTTTTAAAAAGTAAACAAATAATCTGTCATATTTTCTGAAGCTGAGAAAGGTCTTGGGAATTCTAGCTCAGGCACATAATATGAATGTATTTTCCCATTTATAAGTAGCTTATCAATAAGTGAAATAAAATAAAAATTAGCAAAGCAGTTACAACTTAGGGTCAAATAGCATGTGTGCTATGAAGTTTATTTTAATAATTTGGAAAGTATAATTTTTAACAATATGACTTCAAATGTGCTAAGACAAATGTGGAACTTAAAAAACATATTTTCTAGCTCATTAATTATTGATGAAAGCAGCATCAGGGAAAGAAAGTATGAAAAAATTGGATATGGTTTCCACAACAGTGCATAAATTCAGTACTATGCCTGAGCAAGAAATTTTTGCAAGTCACAGGTATGTCTCTTTTTAGCGCTGTTAAAGTTATCCCAATGCATTTCAGTAGTACTTTATTTTATTTGACTTAAGCATTGGTTGTGGTTTGAGCTCTGCACGTTCCCTTCCTTCACCTCAGAGGGAGATATTTTGACATGGCCCTGTACTCATGGTTGCAAAGATCACAATGCATCTGCTTCCAGATCTACTCAGGAAGTAGCTCCTATTGGGCTGTCCATGGGAAATATCTGAAGTCCTTTTGTCTCCAGGAACAGATCCATTGGGAGGAGCTAAAGCATGAACTTTCCCTGGTGAAATTGTACATATTACAAAATCCTGAGATGGCCCTCCTCTTGTTCTCTGTAAAATAACCATCAGATTTTGTCTGCTTAAGAGGAATATGACTGACAGGTGACTGGCAGCTTACTCTTAGGCAATTTCACCAACATCTACTTCTTTCCCATACAAAGAATCTGCGTAAGAGTGTTTTCTGACAGTAACAATTCAACCAGTTTGAAGATCCAGACAGGTAACATCCATCAGCTTAGAGTCTACACTTTCTACTATTGATGTTTTTTCCTGTCCTTTCTTTTCAATTTTATCTTTAAACTTATTACTGCCTCTTCTTTTATCTGTACATTGGCACCGGAAGAGAGGGTTGTTTTTAGTGTAGGCTGCATCATGTTTTCAGAAGTCATAGAATTGGCTTGCAGTGGAACACCAGAGGGGCGTGACATTGGCTTTATCCATTTAGAAATTCTGCCTGAAGTAGCTCTTTTTTCACTTTAGCTTAGCAATTTTCAACTTGAAGTTCTCCTCTCAAAGGTGCCTGAAAATTTGCTTTCTCCTTAAGAATAATAATTTGTTGATTAAGACATCGTTGAATAAAAGATGTATCCAGCGGTAATGAGTCAAAACTGTAATGAGTTAAACTAGTATATCTGTGCAGTGTTTGTATCAATGTTTCTGTATTGATTTTCAATTCTCTTTCATTTATTGATCAATTCTCAATTCTCTCTTACTTTCCAAAGTCTCTCATCTTCTCATTCTTTTTCCTGTGTGCCTCACATAATTTCTTCTTACGGCTTCTAGGGATCTTCAGCCCTTAACTTGGACGAATTCCTTTGGTCAGGTAGGCCTTCTCTTAAAACACTGCTTTCCAAAACTGCATCTCACTTTCCTTTCAAACCAATGCCTTCCTGCCTTCCCTCCTTTCTTCTTTTCATCTTCTCTTCCCCTTTCCTTCTGACCCTCTCTCCTTCCTTCCTTTTTATATCATAAGCCAGACATTATTCTAACCACTTTACATATACTGACCTTTAGATCTTGATAACAACTCCTGTATTATAATTTTCCCCATTTTACAAATGAGGAGGCTGAGGCCTTATGTTGCTCAGGCTCCAGGCCTGGTTAGGTCCTTGGCCCAGTGATACCATGAAGGACCATGTCCTCTCTAGCTTTAGGCTCTACCACATTTTAGGCATTAGCACTTCTCCTGATGAAAACCTCTATCATATTGTTTTTAACTCTGGTCTCTCTGAAACTGATCATCTTTCTTTGATCTCAAATAATCAAGTAAAAGCGAGATTCTGTTTTCGAAAGTTTACAATGCACTATAAAATAATTCTTGAAAAATAAAAAAAATAATAATATAATACATGGCTAGTTACCAAAATGTTGAAATTAATAAATCAAGCAAAATAAACATTTCTTATAACAGCAGCTGAAGTAGTGTGGCTACTCAAAAAGAAGAGAAGATAAATTTAACCAGTACTCACTTGGGCTTATATGTAATAGCTGACCCACCCTGCTGCTCCTGATCCAGAGAAGAATATTAATAAAAGCTAAGTTTAGGATCCTGTTCAACAGTGGCCCTTGGTCACATCTGGCCATGTGTGTGTGAATGTGGTGACATACCCTTTGCTTTGCCCACCCATTTTCTGCAGTGGCACTGGCTATCACCAATGCCTGAAAAGACCCTCATCTTTCTGCTACAGACAGTAATGGCTGTAGGTGGTCATCATACTTCTGCTTGGTCCTGAAGTCTGCAGTCTCTGGCAGTTGGGGCTCCAGATTTCTTGTTCTATGTGGAGACTCACTCTCTATGAGTGGATGGCCTCTGCTGATTGAGATAAATTAGGTTCTCTCCATCCATGAGTGATAGGCCTCTTGCTCTGGAGCGAGAAGGACAAGTGTGCCCAGATGATGTCATCATCTTCAGGTAAGTGCTGAGCTAGTGGTCTGCTCTCCAGGATCAGGAAGGTATTCACATCTCAAAATTCATCTCCTGGGGTTTTCAAAGGTCTAGTTCCTGAGTAGAGCTCTTCACCGAGCTACTTCTTGGCATAACCGGGAAAAAACCAACTCAGTGAAAAAGGCAACCACTTAGGGGAAATGACAGGAAGATGACTTAGCTGTACTACTGAGAGTTTTGAGTAAGCCACTGAGTATCTTCTGCCTTTTAGTCTGTATTGTCCTTTGCTTCTCTGTATGAGCATCTTTAAATCTAACCCATTTGAGGACATTATCCCTTATTACTCTATGCTTCATTCTATCCAGTGCATTTTGTTAATAGCTGTGAGAGTATGCATGCTGTTTCTATACTCCAGGCTCCCACTTTACTTTTATGTCCCCATATGAGACCCAGAGAATCTGGTATCAAGATCCAGTCTTTTACTGGAATTTGGCTCTTGCCTCTATGTTCCCTATTTTTTAAAATAATAATTTCATCAATCATCTTTGCAATTCCAATCTCAAATAAAAGACATTAAATTTCTGGTTGGCAAATTTGCTGATCATCGTTTGGTTCCTTTTATTCTTTTTCTGAAAGGATTGCCAGCTGCAAGGTATTGGGGTTCATTCAAGTGCTTATCTTCTGCTATATACATACTCATGACTACCAACATTTTATGCATATTCTAGATTTTTCTCTACATGGGATTTAAAAGTTTCTGCCAACACCCTCTCCCCAAAAATCAATCATGTCATTGTCCTCCTCTTTTTTCCTAATAAGAATTCATAGAAACTGATTTTCTGTCCATACCTCTCCAATGTCCAACCAAATAGTTCAGACATCTACATCAGGCTTGATATGTACCTAATGTCTGTTCAAAATGTCACTAATTTAATTTAAATTTTGAGTGAAAGTACAGAGAGCTGAGGTTTTGAATTTCTTTTCCAGGGAGAACAATGAAATAATGAATGTTTAGGAAAACTAAAAGTGAAATGTCTGTATTTTCTTTTTGATATTGATAGTAAATAGCCAATATCCATATAACTACTAGGTAAAAATTAGATCCAGAATACGGTTTTCAATATTATACAAATCATCCTGTATAAAGAAAATTGCAAAAACAATTACTCTAAAGATTTCTGTATTTCTTTCTAAATGAAAGAACTAAGGAAAAATGTAAATATTACGTTATTTTAAATGAGTAAGGAAACTGAATCAATAATAAAAATGTCTCCCAATAAAGAGAAACCTAGGCAGGGAACCCTTTAAACTCATCCACAAAGATACCATTACCTTGATAGCTAAGCCAGCCAAAGACACAACCAAAAATAAATAAATAAAATAAAGACTGAGCTTGCTAATGAACACAGATGCAAAAATTCCCAAGAAAATTCTAGCAAATAGAATTCAACCATACATCAAAAATAGCTACACTATAATTCCAAGGATGTAAGGATGGTTCAACAAATAAACAAATCCATAAGCAGAATACATCACATCAACAGAATGAAAGATAAAGACCCATGATCCTCTCAATAGATGCAGAAAAAGCATTTGATAAAATTCAATATTGCTTTCATGTCAAAAAGTCTCGAACAATAAGGTATAGAAGGAACATACTTCAACATAAGAAAGTCATTATATGAAAAACCCACAACCAATATCATATTAAATGGCAAAAAACTGGAAGTATTTATTTCAAGATCTGGAACAAGACAAGAATATCCACTTTCACCACTCTATTTAACATAGCAAAATCTTAGTTTTTTTAACACCTGTTGGTACAGATGCATAGAAAATAGCCATTCCAACTGGAGTAAGGTGAAATCTTAGAGTAGTTTTGATTTGCATTTCTCTGATTACTAGAGGTATTGAACATTTTTTCATGTATTTGTTGATTGATTGTTTATCTTCTTCTGAGAAGTGTCTGTTCAGTTTCTTAGCTCATTTATTGATTGGGTTATTTATTTTTTTGGTGTTAAGTTTTTTGAGTTCTTTATATATCCTGTGATTAGTGCTCTATCTGATGTTAGTAAAGATGTTCTTTCACTCTGTGGTCTTTCTCTTTACATTATTAATTGTTTTCTTTGCTGAGAAGAAGCTTTGAAGTTTGAATCCATCCCACTTATTAATTCTTGATTTTATATTTTTCACTTTAGGAGTCTGGTTAAGGAAGTCAGGACCTAATCTGATATGATAAAAATTTGGGTCTACTTATTCTTCTATTAGGTGCAGGGTCTCTGGTATAATTCCTAGGTCCTTGATCCACTTTGAGTTGAGTTTTGTGCATGGTGAGAGATAGTGGTTTAATTTCATTTTGCTGCATATGGATTTCTAGTTTTCACAGCACCGTTGTTCAAGAGGCTATCTTTTTGCCAATGTACGTTTTTGGTGCCTTTGTTTAGTATGAGATAACTGTATTTATGTGGGTTTGTCTCTGTGTCTTCAATTCTATACCCTTAATGGTACATGTATGACTGCAAATATCATGCAACACTACATTGTGTACAATCAGAGAAATGAAGAGTTGTGCTGCACTTGTGCACAATGAATCAACATGCATTCTGCTGTCATATATACTAATTAGAATAAATAAATAAATAAATTGATTTTTTAAAAGATGCATTGAAACAAGAACTCATATATTTTGTTGGAGGGAATATAAATAGTGCAACTATTATAGCAAAGAGGATAGAGGCTACTCAAAATAATAAAAATAGAACCACCATATGATCTAGTTATCCCACTTCTGGGTATATATTTGAAAGAAATAAACTCAGCATATGCACCCATGTATTGCAGTATTATTCACAAGTACCAAGACACAATATCAGCTGAGTATTTATCATCAGATGAATGGGTAAAGAAAGTGTAGTATATATACACAATGAAATATTATTCACCTGCAAAAAGAATAAAACCCTATCATTTGAGGCAAAATAAAATCAAGCTGGAGGACATTATGTTAAGTGAAATAATCCAGACATAGAAAAACAAATGACACATATTCTCATTTATATGTAGAAGCTACAAAAGTTGATTTCATAGATTAAGAGAGTAGAATAGTGATTACTAGAAGCTGTGAAAGGGAGGCAGGGCAGAAGGAGATTGGACAAAATGCAGTTAGATGCAGGAGTAGCTTCTGGTGTTCTGTAGCACAGTAGGGTGACTAGTTTACATCAATAGACTCCATATTTATTGAAGAACTATTACATGGTTATTAAAGAGGGTAATTTGGAGGGTCAAACAAAACAAAATTACAAATGTTTAAGAAGAAAGAAATGCTAGTTACTTTGATTTAATCATTATACATTGTACACATGTTGAATACACTGTACCCCATAAATGTGAACACTTAATATTCATCAATTAAAAATTAAAAGTACATGTTATTTTAAACAAAATCTGCAGGATATTGTAACTAAAAAATCTGAATATCTTGTTTTTAATGGGGCTATTCTGAGACATCATTATTACAAATGAAGCAAATTTAAATTGAGGAGTTAATTGTATAGCAAACACAATTTTAATGTGTTTTTCCTCAAATGGAATTATGACAAATTTATTGTCATATTTTCACTTCTGAATTATATTCCATGGTGATTTGGGTATCATAGTGGAATGACTTGCACTGTTCAGAATGTCAGGTTTAGATGTCAAGCCTTAAGAATTTCCTTTGCAGTAAGTAGCCCCATGCAAAATTTTACTGAATAGTTTGCTGATTGAGTTTCTGAAATTTTCCACCACTTGATATTTGTGGAGTTTCCAGGTGTCTCTTGGCAATGAAACACTTCATAAGGGTAAACTGTGATTATTAATTCCTTAGCCTGGGTCCAAATTCAATCAATTCTACCTTAGATCAAAACTCATCTTTTGTTTTTTAAAAATAATTAGTTTGTGTTTACTAAGTGCATTACAAAATAAGTGCATTATGTTCATTTAGATTTCATGCAATATTGAATATGTACAAGAGTATATCCCATCTTTATCTAAGTTTCAAAGCATAATATTAACGTATACACTAAGCCCACTATTCAGCCTAGGAAATAAAGCATTGGTTAAGCCATGAAACAATCTTTGTCTTCTTACTGAATTCCATTCTTTATGTCCACTGAATATTTTTGGAATGTTCAAAATTTATTTGTATTTAAAATAATAAAGATTTGTTTTTATTTGATCTGCTTGTTAGAAATAAATGAAATTGTGCCAATAGATTTCGAATGTATTTCTGTCTCTCCACAGTAGGGAATTAATATGTCCACATCCCTGTCACTGTTTAACTTTTTCTATGATCAAAACTTTGAAAACCTTTTTGAGTATAATTTGAAGATCATTGTGATAATAGATACCTGTAATGACAAGCTCTATACTAGACCCTTTAGCTCTACATTTTCTGATATTCACCCTAATCATAGGATAATAGATACCATCATTTCAAAGATTAGTCTAGAGATGGTTAGGAAAGTTAAGTAACTTGCTCAAGTTCTACAGTTGAAAAAACAGTTTATTTGTAATTTGAACTCAATACTTGCTCCAAATCAGATGTCCTTTCTACCTTCATATACACAACTTTGGCATAAATTAGTAACCTCAGATTAAATAATGATTGTTTTGCACTAATACTTGAATTAATGGTGTAAAGTTAATGAGTATCAATTAATCTCAGGAAAAAATGGGCGTATTCATTATTTCATGTTTGACACATTATCTTTCTAATTAGCCTTTCACAATATCAATGTTGCAAATTGTGACATTGCAAATTTCAAAATAACAAATTATTGGTGACAACAAATTATCCTTTTAGAGTACAAGTAGGCCCCATATCTATTATGTATAAAGATATTCACTTAAACAAATAAAACCCAAACAAAGCTCAGAAAATAATTATATATGATTTAAGGAAAGATATGTAATTAACCCAAGCCCTCAGTATATTTATTGCTAGCATTGAGTGTCTGGAAAAGATAGCAATGCTAAGACATCTTTATTCATGCATGGTTTATCCATTTACTTTATATTTTAAAAATAGTAGTAATTATCATTTTTGTAGAGCCAACGTGAATTGGCACTGTTTTCTGGAACTTTACACCCTTGATCTTATTTAATTCTTTAATTATTTTAAGATACCAGTCAGGCATGTATGATTATGCACATTTAATCATGAGGAAATTAACAAAACCTTACAGCCAAAAAGTACAGTTATCAAAATTTGGCCCCAGGTTTCTATGACTGGGGAAGGCACAATTATCCAGGAAGGAGGGACTTGACTTATGGTGCAGGGAGACCTGGCTGGGGAATCAGGCACTGCCACTGCTTCTCTCTGTCCAGGTGACATCAGGCAGTTTCTCTGAGTCTACTTAGATGATGGAGAGATGATATTTAATATCTGATCTCATTCAAAAATAATTTCTTTAAATATAACTTCTTTTAATTTACTCTTTTCACAGATCACCAGTAATAGAATAATAGAATTGAATAGAAAAAGGGTTACTTACTGTTAGATATCAGTAAAGTTTTACAAATAATTTCCTCATTTCTTATCTACCAATATTTTCATGAAAGAATAACAATGAAATGGGGCATTACAATCTTACTGGAAAGAATACACTTCTAGTGAAAAATATAAGAAGGGTTATCTGTGCTGCAAACATACCGCAGACATTGGGATTTTTGATGTTGCACCAATAATCCTCAGATAGGTACTTCTGGGAGGCAACGTGGGTTCTCCAACTGATTTGACTTCTTAACTTAACACTGCTATGTCTACAATGAATTGTAGTGAGATGATCAAAAGATGGATGTTTTTACTGTTTGTGATACCTATCACATACTATCCTTAAAAATAATCATATCATAAGGAGGCTGATTCATAATGGGGTTGGGGTGCATGGGAGGATTAAATAGACTCTAGACAGGGCAAAGAGGTGGGAGAGTAGGGGGGGCAGGGGTTAGAAAAGATGGTGGAATGAGATGAACATCATTACATTAAGTACATGTATGAAGATATGAATTGTGTGACTACTTTGTGTACAATCAGAGATATGAAAAATTGTGCTGTATATGTGTAATATGAATTGTAATGCATTCTGCTGTCATATATAAAAAATTAAAATTTTAAAAAATCATATCAATTTACATTTAAACATAAAAGGATATAAGTCGATTTTTTACTGCCTTCTCAACAACTTTGAACATTTTCCATTTAGCTTTAAAAAATGTTATAAATTTGATAGACTAAAATTTACAGCAACCATATGTCAAAGACAATTCAGTGCTATAATTAAAATCTTGGTAATCTTTTTTATAGGCAATATTTCCTATTTTTATGAATAATTGAAGGACACATCTGTCTTTACTTAGAACTTGACTAATTTAGGCTGATTTTCTTTTTTTCCTTCAATTCTTTTCTGATGTCATAAATATGAATAGATGATGAAGATGTATCTCTTGGGTCTTGATATCTATGCTGCAATATTTTTGCAGCACAGATAACCTTTCTTATATTTTTCACTAGAAGTGTATTCTTTCCAGTAAGATTGTGCAGAGTGGGCAGACTAGACTGAATGCAGCGGAATGTGCTCACCTTGTCATCCACTAGAAGCCAATCATTGGTCTGTTGAATAATACAAATGTCTGAATTTCTTTTTCATTCTTCGCTTCTATTGGTAAGCCACAACAGAACAAATTGAGTGAAAGAAAACACAAAAGAAATATTAAACAAGAATTCAGCTTAGAGTCATTGATGGAAAAATGCTTATCTTGATAATAATAATGGTTTTTAGATTAATGAGAGAAAACTAAAGGACCAAGCAGCCTATAAGTTTGAAAGTGTCAGGATAACACCCAGTTAATGGAATGACAACAAACAAACAGCCCAAAAACAACAAAGAGGAGACAACAGTACTCACTGCCATGCTTCCTCTTCCTTCCATTCCAATCTTTGCACCAAACAGAAGAAACACTTTTCTGATGGAGTGTGATTCTGGGACTCCCATCATGACCATGTTTGTGGGTCACACCAAGATCTCTCTCCAACACCATTTCAGGAAGATACAAGCTAAGTAAAAAGTGACTGCTATGTAAAAGGGTTCAAGACAGTCATTTGTAACTCCTTTAACCACATAGCATCTTAAGCCTTCCCATGTAGATATTCCTGAGGCACCAGAGGGGCTGTACTAATGTGTGTATTTAAAGACTCTGCTCATGGGTGCACATTTTATGACTTTGTTTGCTTGCTTATTTATTTTTCTATCAGCTGATGTGGAAAGCTGATACAGAGCCCATTAAGCATTCTCCCTCTCCTTTTCCTAATTTTTATACATTTCTTCCTCTTTTCTTCTCAGCCATGATGCTTGAGCACTTTTATTCTTTGGCTGATGTCAATGGATATCATAGGAGAGGGATGCTCTTGGATCTGAGGATAGACTGTGCCCTACATCTCATTTTCTTGGAGGTACTTTGCTAGGTGGATGGGAAGTGGTGTGTACATCATAGATCTAAATGGTATCTTGATTTCCACTTGCTATAGCCCATGTATGTTTTATCCCTAATGGACAAGCCATAGGAAAGAGTAATTCTCATTTGTGGTAAGTTTTAGACATGCCAGTGCTCTTAGCCATAAATATTTCTAACTCCCAGTTTCATAACTGGAAGAATCAATGTATGATATGATAAAATTACTACATTTTACCTCTATTCTTCCTGGTAAATCATCCAGTGGACAGAACTTGTGTCACAGGGCAGTCACCTGCCATGAAACTAAGGCAGCCTTGGAGGCTCCTTATTCTCAAAGGATGTAGAATGCACAGAAATTAAACATCAGGAAAACTGAGACTGTGATATGGAACTAACCAGGGATTGGGAGCCAATTTGGAATCTGCACATTATGGTTGGATAACATTCTGAGTTTTATTCCAATGACATATTTCCATTAGATGTAGGCTGAGAGAATGGAAGAACAATCCCTTCCTCCATGGGGAAAGTTCCCGTTCAGTTCTGTGTTGCACACGTCTTTGTTCCTAATATATTTAAATTTTCCTAATTGGAGTAATCAATTGTGGTGTCTTCACTTTGTACCCTTCAAGCTTCCTTCTCCCAAACCTTCAATTTTGCCCCACTCACCCCTCCCACCTCCCCTGATACTAAATATATTTGCCTCAGCCTAGAGTTTCAACCCTAACATCATCTTGATTAATCCAACAGCAACCCAATCAGAGCAGGTGGGCTTCCCAGTTTCACTGCATGTGGGATAGAGTTTAGAGGGGGTTGGATAAAGACCATCTTTCTGCAGGAATCTGGACTTTACTAAAGTAAGAGGAAGTAACATCATAGGGGAAGGTTTGGAGAACAGGACAAGTGAGTAAGGGACAGTCTCTGAACTTACAGACACACTGAAGCCATGAACATCTAGGGGAGGCCGGTGGTGTGCAGCTGTCCATGGCCAATACACACCCTAACACCATACCCTGCTCTAGAAGGTATGAAGAAGGAACCAGGAGTGACACTTGAAGGAGAATACTCTGGAAGGAGAGCCACTACAGAAGAATGGCATGCTTATAGCTCTCTTTTCAGTGTCTCAGCCCCTGGGATTTCTCAGAATCATTATGTGACAGAAGGAAGAGGAATAGTAGCGATACTAAAGACACCATCTGTGTACTGTGATTGCTATGGGCTATGTGTTAGCCAGCTTCCCGTCTCTAGAACAAATACTTGAGATAATTAATTTTTAAAGAGACAAAGGTTTATTTTGGCTCATAGTTTCAGAAATTTTAGTCCATGATTGATTGGCACCATGGCTATAGGCCTGTGGCAGTACAGCAGAAGCATGCGGAAACTCATGGCAGAGCCAAACTGCTCACCTTCACCCAGGGAGCAACAGAAAGAAAGAAGAAGGGGCCAGGGTCTCACCATTCCCTACAAGGCACACCCCCAATGACCTGAGGACTTCCCATCAGGCCCTCCCTGTTAAAGACTCCAGTACCTCCCCATTGGGCCACTGTAGGGACAAGCCTCTATCACACGGACCTTTGGACCTCTAAGATCCAAACTGTAGGAGGTTTTTTTTAAAATTTTATTTATTTATTTTAATTAGGTATATATGACAGCAGAATGCATTTTGATTCATTGTACACAATTGCAGCATAACTTTACATTGCTATGGTTGTACAAGATGTAGCCTCACACCATATGTGCAGTCATACACGTACCTAGGGTAATGATGTTATTATGTTGGTCTGTGTTTAAAACCTCATATCTATTTTTGCTTTAAAATAGAAGATTTTTAGTGGGGTTAAAATTCAGCTTCAGTATCACTTTTCACTTGTCAACTTTGACTTCTGGGTTTTACTTTGGGGTAATATTTTCTCATGAATGTCGAAAGTGTTTCTCAGGTCTTATGATCAACATGTAAAACATTTAGATTTGAATGAAGGTGTGCCTTTCTATGTGAGCTCTGCCTAAGAGCATCTGAGGATGCTATATTAAATACCAGGACAGTTTGCTGCTAATCAGCCTAATATAATCTATTATTTAAAGTACATACAGACCAGAAAGCTCAGGTTTTATTGCTCAGTGGCCAAATTTGTGGGATTATTTTGGAGCAAAGCAAGTATTCACTCTTCCAAATGTGGCCGGGGAAGGCTAGCTTATCTCAGGACCTCCTCTGCGGCTCAGTAGGTGCCTTTCTTCCTGCTGGCAATGTACCAGCATCACAGGTGCCTTCATTTTAGATATTTGCAAATATTGCCTAAAAACACTTGCACTGTGGACTTTGTTTGGAAAGTTAAAATCCTTGATCAGCAAGCAGCACTTATACTCTAGTTCAAAAAAATAAGTGAATAGCAAGTCATGTCCATGTGGAATGTGAAGGAACTTGTTGTCAATCATAGAGTTCTTTTGAGATCAAATGCTGCACCTCTCACTGCAATGTCACTTCTCCTGGATGTTTCAGCAGATACCGGGTCCCTGTTTAAAGGGGCAGAAAGACTTTATTCTTTGTTATCATTGATGGTTGGGGACAGTTTGGTATCAGGAAGTTCAGCTTGACATGGCAATTTAGATTTGCCAGAACACTTTAATCTCCATTCCTGTTGTTTTTCCTCTCTAAACTGCATTGCCTTATTGCAATATCAGGCAGTTTTCTTGGGCAAATGAATTTTCTGTTTTTGAGAAACACACACAGTTTTCTGACTGAGAATCTCACTTTTCTTTTTCAGTAGCTGTTTTTCTCTCAGGAGGAGCTTCATTTCTGCATAGGGAGGATGGGCAAGCTTTTATTAAGTCATTTGAAATTTTACTAATGGTGCTGATTTAGTTAATAATTAAGCTTCCATTCTTTAAATGTTTTCCCCTTACATGTTAAATCAAACGTCTACATTTCAAAGTTGTATAGTGTAATATATGAAAACATCCATGAGAATATATTTAATGAAGCTCTGATTTCTGTATTACTAAAACAAGCAAAGTGTTGAATTCTGAGAACAAGAAAGAGACAATATTAGGCTTTTAATAATGGCATCTTAACTCTTTGTAAATCCATATTACCTATAATATGTATAATACAGATTAGCATTTTACAACCAAAAAAAGTAGCATGATGTGACTAATAATACTGAGACTGGACATTTTTTCATATCAAAAATCATAAGCTTAAATTACCACAAGTTTTCTCAATCAAAGCACAGCACAGAAGATACAACAGGTGCTGCCTAAGTACACTGCTCAGGTTGCACAAGAATGAAAAAAGACTTTTTAAGCAGGATTTTAGGATCTCCTCTGTCTCCATTTAGTATCTGCTAGCCAAGTCACAGAGACCTCCTAGGGGATAGCAACAGATGATCTCCTTGAAGGTTTTCCTCAGTTCTTGACTCCGGAGTGCATAAATGAGAGGGTCAATGATTGAATTACACATGATCAGTATGAGATACAAGTTAAAGTGAGACATGAAGCACACACAGTATGGATTCTGGGGGCAAGAGATGTAGAATATTAAGTGAAGGAAAAACGGGGCCCAGCAGACAACAAAGACCCCAATCAGAATGGTCAGCGTAATGGCCCCCTTCATGTTGGCCCCTTGGCGGATGGCGCCCGTGCCTGGGAGGACCGCAATCCTCTTAATGTGAAGTCTGGCCATGAGGAACATGTGGACATAGAGGGAGGCCATGAGAGCCAGCATGGTGAAGAACATGGTGATGAGGCAGATGATGACAGCGCTGCTGTCGGAATAAATGATGAACAGCACCCCCGAAACCGTACAAGCCACCCAGATGCAGCTTATGGTGATCCCGACCCGCTTCACGGTCATTATGTTATGGTACTGCAGAGCATAAAAGATGGTAAAGTACCTGTCCACCGCAATGGAAAGCAGGCTGCAAATTGATGCAAGCAGAGAGCTACAGATCACCGAGTCAATGACATTATCAATATTCACCGTGAAACTCTGCGCGTCCGTGTCTGTACTGTTTAACAGGGTGATGACTATGGTCTCTGATCCATTGGAAACGCTCACCAGCATATCGGCCACAGCCAGGCTACAGATGAAAAAGTACATGGGTGAGTGCAGATTCTTGTTCTTGGCTATGGCCACGATCACTAGAATATTCTCCAGCAAGCTAATGACACCCAAAGTCACAAACACCTCAGGGGAGACAAAAAGTTGCTCGTAGCAACCCCCATCCGAGTAGCCCTTCCCCAGGGTCTCGCTGGCGTTGCTGTGCAGTCCGTAGCTGCTGCGGTTCCAGAAGTGCAGAGAGGTGTGCATCCCACGGGGGAGGGTGGAGTTCATCATCTGGTCGCAAAGTGGACTCAAATCCCCCTGGAGTCGATGTCCCCTCCCGGGTCAGGATTCTCCGTTATTTTCTCCCAGACGTGATCAGTCTGAAAGTTAGGAGGCTGCGATTGGCATTCTCGCTGGGGATGCAGCCGCAAGCCTCACAGCTGGAAATGGAGTTTTTACTCTCTTTCAGGTACAGCTCTGACCGTTATCAGGTTAGAATCTTAGGCTGCGAGATGCTCATTCTCCGTAGACAGAGTCGGCTGTTTGCTTTTTGTTCTCACTTCTGCTTAAACTTTAGCCTTAGGCATTCGGGTCTTTTCAAAATGATTTTCCGGGGAGCGGCTGAGCCATTCCACAGCCTCTGACAAGGGTCAGCTCCCAGCCTCAGCGTGGCTTGGAGCGTGAGAAGTGAGGAGCCAGGATGCCGCCGCGGACTTTTATCGTGTGTGGAGGAAAAAAAACCTGAAGCCTGGCTCCTCCTCGGCTTCCTTCTGACCAATCCAAGTGCAGTGCAAGTCCCCAGCCGTTCAGGATCCAGCGCCACGCGGATTCACTTGCAGAAGCTTGTGAAACCGGGGACCAGCAGAATGTGAGGCATGGGATTTCCCTTCTCAAGTTTTCAAGGAAAACAGTCCCTAGAAGACATTCTGTGATGTCACAAGACGTTCTCTGAAAGCAGCCAGGCTTACTCCTCCTTAAAATAGAGGTGTGCGTGTGTGTGTGTGTGTGCGCGCGCGTGTGCGCACGCGCGCGCACTGAAGCGGAAAACCCTGTCCTATGTCCTGAAATCCCCCAGGATACTGAATTTATCTCCTTAATTTCTTTGAATTAAGGACACAGGCAGAAATGCTTTAATTTAAAATACCCGAAATACGGTGGATATGATCAAAGTGTGTATTTGCATGTACAAATATACACAATGAAGCCCTTATTCTGAATAATTAAAATGCATTAATGAAAAATTTAAAAAATCTGAAACAGATAGACCTTATAATACAGGCAGGCATGCTACGGATGAAAGAACTATATAGATAATTACAGTTTGGCAAGAGGCCCAAGAAAGGGTTCATTTATTGTGTACTAAAATCTGATATTTCTCCCTTGCAGAGTTTCCGTTATCAAACCTGGAAAAGTTTTCATTCACAACATTTAAAGTCCAAAGGCATTATTATAACCATATTTGCTCTGAATACAGAAAGAAAGAAAGAAAGAAAGAAAGAAAGAAAGAAAGAAAGAAAGAAAGGCAATATTCTGTTTTCTTTTTAAGGCAACATTCTGCTTTTGTTGTTGTTTGTTTACTTTTACTTTCACCGCTGAAGACTTTGTAAATTAGACCTACAAACCTTGACAACTGTATCTGTTCAAGCCAAGACTAGTCGATGCAAATTATTAATTGTAGTGGGAATATTTTGCTTAAGCTAGTTTCAAAAGAGTGTAACAAAGTTACTTTTGAAATTCCTTAAACTCCAGGTTAAGGCATTTTATGTATTGTCATTTTCTTGTTATGATTACTTCCCCCCCCCCCCCCCAGTGAAGACCTTTATTTTCATTTCATAGGAATCATTTGTTAAAATAGGAAGAGACTTTTCTTTAATTGGTGGGAGAAGGGATGTCTGATGACAAGATGGCAGGAACTGTGGGGGAGGGGTTTTCTGGAATCTTTTCTGTGAGGGTTGGAGGACGCAGATGATGAATGGATTCTCTTTCCTCATCCTTCTCCTCCTCTGTTTCCCCACATCTCACATTGCCTACTCTCCTTAGGGCTGGGGGCCTGGTTACATGGAGTCCTGGCTCCTGAATGCTTAAAGGAAGGTCCAAGGCTGAGCAGCAAAACACAAAGGGAGAAGACAGAAGGCCCCGGGTCTCCATCAGGTTGGGGGGTGATCATGGTGCGCTTAGGCTTCCTTCCAAGGGCGGCAAGGGAAGAATCTGCTCCAGGCCCTCTCCTTAGCTTCCAGAGGTCCTCTTGTCCTGTGTCCTGTGTTCAGGTGGTCTGCTCTTCTTTTAATTTTTTATTTGTTTTAATTAGTTATACAGTGGAATGCATTTATGCACTTTGATATATGTAGATGGGATATAATTTCTCATTTCTCTGAGTGTACAATGTTGCAGAATCACATTGGTCATGCAGTCACATATGTACATAAAGTAATAATGTTTGTTTTGTTCTACTGTCCTTCCTATCCCCACACCCCCTCCCTTCACTTCCCTCTATCTAATCTAAAGTAACTCTATTCTTCTCTAGTGCCCCCGACCTTATTGTGAATTAGCATCCGCATGTTAGAGAAAACATTCGGCCTTTGTTATTTTGGGATTGCCTTATTTCGCTTAGCATAACATTCTCCAACTCCATCTATTTACTGGCAAAGGCCATAATTTTGTTCTTCTTTAAAGCTGACATCTGTCCCTGGTTTGTAAGTGCTGCTCATAGAGTATAAAATAGGGGAGAATTTTTTAGAGTTAATTCTTAACTCTCAGCTATCCTCAGGACCTTCATCTCTTTCTCTTTTGCGACAGACAATGCTATAAGCATTTTTTCCTGAGCATGGAGCCAAATTAACAGATTCCATCCATTTCTGGAATGGAGTGGGGCCTTATGCCTGAATTCCAGCTAGTGGAATGTGGACGGAGCCAGGCTCACTATGTACCTTCCACTCGCCGGCTTTATTCTTGCATTTTCTCTGTCAAGCAGATGAGTACAGAGTATCTCAGAAGCCTCACGTTATAAATGAAAGAAGCCCAAATTCCACAAGAATCCTTTCTTTTCCCTATTTTGTATTTACCTCAGCAGCAAATTATCTAATCAATATACAATATAGAAGAAATCTTTCAAATTATTAAGCATCAGATAGTTGACTCTGGGCAATCCCCTTCCTGACTCAACTCTTGCTGAGTGCTCCTGACTCCCCTTGATGGCACATTGTCCCATTGGCTCACCTTAAAATTCACTTTCTGAGGCAGATGGAGAAAAGTCAAAGACATTTGACTCAGAAAGCCCTAAACTGTCTAATTTATCCATCTGATTGGAAGTGCTTTTGGGGTCTTATCAAAGAATGTATTGCCCAATTCAAGGTAATGAAGTTTTACACTTCTGATATTCTGTATTTGATGAGACTCATCTTTTCCTTTAATTCTTTAGATATTGTTTCCACTAATACTTTGAACATGTTTATATTTATTGACTAAAAGTGTTTATATATTGAGTCTAATATGTAGGCTTCCCCAGGAATAATTTTTATTGACTGCTTTTTCCCTGCTCCTATATATATGATCCTACTTATTTATTTGAAAGACTCCTTTTTTTTTTTTCAACTGAAATCCTAAATAATGTAATGTAGCAATTCTGGAATTCAGATTCCCTTTCTTACTCAGGGTTTGTTGCTGCTGTTGGTTATAGTTTGCTTAGCAGTGACTTTTCTGAGAGAAATCTGTAACGCCTGTCTTCTGTCTTGTGTGCCCACTGAAGTCTCTGCTCTGTTGGCTTATTGGTCAGCTAGTGATTGGACAGCGTTTCCTCACATGCCTAGAATCAAGAAGTCTCCCAGTCTTTGCTGAGGGGCTCTGTGTGTGTTGGGGAAACACAGCATTTGACAACTCTGCCTTAGCTTTGCTTTCTGTTTGCACAGAGCTACAGGTGGAAGCTTAGGGTTTTCTCAGGTCTTTCCTATGCATACACACTGCCCTACAGATACGCACAGCATTAGGGCCCAGCAATGTGTCAGAGCTTTTTATTTAAACCCCTATGAATACCCAACTAGCTTTCCTTTCAATTTTTTTTGGATAGTTATTTCCCCCAATTTTTATCCACTGCCTTAGATAGCCATGATGTTCAGCAACTATCTGGAGGTTTCAACACCGTCCCAGGGAAAACTCTGTTCTCAGTGGGGGAGTTCTGAGTCAGGCCAGATGAGAAAGCCCTGCCAGTGGAGTGATCACCCTTCTGAGGTAATGGATGGGCTCTGAAGGAGCTGCCAACCATTTCTCCCCCTCTGCTTCCTCAGTGACTGGTTTTCAGTATTTTTGACAAGCTGCTGGTTTTCAAGAATACCAACAGAGCTGGTAAGTGGAAGGTGAGATTAGGTTCAGCAAATGCTACAAAGTTTACTCTTCTTATTGCAATTCAGCCATTTTCTTGACTAAATACTCCCTAGATTCCTTAAAGCCCTTGCTAATTTTCTGAGTCCTGAATATGTTAATTCTGACAAATTTTTGCTATTGGTGTGTTTGGCCAGACAGTTTTCAGTGCCCTTACTTCAGCATTCTCAGTAATATGACTTTCCATTCATTGATTTTTATCTTTTTTTTAATATTTATTTTTTCAGTTTTCGGTGGACACAACATCTTTATTTTATTTTATGTGGTGCTGAGGATCGAACCCAGCACCCCGTGCATGTCAGGCGACTGCGTTAACGCTTGAGCCACGTCTCCAGCCCTGATTTTTATCTTAAAAAATCAAATTATATTGATTTATGCCAATCTTCTCCCTTAGCAGACTATTGATGAACAATTTAATATTTCATACTTATTCTAAATATTTTATCAGCTTTCATATGAAAAATAGAAGAATTAAAGAATTGGTAGAAAAGTTGAATAAAATAAAAAAATATATTTGGAAACAATAATAGTTTAAGTTAATACTTGAGAACAAAATTATTGCCTTTTTTTACAAGAAAGGGGTTTTAATTATGAACATGAGAATCACACTGAAATCTCAGAAAATTATGTACATATACAATCTCAAATTTAATTATTTAGTGTATATTTATAAGACATTATTTGTATGGTCAATTATGCTGAAGAAAGTATCTCCAAGGAGGAAATTTATTTGTCTTCTGTGGTTTAGTTCTCTGTACCCAAAATAAGCTAAACCAGCAATGTTAGATATATGGATAGGATTTTTGAAATTTTATTGCAGGTGATTTTTAAAATTCACACAGAATTGAATTAGATCAGAACATTTCTGTTCTGAGAAAAACTTTTTCTTATATTTTATAACAACAGATATAAAACAGTATTATACAGAAATGTTTACCAAATTGTGCTACTTGGAACTTGGTTTTTAGGGAATGTTAGAAGTGTTTTCCAACTTGAAATAAATGAGAAGATTCCAAAGTCAAATAATTTTTAGAAAGTATTGAAAACTTGTGTCTCTCTTGAAATTTCAAACTTTGCATGAACATATAGGGTTTCTGAAATTTCCTACTGTAAGAAAATTACTTAGCCTGCTTACTTCCTAAACTTACTGGAACATAGGGTGCTCCTTTTCTCATTTTATTTTACTATTACATTTATATAACATACTATAACTTTGTTCTGTAAGAAAGCTTTATTTCTTCCTCTTTAATTATACTGCATCTATGTTACCTCGGAGATCTGAACTGCTGGTACAAGAAATCCATCTGCAACATTAGCCCAATCTTCCACACTCTCAAGTCAGAGTCCAAATTGTAAATTTGTTCCAAAGTTAATTGATATTTCAGGAACATTTTGAGCATAAGGCAGATTTGGGGTTTATGTTTGAATTATTTTGTCTGGAAGAAACAGGTGAATACGTGAAACTGCACCCGGCTGAACTGAGACACATGGGGGCGTGCAGACTGCAACCTTATCAAACATTTACCAGAGACCCCAGCTCACTCTGTGTTAGGAGGCACATTCCTTGAAATATATGGTCTTAGAACTTCCTGTGAACTTTCAGACAATCTTCTCTCTGCCTCCCTTCATAATAACTCACAAGCTGCAACCCTTCTAAAACCCATTTCCAAAAGTGCCTTCAGATCCTTCCCTTTAAAATACCCTTTGTTCTAGATTCATGCTGGTGTAAAACTATGTTTTCATTGACCAAATTACTCTGACTACAAAAATTTTGCTCATTTAAAATGCTTAGCAACCACCTTACACATGCATTGCTCTCATTTATAAAAGGTATCTTCCTGTGAAGGACCTGAGTAGGAAGAAACTTCTAGGAAGTTGGATCTTAGGGCAAATACAGCAATGGTCTTTAGAGACCTGCATGGTTAGGTAAGCCCTGTGCAGTTAAAGACCTACAGGTACTTTTTTATGGCTGACATGAAGACTAAGAACTGATCAAGTGGTATAAAGAGAACCACAATGGAATCAATGGACCATCAAGAACTAAAGTTAAAAGGAAATACAATGGTCAGTGGGTGCAGATCCAGCAGAGCTGTCCAGTAGATCAGAATTGAGAAAATTTTGCTAGATCAAGTAGTTGGGGAGTAATTGGTAATTATAGCAAGATTAGTGAATGGAAAGAGTGGAAGGAACAAGTACAGTCTTAACAATGAGGAAAGTAAAGATAAGGAATACTGTTTTGTTGTTGTTGTTTTGTTTTGTTTTTAACAATTTCCTGTGGTCCTTCATTTCCCCAGAATAACATCTCATTGATGTCTCCCTTTTCTATCCTTTAGCATTGCATGTTCTGTCTAACCACTGCCCTTCCCCAGCAGAACCAGGAACTCAGGGTTGCTCAACTCTTCTGCCATAGCACTATATAAAACAACTGTGCTAGAATGTCAGTTATTGCTAGCATATTTGTCCTCCTGACAAGCATATGAGTTCATTTATGGCAGAGAACATTTACTCTTCTTCAGGGTGTTTCCAATAATGCACAGTGTCTGACACATTTTGCAAAAATAGAAAGATTGTTTAACCTCAATTAATTGATTGATGAGTGGATGAATTGTATAAACTAAGATTAATTTTTAATTTATATCTTTTCTTATTGTATCTAACATTTAGTTTTAAGTTTACATACAGTAAGATTCACTGTGGTGCACAGTTCTGTGAATAATTCAGCCATCATCTGTAGTTTTCAACATGCATATCTTAATCATATTCTGTTAGACACCTTTGGTTCTATTTCTTATAGAACAGGTACTGGTACTGAGAGTGTAGATTTAATATTTTTTCTTTAAATACTGGTAGAATTCATCAGTGAAAGTTTCTGGGTCTGGAAAATTTTTGGAAAGCAGTTAAATATTAAGTAATATTCCCAATATGTATGCACAAATCTACTTCTTGACTGAGTTTTGGTAGTTTTTGTCTTTCAAAAACATATAAGTTTTTACTAAAATCATTTTTATCTTTCCAAGTGGAAATTAGGTTTTTGATGTTAACTTATTTATACTTGAAGAATTTTAATTAAATAGGAGTTTAAAAATTTTTAGTCTAATTATGTTGTTCTATAAATAAGAACCAAACGAACATGTCAGTTGTCCCTGTTTCATTCTAAGCATAACAGAGCTAGAATTATAATCTAGTTGCTATGATCTCATCTGTACTTCTTTCCCTTTAATTAAACTGCACCTATTTTAGTTCAGAGATCTGACCTATTAGTACATTACATCCATCTACAACAGTAGCCCAGTTTTGCACATTCTCATTCCAGAAGCCAAATACCTTTGATCATCATAAAAGAAAACTTCTTAAACAATGAAACAAGGTGGAGAAGACTTTAGAGAGAAGAAACTTAAAGTTAGTAGTAGCTTTGAAGGGATTGGCTTTTCTTTTCTTTTATTTTTACTTATTTATTTTTATGTGGTGCTGAGGATCGAACCCAGTGCCTTGCATGTGCTAGGCAAGTGCTCTACCACTGAGCCCCAGCCTCAGCCCCAAGGGATTGGCTTTTCCACATGAACTCCTGTTTTTTTTTTTTTTCTGAAATAGGTAGAACCACTGCTTTTGGGGGGCATCAGTTTTATTCACAGTATCTTTACTGATTTGATATAAACATGCCATGGTGGTATACAACTGTAATCGCAATTTCTGGGGAGGTTGAGGCAGGAGGATCTCAATTTTGAGGCCAGCCTGGGAAACTTAGTGAGACCCTGTCTCAACAACAACAGCAACAACAAAATTACTAGCAATGATGATGTAGTTCAGTGGTTGAGCGCCTGCAGGTTTAATCCCTAGTAACACGCACACACATGTGCACACACAAGTGATATGAAAATATAGACATAAAATTCCCATCTTATTGGTACGTTCTCAGAAATGTTAACCACACTTAAGAATAAAATCATGTCATGCTAGTTAGGTTTATCATAATAAGTTTTCGTGCACATATAAAAATTTTAAGTATATGCCTCATTTTCTTCTCTCTTCAATTATAATAATTATTATCATCATGATCATTTCAAGGATTACTTTGAGAATTAAATGAACTAATATTTATGAAGCACTTTTATTTGTGATTTCATAAAGTAAATGCTATATAAGCATTAGCTATATTTATTGACGTTTTTCTAACCTAATATTTTTTATGACTTTTGTAGTCTACCTGGGGATTGCACATTCTCTGTAGGACTCCACATTTTGCACACTGTGATCACGGGAGCAGTTCTTAAAGACACTTTTGGTTATTAAATTCAATTTCTTGTTGATGAAGATAGTTTCTTTTTGTGTGCAAACATTCCCTGGTACTTCATATATCAATAAACTTCCATTCTCAGCTCAGGGCAACATTGTTTAGTCACTTCATGCTCAATAACATGTAGGTTGCAATTAGATGCTCAAGTGAACTGATTTACATATATATATGAGAGAGAGAGAGAGAGAGAGAGAGAGAGAGAGAGAGAGAGAGAGAGAGAGACTTGCAACCCAAATCTGGAGATGAGTCTCCTTTTCAAGGAACCTGGTGTTCTTTATAGCAATAGAGCCCATTGTGAACACCTCCCTCTTGCTTTTCAGTGAATTTTGGGGGTTGGAGAAGTACAGTTTGACATTTAAAATCTATTTTTAGTGTGGAGATGGATTCTGACAAGGTTTATTGCTGCATTAAGGCTCTACCAGTAAACAATCTAAAAACTCAATATATACTTAAAGTTATAGGTTTCTATGTGCAGTAGATATATTTTCAAAGCTTTATTACAAATATAATCTTCATAATTTAAATTAGTTTTTAATTAAGGGGACTTTCTGTCATTTTACAGCCCAACTTTTCTGTTAATCAAAACTCCATGCTTAGATATATAGGTGAAGCTTTTCTTGGATAAAACTATGACAAACAAATTTGTAATAAAACTTGATATTCCTTCCTTTATGATTTCATTGATTTAGATTCTCTTGTATTATATGCCTCAAATGGTGTTTCTGCTATTTTACCACTTTTGATTGTATCTGGTGAAATAGGGTTGATAGTTTTGTATGATAATATACACCAGGCTCTTGGATTTTCCTATGACTTACAAAATAAGAAGTTGCAAAATAACAAAGTTTGTTGCTCTCTACTAAATCTTACATTACAGGAAAGAGAAAAAGTAATGTTATTTCACAGTTATATTTTTTAAAAGTCTGTAGAGGACAATGGACTGTTTTGTAAAGTCAAATTCCATACAGGTGAATTATTTCATATGTCCAAGAGATTTAAGACTCCAGAAGAGGTCCTGTAACACCTAAAAAACACATCTTGATTTCCTTCATAGATTACTAGTGTTCAGGTTGCTTCTGCTCTTGACTAGGAAATCTTCAATTCATTTCTTAGAATGTTTAAAGTGACTTAATGGTGTGCCTCAGTCAGACTTCCATCACTGTCACCAAATACCCGAGGTAAACAACTTAAAAGGGTAAAAATTTATTTTGGATGATGATTTCAAAGACTTTGGTCTATAGTTATTTAGTTCATGGTGTTTGGGAATGTGGTGAGGCAGAATTTTGTGGTAGTCAAATGTGTTTGTGTAAAGTTTCTCAATTCATGGCAGCCAGGAAGAAAAGAGAGGAGGGGTCAGGATCCCAATATTCTCTTCAGGGTGCCCCCAGTAACCTAATTTCCTTCTAGTAGGCCCCACCTGCTAAATGTTCCACTACTTCTAAAGAGCACCACAGGATGATGACCAAACCTTTAGCATATGAGACTTTGGGGACAACTGAGATCCAAACCATAATCGGGTGTATGACACATCTTCTCTTATTTGAGCTCAGTGACTGTGCACCTTTTTCCAGAGTGAGAAAACAGTGTAATTCCCATATCCCAACCATATCTCAACCAGGCATTTGCCCAGGTGAAAAGAAAAACCAAAAAACTGGTGGCAGAGTTTGCATGTGTCAAGGAAGGAGATGTTGGAAAAGACCACACCTGTGCTGGGTATATTTCTGAAATATGAAGAAGCAAGTCTTAAAAGGTGCCTCCAAAAGTTTATTATCCTCCAATAACTGAATCCACAGATATCGAACTACATGAAACCCTTGTCAAAACATTTAAAAAGTTGATGGTTAAAATTATCAATAAATTTAAAAATATCTAAAGAATGAACTAAGGGGAAAAAATACAGGATATGAAAGAACATTCCAACAGAGATATTCTAAAAAAGAGCTAAACAGAAACCTTGGAAATGAAAGGCCTAATAAATCAAATTTTAAAATTTCATTGAAATTCTTCCCAATAGACTAGATAAAGAAGATGACATAATCTCAGAGCTTGAAAATGAGGTGTCCAACCTTGGACATCCAGGCAGTATGAAAGAAAAAAATAAGAAACTGTGACTAGAGCTTTTCACCAAGATGGCGCCAAAAGCCAAGAAGGAAGCTCCTGCCCCTCCCAAAGCTGAAGCCAAAGCAAATGCTTTGAAAGCCAAGAAAGCAGTGTTGAAGGGTTTCCACAGTCATAAAAAGAAGACCTGCATGTCACCTACCTTCCGATAACCCAAGACACTGCGGCTCCGGAGGCAGCCCAGATATCCTCGGAAGAGCGCCCCCAGGAGAAACAAGCTTGACCACTAAGCCATCATCAAATTCCCTCTGACCACTGAGTCAGCCATGTAGAAGATTGAAGACAACACACTTGGGTTTATTGTGGATGTCAAGGCCAACAAGCACCAGATCAAACAAGCTGTCAAGAAGCTCTATGACATTGATGTGGCCAAGTTTAACACCCTGATCAGGCTCGAGGGAGAGAAAAAGGCATATGTTCGACTGGCTCCTGATTATGATGCTTTGGACGTAGCCAACAAAATTGGGATCATCTAAACAGAGTCCAGCTGTCTAATTCTAAATATACTTTCTTTTTTCCCCAAAAAAATGAAAGAAAGAAACTATGACTAGAATATAAAATAACTGTAGGACAAACCTTAAGAGACTAAACTTAAAGCTCATCTTCACTGAGGAAGCAGCATGATACAGACTAATGACATCAATTACCTGGTCAGTAAAATTACCAAAACAATTTTCAAACCTTGGTAACAAGAAGGATATACAGTCAGCATTTAGAACCCCAAATTGACAGGTCCAGAAAAGAAACTTTCATGACACACTGTAGTTAAAATGTCAAAAGTGCAGGTCAAAGAAAGAATTTTAAAGCTACAAAAGAGAGACACCAGGCAACATTTAGAGGGAAAGCAGAATAGCTTAAGATTTCTTAGAAGAAACTCTAAATTTCATAAGGGCTCAGAATAATGTAGTTCACGCCATGAAAGGAAATAACTGCCAGCCAAACATCTATATCCAATCTATCAATCAGTATACAGGAAGAAATAAATACTTTCCAAGATAAGCATAAACTAAAGTAATTAATGACTTCCAATCCAGCTTTGCAGAGGATATTTAAAAGAACCCACATATAGAAGATGAAAATAAAGCAACCAAAGAGCTTGGGAAAGAATAAATCTCGTTAGAAGAATAGGCAAGCCAATGAGAATTAGGATCAAAGCAAAACATTAGAAATAAATCAAATGACAGCAATATATATATATATATATATATATATATATATATATATATATATATATATACCTCTCTATGATAACACTGGATATAAATGGTTTCAATTCTCCAATTAAAAGACATGAACTAGAAGTTTGGGTTTAAAAAAAGACCAAAGTATTTGCTGTCTGCAGGAAACACACCTCAGAGGCAAACACATCCACAGATTGAAAGTGAAAGATAGAAAATAACAGTCTATGCAAATGGGGCACAAAAGCATGCAGAAGTAGCTACTCTCATATTAAACAAAGCAGACTTCAAGTCAAAATTAATTAGAAGAGACAAGGAGGTCAGCATATGTTGGTAAAGGGAACAATCCAAAAATAAGATGTAACAATAGTGAATATGCCTCAAATGTTGGTGCATCTAAGAAGATGAAACAAGAAGTACTGAGACATAAAGGCTCTGATAGCCTCCAATACAATAATGTTGTGTAATATCGATACACTAATAGACAGGCCACCCAGTCATAAAATCAACAGATACTATAGACTTAAATCATTCTGTAAATCCAATGAACTTAGTAAACATCTTTAGAATGTTTTATCAAATTACAGCTGAATTCACTTTCTTTTCAGCTGCTTATGGAACTTTCCCCCAACTAGATAATATTTAAGGCCAGAAAGCAAGTCTTAGTAAGTTAAAAAGAGTGGAACTAGATCCTTACATCTTATCAGATCATATGGAATGAAATTAGAAATCAACAACATGAAAAAGTACAAAAGTGATACAAAAACGTGAGGATTAAACAATATACTTTCAAATGATGAATTGATCATTGAAAAAATCATAAGAAAATATTTAAAAATTCCTAGGATCAGGTGAAAATAGAAATACAGTATTTCCAAATCTCTGGGACATGGAGTAGGCAGTTCTAAGAGGGAAGTGTATAGCCATGAGTGCTGACTTAAAAAAAAAATCAGAAAGATCCCAAATAAATACCCTAATGATGCATCTCAAGGTCTTGGAGAAATAAGAATAAACCATTCCCTAATCCAGTAAAAGGGAAGAAAAAAAAAGATCAAAGCTGAATTAATGAAATAGAAAAGAAAGGAACAATAAAAATGATCAATGAAATAAAGAGTTGATTCTTTGAGAAGGTAAACAAGATTGATAAACCCTTGGACAAACTAACCAAAAGCAAGAGAGATAAAGCTCAAATCAATGAAATTAGAGTTGGGGAGATATTACAACAGACACCACTGCTATTCAGAGCATTATGGGGACTACTCTGAAAACTTATATTCCAATAAAGTGGAAAATCTAGGAGAAATTGAAAAATTTCTATGCATGTAAGACCTCCTAAAATTGAACTAATAAGATTTAGATAGACCTAAAACCAATAACAAGAAATGAGATTGAAACAGTGTTATGGGTTGGATTTGGAATGTCCCCCGCCCCCCCCCCCCAAAGTTGATTTATTGAAAGCATGATTCCCAGTGCAGCAAGGTTCAGAGGGGAGGCTTTTAGGCAATTATTGGCTCATGACAGGTCTGGCCTCATCAGTGCCTTAATCCAATGGATGGATTAATTGATAGCTGAACATACCACTGGGAGTTGGGTCCTAGTTGGAAGAAGTAAGTCACTGGGGGATTCCCTGAAAGGATTTAACTTTTCCTCAGCCTCTTTTTCTGTTTCTCTTTTTTTTTCTTTCTCTTTCTTCTTCTTCCTCTCCCTCTTCCTCTCTCTCTCCCCGTTGGCTGCCATGAGCTAAGTAGCTTTTCTCCCCCATGTCCTTCTGCCATGATATTTCTGCCTTAGATTCAGCTGACCATGAGCATCTTTCCTCCTCTAAGTTGTTCTTTTTTTAATTTGATCTTATTATTTATACATGAGTAGAATATATTTGGAGATATTTTACATATATGCAATATAACCTCATTCTTCTGGTTGTACATGATATAGAATTACATTGGTTGTGTAATCATATATGCACATAGGAAAGAGAGTCTGATTCATTTTACTATATTTCCTATTTCTATCCCCTTTTCTTCCCTTCATTCTCTTTTGTCTAATCCAAAGTATTTCTATCCCCCGCCTCTCCATTGTGAGTTAGCATCCATGTATCAGAGAGAATATTCAGCCTTTGTTTTTTGGGATTGGCTTATTTCATTTAGCAAGATAGTCTCTAGTTCCATTCATTTATTGGCAAATGCCATAATTTACTTTCTCTTTATGGCTGTGTAGTATTTCATTTTGTATATATACACCACATTTTAAAAATCCATTTATCTGTTGAAGGGCACCTATTTCCATAGTTTAGAAATTGTGAATTGAGCTGTTATAAAATACTGATGTGGCTGTGTCACAACAGTATACTGATTTTAAGTCTTTGGGATAAATGCTGAGAAGTGGGAGAACTGGATCAAATGGTGGTTCCATTCTAAGTTTTCTGAGGAATCTCCATACTGCTTTCCAGAGTGGTTGCACCAATTTTCAGTCCCACCAGCAATGTATGAGTGTACCTTTTACCCCCACATCTTCACCAATATTTATTTTTACTTGTATTGTAATAATTGCCATTCTGACTGGTGAGATGAAATCTCAGTGTAGTTTTGATTTTCAATTGCATTTCTCTAACTGCTAGAGATGTTGAACATTTTTTCATGTATTTGTTGACCATTTATATTTCTTCTTCTGTGAGGTGCCCATTTATTAATTGGGTTATTTGGGGGGGGTTGGTGGTAAGTTTTTTTTTATAAACTAAGTTGTTTTTAATAGGTTTTTAAACAGCAATGAAAAGCTGACTAACACAAACAGTAATAAAAAAATTCTCAAAAAAGAAAAGCCAGAATCAGATGGATTCTAGACAACTAATGCAAATATTCCTCAAATTAGTCCATAAAATAAAAAGGGGTGGAACACTTCCAAATGTATTCTATGAAGTCAGTATCACTCTGATTCCCAAACCAGATAAGGAAACATTAAGGAAAGAAAACTACAGACCAATATCTCTGATGGAAACAGATGCAAAAATCTTTGCTAATACATTATTAGCAAATCATATTTAAAAACATATTATCAAGTCAGTTTTATTCTGTGGATGCAAGGGTGTTTCAACATACGCAAATAAATAGATTTAATTTACTACACAAATAGAATTAAGGACCAAAATTACATCATCATTTAAATAGTTGCACAAAGTCTTCAACACAATTCAGCACTCATGATAAAAGCATTGAAGAAACTAGAGATAGAAAAAAAATCAACCTCAACATCATAAGGGCTATATATAGAGCCATAATCATGCTTATTGGGGAAAAATTGAAATTGTTTCCTCTAAAATCAGGAACAAGAGAAGGATGTCTACTCTTACCACTCCTGTTCAATATCATACTTTAAATTTTAGCCAAAGCAATTAGGCAAGAGAAGGAAATAAAATGGATACTAATAGGAAATAAAGATGTCAAGTTGTTCTTGTTTGAAAACAAAATGACTCTATAGTTAGAAGATCCTAAAAGCTCCATCAGAAGAATTCTACATAAACAAATTCTGCAAAGTATCAATAACAAAGTTAGCATACAAAAATCAATAGCTTTTCTATACATGTAATGAACCTGCTGAAAATGAAATCAGAAAAACAATTCCATTCACAATAGCTTCAAAACCAAAATAAAATAAAACAAAGAAGAAAAGAACCATGGGAATAAACTTAACTGAAAAGGTGAAAGACCTTTACAAGAAAATTTATAGAATGCTGTAAAAAGAAATCAAAGAAGACAATAGATGATGGAAAGACCTCTGTGTTCAAGTGTAGACAGAATTGCAATTGTTAAAAGACCATACCACCAAAAGCAATGTACAGATTCAATGCAATCTCCATTAAAATACCAGTGATATTCTTCTAAAATCTAAGGGAAAGTCCTAAAATTTATGTAGAAGACAGAAAGATCCAGAATAGCGAAAGCAATTCTGAGAGAAAGGAATAAAGCTGAAGGCATCACAATACTTGAGTCCTAATTATACTATAGAGTCAGAGTAAAAAAAAACAGCTTGGTATTGGTAAAAAAAAATAGACACACAGACAATAGAGTGGAATTAGAAGATACAGAGACAAACACAAACAGTATAGTCATCTGATCCTTGATAAAGGTGTTAGGAACTTACATTGGAGAAAAGACAGCCTTTTAACAAATGGTTCTGGGAAAACTGGATATTCGTATATAAAAAGTTGAAAACAGATCCCAATCTCTCATCCTGCATGGAAATTAACTGAAAATAGATCCAAGATCTGGAATAAGACTACAAACTCTGCAATTACTAGAGAAGAACAGAGAGGAAACACTCCAATAGGCATAGCCATCAATTTCCTCAATGGACTCTGATAGCTCAAAAAACAATACTAAGAATCAATAAATGGTATGGCATCAAACTGAACAACTCTGTACAGCTAAGAAAGCAATGAAGAGAAAGTCTACAGAATGGCAGAAACTCTTTTTTGAACTACTTTTGTTGACAGTGGATTAATATTTAAAGTATACATAAAGAACTCAAAAAGATCAATCCCTCCCCAAAAAATAACTCATTCAATAAGTGGGCAAATGAACTAAACAGACACTTTTCAAAAGAATATGTACAAATATCCAACAATTATATAAACAAAACATCTCTAGCCACCAAGAAAATGGAAATCAAAACTATATTGAGATTTCATCTCACTCCAGTTAGAATGACAAATAACAATAAATGTTAGTGAGAATGAAAAAGAGAGAAACTCTTACACACTGTAGGAAGGAAGGTTAATTGGTATGGGCAGTATGGAAATAAGTATGCAAATTCCTTAAAAGATGACAATTGGAAACACCACATGACCCAGTTATACCGTCTTTGGTATTTACCCCAAGGATTTAAAATCAGTGTACTTTGGAGATACATGCATACCCATGTTTATAACAGTACAATTCACAATAGCCAAGTTATGGAGTGAATAAAGAAAATATGGTATATATACACAATGGAGTTCTACTCAGCTATTAGAAAGAACAAAATTATGTTATTTTAAGAAAAATGGATGGAACAGAGAACATCATGTTAAGTAAAATAAACCATAATCAGAAAGTCAAGAGTCATATGTTTTCTCTCATATGTGGAATCTCAAGAGAAAAACAGGGAAAAAAAAAAAAGGAAAAACGATAAAAAAATAGAAGGTAGACCAGTAGGGCAGAGGAAGCAGGGCAGGGTAGGGAAGAAGGAACAGCAAAAGGAAGGGTGCACTAGGGAAGGAAATGGGTCAGAGTATGTGATACGCATGAATAAATATGCCACAATGAATTCATTTTTCTGCATAAATCTCATGCACAGAGGGGGATGGGGAGAAGAGAGAGAGGGAAGGATGTTATAAATCAAGAAATAGGAAACTTAAGGGAAAAAAATCAAGGAGACAGAGGGAGCATGTTGCATAATTTGGGGCTGAAATTTAAATGAGAAGCAGCCTAACTCTGGGAGGCCCTTTGCATTAATAACAAAAACCTGAATGCAATAGCTTCAGGAAAAGTTAAATCCCAGTAAATTGTTTTCACTCATATGTAGAAGCTCTAGAGAAAAAAAAGGGGGGGGGCAGTTACTTTGTAACTAATTGTGCTTTCTCTTTTTAAATGAATTTGGTTTTGCATTATTAAAAAACAAAAACTCTGTATAGCTACTAAGGAGATTACTACCAAGATCCCTTTTTGCTTTCTATACCCTTGGATTCTGCAAGAGTGATCCAAAGTGTGGTCACAGATAGTGCAAACCTTTTAGCTCCCAACCTGGAGATGGAATAAGGCAGTCCATAGCAGCTTGCCTTAGAAGAGCTGTTGTACCACTAATAAATTCTTATCAAAACAGACAAAATGGTTTTTAAAAATCAAAGATTCGATAATGAAATGTTCAATGAAATATATTCTGTGAAATATTCTATGTTATCTTTCATGTCTGACAGCCATGTACTTTTGTGACAATTATTTTAGGCTAATACCTTATATAACTCTTTCCCAATGTCTGTTAAATTGTTAGCACAATATGTTCTTGGCTTAAAGAGTACACTACCATAAGTTTCTGATAGATGGTGTTTCCCTGTAGACTCAATTAGAGGGTCTTTTATTGGCCTGTTACTTGTTTGGAAAGATAGAAAATACGGCCAATAATTACCTAGCAAGATGAACTAATACCCAAGATTTGGGCAGATTGGATTCTGAGGGAATATGCTGCAAAGTCAATTGAAATACCTCATACACAGAATAGATTTGCCCTTGACTCACACCCAAGATAGCCACCTTATCAACATTTTAAATAGATTCTTCACTCCATCCCCAGACACCTTTCTGTTTAATGTTTGTATGTCCTTGAAATTGGTTCAGTTTCTGAAGAAGTAGTAATTTCACTTCTGCAAAGAGCTTCCAGGTACACAGTGTCTGGACATGTTTGTACAGTTTCAAACTATGATACTGAAGTATAAAAGCTGCAAGCATATAGAAAACATTTAAATTATTGCTTGGATTTCTTCAATACTTTCTAATTTGGGCAAAATTTGAAAGAAAATTACTATTTTTTTCAATCAAAATGTACAATCTTCAAAGAGAAGGACTAAGACAAAAAAATTAAAAACCCAAATACAGTTAAGTGTATTTTGCTGATCAATAATATCTTCATTTATTAAATCATGAGATTCTGTTTTTAGAGAAAAAAATGAGACTCTGAAATAAATACAAATTATTATTGAGTCCTATTTACCAGAACGTTTTTCCAGTTGCCCTTTATATTAATGGTTTTCATCTGTATGAGACTTAAGGCATAATATTCTATTTGGTGATTATTAAAATTTACTTTTATTTTTGATTTTATTTTTGATTAACATGTATAAGTTGTACATTTTATGTCATTCAGTGTGATACTTGAACACATTAAAACATGCACTAATCAAATCCAGCCTCCCTCTGCCCTCTGCCCTACCCTTTCCAACTTCTAGTAACTATGAAACATCAGGTTGACCTTTTTTTTCAGCTCCCACAGATGAGAGAGAATATGTGGCATTTTCTAGTTAAGTCTCAACAGGCCCAAATGGGTGAGTTTAGGTAAAGATCCATAAAATTTAGAGGAAAAAAATGAATCTTTTGTAGAGAAGTAGGAGAGGAAATAAGATCTCCTTCATTGCAATTTTCTTTCCTTAAATCACCCACTTACTCACTCTCCTAAGTGTCTATGATAGACCAGGCACTGTGCTCTTAGCTCCAAAAGAAGTGTCAGTGAACAAGTTAGCTCCTTCCTTTAAGTTGCTCTTTTTACTAGTGAAGGAGAACCACAAAACAAATAAACTCTAATGGGAAAATTCAGAGGAAAAGACTAGTACAGGTGTTGTATTGACAGGTCGCCCAGCTTAGGAGGCTTCCTCAGAAGACAACATCTGCCCCATATCTTAACCTTTAGGCAGGAATTAATCATGTGGGGGGAGGAAGAAGAAGAACAGGGATTTCAGGTCCATGGGACAACTCTAGTATATGGTATAGAAGTATATAGTATATGATATAGAAGTAAAGAAACAATAGAATATAAGGACTGTAAAGCACATAGGGCATGCAGGAATATAAAATAAGAGTCAGGAGGGGTAGAAAAGAAGTGCGGTAGGTTGGCAGAAAGCTGACCCTATAAAACTTTTCAGCTTTATGAACATAATTTATTTTATACTATAAGGATGAAATTTAAAGATATATTTTTGGAAGCTAGGCATTAACCAGAAATTGACATTGGACATTGATTGTAGGTAAAAAAAAACAAACATAAATACTAAATAATGAAATTTGCAATATGGTAATTTATTGGACAGGAAAAGTAAGGACCCCTGTTGATTACACAAATTGAAGGAATTAATATACAGATAATAAAAGCAGGTGATTACACATTCATTTGGTTGCTATAATGTTGTATAAATAAAATATATCCTGTTTGTGAACACATGGTTGCAACTTATTTTGGAAACAATAGTGCAACCAAGAAGTTCCCCCAGATCACTATTCAGTAGGTCACTGGTATGGTGATCCATGCTCCAAAACTCCCAGGACTCAAAATACAACAAGGTGTCTAGAATCATAGATATCACATATGCTTAGGTGTACTGCCCAGTTAAAAAACCCAGAGGTGAAGTTTTCTACCAGCTCTTTCATTGTTGAATATCTGTTAGTCCAATGTATCAATTTCATATTGTGCACATTTTCATTCATTTTCTTGATGCCTGGACATCTTATCACATGTGCCGTCATTGTGCATGTTGATATGATTAGCAACTGGTGAATTAAGAAAAAAACAGAGAAATTGTTTCTTAACAACTGTATATGAAGTTCTATATACCAAATAATTTCACTGCATTGTTTTAGCTTCTGTGTTACATACAATTATAATTTCATAGATGCTGGGCATTGGGATTCTTTTGTTAATATTTAGAAAATGACTACTTATCATGAGAAATATATGAGAAGAAAATAAAACTATTTTCTTTTTATTATTTGCCTTACTCTCCTTTGGTTTGCAGCCTTTTCTGGTATTGAGCAAAAAACATAACAACTTAGTTTCCTTAGATTACTGCCTCAAATTTAATTGTTCTTTTCAAATGTGGTCAGCTCACAATCCTCAGAAGCAAGCACATCATTCTACGCATGGATTTTCTGTCTAGTGCAATCAGTAGGATAAGATGATTCTAGTTCTAGACTCAAGTCTCTTTAACAAGATTAATAACCGATTTTAGGTCTTTGACAATTAAATCAAGTCCTTTGGCTTCATTTGATCCTCAGACTTCCCCAGTAAATGATACCATTCAATGTAAATTTTGTTGCTTTAGGATATGGCTCTCATTTGCTTTTAAAGTTTTAGAACTTTGAAATCACATTACTTGGCAAGTAGTTTGCAGTTATTCATAGCTTTTATATTGGGGAAGGTTCCATATGCAAGACTATGACATTAAGCAAGCTTTGCCTCTTTCAAAATGAAGGGTGTATTGAATGCTTATGTAATCACTAATATTTTAACTTTGCAGAGTCATGGGATATAGAATCACCAAGGGGATTTTACAGAAAAGAAAAAAGCACAAGTGCTCCTACCCCATCTTTTTATTGTAGCTGAGTAGCCCTAACTTTCCAGTCCTCCAACATCCCCTAAAATTGTTTATGGATGTATAATTGGAGAGACCAAATTTCCTATGAAAATTAAACTCAGCTACAGTGCACTCAATGGTTTCTTAGGACTCAACACAGCCAGTTATCCTTACAATCCTGGTCTACTATATTACTGGGCATTTAATAGACTTTACTTCTGTTTGGGATCTAGTAGTTTTTAATTTTTACTAACTCATTATAGATATACATAAAATATTGGGGTCTATTTTAATGAAACTTTACAATCATGGAATATAATTTGCTCCCATTGAATCCCCAGTACTTCCCCTTCCTTCTGCTCCTCCCTGACCTGTTCTCTTTCCTCTACTCTACTGGTCTTTCTTCTCTGGCACAGTTTCACAAATGTCATTTTAATATGATGAGAGGAATAAAACGGATACTTTTCTTCTTTTATTTTTCTGGTATTGGGGATCGACTGTGGGCTTCATGCCTCCGGGCAAGCACTCCACCTCTGAGCTGCGTCCCCATCTGTGAATGAATGCTTTCAATTCACTCTTAGAGGGACCAAATCATATTTCGTGATAATAGCTTGAGTTTGCTGCATGATTCAATCTAACATTTATCACACTTTTCTTTGGAAATTCTCTGCATTTATTTATTCTATCAATAAGAAGTGCATTAAGTGCCTCTATTATTTTGTTAGGGTTGTATAACAAAGGACCACAGACGGGGTAGCTTCAACAGTAGAAATGTGTTGTCTCCTGGTTCTGGTGGCTGGTTAAGTTGTGAGGCCTCTCTCTCTGGCTTGCAGATAGATGGTTGTCTTCCTTGGTGCATGTCTATGTCTCAATTTCTTCTTCTTCAAAGAAGTCTGATCATCTTGCATTAGGGACACCAAGACAAATTTTTAACTTAAAGGTCTTCACTCCAAATGTCACATTCTTAAGACTTCAGCACATGAATTTTGAGGGCACACAACTCAGCCCACAGCAGTACCTCTCTGCATTTGTCATGAAACTTATGATTTAATAGTCAAATATTCATTCTTGCATCCAGCCTAGTGGACAGGCCAGGGACTATTTATTCTAGGTTTAGGGGATGAACAAGAGGTGAAAACCACATGCTAGTGGATAGTGCCTGTAGGCTAAATGAGTCAGTGACGTTGAGAACAACCTGCTGCATTTTAGATTAAATTCTGAAGGTGTGAAAATCAATATGAAAAGATTTTGGGGAGGACTTATAAGCAAATAGGTGTTTTGTCCCAGTGAAGTGTAGTTGTCTCCTGACGGCTGGAAACTTGTGCATTTCTCATTGTTTCTGGTAGTTTGAATTGTAATCAAACATGTTTAGAGTCAACGTCTAATAATTATTATTTTTTTTTTGGCACTATGGATTGAGCCCAAGAAGGGCTTTACCTCTGAGCCATATCCCTAGCTCCTTTTTCAATTTGAGACAGGGTCTTGCTAAGTTGCTTAGGGCCTTGCTAAGTTTCTGAAGCTGGTCTCAAACTTGAGAGCCTCCTGTCTCCACCTCCTGCCACCATGTCTGGCTTCCGTGTATAATTCTTAAATAGTTAAGAAGGGAATCTTGGGGCTGGGGATGTGGCTCAAGCGGTAGCGCGCTCGCCTGGCATGCGTGCGGCCCGGGTTCGATCCTCAGCACCACGTACAAACAAAGATGTTGTGTCAGCCGAGAACTAAAAAATAAATATTAAAAAATTCTCTCTCTCTCTCTCTCTCTCTCTCTCTCTCTCTCTCTCTCTCTCTCTCTCTCTCCCCCCACTCTCTCTTTAAAAAAAAAAAAAAAAGAAGGGAATCTTGGTTTTTCTATTTGTACAGCTGTAAGGTGTCAAGTATTTCACAGAACTTAAAATTTTAAACTGTGGTTTTGTTAAAATTGCATTTCATGTAAATGTACCTTTTGTTACTGATGTCAGGTTTGAAATATCTTTTGTAAACTTGCTGCCATTGTCATATAGCTAACATCTTTGGTTTTTAGTTTTGGGGGGATTTTTGGTCTGTGAATAAATCATTGATATATTTAATATAAAAATACCAATGAAATATATGTGAATTTCAGGACAAAGCTCAGGGTTCATGTTTGTATCTGCATTTCGGTAACCCATTCTAATTTCCTATCACATGCTTTCCTATCTACTCATTATTGATAAAATTGATGAGTTTTGTACAGATAAGAATCTACCAAGTGTTGATTGGTCATGTCATCAAGAAATTCAGTCCTGTTTCAGAGTTTCCTTTTCCTCTCAGTATCCTCCCTACTCATCCTGGTCTCCTGCATCTGAGATTTCTGCACTTGTTTGGCCAGCACACTGTTCCTGAGGCAGAAGCAGCCTCCCTTTAATCCTCTTCTGGCCCAAGGCCTGTGCTGACACCTGGTGCTGGCATCCTGGCCCCATCTGCCTCTCAGTACGGATGCCTGAAACTCAGGGCACCCGTAGGAATCCATTCTCCTCTGGAGCAGCCTGACACTGCACTGCGTGACTGGCAGATGAGGACTTCTCCGATGCTCCCTCACCTCACCTGATAGACAAGTCTATTTTATTTACAGTTGTTTCTTTGCCTAACTGAGAAGCTCAGGGTTTTATTTTTATTTTTTATTTTTATTGTTTCTTTGCCCAGTCCACTGATTGAATTTCTCTTCCTCTCCACTGCTTCTCTGTTTATATAGCTTGGGGACAGCAAGTGATGCTTGGGTGAAGGGAAGTAATTAGCCTTTTGGCAAACTCCAGGAGGATTGAACGGCTCCCACTTGTTTGCAGGTTTAAGAAAGTGCAATGTGTCACCCATCTCTGTCCCCAGCATTTGGTCCAGGTTCTAGAGAAATGGAAAGTGTTCCATTAGTCCTCCATTATTGGAACAAAGTTTTACAATATTGGGTTATCTTTAAGATACATAATTTGATACATTACAATTTATCAGAGTTTATGGATTTGTATCAAGTCTGGAATAATTGTTCTGTCCATAAACATGTTCTCTTGATGAAAGCAAGAGGCTTTAGTCCCATAAGTGCAATAAGATTTAAGGGAATAACTCAATTTATGGTCTTGTAATCTAAAGGTATTTTTTGACAGAGAATGAAATAAGATGAAGATTAGAAATTATTGATTGTGAAATCACTGAAAAATGTGTATGTCTGTTCAATTTAAAGTCTTTTTCTGAAATTTCCATCTAGATTTTAAGGAAAAGTTTCTTTAACTGATGAGAGCATGCATTTATCTTATTTTGGTCAGTATGCTAGGCTGCCATTTCATCAGAAAAATGACATAGAAGGTCTCTAGGGATTATTTTCTAGATACAGGTTTTTAATTCAATAAAATTATAGCCTAATAACATGTGTCCCAAGAATCTCATAGATTTTTTTGTTGAAGGAATTCATATCGTCCTCATCTTATGAAGATGGCAAAAATGATTTAACTGGAAATGTACAGTCCAAGAATTACTGCAAATTGAAAGTAAATCTGCTTTTTTAACCACTACAGAGATAGCTAGGAATGTTACTTGCTGAGCTCTCTGGCATTGGTTTACAGGAGAAATGAAATTATATAGCTGAAAAAACTGAACATTATTTTTATGTTTTTTAATTTTATTCTTTGGAGAGGGACCAAAATGAAAGAGTATCCCACCTTCAAAAAGCACTAAGAATATAAGTGAATAAGCCAATTAAAGTGTTTGCTCATAAAAATCCACTTGAATTATTAATCATCCAATAGGACAACAGAGTTAAATATACATAATTTGGCTTATGTTTCATCATTGCCATTTCAAAGGCATCTCTATAGGAATAATATTTGAATAACCAGTATTATCTGTTCTTTTAAATACCCTGAACTACTCACATATACATTTTAATGCTATTCATTAAGATTAAAAGATATTTCAAAGATCTCTTCCAGTGATTTTTGCTGTTGATAAACTTGTTTTGAACAATGAACCCTCACTAGACTGATAAAAATGACTTTAGGTATTACACTATTTGTGGCTAACCTTAACCCTAACCCTAATATGTGCTAATTATTTGAACAACTTAACATATTTTATGTGGCTTTTAATAATTTTCCATGAAACAATACAAAACACCTATCATCTTGTTTCCTGGTCCATTGCAATCCATTTTAGTCAAATAGAATATGGTAGGATTTAGAGAATTCTCCTAGGATCTTTGTTCTGGAAATTGTGTGACATCTGTTAAAGTAGAATGCTGCAGGAATAAATATGTTAATATATAAATTAACACAAGTTAAGGTTGCTAAATAACACATGGCACTTAAAATGTTCTGTACATATTCTCTATGATTATTGATGTATTCCTTCCATTAGTTTCTGTAGACAGACCCTCCCTATGTCTTTACCATCTCACTTGCTGTGATTGGCAGCCTCTTCTGCAGTCCAACCACTCACTTTTGGGGGCTCTGTAGTTTGTTGTTTGCAGGATCTACTGCCCCAGAAATGAACAGAAAATATTATACTTAATAACACAGCTAAAAATTGAGAATTTACCAACCACATACTAGATCAAAATAATAAGAGGTTATAGGAAAAGTTTCCTATGTGACCTTTTCTGATTTCATTTTATTTTCCTAAAAGAGAACTCAGCATTGCAATAAAATAGAGGCTATGGTTTTAAAACAATGAGTTTTTGTACCAAATATTCATATTTTTAGATTTAAAAATTTACTTTAATGAGAAACTTGGGGTATCATTTAGCTCTAAGTTTTAGGAAAATTTTATCAATTGATTATGAATATTTATTAAATAGTAAATGTATGCTCTGGACTTAGTAATAATTCGATACATGACTGTTGATATATATTATTTCTGGGGATTCATTAGCATGTTAGCTCCATAACAGTATGCATTTGTCTACTTTCTTAACTGCTGTATTTTCATCACCAGTAAGAGTCCTGGACTGTGCAAGGTCTTCAGTAAGTAATTGTTGAATGAATAAATGGCCAAGAGTTCACTGTGGCTAAAGTGTATGAGCCTGAGCCTACATGGTATGTTCTAGGGATAGAAAGAGTACATGCGCCATGGGGGCATAGTGCAGTGGGAGAGAGGAAAAAGAAAACAAGCAAGTCAAAACAACTTGTGACATAACACATTGGACCAAGTGCAATAAGGTTATAATACAAGGCATTTCTAACTTTGCCTGAAGTAGATAGAGAAGTTTAGGAAAGGATTCAAAGAAGTGATGCTTTAGTAAGGAATCAAAAAATGTGTGAAATGTCACCAGTGTGTAGAGGCACAGGAATGTGGTGAATGGAGAATGATTCTGAATGAAGAAGAATGAATAATAAACCTCAGACATGAAAAGCTAGTGGTCTCTGAAGAGCTTCTCATACCACACTAAAGAGTTTGAACTTCATCTTATTGATAAGACATGGAAAGATTGGAAAAAGATGTTTTTAGAAAGGCCACTCTTGATGTGGAATAGTCAACAGAGTGGAATACTTTATGTCCTGAAGCTGTGCATCGCTTAGATGTGTAATAGAATATCTGAATCCCTAAAACAATACGTTTCAGCTACAGTGACCAGAGTAGGCATGAAAGTGGGGAGTATTTTGCTATCTTAGAAAGAATCACAAGCTCGAATGAATGGAATTAAGTAAGGCAAGTGAAACATAGGAAGACTCTTGAATGATTCTTGAGATTTCTGGTGTAGACCACCAAGTGGAGAGAGGTATCAAGATGTACAAGTGGAAATGAAATCAAAGAGATCAAATTTGACATAGAAATTGAAGAGTAACAAACTTAGTTTTGTTGAGTTTAAGTGCTGGTGGAGAATTCAGGATATGGTATAGGTGTTCAGAAGAAAGATCAAGCTTGAATATTAAAAAAGAGATAGGATCTGGTGAAGGCACATATTTTAAATTAATTTGTGCATGGAAAGCAGTAAGAGCTTAGGGTCAAAGATGAAACTCTGTGGAAAACCATAGTCAGGTCTCTCTATGTGGAGAGTGAGTAGAAGGACCTGTAAGGAATTTACTGAGGCAGGAAAAGAGTCAGGAACAGAAGGTATCATAAAATGTAAGATGCAAGAGTTGAAAACAAGGGCAAATCCTTTGGACAAATCAAGTTAAATGAGGACTGCAAGGAGTCAATTGGGCTGTGCTTGCAGAGTACCACAATAGTTTGGACAAGAAGAATATTAATGAGAGTGGAAGTCAAATGCTGTGGACCCAGTGCTGGGAACAATGAAGTGCACACAATGAAGACTACACCTTGAGGAAGTTGGCTCCTGACTGGAGACAGGAGGAGAACCTGGAGTTGGTAACGGTCACTGATCCACAGGGTGCAGCCTTTTGGAAAGATGACTCCTACTTCTAGATGATGTAACTTCATGAGCAAATAAATCATCTTTTTCGATTTTAATCTGTTTGAGATGAGCAGGAAGAGTACTCTTCTAAGAATAGGAAGTTGCAGAAATAAAAGGGGATAAAAGCAGAGGCAAGATTAAGGGTGACATATTGATGGGGTAAATAGGAGAAATTCTGGAGATCTATGCAGAATCTGCTTGAAGACCTAGGATGTGTTTTTTTCAGATCCTAGAGGATTTGAAATAGATGTTATAGGGAGATTTGCCTATTTTGTTCACTGTACAAGAGACACTGGACAAATACTTGTGAAATAAATGCATGTAGATTTGATGTGTTTGAGCTGGTGGGTGGGAGTAGGAACCTTTATTAGAAATGTTAAGTGATGAAACTTGTAGCTTTAGAAATGCTAAACTTGAGGTCACTATCTATGTGTCCATTGAAGCATCTAGTGAGCAGCTGGGAATCTATAGCTGCATCTTAGGTGGGGAGATATGGCTGGGTAGGGGTTGGCAGTGGTCAGCAAAGAGAAGGAGGAAAAAATCCATGAATGGAGGAGAACTTCCTAGTATAGAAAGAGGGGTACCACATTTATCAAATAAGCATGGGATGCCCAGTCAAATTTGAATTTCAGATAAACTGTGAATATTTTTTTTTGCATAAGTATAGCCCATCCATATTTGGCCATACCAGAAAGAATATGTGAAAACAGAAGGAATAACAGATCATGTATATCATAAACCTCCCCTGCAACTTGTGCTCTCCTTTATAAGTTCCTGAAGATTCATTACAGAAAGAGAGAAAGAGAGAGGGGGGGGGGAGAGAGAGAGAGAGAGAGAGAGAGAGAGAGAGAATGAATCGGAGACTATAGGAGGATTGTGGCAATCATTCTGTAAAGATGATTTTGAAACAAGGAAGCAGAAAAGTACAATTACTCTTTGTCATGTTGAGAGGAAATGGATTATTTCAAGGTTTTTTGAGACAACAAAAATGCTTCAATAGCTTTTATACTTTAGCAGGAGAAAATCTACTTTAGGGAAGATTCAGGCAAAGATAGGTCGGTAATTTAATTTTGCAAAACATTGCCTTTTGCTAAAACCCCTTGTCCTCTGTCTTGATCAAACATTGCCATCTTGCTCGAGCCATAAATCATACAACAATGTGAATGAAATAAATAACGTAAGGTCATTTAGTTGCCAATAATATTCATGCTGACTGAATAGCTAATGAGAAAAGGAATATGGCTGTATAATTTCAAGTTGTTAGGACTGTGCATATGCATAGTACTTTCCATAATTTTCCCTTGCCTGGTATGTGTATTTAATATGCATGTCACAATTTATTTTGTATAAGATTCTTATAATTTATTCATAACTGAACAATAGGGTGTAATTTGAATCTAGACTGGACACTATTTTTTTAAATAAAAGTATAAAGATTTTCTCCTTTTATCAGAAAAAAATTATTATTTTAACTGTTTTATAATTTTATACTGAAATTTTAAAATAAACGCACAATTATAATTTTACTTAAGAGACACCATTTTTTATGTTGGACCCCTACAACTTTCAAGTCCTCGCCCCTCCCCGTTACTCTGCCTCATGTCTGGGCAACCCAGTAGGAAAGCCCAACACTTCATCCCTTGGCCCTGGTGGAAATTTCAAATAAGGTAAGCTGCACCCAATAGGTACCTTTCCTTAGGCTCTCCCCTTTAGCCACAACAAAACCCCAAACCTCTCCACCCTCTTCTCTTGGTTTACTCCAGACAGAACAATAGTCCCTCCTGGGGAATAACTCTGTTGTTTGCCATGTTAATAATAAACTTTCCATCATATGCATTGATGCCCGTGTCATGTATACTGGCATCTCTCTCTATATATAATCTAGCACTGTGTTGATCAGCTTCCAACAGCGGATGCTAGGCACTGAAATCAAACTGTGATCGTACAGGTTTCCGTCCTCCCTCCCTGCCCTCCTCTCCCCTCCCCTCTCCTTCCTTTCCCTTCCCTTTCTTGTTTTGTTTTTCTTGTATAGTCATTTTGTATCTTTTCCCTTCCTCTTTCTTTGCTCCTTTCTGGATAAGAAACTTTTCATAAGGCACTTTATTTTCATCTCCTATTTGGGGGCTTCCTTAGTTATGATAATCTCTTCTATATAAAGTTTTGAGAGAGAACGTACAGCTCTTTAAATTTAGGAGCAATGTCTGAATCTAAACACCGCTAATAAAGTACTGATGGCTGATTACAGACGTACCCGAAATCATCACATAATTTCTTCAAATAAGCCTACTCAATAACAAAATAAGCATAATGAATCAATGAAGAAGAACCTCATATTCAAAAAGATGTGTTGAGAAAATTGGATATGAGGGAAGTGTTTAATTTTTCTCTTTTTGATCTTTGTTCATACCTTACTAAAAATCAATTCTGATGGATTAGGTAGTTGAATGTTAAAAACAAAAGAGGAAGAAGAAAGAAAAGAAAAACCATGAAAGATAAATCTTATTTTGAAATAGGATAGTATTGCTTAGATTACCTTCTTTTTGCTCTCTTCCATTTCATTTATATTTATACATTATTTTTTAACCAAATGGACAATTTATAAAATTGAAAGGCCAAAATATTTGACTAAAATTTTGATCCCAGAAAATAAAAGTGGTTTATAGTTTTGGTATATATAGATGTTACGTATAAAACATTCTTACTCAAATTATTGAACAGATAATGTTCTTAAGAAAACAAATATGCAAAAAAGAGACTACAAACATAAAATATTTGTGAAAGCATTTAGCTATAACAGCCAGTGAATTTTCACTAATTGCTTTATTTTTCAAAAGAGCAAATATGAATGAGGTAGTTTTAATGAGTTTCACCAAGGGTATTGTGAACTGAGCCTCCTCATTCCCCCAAGGAACTATGGATCGATCCAGTCTTGTTGGGAAGCAATTTGCAAGGTTAGCAACAACCACAGATTTTTAAAAATGCTCTTGTCTTTGTTTTTCTCTTTTATACATTTTACCTGGGGGAATTAGTTTACAATAAATCATATCTGATATATTGAAATACTCGTGACAGTATGATTTTATAATGTCTCTGAACTTTGTAAGTTCCTAATTAAGTACATAACTCAATATTTTATTGTATGTTCATATCATACTATGAATCTACTGAATTTGATTTCCTTAAGGCTTGAAAGATATCATGACAACTTAAGTGCTGTTAGTGGACAGAATATAGTTGTTGTGACAGTGTGTGCCAAGCGCTAAGTGAACCAGCAGAACCAGCTTCCTCTTCTTTCTGACAAAGCAGCCAGAACACATTTGTAGTTAGGGAGGGGTCATATGACTGACAACAGGATAGTATGTGCTTATCGTGTGACCTCAAAGCCTCCATGAGGTCACTCGTGCTAAGTTCTCTTTCTGTTGAGTAGATGTTAATGACCACAGTGACATTAGAAAGGGTCGGTTGTTGGTGGAAAAGGCCCCATCATACACACACACACACACACACACACACACACATCAGCTGCTCAGGGTGAGCATAATCTAAACTTGTACCATTTTTTTTTTATGGTTAAATTTGTACCAAATTTGAACCATTGAAAATTTTGGAACGTGAATTGTCAAAGTAGATAGTAGCATTATCCTAAATAATCTACCTGTGGTGAGTGACTGCAGCTGTGGAAGGAGACAGAGAGAGAGGGCAGGGGCAAGACTGATAAGAAGTGGGACATGCATGTGAAGTGGTTGTTACAGGCTTCTGTTTTGCAGGTGACTTTTGCAACAACAACATAGGTCTCGGCATCTGTCTATATGGGTGTGTGGAGAGCAGGATGCTGCTTATGTGGTTTTCGAAGTCTCCAATTGCTGTCCACATGTGGGTCCTGTTTTAAGTGGGTAATTCAGCTAAACTAGGATCCTGAAGTGAGGCTCCTTGGGACCCTGGGAATCCTGCACCTTGCATTGCCATGGCTACCAGGTTTTACCATCTCCCTTGAGGCATCTCTGAGAAAAGACAATGATACTTAAACTCCATTTTCAAATATCAATCTTTCCATGCATTCTCTCAATTTCAGCACTGAGAAAATAAAAATAAAAACAAAAAACCCCAAGCACTGTTTACATTTCAAAGACAGTACCTTTCTCTTCAGTGCACTAAGACAATGTGTTTCCTTTACTAGCAACTTAATTGTTCCAAACAATTGATTGTACTTAATTAAATTAATTTGCTCAATTTAATATGCTGTGGTGATAACATTGGGACATGGCCAATATGTAACTGCTTTCACTTGGAATTAAATGATTATAAAAACTAGCAGTTCACTAAGAGTCCTTTTAATGAAGTGGGATTGAGAAAATTTTATAGTTTTATTCTTCAAATAATTGATATCTATGCTTTCTTACATTTTATCATATTTGATGCTTATAATAAAACTTGAGTATATTACCATATTAATTTAGCAGCATTCCTAGTGATAATCTGTATATTTTTACATTAACCATAAACTGATAATCATTTAGTAGCACAATTATTTTTATTTTACACATTTCTACAGAGAAAAGATTGATATCCATAATTTTTAACTAAACCACAGCGATGTAGCTTTGGCAAAGTCAAAGAAGTCAAGAAGTAACCTGCATTAGCCAAAATCCCAAGAAGAAGCAGGTGGCATTCTTGGAAAAGGATCGATCAGAAAGATGTTATTTACAAAAGAGGCTGTTTCTTAAGAGATGGGTGTGGATAGCAGGAGAGGAAAACTCTTACCTCCTGGAGGCCTGAAGGGAGAGGAAGAGAGTGATTACTGGGACATGGAGGGAGAGATTACTGAATAGTCGATAATTTTCTTGGGAGAATCAGTGGCCTTAAATGGAGGGAGCAGTCAGCTCAGGGGAGGGAGATATATTCATTTTCCTTCAGATCTCCTGCCAAGCTCCCCTTTCACCAAACTCAACCAGGAGACAAATGAATCTTTTGTATGGTGCATACAAAGCAGCCCCGGTTTGGGATGGAGCAGGCAGGAAAAAGTCTCAAGAAAAATGGAAGGGAGGGCTGGGGTTGTAACTCAGCAGTAGAGCACTTGCCTGGCAGTTCAAGGTCCTAGGTTTAACCCCCAGTACCACAAAAGAAAGAAAAATGGCCAACACACACACACACACAAACAAAAAAACAAAGAGAGAGAGAGATAAGGGCAGAGAATCTGCCATAGGACCTTGGCCTCTATTGGATGGGGGGGCGATGCTGTTCCTTGGGCCTTGACAGCCAAGTCTGTGTCCAGTTGTTAATCAGTTGTGAGAGAAGTGAAGAGTGGAAAATCTCTCAAGCTCACCCACTTAAAGCACCTGGAAAGACAGACAAAATTTAAAGCACAACAGTAACAGAAGGTTCCCTAAGACAGAGAAAACAACCTAAAACCAATTGTGAAAAGAAAAATGAGCAAGGAGTTCGCAGTCATCTTGTAAAACCCTGAGTTGACCAGTCACCCCTTAAATCAGCAGCAAATTAAACCAGAGGGATGTCGCCTGCAGTGGGAACTCTTGAGAATCCAGCCAGAAAGAACTTCTAGGAAGACCATTACTGGCTAAAAATCATTTAAGCCCCCTCTCCCTCCCCTTCACTGAGAACAAGGGGACTGGAATGGGCTGGGGAAGTGCACCTCCAGCCCAGGCAAGGGGGGAAAGCTCTGCACAGTGTCTGCAGCATCTGCTGGGACTCAGAGTTAGCAAGGAAGCAGCTTCGGCTCCAAACAGAGGAAAGTGGATCCACCAGACTCCAACCCCTGACACTGGGAGAGGCACCGTGGGAAGCCTAGAGATGGTGCCCCGGATTGCAGTGCTGTACCAGAGGGAAGATATCTAAATATCCAGTGATGTGGATACCCAATGGGAAATAGCCAGAGTCCACACAGCAGAAAGGAGCTGATCCCAGCCTTAACCTGGTGCACAGCCTGACCTGTGATCACAACTGGCAGAGCATTGTTTGGACACTTTCAGGACCTTGCATCAGACTTAGTAAAATGCCTGCTGTTCACAACCTGGGACAGTGGAAGCGAGAGTCCAGGTGAACCACCTGTGACCCTTCCCTACAGTACCTCTGAGAGTGGCCATGGCTGGGGGTATGTCTGCATCACAGAACACTGTGGAAAACTCACAGCCAGGGCTCCTGCAGTCACATATGGCCACCAGGATCTCTGTTAGCATGAAAAGGATCCTGGAGAGGGGAGCAGGAACACAGTGACTCACAGCAATCACACTCCAGAGCCTGCCTCCTGAACCGCTCACTGCACACAACAGAAACAGCCAACCCACAATGCTGCACCCTCCAGCAGCCAGCTGCAGGCCCCTGAGCTGACAAACCGGAAGCTGCTGGGAGGAGGCACACAGCAAGTAGAGAATCAGCTCCTGGGCCCTGTCAACTCTGGGGAGACCCACAGCTAAAGACTGATGGACGTCTGCTAAGTGTCCAAACCCCGATAAACCCAGACCAAGATTGAACAAGAATTTTCTTCATCTTGACACAGCTCACTATAAATAAATTCAATGTCAACTTTGATATTGATATTATTTCACATAAATCAATCTTTCTTCTGAACAATAATTGTTCACCCAATAGCCAACTTTGTACCTTCAACCCATTTGAGTGTATTTCATCTCATGACATTGGTGTCTTACTAATGTTCTCCGACTTAATGGTTTGACTTTGATTATTTGGCTTTACAATGGTAAGAAAGTCAAACTCTACATTCAGTAGAAACCATGCTTCAGATTTTGAGCTGACACTTTTCCCAGGCTGGTGATATGTGGTTTAGTGCTCTCCGATGAGGCTGGGCAGTGCCATGTTCCCCACCACGCAGGGAACAGCCAGTGCTCTATAGTAAGCTGTGTTGCTAAACTGTCCTTCTCTATAGGTCAGGTGTTTACAATGGGTTTATCTGAGAATGAGCCCATCACTAGTCCCAATCTGCACTTACAAAGTTGTTTTCTACTTGAATTTGAAAGAGTAGAAGTTATGGATTGCATTCTTCCCCCAAATTTGTATTTTGAAGGCCTAATCTCCAATGTGATGGTATTTTGAGATAAGCCCTATAGGTGGTATTAAGTTAAACAAAAACATATGGGACTTTAATCTCCAGTGACTGGTATCCTTTTAAGAAGAGGAAAAACAACAAAGATCTCTTTCGGAGTCTGCATGTCAATAGAAAAAGGTCAGGCAAGGACACAGTGAGAGGGTGCTCTCTACCAGACAGGAAGGGAGCCTTGGCAGAAATCAGCTCCTTCATCCCTGATTTCCGTCCTCTAGAACTGAGAGGAGATAAATGCCTGCTGTTCCAGACACCCTGTCAGTGGCATCTTGTGATGGTGGACTCAGCAGACTAGGACAGTAGGTTTCTGGTTCTTTTCTAGTCCCCAGACAATGGAGCTACAGCATAATTTTTTTAAGTTTCACATCACAACCCATGGAGAGTTGTCAAATTCATTTAATAAGTAGCAACTAAGATTAACTTAAAAAGATAAATATAAGAGACAAGAGCATATCATAATACATCACCTCTAGTAAGATTAAGTATGGTTTCAAGAGAACTTTGTGTGGAAGAGGTTGGAGCAAGGGTGTGTGCATGTGTGTATTTGTGTTTCATATTGAGTTCAGTATACAGTATATATATTATACTTTGCAGCCTAGAAAATGGTTGAAAAAGCTTGGAAATCTTTATTCTAGAGTATATTACAATCTTCTGGTTATCTTTTTTTCAGCCACACAAAATATGGAATTTGTGACCTTGCTACAATATAGATCAAAGAAATAGTCATTTGGGGATGATTTTTTTCCAAAAGGGAAAGAAGACTATGGTTCATTATAAGCCAAACTGAAGACTTAGATTGTATAACTTTAAGTTTTAAAGTTTTGTATGATATGTTAAATGTCTTCTAGCAGCTAGGGCTGTGAAGGCAAGAAGAGAGGAAGAGGTAAGAAAGCACATAAGAGTAAAGAGGAAACCAACAACTAATAACACGTTGGGTTTTTCAGTTTGTTTCCAATTCTTCATTTGATTTGAAAATTTGTGATTTGTGAACTGGTAATGCTATTCAATCTTTATGAACAAGAAAACTAAAAACTCAGGGATTGCATCTTAATTAAACTTGTATTTTTATTATCTTTTTGATTTTATTTTTAAAATTTGTTCTAATTAGGTATACATGACAGTAGAATGCATTTTGACACATTGTATACAAATGAAGCACAAATTCTCATTCCTCTGGCTGTACATGGTGCTGAGTCACTCCAGTAGTGTAATCACACATGTATATAGGGTAATAATGTCTTTCTTATTCTACTGTCATTCCCATCCCCACAGCCCCTCCCCTCTCTCACTCCCTTCTGCATGATCCAAAGTTCCTTCATTCTTCCCTGCCCCCCTCCCCACCCACTATGGATTAGTACCTGCTTATTGGAGAAAATATTTGGCCTTTGGTTTTTTGCGAGTGGCTTATTTCACTTAGCATTATATTCTCCAGTTCCTGCAAATGCCATGATTTCATTCTTCTTGAAGGCTGAGTAATATTCTATTGTGTATATATACCACATTTTCTTTTTCCATTCATCTGTTGAAGAGCACCTAGTTTGGTTCCATAGTTTGGCTATTGTGAGTTGAGCTGCTATAAACATTGATGTGGCTGTGTCACTATAGTATGCTGATTTTAAGTCCTTTGGGTATAGACCAAAGAGTGGGATAGCTAGGTCAAATGGTGGTTCCAAGTTTTCTGAGGAATCTCCATATTGCTTTCCATAGTGGTTGCACCATTTTGCAGTCCCACCAGCAATATATGAGGTTACCCTTTCCTCCACACCCTTGTCAACACTAGTTGTTGCTTGTGTTCTTGATAATCGCCATTCTGACTGGAGTGAGATGAAATCTTAGAGTAGTTTTGATTTGCATTCCTCTAATTGCTAGAGATGATGAACATTTTTTCATATATTTTGTTGGTCAATTGTATTTCTTCTTTTGTGAAGTGTCTGTTCAATTCCCCAGCCCATTTATTGATTGGGTTATTTGTCTTTTTGGTGTTAAGTTTTTTTGTGTTCTTTATGTATCCTGGAGATCAGTGCTCTATCTGAGGTGCGTGTGGTAAATACAGATTTTCTCCCACTCTGTAGGCTCTCTCTTCACGTTATTGTTACCTTTGCTGAGGAGAAACTTTTTAATTAAATACCATCCCATTTGTTGATTCTTAATTTTACTTCTTGCACTTTAGAAGTCCTGTTAAGGAAGTCAGGTCTTAAGCTGACACCGTGAAGATTTGTGTCTTCTTTTTCTACTATTAGGTGCAGGGTCTCTGTTCTAATAAATAAGTCTTTGATCCACTTTGAGCTGATTTTTTTTCAGGGTGAGAGATATAGGTTTAATTTCATTTTGTTACATATAGGATCCAGTTTTCCAGCACTATTTGTTGATAGCTATCTTTTCTCCACTGTATGTTTTTGGTGCCTTTGTCTAGCATGAGATAACTGTATTTATGTGGGTTTGTCTCTGTGTCTTCTATTTTGTAGCTATCTACGCTAAGCCCAAGGCCAACATCATTTTAAATGGAGAAAAATTGAAAACATTTCCTCTAAAAACTGGAATAAGACAGGGGTGCTCTCTTTCCCCACTTGTATTCAACATACTCCTTGAAACACTGGCCAGAGAAATCAGACAGGTGAAAGAAATTAAAGCAATACACATAGGAAAAGAAGAATCAAACTATCACTTATTTGCAAATGACATGATTCCATATTTAGAAGATCCCAAAAATTCCACCAGAAAACTTCTAGAACTAATAAATAAATTCAGCAAAGTAGCAGGATGTAAAATCAACATCTATAATTCAAATGTATTTCTATATATGAGTGATGGATCCACTGCAAGAGAAATTGGGAAAACTACCCCATTCACAATAGCCTCAAAAAAAGAAAAAACCTTGGGAATCAATCTAACAAAAGAGGTGAAAGGCCTCTACAATGCAAACTACAGAACACTAAAGAAAGAAATTGAAGAAAACCACAGAAGTTGGAAAGATCTCCCATGCTTCTAGATAGGCAGAATTAATATTGTCAAAATGGCCATACTACCCAAAGTGTTATACAGATTTAGTGCAACTCCTAGTAAAATCCCAATGACATTCTTTATAGAACTAGAAAAAGTAATCATGAAATTCACTTGGAAAAATAAGAGACCCAGAAGAGCCAACGCAATCCTTAGCAAGAAAAGTGAAGCAGGAGGCATCAGAATACCAGACTTTAAACTATACTACAGAGCAACAGTAACGAAAAGAGCACGGCACTGGCACCAAACTTGTATTTAACATATATAGAGTCAGAAGTGACATAGCTGGATTTCAAATCAAGGCCATTTGAATATCCACCAAATAATCACTATCTTTAAATCTTAAGATTTGTCATTTCTGTTATTATTCTGCTAATAGGAGTATCAAGTAGGCTAGTCCATTTATTTCTCACTGTTTCTTCAGAGTTAGTTTACAGCCACTCAAATATGATTAATTTGATTTAAATATTTCAATAATATGCCTTTACAATGGGCCCCTCAGCAGTTTACCCCAAAATTTAGATATATCTGGAAGTCCAGCTAATATAATTTATGGGGCATTTATTATGTGGTGGTCTCCCAAGTCTCTTGGATAATAATTTGTTTAAAGAGCAGAAACAGAAGGGAATGGTTTATTTCTGCTACCCTACACCCTTGAGGTTGATGTGGCCTGAGAAATTCATTATAACTTTATTGCACTTCTTTGGTAGCCCTTATCATATTCTGTGTAGCACTTATCATATTCTGTATTTAAAAATAAGAATATGATAAGTGCTACCACTTTTATACAGCCATGTTTTCCCCTCTAGTTCGAACTATAGAGGTAAAAAGAACACCTTTCATTTATCTTTGAAGTCCCCACAATAAGATGCCTAGAGTCGCTAATTACAAAGTGAGGTTTTTAAGTTAAATAGAGTTTGGGATGCAATGCATTGTCAATTAAAATTTCAGAAGTGTACATTTGAGGGCTGGGGTTGTGACTCAGTGATAGAGCTCTTGTCTAGCCATGTGAGGCACTGGGTTCGGTCCTCAGCACCACATTAAGAAAACAAAATTAAAAAGTTATTTTAAAAAGTGTACATTTGACACTAACTTTATCTTAGATCTAGATCTTGACTGCTTAACCCCAGGTTTAAGAGGATTGTCACAGAAGTGAACAGCAGGGCCCTCTTCCCAGACCAGGGTTGCTGGAGCTCAGATGACATAGTACTTTTAAACAGCCTGCTTCTAAGAGAAGCAATTTCTGCTCTGTAACGATGGAGAGACACTGGAAGAACTCATGAGTCTAAGGTGGAGATGCCTGTGCTTTGTATGTGAGGAAATGAAATTCCTGATAAATGAGATACAAAATATTTAGACTATTTGCACTAACCCAAAATGGTAGTTAGAACATTATTTAGAATAGTCTACCCATTTACTGGGAAAATGAGCTTTCCTTTTAAAAATGTTTGGGCTGAAAAGATTTAGATGTATTTGTAATGAAGTCATTAGAGTGGGTATTGCACTTCAATGAACCATATCATAATTTAGTTTTCTTTAGTTTTATTTCTACCTCATAATTTTTCCCTTGGGAAAAAAAAACAAATCTGACTCATTCAACAAAATTTACCACAGCTTTATTTTTTCAGTTTCCATGTGAAGCAATCATTTTCATAAAAATATGTACATTATTTCCCGAGTACATTGTCAAACAGTCTTTTTTATTTGAATTATTAACTTTTTTGTGTTAAAATCGCTCTAATATGTCTTTTACTTGAGACAGTTTTAATGATGTCTTATTGGGCTTCCATTTTAAGCCTGAGGAATTTACTTCAGTGCATTTCTGCTAATATATAATAAATAAACTAGCCTATCAAATATGTATGTTCAAATTAAGTAAAGAATAATATGATTTTTAAGTGTGACTACCCTTTAAAGTATCTCCGAAGATACTTCAAATACTTGCTAGATAATGTTGATGTTTCTTAGGTGGGAATTTTTGGCCTTCTGTGGAAATTAATTGTTTCATTTTGGTGAATTTTATTTACAAGTTCGCAAATTTTGTTGAACATCTCCTATGTACAAGGCATTCTGAGTTTTCCTGTCTTTAAGGAAATGTCAGCATAATGCATTCTACCTCCACTGAGCAAGTGCCAGGTGGGAAGGGCTAATGCAGTGCCATTTGAGTTCAGAGGAACAGCCGTTTGTTTCAAGTGAGAAAACTCAAGGAAGCTTTTAGAGAGGAAGAGGCATTTGGTCTGGGCTTTCTGGACATGTTGGGTTAAAACTGGTACAAGGCAGGGAAGAGAAGAGAACAACGTTCATCATTCTCACTGAATCACTTGTCATTTCTCAAAGTACAACCAATGTCCCAGTCAACCGGGCTTGGGACGCTGGCTGTTTTTCAAACGTATTGTAACTTTATGACTTCTGTGCTTCTGTTTCTATTCCCATTTTTTCTACGATTTCCTTTCTCTAATACATTTTCTTTTACATATATATTCTCCACCTGTTGTCACTTCCACAGTTCTTCAACCTTGCTAGAATAGATGTGATCTTTTTTTTTAAATTCTAATAAAACGTATCTCTTTTATGACATTTTACTTGCAATGTATTTTTAAAACCCCATTAATGAGGTTGTAAATATTGTTCCTTTACCTCTGCATACCCCATTGCATCCAGTACAGTATCTTACATGCAGAACACACTCAATAAATATAATTTTATTTTAAATTGTTTACCCACTAAACTATCAGAATGTTAGAGTAGTTGTCTTCATCTCATACATAAGACCTGCTTTAAACCCAGGGTCAAATAACTTGTGACAGCTGAGGAATGCATGGAAAATCCTTTGGGACCTAATTCTTCCCTACTAACCTGCTAGAATGCATTAAAACAACGATTATAATCTATTGCTCAAACTAAGCCCAATGTTCAAATATACTATATTTCTCAACCTATGAGAGATGAGGATGCTGTAATTTAAGTGGCATAATTCCAGTGGAAGTCTGTCTCCATTATCTAGCAAGCTCTAAAAGCTGAGGGAGTTTCAGAGCTGTGATCTAAAATTCAAAAAATATAAAGAATTCTTACAATTCTCTATAGAAATTATGCAAATGGCAAATAAACATGAAAAGATAGTCAACATCATTAGTGATTAAGGAAATAAAAGTCAAAATCACAATGTAATAGCACTTTATTCCCACTATTATCACCATAACAGCAATGGAGAAAAACACAGAAACTCACAAGTTTTACCAAGTCTGTGGAAAAATCTTTGTTGGTGACATTGTAAAATGATGCAGCCACTATGGAAAACAGTTTGGCAATTTTTCTAAAACAAAAAGTCAATTTCCACAGATCCATAAATTCCTTTCTTAGCTTTATACCCAAGAAAATTAAAAACATATGTCTAATCGAAAACCTTTATGTAAGTGCTGTGCCATTCCCAGTGGCCAAAAAGTAGGAACAGCCCCCATACCCAGGAACCCATGAAGGGATAAGGGCAGTGTATCCACACAACAGAATGTGATACCCTATAAAGAGGAAGCCCTGACACACATTCCAATGTGGATGAAACTTATGCCAAGGGAAGGAAGCAAGACATTAACATATGTGGTAGAATTCCATCTTTCCATGTGGAAAGTTCCGTAGAGTCAAATCCATAAATACTGAAAACACACTAGTGATCTCCAGGGAGCAGGGGGGGGGGGGAAAGAATGATCGGTGGCTTCTTAGTGGCTAAGTTTTTTCTGTGGTTACAATGTTGTCAAATTAGATGGGGATGATTGTTCAGCATTTTGAATGCAATAAATGCAATTGAATTTCACATCTTAAAATGGCTAAAAGGATGAATTTTATGGAAATTTTCCCTCAGTGAAGAAAATAAACTTAAAAACCAAACAAAACACTTTGCCTGTTTACCTGGAAGAGGTATGGTATTCTGAGAAATCCATCACATGGGATCTTGCAGCAATGTGGTGGGTTCAAATTCCTACATGGATGACTTACTGAAAAGTGACCCCAAACAATACTTTCTCTTTGAGTGTTGGCCTATTTTGTGACTTTCCTATAATGAATAGAATATGGCAAGCATGCAAACTTGTGAGATCCTGAGGAAAGGAGCCGGTTAAGCCCAGTCCTGACTCTTGCATCAGTTAGATAATTATGTGCTGTTTTACATCACAAGTTTTTAGAATGTGTTATGTAGCAAGAGAAAATTAATACATTCAACTTCAGCACCTTCTTAGCTATGCAACTTTGAGCAACTAGGGGATTAAGATTTCTAATCTGAATCCTTAACCACTATGTGATTAAGATTCTTAATCTCTAAATATAGATACTCATTACTGTAATGATAACGAAAGGATAATATTGAATTGAGTAAGCAAAGTCCTAATCAATGTTGTCAAGTTGGTTATAGTTCTAGTAATTAAATGATAGTGCGGGTAAATCTAAAATACATAGAAGAGTCCATATCAAAGGCTCAATTAAAATTATTTTTTTGCATATTATTTAAGAAGGAATTACAAATTATACTCAGTTTTCTTTTTAAAAAAACTTTTTTTAGTTGTAGATGGACTCAATATCTTCATTTATTTATTTTTATGTGGTGTTGAGGATCGAACCCAGTGCCTCACGCATTTGAGGCAAGTGCTGTACCAATGAGCCACAACCTCAAGGTACATTTTAATATCTTAAGTACTGCTCTTTACAATTTCAGTCATGACATAATATTGATAGGAGGAAAAATAATGAAAAATTCTCAAACACTACTCCTAATTCTTCAATGATTTCTAGACTTAACTATAAATGGAATTGTCTTGTTATCCTCAGGCACGGAAGACCACATTTTTAAATAATCTTTTCCTTAAAAATTATAAGAATATCAAATCATCATCAAGCATAGTGCAGTTTTTTTTCTTTATTCTGCTTAAGATCAGGGACCCTTTACTAACAGTAACCAAAATGAGAAGGTTGACAAATATTATCAAAATAAACTAACAGAAATAATAATGTCATGTAATAAGATGAACACTTAATTAGGGACAAAATATTTATTGGCACAATCAATAATTTCTCTACACTTGATTTTCTTAAAATGGCAGCAATAAAACATTATTTTTGACATTCTTTTAATTGTTAATTTTCTGTAGTTGCATAGGACTAACATTGCATATATACAACACAGATCAGAAGATATGAGAATCTGATTTCTGACAAACACACAAAATGATTTGGCAGCTAAGTCCTTTGCACTATTTTTTTTCCAAATGTTATTCCAGACTTCCCATACAACTAAGACCATTCTCTTAAAATTCACGGTACCTCATTGGAGAGTGCCCTGAACTCGCTCATGTACTTTGGAAAGTGTGAGAATTTGTCTTGGTTTCCTTGAGTCCTGCGTTCCTTCTGTCTGTGGGGTGAACTAACACAAGAATACAAGCTTCCCACGTGAACCAGACACTGTGCAGGTTCACACATCTCTTTCAAGGAGAATCCTATGAAGTAAGACTACTGTTGTTTTTCACATGAGGAAATGGAGGGTTCCAAAATTAATATTTTCAAGGCAATCAAATGACTATCACAGTAGCTTCTGTTCTTTCCTGGTGTATTAGCATTTTGATCATAGGATTTTTCTGAAATCCAAATATGAAGAACAGTAAACATGTAATTTCATATACCAAAACTTTGAAATTTTACCGGTAAACATATCTGGCCTTCACACTTTCTTTCTGTTTGGTTTCAGAGACTTGAAAAACTAAAACTAAATTTTAACATTTCAGAATTGCTTTTGGGAGTGGGGAACAAGTAATGGATTACACATTTTACTGATTTTAAGATTGTTAGTTTTTATACTTAAAAAGTGCTGGACAATCCCTTTTGGGTCTTCTCTAACCCTGCGGGAGCTGTCTTTTTCTTCTCACTTGACTAAATTCTACACTTTTATGCTCAAAACAAAACAAAACAAAAAAAAAAAAAAACAAGTGGTTTACTGGAAAATAAGACATTTTATTTATTCATGAGAAAGGAGAATTCTCTTGAGTTTACTATTCATATTTACTAGTTGTACTTACAAGAGACTAGAAAGCACATACAATGGATTATTTTTAAAAGTAGGTTCTTTTTACATTATTACAAATGACTCAAATAGTGATTTCAGTAGAAAAATACAATTGTCAATTATTTGCACAACAGAAATTTACTGACAAAGTTTATATTACAAATATTATTGAATAAGTTTGGCACCACATATTGTTATACTTTTAGAAGATTAGATTCACCGAATTTGATCTCAATATAGTATTATCCTTGATTACACAGTATACCTCGTTGAAGGAAGTTAGATTAGCTGAGTCCCAGGAGTGAATTTCTAAAGAGAACTGGGGAATTGTTGAATATTCAAATACTGCTTAAATTACAGCAGTGACATCACAGGATAAAGTTGAAATTTTACATTTTAAAAATATTTTTGCTCATGTAAGTGAATCTGTTATGCATAGTATAATTTTTAAGATTATAATAATAGCTATTGAAGTATGAAATCTATTCTTGAATGCATTATTTAATGGAACACTGGGGAAAAATCCTCAAACCAGTTTTCAAGAAATGCACTAGGAACTATGTCTATTGGTAAATTTTTAAAAGTGTTTTTAATAAGTAAAAAAAATTTGGTCTTGTAGTTTTCATTGTATAAGTCTTTCACCTCTTTTGTTAGGTTGATTCCCAAGTATTTTATTTTTTTTGAAGATATTTTGAATGGAGTGGTTGTCCTCATTTCCATTTCAGAGGATTTGTCGCTGATATACAGGAATGCCTTTGATTTATGCGTGTTGATTTTAAATCCTGCCACTTTGCTGAATTCATTTATTAGCTCTAATAGTTTCTTTGTAGAGCCTTTTGGGTCTGCTAGATATAGAATCATATCATCTGCAAATAGTGATAATTTAATTTCTTCTTTTCCTATTTTTATGCCTTTAATTTCTTTCGTCTGTCTAATTGCTCTGGCCAGTGTTTCGAGAACTATGTTGAAGAGAAGTGGAGAGAGAGGGCATCCCTGTCTTGTTAAAGAGAGAAATAGAAGAAGATCTTAGAAGATGGAAAAATATACCCTGTTCATGGATAGGCAGAACTAACATCATCAAAATGGCGATATTACCAAAAGTTCTCTATAGGTTTAATGCAATGCCAATCAAAATCCCAATGGCATTTCTTGTAGAAATAGAGAAAGCAATCATGAAATTCATATGGAAAAATAAAAGACCCAGAATAGCAAAAACAATGCTAAGCAAGAAGTGTGAATCAGGCGGTATAGCGATACCAGACTTCAAACTATACTACAGAGCAATAGTAACAAAAACAGCATGGTACTGGTACCAAAACAGGCGTGTGGACCAATGGTACAGAATAGAGGACACAGAAACCAATCCACAAAACTACAACTATCTTATATTTGATAAAGGGGCTAAAAGCATGCAATGGAGGAAGGATAGCATCTTCAACAAATGGTGCTGGGAAAACTGGAAATCCATATGCAACAAAATGAAACTGAATCCCTTTCTCTCGCCATGCACAAAAGTGAATTCAAAATGGATCAAGGAACTTGATATCAAATCAGAGATGCGCCGTCTGATAGAAGAAAAAGTTGGCTACGATCTACAGTCAGTGGGGTCGGGCTCCAAATTCCTCAATAGGACACCCATAGCACAAAAGTTAATAACTAGAATCAACAAATGGGACTTACTCAAACTAAGAAGTTTTTTCTCAGCAAAAGAAACAATAAGAGAGGTAAATAGGGAGCCTACATCCTGGGAACAAATCTTTACTCCTCACACTTCAGATAGAGCCCTAATATCCAGAGTATACAAAGAACTCAAAAAATTAGACAATAAGAGAACAAACAACCCAATCAACAAATGGGCCAAGGACCTGAACAGACACTTCACAGAGGAGGACATACAGTCAATCAACAAGTACATGAAAAAATGCTCAACATCTCTAGCTGTCAGAGAAATGCAAATCAAAACCACCCTAAGATACCATCTCACTCCAGTAAGATTGGCAGCCATTAGGAAGTCAAACAACAACAAGTGCTGGCGAGGATGTGGGGAAAAGGGTACACTTGTACATTGCTGGTGGGACTGCAGATTGGTGCAGCCAATTTGGAAAGCAGTATGGAGAGTTCTTGGAAAGCTGGGAATGGAGCCACCATTTGACCCAGCTATTCCCCTTCTTGGTCTATTCCCTAAAGACCTAAAAAGAGCATGCTACAGGGACACTGCTACATCGATGTTCATAGCAGCACAGTTCACAATAGCAAGACTGTGGAACCAACCTAGATGCCCTTCAATAGACGAATGGATAAAAAAAATGTGGCATTTATACACAATGGAGTATTACTCTGCATTAAAAAATGACAAAATCATAGAATTTACAGGGAAATGGATGGCATTAGAGCAGATTATGCTAAGTGAAGCTAGCCAATCCCTAAAAAACAAATGCCAAATGTCTTCTTTGATATAAGGAAAGTAACTAAGAACAGAGTAGGGACGAAGAACAGGAGAAGAAGATTAACATTTAACAGGGATGAGAGGTGGGAGGGAAAGGGAGAGAGAAGATAAATTGCACGGTAATGGAAGGAGACCCTCAGGGTTATACAGTGGAGGGGGTAGAGAGAGAGGAGGGGAGGGGAGGGGAGAGGTGGGGAGGGGGGAGAGTGGATGATGGGAAAGGCAGCGGAGCACAACAGACACTAGTATGGCAATTTGTAAATCAATGGATGTGTAACTGATGTGAATCTGCAATCTGTGTATGGGGTGAAGGTGGGAGTTCATAACCCACTAGAATCAAAGTGTGGAATATGATATGTCAAGAAATTTGAAATGTTTTGAACAACTCACAATAAAAAATTTAAAAAAAAAAAAAAAAAATTTGGTCTTAAAAATTCTACTCAGAATTAATGATGAGAAAACAACTCTTTTGTTGGAAATATATACTAATTTTCCCTGAGGAAATGAAACCCCAAATTTTTTTTGCTAGGTAAAATGAGAGAAATTTTGAGATCAATGAGAAAAATCATTTAAAAATAATCTCATATCTGAGTCCTTATTTTCTGTAAATCTAGAATGGAAAAATAATTTTGAAGATGTATTAAGCTGTTTTATATTATTCTGAAAATATCTTTGAGTTTCTAGACAAAGGCACAATCTAGTGTTGGAGACTTTTGGGGCTTATATATTTAGGACTTCAGTTCACATAGAAATTCAATAAAATGTACCATGCTTTGGAACATAGTTCATATTAATAACTCCATCAAATCTTTATGCTCTGAATTTGTTATCCATATGCACTTGAATTAAATATTACATGCACTTAGCTATGTTTGTCAAGAATAGAATAAAGATCATGATATTTTATTTGTTAAATTAGCAAAGGAACTAGCAAATTAGATCTTAATAATATACCTTGGTTGAAATTTTTAAAGGGAAATGATGTAGTTCTGTACCTGAAGGTAGATATGTTTTTTTCTTGTTTTCATAACTTACATGGGAATGTCTGTGGTTAATAATGATGCTCTTATTTTCCAGTAAGAGTAGGATCTGGGTATCTCATATACTTTAAGACATCAATGAATGATTTGGGGATTCAACCATATGACTTGCTCACATTCTCTAATGAATACTATCATAAGATACTCAGGTATTCTCTGTTGAAAATTTACCTAAAATATTCTCCTAAACCTTTGCCTGGCCTTCATCATATAACAAATAAGCAATGATAGCTGTGATCCAGGCATACTTATTAGAAGCCTTCAGGGTATTGTACATGTATCCAGGGTTAGAATCTACTAGCTACACTTTTATGCTTCCATCATAATTTTAGGAGGCTATCTGCTTCTATCTATGTTCATATGTCCAGAAGACATGTTCAGAGTTCCCTCCCTCATACTATGGTAGAACTTGCAATGATTCTTTTTCTGGAACCTGAACCTAATGACATAAGAGAAAAATAATGAAAATATGGAAGACCAAAGGAGACTTCTTTTCTCCCCTTTTCTGACTATATATTTCTCTACTAAGCAGCAGTAGCCATTTGTTCTGTTAACTATATATCTGCAGGCCCATGCTACCTGACCCACTTGCATGTGGGTTAAATTCTGTGACTAGTTCTGCCACAGAGTTATGAATGGAAGGTTCTAGGCCAATTACTGATCAGGACATTTAATTGTTAGTGTGAGACTTTCCACAGCTCAAAATTCAAGACTGTTGGCTCTCAATTTAGATGAGGAAGTCAGAATCACATAGAAATTGAGTAAATTGTGAAACTGTGCAGAATGGTGAGCAATAAACCCTGTTGTACTATCTCTCTGTAAATGCTTAAAGACAGGCTATTTAAAATGTATAACTGCTCAGTAGGAGCACAAAATAGAAGGAAGATTTTGTAAGGGAAATTTAAATAATAAATGAAAGTTGAAACTACTTATTTAGAATGAAATTTCTATGATTAAGGTATAGGTAGAGAAACAGGAGTAAAAATGTCCAAAAATGTAATCTAGTGGTAAAAAGAAGAAAAGAGATGCAGAGGTACATGTAAGAATTGTGAAGATTTCATGTATTTGGGGCCAAGAAAGTAAATAGATATTTATTTGGGGAACTACATATCCAAGTGGGAGAAATAGTAGGTAACATGTGTCCCTAATGTATTAGAACAGAGAAAGGGAAACTCAACAGAAAGAACAGAAAAAAAAATAGAGTGTCATTTATAAATTAACCACAAATATCAACTTGTTCTTAACAGATAAACACAAATAATAATAATAAGAGAAAAGCATGCTAAAACACATATAAATAATGAATGACAGAGAGAGAACAAAATGTTTCCATTACTGGGATAAATGTGAACAGATGAGATTTTTCTTTCACAAATTAGAGGCTGAAACAGTGTGTTACAACAAAATTCATCTGTGTTCACTTTATGAGAAATTCATTTAAAACACAACTGTGGGGGAAGGCTAACCATAGAGTGGTAAATGAAGAGATACCTGGTGAATTTAAACAAACAAAAGCAGAAGAAGAAACAACATCAGACGGATCAGGAGAAATTTAATGTTAAAAACACTAAAAAAAATCAATTAATAAAAAGGCAAGTTCAGGAAGGAGATAAAACTGTACATTCCTGAACACTCCAAAGAAATACTGGGTAAGCCAAAATTTAAAAAGAAAAAGAAAAAGAAAGGGATAGCTATGAAAGTTTGTTCTGATGACACAGTTATTGAAGAAGCCTTCTCACAATTAGAAAGACTTGGAAGGCAAAATTAAAGAATAAGGTAAATCAATAAACTTTCAATCAATAATCATAATTTTTAAAAATATAGATAAGTCCAAATAGAAAACAACCTACTGTTGGTGCCAGAATAAAGCTTTACAAATTAAGATAATAGAAAAATTCCAAACCACCTCCTCTAATCATGATCCAGTGAAATTAGAATTAAGTGATGAAAAGCTGCCTGTAAGCAGTAAGCAACTTGATATTAAAAGTCACAGTCTTCTATAACTCTTGGAGCAAAGAGGAAGTAAAAAGTGGGAAAAAAACAGATCATCTAGAAAGCAATGGATTAGAGAAGACAGTACACCATAGATAGAAATCAACTTGATAGAAATCAGGTCAAAACCAAGAAAATATAGGTAAGATTAGTGAACTTGAAAATAAAAGGTGTGGAACAGAGCAGATCCAAAAGTAGTTTTTTTGTTTTGTTTTGTTTTGTTTTGTTTTAATTACAGAGGTGAAGACCTTGTGAGCCTGACTGTGAATAAGAGGAAGTTAAAGGTGGGAGGCAGGGGGCTGGGGTGGTGGCTCAGTGGCAGGGCACTTGCCTAACATGTGTGAGGCACTGGGTTCGAGTGTCAGCAACACATATAAATAAATGAATAAAATAAAGGTCCATCAACATCTAAAAATTTTTTTTTTAAAAAGTTGGGAGGCAGGTGTGCCCACAGAGAGAGCTGTAGGATGGCAGAGGTTAGGGCGGGTGGATGGAGGAAGCAGAGGGAGAGTGGATGGCAGGGGCCAGGAGGCACTTACATAAGAGGAAGGTGCTCCACTGTTGCACAGCACAGGGAGAGCCCATAGTCTACGGTTTATTCCATATCTTAAAAAGAACTAGAAGAGAGGAGTTTGAAAAAGAAAAAGAACGAAAATAAACAAGAAATGTTCAAGAAGACAGAAATGCAAATTACCCTCAAATTACCCTGATTTGATCATTACCCATTGAATGAATATCAGTATTGGATGATTTCACTGCACCCTATAAATATGTACAATTATGCTATATCTATAACAGATGTAGAATTGCTATAAAAAAGAGATCGGGAAGTTATCAGGGAAGACATGGTGAAATTCTATGATCACATCAAAATATTAGAGAAAATTGATATTTTTCTGTCAAAGTGTAAGTTACTCAAATTAACACCAGAATATATAGATTTTCTTCCAGTGCTAGGGATGGGACCCAGTACCTTGTGCATGGTAGGAAATATTTTGCTCTGCCAATGAGCTGCACCACCAGTTCCAGAAATTTTTGAGTATGTCAATCACCAAAGGTGGCTAAACTCATCAAAGCCAGGTGGTTTCTGTGGTAGATTAAATTGTTGATGAAAAAATATTCACTTCAACCACAGTGGGATACCACCACACACTCATTAGGACGGCTGTTGTTTAAAAAATTGTAAAATACAAGTAAGTGTTGGTGAGGATAAAAATTTGGAAACTTTGTGTGCTGTCGGTGGGAATGTAACAGGGTATAGCCTCAAGTATGGCAGTACAGCAGTTCCTTAAAAAATGCCAAAACTCAGAAATAAAATAAAATTACCATATGATCTACCGATTACATCTTCAGTGGTTTGTAAACAGAAAGAAAAGAAAGAAAGAAAAAGAAAGTCAAGATTTGAGCAGAGGGTTTATTTGCACACCATTGTTTGTGGCAGCTTAGTCACAACAGCCACAAGCAGAGCAAACTGACTGTCCGCTGATGGATGATTGAATGAGCCCAACGTGGGCCATCCATACAATGGAATACAAAGAAGTGAAGCACTGATTTATGCTACCACAAGGATGGATTTTGAAAGCATCATATGAATGAAAGAAGCTGGTCGTGAAGGGTCAAATAGGGTGTGGTTCCCCTATGAGGGTACCCAGGGCAGTTACATCCATACAGCCTGAAAGTAGGATGGTGGCCACCAGGCCCTGGGAGAAGCTGGAGATGGCCGCTATGGCTTATTATTGGCTGCAGGGTTTCTGTTCCCAAGGGGGGTGGTGGTGATGGCTACACAACATGAAGCTGTTGAACTCAGTACCACCGAGCCATGAGCCATGTGCTTAACACTGGTTCACATGGCAAGCTTGTTATGTGTATGTGACCCGACTGAAAAATTTGCTTTCCCCTCCTTTTGTAGGTAGCATAGACATCATGTGCTTGTATTGTGGACTCAACCGTGTGAATTTTTGTTCAGTGAGATACGTCAATACACCACAGGCAGACGTTGAAAAAGTGTCTGTGTCCCGAGACTTCCCTCTGATTTCTCTATGGGCATCCTGAGAAAGAACAGTATTCATGGACTGATCTTCTGGTCTAGAAAGAAGATCAGGGGCATATGGAGCAGATTGAAATGACCCAGCTTTGCAAAACCTGGATCAGCCAGACTGGTCCATGAGATTAAGATTGTCTCTGTTTTAAGCCACTGAAGTTGGGATGATTTGTAATTCAGTTATCTTTTTTTTTTTTTTTTGGTACTGGAGATTGATTTCAGGGGCACCATCCCCAGCCCTATTTTATATTTTATTTAGAGACAGGGTCTCACTGAGTTGCTTAGTGCCTTGCCATTGCTGAGGCTGGCTTGGAACTTTTGATCCTCCTGCCTCAGCCTCCCAAGTCACTGGGATTACAGGTGTGCGCCATGACTGTAACTCAGTATTTTTGACACTAATTACAACTGATAGAGACTCCTTGCTGGATTTTTAAAAATCTTTATAGAGCAGATTATTTTATAGGAATTTGATTTTTCCATCCATAGAGAAAGCTGAAATGTTCTAAATTTTAAATAACTCTTAGGCCAAAGAAGAAAGTGTATTTGGAAATGAAAAACAACAGCAGCAATAACACACACATTTATATTTGAATGATAAAAAACATTAAAATTTGTGGAGCATACTAAAAGTGGTACTCGGAAACTCATAATGTGAATGTTAGAAAGGCTGAATATTAGTGAGAAGCCTCCAAATTAAGAATTTGGCTATAGTTGTTTTTTTTTTTAAAGGAAAAAACACAGGAGAGAAACGGTCATGATTCATATGAAAATGAAGACATTGCAAAGATGATAAAAGAGAAATTTGGTTCTATGAAGAAATTCATAACTGATAAAAATCTGTGGGCTGATTTGAGAGAAAATCAGAGAGAGCACAATAAAAATGTTTAAAAGATAAAATGATAACAGCAATGTTACATCAACAAATATGAAAATGTAGAAAAAAGAATTTAGCAGAAAACTCTGGCAGAAACATAACAACATAACATCAAAATAATCCATGATTCAATGAGGCCTGGATGATTCTCCTTATAATTTGATCTCCTTTCATTTTAGAGTAACCCAGGGCTTCCTGGAACTGGGAATGATGGCCTTGGCTCCCTGTGTGTTCTGAGTCAGGTTTAACCGTAACGTGAAAACTGGGTGAGTACAGTGTGAGAAAGAAAATTAATTTGTGAAAATAGATATAAAAATCATTTTGAAAGGCAGATTCATACAGAATTCAGCAGCGTATTAAATTGGGATGCATCTCATACTGGTTACAAATCACCTCAAAACATATTCACTTAAAACAACAGACATTTTTTTTCTCCCACAGTTTCTGAGAACCAACCAGGGTCCAGGAGGCTCCTCTAGGTCCCTGCTTCAGCTGCCTCCTACTCAGCCCACAGGTGAGGGAAGGTTTCCACTCTAGGTTGAGGGAATAATAGACCACACAGCGCTCACGTGGACATGAGATTGACCGCAGTTTACTAGTCACACAGAGGAGAGGACACTGCCCTACCACAGTGGGGCTACATGGAGGGGTCAACACAGAAACAGTAAACCACCAGGGGCTGTAGTGTCAAGACTCAGGGTGATCCCTGGTTCCCATACAAAGGTGTGATGGGCTTATTTGAATAATTCTGGGGGCCAGCAGGAAGCTGAACCCCACCACTGGGGATTAGCAGGAGCTGTGCCCAGTCTCCCTTGATAAGGGGATTGCTTGGCCATATCCACCGGAGCACAGCAGGGAAGGAAGCTTGCAGTTGGGTCATTTTAGCCCTCCTTGTTTCACCAGAGGTCAAGATGCTACATAATCTTGAACTTTAATTTTAGACCTCAAACCACAGTCATTCCTGAAGTGTGGTCAAGATGCCAACTGGGGTTGCAGACTTCAGAGGGCTTGGCTGGGGCTGAGGAGTCCACTCGGGATGAGGCACACACTGCAGCTGTATGTTGCTTACAGTCCTCAGTTTCTTAGGGGCTGTTGCCAGGAAACTGCAGTTTCTTGTCACACTGACCTCTCCATAAGACTGCTCAAATGGCAACTGGCTTCCCCCAGAGTGACCATAGGGGTAGGGTTGTGGAATAAGCAGAGTCTATCAAAACACAGACAAAGAAATGACCCATCACTTCGATCACCTTCAGTTGGTGACGGAGACCAAACCTTGTTACAGTGGTAAGGTGTAGGGGTGAACTAACCAAGCAGTCAGGACCAGGAGGCAGGGTTCACTGGGGGCTACCCTGCAACCCTAGAGATGCTGGGAAATTTTATGTTTTGAAAGTTTACTGATGTAATTTTTTATGAGCACAGAACAAAGAAAACGAAAACAAAAATATTTCAGTTAATTTGGGAAAAATCAATAAGATTCAATGCCCAATCATAATCCAAACTAAAAACTTCTTAGCAAAAGAGTATTTACCCTGTTAAGAAGTATCTAACGAGACTGCAGCAACCAACTTTTTTTTTCTATGAAATTTTAAAACATAAATACACTTCTATTCACATGCCTTTTTAATAATCTTTTTCATTGTACTGATACTATGAACACATTTCACTTATGATCAGTTACTTTTCTTTAAAATCAGTTTAAATGCATCCTAATGTTTCTTTTATAAAAGGTATTTAACTGATTTACTGTGTTCAGATAATTATTTTCAATTTTTCACTATTGCAATAATTGTTTCAATTCATTTTTTAATAGTTCTTAAAATCTTTACATTGATCAACAATAGCTTCCTTTTTAAGTAGTTTTATAATAATGGTAGTTGAGAGTCAAATGTACTCATGTCTCTAAAAGTTGTGACAAAATTAGAAACTGTCATTTAGAAAAACACCAGTTTACTCTACCAGTAATAGTGCATAAGAATCCCAGATTACTTCTCTCTCAACATTCCTGGAGTAATTTTCACAATCTTTGTTGAAGGAATTGTGTATTTTTTCCTGTTTTAATTTTCATTCCTTATGCTTATGAGTCCATTTTATTTCTTCTCATACATGTTTTTAATCTCACCTTTGTTGTGTAATCATGGAGAGGTATTCTCTCATTGATTTTGACACCATCCCTTCCCTAGAAACAAATTTAATCTTTCAAACTGTATTAAAGAATGACCTTTTTGTCACATAAAGTTCAAGTATATATGTTTATCATTAAGTGTTTAAATGTTGTTCAGTAAGTCATTGGGAAAAAATTAAACAAAAATAGTTTCATTAGCCACATGTACCCCCCATCATGTTTCAAAAAAACAAAAAGATAATCTTATTATCTTATTTAACTATTAAAATTGCTTATTTTTGTGCATCAATAAAATGTTGTTTTCTTAAGACTTTTGCTTTTTTCCTAAAAAAGTAGTAGTTCATCTTTATTGTATGCTTTCATGATTTTTTTTCATTTTTCAAAAATGTATAAAGCATTTATTCATTCATCCAGGTGGGTTACAATCATTTAAAAACATCTATGTTGAAAAAAATAAGATAACAGCAACCATATCATTTTTACTTGTGAGGTTTTACAAATTATTACATCAAAAAAGGGATCTTGTTAAAGATGCTTACATTTGTTCCTTAATTTCCTTTCTGTACTTAATAACAACTTCAGAAAAACAAGGGAAAACAAAACACAGATATTGACAAATTAGAAAACAATCTAATAATTACTCACAATCGAAAGGACTGTTTACATAAAAACACTAGTGAATCTTCACATAAATTAATAAGGAAAATAAGAAACTTTTATCAATGTGGATGAATATAATATCAAATACAAATTGAGTTGCTTTTACATACTTTATACTATCAGGGAAAACATGAAATATCTAGAAAATGAAGACTTTTTGTTTCAAATTATAATGTTATTGAAATTTAAAATTTCTTTTATCTTATGTTTTTAATGTAAAAATTTTTCTTTCAAATCTAAAAATAATTTTAAAGGAGAAATAAATATGTTCACAGATAGGAAAATTCAAAATCACAAAACTATCAAGTATCATCAATTTAATTTAAAAGTCATACAGTTTTGATAGAAGTATTAATAATAATTATTTTCAAGAATTTGAACAGCTAATTCCAAAATGTATCTTGAAATTACCAAGAGTAGCACACTATACCTGAAGAGGAATACTTAAGCTCTCCAGACCAGTAAATACTTGCAAAATATGGCAATGTGACATCAGCCTAAGGAGAGTCAGAGAGACCAACTGAGCAAAATAGAAAATCCAAAAAACAACCAAGACTTTTAAACAGACCTGATATATGACAAAAGGATTACCTGAAAGTACTGAAGGAAGATGGAATCATTTGATCAATTCTGCTGGGATACTGGCTTATTCATGAGTTAAAGAGCAAGAATTTTGATAACTACATTACTCCAAGATATTAAAATAAATGTTTGTGAATATAACATCAGCATAACTGTGAAAGGTCTAATTTTAAGTAATGCTTAGAAATAAAAATTAAAGAATATTTTTATGACTTTGAGGAATAGAAGAGTATTTCTTAATCTGAAAAAAATGATCACTAAATGTCAGAAGGAAAAGATGAATAGTAATTTTTATTTAGTGAAATAAAAAGCTGAAACTTGGGCACGATTCCTAAAGACATGTACTTAACTAATAAAAAAATTAGAATTTCACTGCATAAAGTATACCCACAAACCAAAAAGAAAAATGATTGTGTACTGGTGGGAATGTAACTCATTATAGTTCATGGAAAATGACTTGGCATGACCTTTCTAAGCTGAAGTGTCCAAATGCCTCCCAATACAGCCATTTGAGTCCTAGTATTTCTCATGTAAATCTTTTGTAGGTAGATTATGTACCAAGAAGTACATAGAATATCACATGGTTTAACATTGTTAGTAATAGCCAAAAGAAAAAGGGAAAGAGCACATAAATATTATTGACCAAGGAATTGATAAAGTCCATATCAACCAATGAAATATTTACCAGGAATAAACATGAATTGCAGAATTATATGAAAAAGATGGATTTGGGAAATATAGTACCAAAATAAAAAATACAAAGATTGCATAGTATCTGATCCAATTTTATATAGCTCCAAGGTAAAATAAAAAAGAAATAATATAGCACTTAGGAAAGAATAAATATTTGATAAGCAATGTCTAAAAATGCTAAACAGAAAATTCAGATAGTGTTTATTATAATGGAATAGAAATAAAATTCACCCTGAAACACTAACAACAGGAAAATACACAAATGTATCATATTTTTTTCCTTAAATGGAAAGTATGTATCAATTAAGAGAAGTAAATTAGGGCTAAGGTATCATTTGAGGCATTTTAGAAAAGCCAAACTTCATTTTGGTTGAGGCTACCTGATCAATAATTAGTCAAGAAAATTATTAGTGGCTTAATTTTTTTAAATAGGCATTTTTTCTTAAAAGTATCCTTGATATTTAAGTCCAATAATTAGTAATGTTATTCAGAATAGATGATCTGAATATATAAAGAAATTCTTTCAGAAAAGGAATAACTTTCTCTTTCTTTCTTTCTGGACTTTTTCTACAAATTGTTTCCTTATCTAGTTCGAAAAAAATAGCTTTATTTGTATGAAAATGTCTCTCCCATCTTCTTTTTTCTTTTGTTTCATAAGAGTGAAGTAAAGGGGTTGTGGTTGTGGCTCAGAGCACTTGCCTAGCATATGTGAGGCCCTGGGTTTGATTCTCAGTACCACATATAAATAAATGAATAAAATAAAGATCCATCAATGTATAATTTTTTTCAAAAACAATAGTGAAGGAAAACATGGAGATTTTCTGTTGGCTTTGGTTTGAAAATAGAATTTTTTGTAGGCATACCATGAATGACATAATATTTTGATGCTCTGAGGTAATGCTGGGTATCACGTTTATTGTCATATCAATTTACTTTCTGGTTTGCCTGGGGTTGGAATATCACTTTTAGTGATGTGAAGATGGTTATAAAAGCTGCAATTATATATTACATCAGGTGCACAGCCCTCCAAAGTCCATTCAGGTAGTATTTTTTTATTGCCCTAGATAATTTTTCTAATATTCCCAGATTGAAGAGCAAAGGAATTGTATAGTCTTATATTCTTTATGATTTTATGCATTATACTCAAATTTATCTGTTCTTTGAAAGTCAGAGCAAACATTCTAAATTGCCTGTCTTTGGTACATTTCCCGTCTCTTTGATATCATAGATCAACTGAATTAAATATTTATATTTAGACAAAAATTTTTCTTTAAAAATCAGTACACAGAGATCATCTCCACTGTAGGATTTTTTATTGGTCTATATGAATTACCTTAGTGTAATTTTATTATGGAAAATTTTCATACTACAAATTCCAGAAGAAACATTTTCCAATAAACTGAAATTATTAAAAATGAAAATTATAGATTACAGTCCTAGTATTACATCTTTTTAATTATTTTATTCATTACTCTTATTATCACTTGGGTTCTATCAAAGAGTCAGGAAAATCTGGTACAAATGTCCTCAGGTGGATGCATTTTGAGATCACAAATATAGCACTGCTGTAATTTGAGCTGACTAGTATTCTCACTGTGAATGCATCTCACATCACATTCTGCGCAATGTCAAATTCACATGACTCAGAGACTGGGTAATCTTTTCCTAGAAGCTCACAGAACAGTTAAAAAGACATTTATGTTCTGCTTCTCCAAGAATATATTGTTAAGATATTTCATTGAAAGATAAATATTCTTTCACTTCCTATTCCTTAAGTGCAAGTACATAGCTACAATGATTGCATCTACAATTTAAAAAGCTAATTAAAATTTTAGCTTTTCTGACATCCAATATCTCCAACTTCACCTCTCTGTAAGGCAGTTAGCAAATTTTCCAAAAATATGTAATGTATTTTAGACTAATATAAATACACAATGTATGATAAAAACTTTGAATGTGATGAAGATTACTATCTTTAAAGATATTAAAAATGATCACTTTACTAATGTACTTTATTGGGGATTTATTTTCTTTCATGAGTCTTAATCTGTCCATTGGTACAAATACATCATTTTTGCTTATCTCAGTACTGTATTTCCTTGATGGTCTTTGATTTGGATTTCAAAAACATTTGATTTGTTTGCCCTAAAATCATTAGAATAGCTACTTAAAGACATAGAAACTCCTTTGAGCTCAAGGGATTACATTAGATCAAACTAAACTATAGTCATTGATGGGGCTGCCATCATTACATGCAATGTATGTATTATATGGTATACACAGAAGAGAGAAATTGATCTTTTGCTTCCAGCTTCCTTGAATACTCAGAATAGCCCTCATCTTCTCTCATTCCTGTAAGCTGCACATCCTTCACAGAACAGATTTCATCAAGATGAAACCAAAGCAGCATGAAGTGGAAGGGCTGTGTCCTCAGGCATGGCATACCAAGGGTGCCAATCTCCAGGTGTGGAACATGAAGTGCAAAGAATTATTTGTAGTTGTGTGTCAAAAATGCATATGAACTACAAATGTAAACATGTATGTACGCCAGCAATGCATTATGAATAATAATTCTAAATTCAGAAAATAATGCTGTGACCCAAATGAAGACTGAGCGTATATGGAGAAGTGGCATTTGCAGTTGTTCCTACTGGTATTTGAAATAGGACATAGTTTTAGAAGTCTTTCATGGAAAATTTCTGAAGAGATGCAAGGTAAGGCTCTTTAAAACTTTTTCATCACTTTGTATATCTAAATATTCATTATCATATATCCTTGGTTTTCTCTCATTTGTCTAAAATTTTTATTGTTTGTCATTTTCTTCCTAAATTGCCATAATACAGATATAAAGTAGAAGCCAATTTTTTTTTTAACTCAGAGGGGCTTAACCACTGAACCCCTCTTCTCTAACCCTTTTTATTTTTTACTTTGACACAGAGCCTTACTCAGTTGTTAAGGGCCTCGCTAAGTTGCTGAACCTGCCTCAGCCTCCCAAGTTGCTGGCATTATGAATTATTTTAACTACGTTAATTAAAAATGCTTACAAGTGTGCTACTAAAAGCTATTATCCACTCATGCATAGGGGGTAGATTATACCTCAATAAAGCTGTTAAAATTATTTTTAAAAGCATTTACATGAGAGAAACTTGGTCATGTTTAAAAGTTTATGATAATGATTCAGTTGAGAAAGAGTTGTTGAATAGCCAGTCAAATAAAGGAACTATACTCCATATATGGCTGTTGAGCCAGTCAGAGTGTAGGACCCAGAAAGCTTACATGGATTCTGATTTGAAGGAGAAGACCCTCTTTTGATGTAACAGAAAACCAGGATGGGATGAATTAGGATTGACATAGGTTTTCAGGTGGGTTGGGAAATTAAGGAAGACCTCATCCTTCACTCCTTGTTCTCTGTGGAGTGGAAAGGGGTATTGAGTCAAAATAGGTGTTTGGTCAAAGGAATATGCAGGGAATAGAAGAATGTACCAGAAACAGAGACAGTTTTGCAGTTCTGTTTGGGGTAGGGGGATTATGAAAGTCTTGTATTGAGATTTTTTCAAGAATAGTCTGCTTCTCCGTTGCATATGTGGAAAATCTATTGTCAGTGGATGGAGTCTGGGCATATAAAATAATTAATACAGAGAAAGTTGCAAGAAATTTTCTTTTGAGAGTTTCAATAAATGATCAGTCAGAGAATTTCAAGGAGAGGAGAAAGCAAGGGGGTGACAAACTGAGAAAAGGAGTCCCTTCAACAGAAACCTTGAAGCTTAAGAATCATCAGAGCCTATAGTTGAAGAAGCAAGAGGAGGTTGGGCTTGGACTCAGGAAGTTTGGAATAGGGATGTTGAATGTGTAAGGATTTGGGCAAACAGCTTGTTCAGGTTGTGCCATGATTACAGAGTGAAAAGGAAGAAAGGAGAACATATTCAGAGAGGAGAAAAATAAAATTCTGAGAACTGGGGTGTTGTGTGGGCATCTGCATTGATGTGGAGTCACTTAAGGTAAACACAGAATTTGTAACAAAGAGGAAAGTTTTGAGACATTATTCACTGTTTAAGTGGATGAGGGATGTGACCATGAGGATGGATGATGACAGGCCACGGAGCCTGGATGGTGGTGCTAAAGACCAACTGAGCAGGATCTTTTCTTTTTTATTTGTAAGAAGGTTGTAGAGAATTGTCTATTTTATATGAGTATTAGAGTGATTTATTGGGTAACTGAGAGGAAAAAAACCCACAAATCATATCTTTTGACCTTGAGATGCCAGCATTAACTTGACCAAATGCTAAGAAATACTGTGTTCTCAGGTTCAGTTAAGACAAACAAGTATAAGGAGTGATGTCAGAAAGACTGAGGATGCGAGGGGAGTTTGCTGAGAATGGAGCTATGTTTGCCAAGTCACACTAAAAAATATTCCAAGGGAATGACTGAGTCAGGAGCAAGAATGTATAGCGCTCCCTGGGGATAAAGACACAGATAAATGTTAATGGCCTGGGTTTCTCAAGTCAGGTGTTAGCTAATGAAATCAATGAGGCTAAATGATTCCTCTAAAGAGAGTGGGCCTTCACCCTGAGCTAGGGTTTGGTAAAAGTCACTATGGGTGCAAAATTTAGGAGACACTCATCCCCAGCGTCCCACATGTAGAGGACTGGCCTTTGAACTGTGCTAAAATAAAGTGTCTCGAATTTTATGCTCCACACTCCATTCTTGCTTCACCCTAATCCTGGCCCTCATGTCTTCAGAGTGATCATTTTGCCAGGCCTGGGGCTGGGATGCTACTTGTCCCAGAGATTGCAAGGCTTTATGCATGTATGCACGCTAATTATGAACAACTACGATCATTTGTGTAATTATTTACTGGTTTGTGTTACTGATTGTTGTTTTTTGTTTTTTTCCTAACATTATACTCTTTGGGCTTCTATAGCTCCTGGGGTAGTGAAAACAACTTCCTGTCATTACTCTTGCAAAAAGTTTGTGGTGAAGACTCACTCGTCTCAATGATCTTTACAGTAGTGTGTTGGTCACCTTTTCATCTTGGTGACTAAAATCCTCAACAGGAACAACTTAGAGGAGGGAAGGTTCCTTTTGGCTCATGGTTTCAGAGGTTTAGTCTGTGGTTGGCTGAGTCCATTGCTGTGAAGGCAGAACCCCATGATGGAAGGGCATGGCAGAGAATAGCTCCTCAGCTCATGACAGCTGCAGAGCAGAGCAAGGGAGGCGCGAAGGGGACACGATATAATCACCAAGGACATACCTGCAGAGACCCACTTCCTCCAGCCACATTCCACTTGCCTATGGTTGCCATCCATGTAGTCCATTCAAATTAGGATGGACTGATTAGGGCACAGCTCCCATGATCTAATCATCCACCTCCTGCATTAACACAGGAGCTTTTGGGTGGGGGGAAGCATGTCATATCCAAAACATAAAAATGATCCTGCCAAGTTCAAGAACCACATCATTGAGGACATTGATTGGAATAATAATGAATTTATAAAAAGCTATAGAAATATTTATTTTGCCAAACTATCCATTAGACAAAATGATTTTTCATTTCCCATTTATTTAGGTGGCTGTTTGTATGACTTTAGAAAAGGTTCTATGTTTTATTTGGATCCTGAATTACTGAATTGATTTCTAGACATTTCATATATGTTTTGCTTGTATGATGGAATGAATTTTCTATTATCTTTTTACTTTTTTTGCTAGCATATAAACAAGTATTACTGATGGTTAATTGTACCATTTCTCATTAATAAGTCATCCCCCAATATTTGTCTCAATTATTTAATTTAATTTTCTTTTTGCCCTGGTCAGAATGTTAATAAAACAGTAAATAATAACAGTAATAGAATTCATCTTTGTTTTGTTCTTGATTTTATATGAATACATCTACTTACCTAAGCTATGTGTCTCTGCATCTTAATTTTCTTATCTGTACAGTGTGAAGATGATAATAGTATCTAATACATAACATACGAAGGTCAATTAAAACAATTGCATAAAAATGTGTGTCTTTGACTACTTGTAGTCCAAATGATAAAAATATCTCAATGTATATAACAAAGCTCAAACAGATAGAACTTATGCTGGATGATCAAAACCTTGGACAACAGCTTCCTATTGAGGTAGACAGATTCTAGGATCACAGCAATGGTCTTTGCTCTCTGATGTTCATGTCCTGCTGATCCTCTCCCTTTGAGTGTGTGACATGTGACTTGCTTCCAAGCAAAAGAATACACCAGAGGCAACAAGATGTAAGTGATTTACAGGTTACATGTTATAGTCTATCTTGCTAGACTCTCTTTCCCTTGTTGACTTTGAATGAAATAACTACCATTTAGTAAGCTACCTCATACAGAAATCCATGCAGTAAAAACCTAGGGGAGACTTTGGCATGACACTACACCAGGGAACTTGCCAACACTGCATGAACTTGCAAGCAGATTCCTTTCTAGTGGAGCCTCTGATGAAACCAAACTGTCAACATCTTGACTGTAGGACTAGGAGATCCTGGGACAGGACCCAGCTAAGCTATGCTCTGATTTCTTACTCACAGGGAGCATGAGCTAATGCATGTGTACTTCTTAAGCTGACAATTTGGTGGTATTGTTACACAGCAATAGATCACTAAACTATATAAAAATAGGAATCCTAGAGAAGAAAAAAGATGAGAGAAAATAACAATAAGATGATTACTAGAGAAATGTTTTTCTGAGCTAAAAATTGGAGCTAGCAGATGAAAAGAGTTAAGTTTCAGGCATATTAGATGATAATATTTTTGCAAGAAAATCCTGAAATCCAAAGAAAATCAGAAAATATTAAAAACTATGATGGGAAGAATAAGTTGCTTACAAGATAAGATGATTCAAAAAGCCACCATGCTTCTAATGTTCAATATTGGAAAATGGCAGAAAAAAACATACTGACTCCTCAGGCAAATGGCCTGGAATCCTGAATTCCTGAATCCAAGTACTCCAGGGAGAGAAAGATTCCCATGGATTCCACAACTTCAAGAGAGTGCAACTAAACCATTTAAGATAAAAGAAACATACTTGCAAAAACATTCTAATCTGATAACAAATGAATCAGAACAGGAACTTCTACATGAGGCAAAATGCAGAAGATAGCAAATATTAGTGAGTAATCTTACGGATCATGACACGGAGGTAGAAACACTTAGTAACAATGTTCAAAAGGCCCGCTAGGAACTAGTGGCACAGAAAAGGCCAATCCATGAGTTTTTAACTTCCAGTGTGGTGGTATTTTCCACTATTAAATCACTATGTAATGATTAAGAATAATTAACGCCTAAAATTGACATGAAAAAATAAAATTTATGGGATGCCAGATGAGCTCAGAGCCAATGTTCACTTTAAGTAATTCGGTATAGTGTCAAATCAAGTCATGTCTTGGTCATTCAGACCAAATGTTTCCAAACTTTTCCTTAAAAGATTAATTTGGAATGCTTATTGTTATGATTTGGATGTGAGGTGTTCCCTAAAAGCTCACATGTGAGACAATGCAAGAAGGTTTAGAGGAGAAATGATTGGGTTATGAGAGCCTTAACCCAGTCAGTGAATTAATGCCCTGATGGAAATAATTGAGTGGTAACTGAAGGCAGGTAGAGCATGGCTGGAGGAGGTGGATCCTGGAGTGGGGCGGGGGGGGGCGTGCCTTTGGAGTATATATTTTGTATTTAGCATGTGGAATCTCTCTATGTCTCTTATCATCATGTCCTGAACATTTCTCTCTACCACAGTCTTCCACCATGATGTTCAGGCTTACCTTGAGCCTCGAGAAATGGAGCTGGTTGTCAATGGACTGAAACCTCTGAAACCATGAGCCCTTAAATAAACTTTTCCTCCGCTAAAATTGTTCTGGTTGGATTTATAGTCACAGCAGTGAAAAACTGATGTGGAGCCTCTTAGTAAAACTCTTATTAAGTCCATAGATTCTCAGACACCAACCAGACACATTAAATCAATTTCCAATGAGAAATTTTGAATCCCATGAATGATAACCTCCGTATTTAGCAAGAGCCCCAGCTTGTTCCATACAGATTTTAGAGCCCCAGTGACAGTCAGAAACTGTTGCCAAGTGATATAGTATTTTGATGGCAATGAAGCCAATGAGCCCTGGCAGGGTTGATATGATTGAGTGACAGACCATGCTGCCCACAGCATTAGGAGAGGCATAATTACAATATTTTGGTCACTCCAAATTGGTTTTCTATGATTTTTTGTTATGATTTCTGGTGATCCTGCAATCACAATGGAATGGAACCACTAAGGAATGCATTATTTAAGAATTTCAGAGAAATGATGAGCAGTTAATAGAAAGGTAAATAAGATCAATAAGCTGAAGAGTTATCTCATTGGAGGCAGAGTTATCCCCAGAGGAATCTCTGAAATACCTTTACTTGGAAACAAAATGTATTAAGGAGAAAATCGTTTTTAATAAGATAAAAGCAAGTATGCTTTACAATTCTATATGAGAAAGTGCAAATTTCAAGAAAAGGTTAGACAAAACATTTTTTTTAACGTTGTGGGGTGAATGTTGACACAGTTCATGAGGGGTTTTGTTGTTGTTGTTTCTACTTCTGTCTTTTCCAAACCTCCTAATTTTTTTTATTAAGTTATTTCTTTGTTCTAATTTGTTATACATGATGGCAGAATGCAGTTCATTTCAAATTACACATATAGAGCACAATTTTAAAAATCACTGATTGTACACAAAGTATTTTCACGCCATTCGTGTCTTCATACACGTACTTAGGGTAGTGATGTCTAACTCATTCCACCATCTTTCCTACCCCCTTGCCCCTCCCTTCCCCTCCCTCCCCTTTGCCCTATCTAAATCCCTCCATCCCTCCCATGCTTCTCCCCCCATCACCATTATGAGTCAGCATCCTCATATCAAAGAAAACATTCAGCCTTTGGTTTTATGGGATTGGCTTACTCCACTTAGCATTATATTCTCCAACTCCATCCATTTACCTGCAAATGCCATGATTTTGCAGCCATGCTGCAAATCTCCAAATTTTTAATGTAATTTGTTTTTAAGTTGCATAGGGCTTTTTTTCCCCATACAGAAAAGATTCTCCTCAAAAGAGGTCATAAGTTCAAAACGACTAACAAATATGTCAATGAAGGAAGAAAAATATAGTGCAGTAAAAAAGTTCTAAATAAAATGCCTTAAACAGCAGTTATATCCACTCACACCATTCTTTATGAAACATATTCCAATAGATTGTCATTTCTTGGCCTGTTTATATATCTTTCTGATTTTCTGTAGTAAGTATGCCAGGGGTATATCATCCTGATAGTTGTTTCAAAATACGTTTACTTTTTTGATACTCTCAATTGGTGTTTACTTTTATTTTATTTTTATTTTTATTTTTGCTTTTTCATTAACAGCTATTCATATCCTTCTCATTTCCTTTCTTTTTTTCTCTTGTAATTTACTCTTCTGTTGTAACATTCTTGGCTGAATGTTTAGATTGACAAATGATGACCAATGGGCAAATCTAGCCCTTCATTGTTTCGTCTCTCTAAAGATGAATTTTGTGTTTTGAAACTGTTTTTTAAAATTAAAAGAATAATATTTTGTGCAATGTGAAAAGTAAACAAAATGTAAATTTCAGCACATATCAAGTTATGTGGTAACACAGCTGAACCACTCAATTTTGTCCTGTTGGCCTCCTTCACACTGCAACAGGGTCAAGTGGTTGTGACAGAGACCTGACCTGGCGTGCTGCTACTTTGGGCTGCTATTCTATGCCCTGAGTATCACAGTGATGCAGTCATAATTTGATGATATTTTGAGAAGATGCATATGGTTATGTTGTAACATTTTGTTTTATTTTAAAAATATCAACACATATCATTCATCTGAAAATAATAAAGAGAAGTGAGAACTTTGAAAAATGCTCTCCATTTAACATATGTTGGAATATGAGTTATTACTGCACTATATGGAAGAACATTGTGTTTTACTATTAAAGCTGTGCTAAAAATTAAAATGTACAATAACATTACCAGAGTAAGCATGTTATTTTTGACTCACAGGAAATCAACTGCTAGAAAAAGAAATTTGAGGATGAAAATCTTGTCATAACAGAATTTCTTCACAAAAGAAAAAAAAACTGAACTGAAAATGATAATTTAATTTTATGAATGACTCATTTGTTAATAATTGAGCAAGAAAGTTACTGATAATGAATTAAGTTGCTTTTGATTGTGTGAGCTGAAGAAATGTGTCCAGACAATTGAACTAGCTAAAGATAACATTTTTTTTTTCCAAGAATAGTTACTCTGGGAGTTAAAAACATTATGTGCAACATCAACAGTTAGAAAAGCACAGCAAATAATTTTAGTGGTTTTCCTAGGGTCCTAATGACTTAACTAACAGATGTTACTGATACTGTTCAGTTACGAATGTGAGAAGTTGATGCTAAGTTTACAGTCTCTAAAGAATTAGCTTTTAGAAGAAGTATGCGTGGGACAATTATAAGTGACAGTATTTCCAAAGTTAAGAAAACTATTTTAGTACAATCTGAAGTGGAATCTGCTGAGTATTACAACTGATGGATAGTAGTACATACAGCTATGGAGCAGGAAAATGTTTAGTTGGACAATTTAAAAACTTGTGAAGTTATAAGGCATAGAAAGGTTACAGTTATTCATTGTTTTTCTTATCAACAGTTTTCTTACATAAATATTTTAATCTACAATGCATTATTGAGCGACTAGTATCAATGGTGAACTTACTTGTTCTCAGGGACTTGGTGGTGTGTGGCTCCATGAATTTTTGTCAGAAATGGATGCAGAATATCTTGACACATCCTTCCATGTTGTGTTTAGGTGGCTTAACAGTAGAAAAGCTTTATTGTGATTTTATTTTAGCTCAAGCTTAAGATGGAAATTTTCCTGAAGGAGAACTGCCCTTCAACTCTATTGTCAAACACTGAATAGCTTTAGAAATTAGTTTTTGTTGCATACTTGATTTTGTATTTAATAAATTCAATATAAAATAACAAGGAAAAATAATGGTTACATGCAAAATTTATAGTGCAGTCAAGTCATTTTGATGACAACTAGCATTTGAATCACAAGTGCTGTCAAGCTACTTTATGAACTTCCTGTGCAATCAAAAGCTAAAGCTAGAAGTGAGATCTCCCTTCCCATACAAATTGGTTATGGCTATGCATTCAGAGCTCAAAGTACAGTTCCTGGAGCGCTTTCCAAACTTGATTTAAATACAAAAGATATTTCCACATTTTAGAATCCATTTAACTGTGATACGAAGGAGCTTCCATCAGATCCTCATTGGAAATGAGTAATCTACATCCACTGAAATGCTAAAAGGCAAATATCAAGAGAAGAACCTAACAGATTTCATAGACACTTTTTAATGATGAGTGTACGCAATTAAATTGTATGCTTATGGAGTGATAACTGTATTTGGCAGTGGCTGTCTGTGAAAACCTGTTTTCAAAGATGTACACAAAATCTCATTATGTGTTATCATCAGGCAAATATTTGCAATTGATTGTGGTGGTACAGAACACTAACTATGAAGCCCTATTGAGCAGAACATTATTCCCACAGTAAGAATTCATTATTAGCATTTCTGGTGCCTGTATTACAAAAAAAATGATATTCAATTATGGTTACTATGATTTGAATTTGATCAATAAAACCTTTGTGGAAATTTGTTCTGTCTCTAATTATACAAATACTTACAGAATATCTTTAATGTTACCTTTTAGTCTAAACAAATAGAAAATATTTACTCTTTGGCCCTTTATGAAAAAAAAAATTGCTTACCCCTTCCATGAATAATAGGTCTTTAAAAGAAATTTTATTTTAAATTACATCCCCACTTAATTTCTGGTTTTATTTCCACTGAGATGTTTCCTGTTTGTGGGTGTATTTTCCTACTGCTTTGTATGCCTGGTAGTTTTTGTTTATATGCCAAACATTTGGTTTTTAAATTTTTGAGTGCTGGTTTTTGTTATAGACTTCCATAGTGTTCAATTTTATTTTGTAATACTGTTCAGTTTGATTAATTAAAGACAGATTTTTTAAAAAAGGGTCATATCATGCAACTTTATTTTTCTAAATATATTTTTAGTTGTTGGTGGACCTTTATTTTATTAATTTATTTACATGCAGTGCTGAGGATTGAACCCAGTGCCTCACACATGCTAGGCAAGCGCTCTACCACTGAGCCACAACCCCAGCCCAAAGACAGATTTTTTAAGCTTCACAAAAAATCTGAGTAAATGATAGGTTTTACTGTGGGTCTAATTTATTCCCTCTATAAAGTGAACTTTATCCTCCTGTGAACTCCATCCAGCTCCCTGTGTATTAAGATTTTTTTTCTACTCTGGCTGTGAAAACAGACTTTCCATCCAGAGATAAGCTTCATAAATTTAAGTCATCTAGGTCATCTGAGTTCTTTCCCTAGAGTTAAACTCCATATCTTCACTGATGCAGATGGCACTTAGTTGCAATCTTGACAGCACCCTGTTGGTGTCCTTTTGAGCTCTTGGAGCAGCTCTGTTCTCCCAGATTCTTGTCCCACAGATTCACGCTGCCTTGGTCTCCCTGAACCCTGACTTCTGGTTCCTTACTTCAGAAGACCACGGCACTTTGCTTTCAATTTTTTCCTGACTCCTGCAGCCCGGGCAGTGAGTCTCCCTAGCATTGTTTTCCCTCTCTCTGTCATCATAATTCTTTCGTGCCCCTCTTGGTACTGGGGTTTGAACCCAGAGGTGCTTAACCACTGAGTCACATCCCCAGCCCTACTTATTTTTAATTTTGAGACAGGATCTCTCTGTGTTGCTTAGGGCCCACATTGCTGAGGTTGGTTTCAAACTTGTGATCCTCCTGCCTCAGCCTCCTGAGCTGCTTGGATTACAGGTGTATGCCCCCACGCCTGGCTTAATCATTTCTGACAGGGGACAGAGAGATGCAAATGGTGGGAATACAAGGTTAGAAAAATAATTCTATAAAATGGGCCCACTGTGCTGACCCCTACATGCTTATTTTCCAAGAAGCATTTACCTGCAGTCCTGCCTGGCTTAAGTGGACAGGACATGTCATATTGTTGTAGGGACAGATGAGGCAAAGCACCGAAGATAGCAGTAAACAGTTTTATTTGGCTGAAGCCAGGTTCAGAGGGCACAGATTTTGCTGTAATCCATCCATCCCCTGAACCCCAAGTTCAGGGAGTTTCAGAGTTTTATATCCAGCATGTAAGGGGAGGGGCTCAGAAGTCTACAGTCTGCAGAAGTTCACATAAAAGCAGCTTTTTTTTCCCACTGTTTTGGGCAAATTAACTCTTCAAGGACAACACCTGAGAAGGGGAGAGCTTCTTCTCCCCTTTCTTTCCTCCCCCTGCCAGCTGTTACCATGGAGCCAAATTAGTAACTTCTCTTAAAAATGTAAACATCTCTGTGAAGCCCAGATCAAGGCCAGAGACCTTGTTTGCACATTTCTATAAACTTCTATACTGGATACATTTGTGAAAAACTAGTAGGTGGGTGTCCAGCACCTGGAATGCTGATTTCTTCCCAGCCAGTGGCCAAGTAAGACAGGGCAACACGAAAATAGGAAGTTTATCAACATTGAACTCTTTTGTAGGGACTCTTTGCTGACAGTCCCAAAATTAGCCATGGTGAAGATTTCTGGAGAAGCCCAGTTACGACTTTTCTGTGGAGAAAGGGGGTGCCACTTCAATATTTCTCTGCGAACTACCTGTATCTTCAGGAGAAATGCAGACCTGAAATAATGTCAATAAGAGGAACCCAAGTTACCCTGAAAGGGGAGACATTTGTGACCCTTTTCATAGACCAGATCCTCAAACTCAGTGAGATAAGAATAATTTCTCTTAACCATAAAACCTGTAAGAATTTATGGTTAAGGATCCAATTAGAATCAGTCAGCATGGGCCAAAGTGACCTAGAGTTGTCATGGCAGTGGGGACTTGAAAGTCTGATGCCATCCTTCTGTCAGACGTCTCTGGGATCCTCAACAAAATGGAGTGCAGGAGGGAGAGGCATAGTATTCCTCTCCTAGCTGAGATTACCCTCCTTATCCCTTGAGAATGTCCCCTTTTCCTTTTCCTGTCCCTTTAATAAACTCATGCCTGTTATTCTGAGCCATAAACCTGAAATTTTTCTGACTTGATGGCAAAAATTGGGGTTTGAAGGCAGGTCTTCATGATACCGAAGTTTCCCCGAAGGCCCCAGCCCTGTAACAGTTCCATCTTCCTATTATCTAGTGCCTGAAGACATTTTTTTACATCTTTCTTCAATTATGAGGAAAGGCAAGTTCTGTAGCCACTAATTATTCAGGTGCTGAAGCAAAAATTCTTCATAGTTTTATTTTGAACTTAAAAAAAATAATCTGGGGAAGTGTCAAAATCCTTCAGCAATTAAAGTCTCCAAAAACTGTAATCTTTATTTTTTTTCTTCTGCTGAACCTATAGGAGGTTCAATATTAGGATCAAGTTTTTATAATAATTTTTCATTTTGGAAGCTTTACTACCAAATAGTAGCTTCATGAATGGTGTCTACTAAGCTTTGGTGGGTTTTTCCCCCTCCTCCATCTAGAGAGTCGCCTCCTGGCCACTTCTCTGAGCAGATGAGTGGTGCTTTTATAATCTTTTGTCACAGAGAAAGCAGCTTTTCATGACACCAGAGTTATTTCTATATCCTCGATTCTATCTTTTCTAACTTGTGTAGGAAAAAGCCATTTCTCTTTTCCTCAGCAGGATACTAAATCCACCATAAAAACTCTAACTAGGATAGAAACCTCCAGATTTGTTCCAGGCTCCCATGTACCAGTGTGGTTTCGATTCTGACTCTAATTTTCTTTCTTCCTTTCTAACTCATGAGAATATTGCTTTCTTTGTTTCCCATCTCTTTTTATCTCCCTTTGTCAATATTTTAGGTATATCAATTGCTGTTGTTGATTTTATCCAGCAGTTCTGTATGTTTTACAGGTACATAGACATGCAGCTGCAGCAATCTTCCAAAAACTAGCTATGGGGCTGTGAATACCTCACACCTAACCTATTCTTCTGCTTTGTAAAATGATGACATCAGAGATGACACCTCAATCCCTTCCAGTTTTCAAATTGTGTTTATGAAGTTTTTTAAAAGTTTGCCTATTTAAGATGATCCTAATAAAAATTTAACAATGAATATATATATGTATGTGCTTCATTATAATTAAATATATATACACATACCTATACTAGATCTTTTTACATCATGAAGCCGGGCTTAGTTGGATATTTGTTCCAAAACAATTATGTAGCTACAGGAAATGGAGCCACAAATTGAATAAAATGAATTATTTCAGGGGAACACGCTGTAAAATTATCACTTGTTAAAAGTATGAATGCCTCAATATAATCAAATATTTCTTGAGAAACCCCAACAATAGATAACTCGGGCATAAAAATGAATATTATTTATAATAGCAAAATTTCCCCAAACACAAAAAATAATTGTCACGAAGTTACCAGCAACTATGATAGAACACATTTTTTTTTTTATCAAGTCAAGGTAAAATAGTCTTTTGTAATTTATGAACTTTTGTTTTCATCGGAAGAGAAATGTACTTATACCTACATTTCAGTGAAAAAGAACCCATGCAAAAACAAGAATTTATTGCTTTCAACCTCAGCTTCAGGGTCAGTGATGTCTAGAATTTGAGTACAAGAAGTCATGAGACACTGAACTGTGATGCTGAATTACTTACCACCTTGAGATGCAAACAATGAGGAGAATTAAAGTGAAGTTTTAACAGGTAAATATGGGTGTAGGCTCACGTCACTTGTGCTCTGTAAGAAGTTGCTCATATAGCTCAGGAATCCACCAACTAGGTTTTTAATAATAGGTAGCTTACTAAAATTTATAACTCTCATTTTTTTTCTTAAGAATCTAAAGGTATTTTCAAACATGCTTTGTAAAGCAAAAAGAAGATTCAGCTTGTAAACTTGGAGAAAACAAGTGAAATTGAGTCAATCAAGGATGAGAAGGGATGAAACCACACAGCTAAATTATGTAGAAAATGGAAGAGTATTTCTTGCCAATATTTTGTTCACTATTAAAAGGACCAATTTCTTGCTTTGAAGAGATTCATGCATTTGAGAAGTCAATGTTAATGATGACCATGTCTCTGTGACCCCCTTATGTGAAGTCATCACCAAGCTACATGCAAGGTAAGGGGTCTAGGTGGATAGGAGCAGAGTTTTCCATAAAATCCTCTCTATTTGCTTCTTAAGAGCATAGGGGGAATTTCCCCTTAGCCCTGAGTAGCACACCCTGGATACTCCCCATTAGATATACTGGGCAGGGGTTTTATAAAGAGATGCTCTCAGTGGCCTAAGGTCTAGATCCATCCAACTCTGTCTGTTCTATGCAGGCAAATATCACTGGGGACATAATAAAACCCAGGGATCCTAGTAAGGACTAGGAAACTAATTGAATTATTCTGAATTAAAAAGAAATATTTATGAGTGTTTGGGGAAAGTGCTACACAAAAGCACAATATTATATATGTTTAAATCAAATGCATATATAACTGTACAAACATCATGAAGTTTTGATTGTTGTCTCCTCGCTGAACTCAGGATAGGAGAGAGGTTTGAATTCTAATCACAGTACCAGTGGTTTATGGCACTTTCACAAATGTTTGCTATGGCAGAATCTGGCCTCAATGCTGGAAGCCCCATAATCCACACTTCACAGGACACAGTATCCCTGCCAGAGGGCGATGAATCATTAACTATCACTGAATCCCCCTTTTGCCAGGAAATGCATTGCTATACCAAGATCCTGATTAATTATTGAGAATATTTGAATTTTCCTTATCTAGAAATGAATCAGCCCTCCTACACTATTTTTTCTTAGTTCAAGCTTCTGGAGCTCAAATAAATCTAAGACTATTTTGGTAAAAAGAACAATGTTGTATTTTCAAATACTGGCACAAAAATAACAACAGCATGTTTTTTAACTCAAAAGTAGTTTAAAGATGTTAATTTAATGTTTCTTCTTAATCTAATAAATATGTACTTCAAAATGCTTTTAAATTACTTTTGATAAACAGAAGTAAAGGGTTGTTAATTTCTTTGCTTTTAAAATGTCCAGAACCGTGCTTTTTTATTTTTATTTTATTGGTTGTTCAAAACATTACAAAGCTCTTGATATATCATATTTCATACATTTGATTCAAGTGGGTTATGAACTCCCATTTTTACCCTGTATACAGATTGCAGAATCACATCGGTTACACATCCACGTTTTTACATATTGCCATACTAGTGACTATTGTATTCTGCTATCTTTCCTATCCTCTACTATCCCCCCTCCCCTCCCCTCCCATCTTCTCTCTGTACCCCATCTACTGTAATTCATTTCTCTCCCTTGATTTTTTTCCCTTTCCCCTCACATCCTCTTATATGTAAATTTGTATAACAATGAGGGTCTCCTTCCATTTCCATGCAATTTCCCTTCTCTCTCCCTTTCCCTCCCACCTCTCGTCCCTATTTAATGTTAAGCTTTTTCTCATGCTCTTCCTCCCTGATCTGTTTTTAGTTGCTCTCCTTATATCAAAGAAGACATTCGGCATTTGTTTTTTAGGGATTGGCTAGCTTCACTTAGCATAATCTGCTCTAATGCCATCCATTTCCCTGCAAATTCCATGACTGTGCATTTTTCAACGCTTATGTTAGTCCATAGGCAAACCCAGAAAGGGGAACTCTGTCCATCTCCTCCACTGATAGCAAGTTTATATGGCTGTCAGTACAGAAGATAGAAATTCCTTTCTTGCTTATATCTTCAAAATTCTATTTGATAAAGGGAAATATTACAATTGGTTTTTTTTTTTTGCAAAATAAAATTATAAGGGAAAAAAATCCATCACTAATTTGTCTCAGAGATAAAATGTGTTTTTTACTACCAAAAGGCCATAAAATATACATATTAGACAGCATCATCTAATGACAAATCAAGCAATGAGAGAACCTTGAATTTGCTTTGCATTTAAACTATTCCTATGAAGATATTATTTGGAAGAGTATTGCCTAAATGTTCAGACTCACAGAATAATCACAGGCTGCAAGCCTGGTAAAATTCAAGGGCCAAGTACCATGATGCTCTATGTTACACACCTACTGGGACCAAGCTGATGACAGTCCTGGAGGAAAGGAAGGGCACAAAGGAAGGAAGAGTACACCTCTAATCGTTTTGTGATAAGACATGACGTAATTAATGGGATTTAGAGAAGGATTGGTGTTAGTTTATTTTATATAAAGGGTGAAACACCAAAACCTGAAAAGGACTTCCTTTCTGCTGTGGCTTAGGCAAGCATTTTCAAATCTAAGAGAATACATGAAAGCCTTCCTGAGCGAGTCACAAAGCTGAAAATGGGATCCACCTCTCTGCCCACTTCAGGAAGCTCTGAGCCCATCAGACAAGAGGCATTTCAGCTGGTCATGCACAAGAGCACTGAACCAATCTTGTGCAAATGGAGGAGCAATTAGGAGTCTTAGTGGAGAGAGCTCTTAAAATCAAAAAAGCTTTTTATGTGCGTTTAAATCTTTGGATTATTAACTTATCAACATTTTTTTTCATTTTATAGAAATGAATTGTCTGAATTATGTAATAGTGTTTTTAAATCATTATTATACTCAAGGATCCAAACACAAAATACCTATATCTAATATGTAGTTTACTCCATTTTTTAGGATTGTATGGAGGCCTTATCTACACAAAAAAAGTGAACAAAGGGGGCAAATTATTGAATACCTCAGAGATCCAAGGTCTAAGGAGGGTATCTGAGCCAGGTATTGATAAGATAAAATGATTTTTACTTTTTTGACTTTATACAAAGTCTTGTATTTGTTAAAGAGTGTATTTGAAAAAATCATGTTCTTGTCCATGGGCAACTGCCAGTCAATCCGGAAAGTAACATCCAGAAACTCAACATGTCTTATAATTCTACACTTCATCTCACACCTTACAAGCATGAACCATTTTTGTCACTGGACAAATTTTGACTCACTAAAAATGAATTCTCAAGACTTATAATTATATTAAATACAGATATAAATGTAATAGTATTCAGAGGAAGACATAACTTTTGTCCCTGTGTGGCATTTTCGTTTTAAAGACAAGTTCAGGGCAAGTAAAAGGAAACCAAACTTAGCACAGCTAGAAGAAACCATAATTACAAAAGCTATTAAAAGCTGAAAAATCAATGTTTACAAAAATATTTGAATAAATTTATGGATATTACGTCCTAATAGCTAGTTTTTAGAAAATATTTTACTATGTCCTGCCTTACTTTGACCTCAGAGCACATCTTTGCAGCTTTAAATGTTTTCAGATGATTCTACGCCTCACACATGAAAAAAAAAAATTAAGCCATGCTTAATTTCTTAAAACGATTTTTTGTAGCTTTTTTTTTCACTTTTGGAGAAACATTCTACAGAAATTACATAGAGCTGAGAGTGTAGCTTAGTGGTAGAGGGCTTGCTAGCATACATAGGATCCTGGGTTTGATCTCAGAACTTAAAAAAAAAAGCTGAAATCACATAGAAAAAACATTTTTGATTTCTTATAAAGCTGTTATGCAAAATCTATTTATCAGAGAGACTAGTTTTAATAAGTCAAAGACATAAAGATAAAACTATTGAAATTTTTAAATGAATGGTTAAATTGCTGAAATAATGAGACATTTTTAAATAAAAATATATTACAGTATACTTGTATATTATAATACACATGCATAAAAGTTACAACTAAAACTATTCTTTTTTTAGAGATAACTGTTGCTTTAACTGTGGTGTGTATCATGTTAGAACTTTTTCTGTGCTATCCACATATGAATTGCCCTTAGAATAATTTGTGTATATATGTTGTATATGCTTTACATAAATATCTTGATCCTATACTTAGAATATCCAAAAAAAAAAAAAAAACTCCACCAGAAGACCTCTAGTGATAATATACAATTACAGCAAAGTGGCAAATTACAAAATCAAAATACAAAAATCAATAGCTTTCCTATATACCAATAATGAATCTTCTGAGAAAGAAATAAGGGACATGACCTTTATTTTTTCATAATAGCCTCAAAAAACACCCCTATGAATAAATCTAACCAAAGATTCAAAAGACCTCTACAATTAAAATTATAGAGCACTGAAAAAAAGAAATTGTTGGAGAAACAAGAAGATGGGAAGACCTCCCACATTCACGGATTGATAGAAATAATAATATTGTTACAGTAGCATACTACCAAAAGCAATATACAGATTCAATACAATCTCCATCAAAATACCAGATATTATTCACAGAATAGAAAAAACAGTTCAAATTTTGTTTGAAAGAATAAAAGACCCAGAATAGCCCAAACAATTTTAAGCCAAAAAAACAATGCTGAAGGCATCCCAATACTTGGCTTCAAATAATACTACAGAACTCTATTAACAAAAACTGCATGGTACTGGCACAGAAAACAAACACATAGACCAGGAGAACAGAATAGAAGACAGAGGCAAATCCACACAGAGACAGTCATCTGATCCTTGACAAAGGTATAAAAAACATAGAGAAAAGAAAAGATTAGAGAAAGACAGCCTTTTTAACATATTGTTCTGGGAAAACTGGTTATCCATATGTTGAAGAATGAGAGTAGTCCCTGATTTCACACCCTGCACAAAAGCCAAATCAAAATGGATCACAGATGTAGGAATTAGACTACAAACTATGCAACTCCTAGAAGAAAACTTAGGGTCAACACTCTTAACATATAGGCACAGGCAATTACTTTCTCAATAGGACCCCTAAGGCTCAGGAAATAAGCCAAAAATTAATAAATAATACCAAAAATTAATAAACAAATTTAAAAGCTATGTAAGGCAAAGGGAACAATTGAGAATCTGAAGAGAAAACCTACTGAATGGGAAAAGATCTGTGCCACCTGTTCTTTAGAGAGGGAATTAATATCCAGAATATAGAAAGAACTCAAATTTAATGCCAAAAAAGACAAATAACCCAATTAATAAATGGGCAAAAGAACTAAACAGACACTTCTTAAAAGACAAATTATAAATGGACAACAAATATATGAAAAAATGTCCAACATCATTAAGCAGTCAGGAAAATGCAAATCAAAATCACAATGAGATTTCTTCTCACTCCAGTTATAATAAAAGCCATCAAGGATACAAAAATATTAAATGCTGGAGAGGAGGTGGGAAAAAAAGGAATGCTTTTACGCAATTGGTGGGACTGTAAATTAGTACAGCCAATATGGAAATCAGTACTAGAGGCTCCTCAAAAGCCTAGGCAAGGGGCTGGAGTTGTAGCTCAGTGGTAGAGCACTTGCCTAGCACATGTGTGAAACACTGGATTCAATCCTCAGCACCACAAAACAAACAAACAAGCAAATAAATAAATGAAATAAAGGTATTGTGTCCCTGTATAACTAAAAAGAAATATTAAAAATTGCTAGGCAAGGAATAACTATATGATCCTGCTATACTACTCTTTAGTATTTATCCTAAAAAATTTAAGTCGGTATACTATAGAGATATATGCATCCCCATGTTTATAGCAGCACAATTTATGACAGCCAAACAACAGAACCAGCCTAGGTGTCTATCAAAGGATAAGTGGATAAAGAACACGTGGTATATATACACAATGGAATTTTATTCAGCCATAAAGGTAGAATTATGTCATTGCAGAAAAACAGATGGTATTTGAGAACATTATGTTAGGTGAAAGAATCCAAACTCAGAAAGTCAAGGGTGTTGTTTTCTCTCAGATGTAGATGCTAGAGAGGAAAAAGAAAAAGAATAATGAGAGAGATCATATGAAAAGCAAAGGGAGACTAGCAGAATGGAGGTGGGGAGGAAAGAGAGAACACTGGGGAATGATGTTGGCCAAAGAACATTGTTACATTGTGTGCGTGTACAAATATGTAACAATGAACCCCACCAGTATGTACAATTATAATGCACCAATTTAAAACTTTGGGAAAAAAGCCAGGAAATATATTTTTATATCACTATAAGTTTTAACCTTTCAAGTAAATAAATAAATGCTATCCCATTGTAGATTTGTGCAGTTAGTTTTTTCTTTTTTCTTTTTTCCTTTTGGCTGAAAAATATCCTGTTGTGCTCTCTTGTTATGCATAGAGTTAATGCTGTTCTAATTGGCAGCACAGCAGTTCCTCATGTGGAAATGTGCTGGGAGCCATTAGCCAAGTAGGTATGACAATTTCCTTGCCAGCGTACCCCATGTTGCAGTGACATTGAATGTAGGTGACCTTGCTCAAGGACCAAGGTGGATTAGGGCGTTCCCGGTTTAGGTTCCAGGTTTAAGGTTTAAGATTATTCCTGCTGGGAATAGGGCGTATCCTGCTGCCTGAGTTCCCCTTGAGTTCTCACGGGATTCAGACAGTGTATTTGGAGACAGAAGCCCAGTGGAGGTGGATTTGGGAAGAGAACGTGGATTTCCCCAGAACGTGATTGTAGACGGCTGGTGTGAGTTCGGGAATAAAGAGTTGCTGTTTGAATCTACAAGCTGTGTGGTGGCTCGTGATTGTGTGCCCAGCCAGACTGCGGCATTTGTGCCCAGCCAGACTGCGGCAGAAATGCTAAAATTGAAATATTTATTCTTCTTTTGAGATCTTTCAAAGTGTGTCTAATTAGCAATATCTTAGAGTAGATCATTTGAAAGAAAAAAACACTTCAATAAAACACTGAGTATTGATTTTTCTTTTCTTTAAAGCCTGTATTTGACAAGTCAACGATAAGCCTTTATTCACCTTTAATTGTGTAAAGTATTACTTTACATGTGACAAAATAAAACCTAAATGTTTTCATAACTAATGATCAAATTTGGCAGTGATTTTTTTTCTGTAAGATAAAAGACACACACACAAAAAGGCTTACAACTGTATAGTTGCCATGAAAAATTTTTATATGACCACTTTTTTACCTCTTTCTCTTGAAGTCCAAACTTTTTAGATTACCAATAAAGTAGTTCTTTGCAAGGAAACCAACGGAAATTACAGAGATGTAGAAAGATTGAGTTCCCTGTTATTTAAAGTAATTTCATCTGCCCAGCAGATCAGAGTGGCCTCAAAAGCTGCCCTATGACTGGGCATCTATGAAAAACAGGATCAAAGGTACACTTTTCTCATCTCTCTTGAGAGTGCTTATACTCACCCCACCCTCTCCCTCCTCATAACACTTCCTGTGTAAAGATGCTTCTGTTACTGTTGGAGGAAACTGTAAGGAACAAGGCCATGTACAACTTTTAGTTAAACCATTTTCCAGTTTAGCTGGTAAACCAGATGGCTTTTTAGAAATGTGATAGCCATCCCTTAGGAAATCACTTAACCATTTATTTTGTTAGCTTAGATCTCCTAATTTTTTAACTTCTTGAAATAATAATAATAGCCAATAACATAGTGCTATCTATGAGACTGGTGCTAGTAGGTCTTAATAGTATCTAGACATTATAGATAAAATAAATGAAGCATAGATTGGCTGAAGAGCTGGTCTAATACTTCACAGCTAATAGTTTGGTAACACTAGTGTTTGAAGTCCAATTTAGGATTTCTCAGAGATCACACACTCAATCTTTGCATTTTCTTATTTTTTTTTTTATCTGGATGAAGCATATGGATGGAGTTATTCATAGAAACAGTCCTTGGAAGTATAGATTTCTAAAACTGTGAATATTTTTTTCTATCCGGAAGAGTAATATAATACTTACATATTTTTATGAAGATAAAATAAGTAGCATTCACCAGAAAACAAAAACAAAGTAGTGATCTCAAATGCTGACCTATTTTTAAATCTATTCCCAAAGGGGAAGCCCACCATACTTTGTAACCAATTATATTTCTGTTATTTGCATAGAGCTGAGAAAAATATCTGTACATAAACTATTACTGAATAAAATGGAGTATATGGTTCCTTTCCCTCCCTCTCTCCCTTCTCTTCCCCTTTTCCCTGCCTTCCTTCCGTTGCTAGGGAGTCAGCTAAGGATCTCACACACACTAGTCAAGTGCTCTACCACTGAGCTACTTCCCCCACCCAGCCCTAGCACTCTAACACAAGTAAATTTTAAAGATAATTTAGATGGATATATTCCAAATAAACTATGCTTTTTCTTTGATAGATGTATGAAGTATGAAAACTAAGATTGTAAATCCTTCTTAAATTTCAGAAAATAATATAGAGGAAAAAGAAAAAGAACAAAGAGAGAGATCATATGAAAACCAAAGGGAGACTAGCAGAATGGAGGTGGAGAGGAAAGAGAGAACACTGGGGAATGATGTTGGCCAAAGAACATTGTTACATTGTGTGCGTGTACAAATATGTAACAATGAACCCCACCAGTATGTACAATTATAATGCACCAATTTAAAACTTTGGGAAAAAAGCCAGGGAAATATATTTTTATAATACTATAAGTTTTAACCTTTCAAGTAAAATTAACTCTAAGCAATCAAATTTCTCTGTAGCTTTTTGAACATTACCTTCGCTTAAATATATATTTCACAAGAATGACTTTCCAATTTTAAACTCATTTCCTTCCTTTGAGCTAAAATATATTCTTTTTCTGCTACTATATTTAGGTCAGGCTCTTAGGCAAAGAATTTTAACATGTAATTATTTTGTGAGTATATTTAAAAATTGCTTTGGAATTCAACATTCATCATCAATTTAAAAAACTTTATATCAAATACAAGTTTTAGAAAGGAAATATTAAGTAGCTATTTAAATCAGATAAATTAAACCAATTTCATTTGTTAAAATAAATTCTTTTCTTGAACAGAAAATAAATTCACTTAGGATTTTTTTTGTGTGTGAGAGAAAGTATAGAAAAAGATGTCAAAGAACACTGAGTATAGAATAATTAGGTTCTATTAGATTCCCAGATGGTTGGATGAAAAGAATGAGAAACAGGAAATATTTGAAGAAAGAGTGACTAAATTTTTTTTTCTAGAACAGCTAAAATATATGAATTCTTAGACTAAAAAATTGTAAGAAATCCCAAACAGAATTAATAAGTCAAACCTAGGCAAATCATGTGAAACTTGCAAATAAATACATAAAATAAAACTCCCTCTGTTAATTCGTTTTGCCCCAGAGTGTATTAACAAGAAAAAGAAAAATATCTTTCATAGAGGAAGAGGGTATAAGGACTTCATAGGAAACAAAACACAAAAGGCCATGACTCATCAGTGTATGAAAAAATCAATGAGTTGACATTTCACATCCATAAGTCAAGTGTGTGACCATACTGAGGGCTGTGGAGTCTGTGGAAGACTAGAATTCTCACATACTCGAAGGGTAGTGCAGTTTCATACGAACAAGCACAAAGCCATCTTTTGATATCTGGTAGAATAGAAGATGTTAGCAACTTTTGGATTCATCAATTCTATTGCTATCTACCATATTTAATTTCCACAAGGATACCATCAAATTGAATCATGAAAAATAGATTCCCAATTATTATTGATAGAGCCTACAAATTTGTAGACTTTTTCTAGCTTTAGATAAGATAAGATTTTTTTTAAAGGTGAAACCTAGAATGGATTCAATGAAAGTCGATGCTTTCACTCATATGGGCAAAGACAGAGTTACTGTATTGTTCGTAGTGATACTGCTTCTGGTGGGGAAAATTCGAAAACAACCCAAATTCAATCAACCACAGCATGGAAGACCAAATTATGAAATAGTAATAGAGAGGAATGTTATATTCAGTGAAAATGAATGAGCCAGGAGCACTAAATTACAGAATTTAATGGAAAAGAAATTAAGTATAAAAGGATATTTGTGAAAGATATTTCAACATGGAATGGGAAATTATGGAAAGCCTACTGGTGTATTTATGTATATGTGTATGTATGTATATATATATATATATATATATAAATTAAAATCAAGAGAACTATTCATTCTTCAGACTGTAAGGAAAACACTTCCAAAAGAGAATTCCAAAGCCTTCAATGTATTTGTAATGCTTTATATTTTAAAGTTTGTGGTAGGTACCTAAGTGTTGTTAATAATAATATGTTTAATTTTGTATATCTGATATAGTGCATAATATAGCCTTATTAAATGCAATGTGATGCACTTGTTTTGAAAAAAAACTAAGGAGGATATATTTTATTCTCTAAACTTCATACCAGTGATGTGGTGGCAGAGGGAATAGGAGGCAGAGCAAGAGCAGGGTGTGATGATACCCAGTGCTAAAATACTATTCTGGAATTAATGCAATCAGGAATGCTCTAAAGCCACAGGAGTTATCTGTTCAAATTACAGACATAATTTGTAAAAGTAGGTCCTCGTTCCATACTACAAACAGACTTTGCTGGGCTTTGGATCACAAAATGTGCTAATTTGTCATGCAGTTTAGCTGTGAGAGGTGAGAACCTTGATAATTTGTGTTAAATTCAGAAATACCTATGAATTTCTATATTAATAAAGCCCCTTGATCACTCACCCTTGATCCATTTCAAGATCCAGTTATTGTGGTCACATTAGTAGGAAGAAACTTTTGTTATTAAAACATTAAGCGTATACTTTGTTTATGATATGTCTGTGCTCACATTGATCAAGGGATTTCTTCACATATCATTTTATCATAACTCAGACTTATTTAAGGTGAGAAAAGAACTCTGTTCGATATAAAGGGCAGAAAATGTGAATGAAATCAGAGATTTTGCCAATTATTTTATTTCTAAATTAATGAATAAAGAATGTTATGAATTTTCTATATGCATTTTCTATTACATTCAGTATAAAACATATACAGGACATACTCAAATTAGAGTGGTTTTCCTAATAATGACAATGTTAATTCTGTGAGGAAATAACATTTTTTTCTCTCAAACCAATAATTACTTAGAAAAAATTTTAGAAAATCAGATAAATATTAATGATGCTCATAGACATAACTACAGGAAAAATTTTGTTGGACTTTTTTAGTTTGACATAATAGAGTGACATAGCACTGATTGCTGCCTCTTTCCCATAATGATGCTTTTAGAAGTTGGGCCTTCTCTTCTTTATCAAGTTCCCTCTCTCAATACCAGTCTTCCGCTTGTCCTTCACGTAATCCCAGAGTTGACTCTGGTTCCTGCAGAGGGGCCGGGCTGCACAATTTAGAGTAGCCTGACAAAGTAGCTCCTCTCCATCCACTAAGATCCTTTAAATGGCAAGTAGATCAACAACGGAGCATTTGCTGTTCCCAATCAGACAGAGCCAGAGGCCAAGACGACTTCTGTCTGTAGTGGGGAACAGCCCTTGGCAAATTCACCTTTTGCTATGATTCCATCCCTGCTGCATGTGTTTGCCAAGTTAATCTTCTTTAAATGTCATTTCTGTTATGTCACCTCTCTGGCAAAATGCCACTTGCCTCTTAAATTAGAATTATTTGTTTTTCCGTTTGGATTTTTGATATTACAAATTGAAGAAAAATATCATAAACATGCTTCAAAATGCTGCAAGTCTCTGAACATGCCTGGGTGATGCCTTGGAATACAGTCAAAGCTGTGGCCCTGAACCATAAGTAAAGAAGAAGAAGGTGCTGCCTTTAACATCTAAAATATATCAGACAGCAGTTCATTACATTTCAAGAAAGAAGAGCAAGGGGAAAAAAAAACATTCTGAAGAGACTAAGAAACCAGAAGAATGAAATAGACTGCTTTGAAAATTTCTAGAAAATGCTGACTTTGTATGGAAGCAAACCCTCTGTGTCCCCAAACTGAATGAACCACATCACTGAAGCAAAACCAAGAAATGTGCGACTGCAATAACAGGAATAAGACTCTTGAAATTCTTGAGGGAAATGGAATAAGCAGGGAGGGCCCTTCAGCCTTTCCCAGGGCTTCATGATATGGTACTTCTGTCTGCTCCTGTTGGCCCTGGCCTTCCCTGTCCATCTCACCATTTAGAAGAGAGAGAGGCTAATAGAAAGGAAGCAGAAGGGTTTATTTCTCACTAGGATGATGATTTCTTTGCCAATAATGGTAACACTGACAATAACCAACATTTTTGGAATATATAAGCTAGAATGCAGACTGACACTTTGTCCAGCCATAAACCCCTTTGTTAATTTGTTCTCAGGTAGTGCAATATTTTGCTGCATTGATAACCACCCACAGTTCACAGATCCTTACTACAGTAAGACAGGTTTTCCTCTCATAAAACACCACATGAGCAAGCTGATCACATGCTGGCCTTTCCGCACTTCCTACTATGGTTGGAATATCCCCCCCCCCCAAGCATGAGTTGGAAACTTAATCGCCAATCAATAGCTTTAGGAGGTGGGGCCCAACCGGAGGTCTTTAGATCACAAGGACTGCACCCTGATGAATGGATTGGTGGTGATTATGAAGGAGCTTGAGGCTGAGTTCAGTGGTTTGCATGCGCGGGCCTTGTGCATGGGATGGAAAGGCTAGAAGGCCCTCACCAGATGCAGCCTCCAATCTTGACCTCACAGCCTCCAGAACCAGAACAAATAACCTTTTGTTGTTTGTAAATTACCAAGTCTGTGTTATTTTATTCTAGTAGCACAATGGACTAAGACATCTCCTAAGTTCAGATAATAAAGAAAGAAAAACTAACAGTCCATAATACTAATCAAGTCCTTGTAAATATTTCTGAGTGACAATGCACCTTAAATGTAGCTCCACATTTAAGGTCAAAAGACCCAATACTTAAGTCTTGGTTATACATTTCACAAACTGTGTGACTCAGAAGTCACTTGATTTAGAACTGATATCATTAAAATAGTCTTTAGCAAAATGTTCATATTCTTGTTTGAAACAGAAGTGAATGGTTATATTTGATTGCTTTTTCGACCTGGGTACATGGCACATTTGACAATTCTGAGAAAGTGGAGAAAGTGTGATACAGCTTTTCAAATTCACTTTTCTCCCTGGGTTTCAGGATTTGTATTTTGGCTGTTCTGGGAAGGTTAAAGTTTCTGGTAGAACACACTGCCAAATAAGCAGAAGGATTTTGTTGTCAAACGTTGATTTACGATATGTGGATTTTCACTCTTTGAAACTGTTTACAGTACATACAGCGCCCATCAGTTCCACCCACACATTCCATTTCCTTAGAGGAGATGGTAAGGAACGGGCTTATAGCATGAGACAGATAGCGTGCAAACAAAACAACTCCATCTTTCTCCCAGTGTCTCTTCACATTTGATCCATGGCTTAGTTCTTTCTGTCTCTGACTAGACAAAAGTTCTGTTAGCTTTTAAGACTTTTCCAGTCACTTATGTATGGAAAGTCACCAGTCTCTGCATTTGTAACAACAAATTAAAAAGCTAGTTATTTGGTGATTATGTCATTCCAGCTCTTTCCATTAGTAACCAACACTCCACTGCTTTGTTGTTTTTTTTTTAAGCATTGCTGTAGAATGTAGGACATAGGATCTGATATCAGACTCTGAAACTCAGCCTCTTGGATTGAAGTCTGAACTTTGCTGCAGTCAATTGTGCAAACTTACACTATCACCCAGCATCCCTCTGCCTCAATCTTCTCCTCTGTGAAACAAGATAAATCTAATATTACCTGTATTAACAAATGCTAAACTTTTCAATAAAGCCAGAGCCATAAGAAGCACTCAAATAATATTAGATATTATTGTGGTAAGCTTGTTTCCTTATCTACTCTGGTTCTCATCAAACTTGGAAAAAAAAAAGAGTTGATAGGCAGAGGTGGGAGATTCTTTCATTCGCCACATGCTTGGTGACTTTTCTATACTTTTCTCAGTCAGGTGTAAGAGGAGAGAGAAGACAGCAAACATAAAATCTTTCTGAATGATAATTCGAATGTGTGGATGTGCACATGGTTTCCATTTTTAGGAATTTCTGCTAAGAAAACAATCGGGCAGGTGCACTGAGAGCCACAGATGGAGACGGGCATGCTGGGGCTAGCCACAAGACAGGAGTCCTGATTGTGTTGACTTTCCTGAGATGACCCATGTCTAACCAAGTGCCTGGCACACCAACAGAATCACTGCTAGAGTTCTTTGCTGCATATTTAATAAAAGAACAATAGAAGTCATTTGTCATTCCTTAAATAATAAGGACATTTAAATAATTATGGAAAATCCATTTAAATAAAATAGAAAGCTGACATTAAAAATGACATATGTTTCTATTTATTGGTAGGGAATATGCTTATTAGATGCAATTGTATTAAAACAATAAGATAAGTGTACAGAACATAAAACACCAGACCATCTTTGTGAAGAACATATCTGTTTTCTAAGAACATCCATGATGGATTTGATGTGTTAAAGTTGGCATAGCCACAAGAGGAGACAAGATTGGGACTTGGAAGGATGGAGTTTATTTATACTCAGAAGTCCCAGAGAGAGGTCATCCGTTCATGCAAGACCTCAGGGAAGTGTGGTCAGGAAGTAGGAAGAGAGAGGGAAGCGCTGGCCATTGGGGTTTCTGTGGGAGAGGCAAGGCTGGCCTGAGAGCATAGTTTAGGACAGCCTGATTTGTATAATGCTGCCAGGCTTTGACTACAGAGGTGTCTCCAGTTGTCCAGTACCCGACCATGGGATGATTAAGAGCAGGGGAAATGTTGGCTTGCTGTCTGAGAGTTAGATAAGGAGGTGATCAGGAATACAAATTTGGGTTTGGCTGGTGTGCACATAAAGACCTTCCATAGCTTGGCCCTCCACCTTTTGCCTTCCCCAAGAACTGACTGGCACTAAGAGGGGCAGCAGCTCTGCAGTTTGAGTGGCCACAGTTGGGGAGAGCATTAAGAATACAGAAAATAAAACGTAGTTAATATTATTAGATCTATAATAAATAGATGCCAAGTAGATAAATATAAAATCTAAGAAAATAGAACAATCTGCTATTATATCTATACTTGTATCAGAAGATATGATGATATCTATCTCCAAATGTTAACAGTAACTATCTATGAATGTGCGATTAATGGTCATTTTTAAAAATACAACTAATATTCATGGAATACTATTATTTCTTCTAGAAATCAGATTATAACATCTCATTTAATACCCCCAAGAGCCATGCTTGCTGGGTTTTCGTATTGCTTAAATTTCAATGAGGAAACTAAAGCAGACAGTAGTGAAGTGATACTTCCAAAGTCCCTCACAGCTAGTGAAGGGCAGAGTGGGGACTTTATCTGAGTTTAATCCAGTTCCACCAAATCGAGTTTCATCTGTTTTGTAAATCAACAAATTATATATTCCCTAAATTTCATACTCGATCATGTGTTACTTTTATAAGTAAAAGGAAACACTCTTAGGCATATATTCGAAATATTAATGCCTATATAAATCATTTACATGTTACTGTATATATAAATCATTTATATGTTACTGGGTATGAAGATTCCAATGGTTGGCTCCACTAACGTCTGGGAGACAAAGGTTGGTGAAGAAAACAGTTTTCAAAATGGGACTTGAGAAAGACAGAGACCTTTTCTGTTTCAAATCTCCATATTCAGGGGTCTCAGGGGTGTGAGCAGCTATTATAAGAGGAGACAGGACAAAGGTAGGAAATACACATATTTAGCATTAGCGAGGCAGTTTTAGTCTGAAATATGCGGTTTCCATGGCCCCTGCTAGGGGACAGCCCCTCTGCCTCCGTTCTCAGCAGGAGGAAACTCCATATACAGAAAAGCAGTTATCAGGAAGTCGCTTTTAATTTTAAAGGGGCTCTGTGTGTGTGTATGTATGTGATATGAGTGTGGGGGTGTACATGCGGGAGTGGGTTAGAATATGTACAAAAACAATAGATTCATGTGTCAAGATCAAAAGTTATGGAGAGTATACACATGAGCAATAGGATAGGGTCAAAGGTAACAGAGTAAATACTGTCCTCACTGTTCTTACTTACACTCTTCATATATTCAAGGGACCTATAGTGAACCAGATTTTGGCCCTTTAATGTCTTATGAGATGATACAACATTTTAGAATAAAAGTACTAAATAAACCAAGATGAGGAAACTGGGCCTTCAAAGGGTTAAATACCTCCCAAGGAAAAGATAATAATTGGTGAGTCAAAGTTTGAAATGCAGCAATTTGGTACAAAAAGGTTGGATAGAGAAAGTCCTTAATGGATAGAAAAAGACTTCTAGGTTAATCTTAAGTAGAAAATTTGCCTTAATTTCTTCATCTGTAAAATGGGAAGAACTAAGGGCATCTAATTTCACATGGGTTTGGAAGGAATTAAATGTTTTCTTATTCTGTCTAAGCTGTACAGAAAGGGGAAATTGAGAATCTAGATGATGATGATTTGTTCTGGGGAATGAACCAGGGGCTCACACATACTTTCTGGGCAAGTGTTCAAAGTACTTGCCCAATCTTTTTAAAATTTTATTTTTGGCAGGGTCTTGCTGATTTGACCAGGCTGAATTTGAACTTGCAATCCTCCTACCTCTGTCTCCCCAGTAGCTGGGATTACAGGTATGTACCACCATGCCCTGCAGAGACTGAAATATTAGATGGACCTGAGATCTTCTGTGTTGTTGCTATTCATATTACACAATTTTTTGTAGTAACCCTATTTGATGCATCTAGCAGCCTTGAATTTTAAAACTTTAAGGAAAAATGAATATTAGAAATATAAACCAGGATGCAGTGTGCATGGGGACAATAAGTATACTGATGTTTCATGAATTCTTCAGTGGATAACAGGAGAGAACAGATTTTAATCTGTATTTTATTCTATCTTCTCCATCAATAAGAAAGTTTTTTAGGTGCTAAGGAAATTTACATCAGATGGAGTTAAAAGGCAAAGGAGACTTTACTCAAGGTACTTGTACTAAAAAAAAAGACTGAACTCAATTTTGCTGAAACAAAAGTGGAAAAATTTTAACACGGGGTGAGTTGATAGAAAATTCCTGGAGTGGGTTGGGGGAGGTTGGTCTATAGAGGTTAGAGGCTATTTATTAGTGTGTATGGATTGTTGCTTATCAATTTTAGCCCTCCACCTCCCACAGAGACTGGGTGGTGGAGGCTCTTTCTTTTCTTTTGTAAGCATGCATTTTAAGATTCATCTTTATTTTGTGCAATACTCATTTAAAAATATTTTGTTGACAGAATTTATAATTATACATATTTGTAGGCTTCACCATGATATATTCTTATCTGCATGTAGCATAACTTGGCCTATTTCATTTAAAGAGAGAGGTTTCTGATATTCTAGAAAGACATTCCGGGTTATAAAATTGATAAGAAGCTGGAAGAAGATTTAAGGAAATCTTTCTTAATATTCTAAGAAAAAGGAACTCAGGGCTGGGCACAGTGGCACACACCTATAATCCCAGTGGCTCGGTTGACTGAGTTCAAAACCAGCTTCAGCGATTTAGTGAGGCCCTAAGCAACTTATCAAGACCCTGTCATGTGTAACTAATAAATAAATAAATAAATACATTTTAAATAAATGAATAAAATGGTTGGAGGTTGTGGCTCAGTGACTAAGCACCCCTGGGTCAAACCCCCTGGTGCCAAAAAATGGGGGGCCTCAGGGACCCAGAGTAAGGAAGAAAGCTGACTAATGTTTAGTTCAGCAGAGGGAAACTTTCTGAATATCTTGGTCACAGGCAAAGATGGGAGAATAAACACTGATAAGGAGAAATTGGAGATGACAATGAAAGAAGAGTTCTTAAGAAAACATAATTGCTTCAAGTACATTTACAAATCATGCTCCGTGGGTGGGAGCATAGCTCAGTGTAAATCATGTGCCCAGTGTGTGTGAGGCTCTGCGTTTCATTCCCAGTGCTGCAACAATTTTTTTTTCAATGCTGTATATAAATCACATTAAATACTATTGACATATTTTGTACATGGGCTTTCCTGACATTTATCAGTGGTTCCTAATGACTTATCAAGATCACAAAAGAATCCAGACAAAGCAAGTTGGAAAATCGGGTTTATTAAGGCTAGAATATCATTTTCATAAACCAACTCTGTCATTTTGATTTCAAATGTAATATATTTCCAGGCCCCCAATTAGCATGTCTATATTTGAGATCAAACTCCGGGACATACAAGTCCCCCAGACTTCCCAAGCTCCTTTTATGGCAATGGCACCATGTAGACCTCATGCCTAGGAAGAAATGACTATATACCTCTCATTCTGTTACAGGTCATGTCTGATCTATGAAAAACCCCCAGGTTGTGTCCAGAAAAAGAAAAACAAAACCAGGTTGTGTCCTGTGGCTGGTACCCGGGACAGGGTGCTGCCATCACCAACATGTCTGGTAGCAGTGTCCTCCTCTCCAACTTTCTGCTTTTTCCCATGCTTTATTCTCATACAGTAACAAAAGCATTCATTCATTTATTTTGAGGTGCTGGGAACTGAACCCAGGGCCTCATGCGTGCTAAGCAAGTGCTCTGCTCCTGAACAACATCCCCAGCTCAAAAGCATTACTTTAAAAGGCAACTCAGCATGTCTTTCCTCTGGTGAACAGTCACTCTTTCCCTCCAGCTCAGTCACCAGATTTCCCCTAGTGACTGGTCAGGCCCACCCTAGCTCTTCTGGCTTTCACTTTTTCCATTCTTTCTTTTGTTTTCTACTTTCTTCCATTTATAGGGGTGCCAGGTGAGATCAGGGCCTTTCGGTTACCACTGCTTCTCCCTCAGTGTTCCTCCTCTAAGTACCTGATAGTCAGGCTCCAGCCATCCACCTACCATCAAGGAGAGAGGAAGATCCAGGGCAGCAGTTGTTTGCTGTGTTCACTTATGTTTCCCAATAATTATATCTAGCAAATAGTGAAAAAATGAGTGAGCACTTATTCACCTTTCTGCCCTACTGTCATAACAAATTTCATACCTCTCTTGGTGCGAGTTCATGCTTGATAACTGGATACTGTCTCAGGAGTTGAGCACCAGAGGATATTTTCCATCAGGCTTGTGTGTGTGAGAGTGTGTGCTTTGTAATAAAATCTTTAGAAAATTAGACGGCTTCAGTATTATTCAACCTGGGTAACTTCGTGGGGGTGTGGGCTGACCAAACCAGGGTTGAGTTATATGTGGGATTTGAAGATAGAAATGAGTCTTAGGGATACAACACTCCACTGTTGATCTTTTTTTTTCTTTTGTAAGTCGTAGCAAGAGACATTGAACCCAGTGCTATTGCAGAAAGAAGTCCATAAAGCATCTTTTCTTTTTGGTGGTGGTGGTGGAGGGAGATCTTCTATAATACATTGCCTGAAGGCCTGAATGGGAAATTCAGTTGACAAATTGGTCACATCATGGAACATAGTCAGCATGAACATGTGCACTGGAAGCTAACAAAGGGATGAATTTCCAAAGAGCCTTGAGATCAGAAAATATTTTGCAAGATTTTTATTTGTTAAAAAAATTTTTCTGCAGTCAACATCACTTGGAAATGATGAAGGGATAGTACTTTTACAACTAGAATTTGAGCATGCTGCTTAAATGTGAATTTTTGAATCATCAGAAAAAAATATTTTTTACTTTCCTAATTTTGAAATTCATACTTGAGTAACAGTCAACTCATACAATTAGGAAGCGATCTTGCAGCATTTGAATTTTTCAAAGTTTTCTTTCTGTGGCCTCTAACTTCTCCTCTAACTCCACTCCCTTCATTGAACCTTTGGTGAGAACAAACCACAGACAAGAGAGAGAGAGAAGATACAATCCAAAGAGCTTGCAGAGAGATGACAGGGACGGTCATCCCCAGGCTTAGTTTCTTCTCAGAGGTAAGAAGGAATGTTTTAGTAAAGAGCAAAAGAAAGCGATTTCTTATTATTTATTAATAACTTCTTTCACCCACAAATATTTGAGGCCTTGCGCACAAGGACAAACAACACTAAAATATACGTAGGATTACAGAATCAGAGTGAATAAAGGAAATAAAAATCTGGGAAAGAAACATATGTACGCTAACTGGCTATTGTGGTGAACTTCAATTGCATTTTTGAAGAAATGGACACTCTGTTATTCGAACATTTTTTATTATCACAGAAGAAGCAGCTTGCCAGTTAATTAGAAACCACAAATTAACTTTAAAATTACTTTGAAATCACTGAAAAAATACCCCATTCAATGTTTCATAGTTAGGATGCTTGATTGACAGGATGCTAGATGTATGGTGCAGGAACAATGTGCAGTCCGCCACTAGAATATTTTTATCATTTAGTTGGACATAAACCAGAACAAATATTTTGCATGTGTCGCTGATGCATTTTTGTATTGTTCTTAATGAGCAGAGTGGCACAAAAATACAAGCAACAACAAAAGCCCTTTACACAAAGCACTGAAGTTTTGAGTGTTTCTTTCGAAGCACTTCCCATTTTTAAATGTATTAAATTCCTTTAATAATTCCATCATCAGATTCCCCATTTTATAGGTAAGAAAACTGAGACATGAAGCAGTTGAGTGTCTTGCAGGAGAGTTATTCAGTTGGGAAGTGACAGAGCCCATATCTCTTATTGTTTATTACATCCATGACTTTAGAGAAACACCCTCTTACTGATGTGTGATGTTCAGAGAATGCAGAATGAAATAGAACAGGAAAATGCATATTATTGTTTGTGTTGTAACTTTCTACTTCATAGAACAAAGTTTGCGGGAAGAAAAGCAAAGCCAACGTCTGTTTTTATACTTCCAGGGAGCTGAGCAGAATAGAACACACTCTGGAAGATGACATTGCTAGGTCCTGATTTGTTTAGGACATTTGGATTTGTTTCATCCTCCAGATTACCCAGGAAGGAGGTTGGGCTAGTGTTGACTGATACAGATAGAGCTATCCTGCCCCATCAAAGAAAATGTCACCTGGGACTTGCTCCCCTCTGCAAGAAAGAGCATCTTCCCTCGTGTGGAGCAGCACAGACTGCCTTTAGTGCAGCCTTACCCAATCTTTCATGCACAAGGTGAGCAGGAGATCTGTTGCAATACCGATAAGCAATTATGCAAATGTGTTTGTACCGGGGAATATTGAGGATCATTGTATTAACTAGCTTCCAGGTGTCTCTTTAAAATTGAGATCCTTAATGAAGAGCGTGGCATGTTTTGCTCCATTACACCAATTGATTTGTGCCTTTTAGAGAAATGAGGTTACAGGTCACTTCGCTTTATCACTCTCCCGACTGATTATATAAATTGTACATAATGCCTCGCATTTCATTTTCAACTTTGTTCCTCCATTTTTAACTCTCCCCTATTTAGAATACTTGTGTGTTTATGGAATATCATATCACTACTAAATAGTCATGATTTTGTCTTTTTAGTCCATAATTCAAAAAAAATTTAAAAGCAAGTGATATTTGGCCAAAAAAAATGATAAATTGAATATTTTAGTGTAATCCTTTAACCTTATTTTTTTACTTAATAGAAACAAGAATGTAAGTAAGATGTATGTAAGATGAATTATAAAGTATAAAATAGATAAAGTAGCATTGAGAAAAAAGAAGAGGCAAACATACCTTGGCAAATGGTAATTGGGCATAGAATTTAGCTCTTATCTTCCTGTAGCTATGGAGAAAATGGAAATGTAATTACTTATAGAACTTATCTACTTGTTTCCATAGCAACCTATGTATATCTATCGCATTGAACTTATTGCATTGTCTTAAAATTAACTTTCTTGCCATCTGTCTCTCACTGGATTTAGTTCTTTGAGGTTAGAGACTCCATTTGCACCAAAGAATTTCTCAAGGGGAAAAAAACAAAACACCTCAACCCCACAACACCCCACATAATAGGGTTCATGGCCAATAAGACATACATAATGCAAGTTTTCAAGGACAATACAGATTTTTCTACTTATTCAATCTGAAGTGAAATCTCTTGCCTGGGTCCATTGGGTGAGACAGTAGGCAGTGTCCTAAACCACAGTTGTATTGCAAGTACAGTGAAACCCAAATGTCTGTTTCCATGTTGAAGTCTGATATAATGTGAGGCTATACTATGAAAGCCCCTGTCAGGATAGTGATATTATAAAGGAAAATACTTAGGTTTGTCTATACACAGGCTTCTAGCAATCTCAGTTAATTCATAGCTGAAATACTATACATAGATTCATGGGTTATAGATTTGCAGTGGTTTCCCATTGACCCTGAAGATTACAGAGGGCCACAGAATTCACCAAGGTTTGAGAAAGAAATGGGGGCTTTTGATCCTTTAGATCACAAATCATTTTCCAAAGTGTAAGTGTTCTTGCATCCAGCTTATAAGCTGTTTCTGCATAAAAGTACCTGGAAAAATTGCATTACTAAACAAACAAGCTTTGAAAATCACAGACCTGGATGATTAGATGGATATTGTATGCCATGGCTATGAAATTTCTTAACCTGGGGTTCTTTTCATGAGAATAAATATGAGGATTGTGTGCTTTAGAAATTCTGATTTACTAAGTGTGAGACAGAGCATGGATACCTCTACTTAAAGAAAAAAATCAAAGAAGATTTTCAGGGGTTTGTTGTGCCCCAAGGGTGTAGGCATGGCCCTAACCTCAGCTATTTTCTAATGATGCTTTCTTTCTGCATACCCTGCATCTGATCAGAGTACATTGTATTGTCTATAGAGAGAGTCAGGCTTGTTTATATTACCTGCCCCAAACAACACATATCAGAATGAATTTCGTTTGGGAATAAATTGGAATAAGTAAAATAAAAGGTCAGAAGATAATAAAATTGCACTGAAGAGTGAAAAGGACTTTCATCTCTGATGTGATTGTTACTTTCAGCCTACCATTATATATAGCATCTGCCTTGCTTTGCATAAATAAGAGTCTTAAGCGAATATTTAAAATGTATTGCCTCAACATTTCCATTCTTGGCAAAACCTAACCCAAGGATCAGTGGGTAAGTTAACATCCAATATTCCAAACATCATCGACATGTATGTCGAATGTGAGCTTCTGCTGTGAGAAGCAAATAGAGATGGTGTAAATTTATGTGGTTTTAAGGAAACATGTAAGAAATTTGAAATTTAAAAAGTCACCCACTCATGTTTATGGCCTATAATGAATGACCTGAGAAGACAAGGATTAACAATGCTATGTGATAGTTAACATAAATATATAATATAATTTACATTATATTATATATAATATTATATATGTTATATACAATATGTAATATAATATATAAATATATAATATAACATAACATAAATCCATCAATCATATTCCCTAATAACATTTGATTATCAATGATAATGGTTTGTATACTTTTAGCTCTTACATTGTGACAATCACTTTGCTAAATGCTTCAATTATATTTTACCCTTTAAACCAAACATGGCCCTGTGAGGTTGATGTCCTATTATTTTCTCACTTTAGAAACATACAAGTCGACCTTTATAGAAGCTAACTAATAAGTGGCAGAACTGAGATTTAAATGCATGCAATGACGTTCCAAGTCTTTCATTAACTTATGAGAGAAAAATGAACACCTGGGTTGTAACTGTTGATTACTACTATGATTAGAAAGTATGAATGAAAATGCTTAAGAAATTGTAGGAACCAAATCAAATAGTATGTGCAATAGCAATAATGTCTTCATTAACTGTTGTATTTTTAAAGACAATTCCATAATTATTCATGCAATACTAAACATTCTCATCGTTCATTAAGTATTGTTGATTTAATCTGATGGGGATTTTTAAATTTTAGTATTTTAGAGAAATAAATAGAATTTCTAGTCCTGAAAACCCTTTGATATCAAATATCTTTAAAAAAAACTGAAAATGGACAGGTTTTAGTTTTTGATCTTACATTTTTATTGGTGTGGTATAATTATAAATAATAGTGGAATTAATTTTGCCACATTTGTACATGCACATAACATAAATCCATCAATCATATTCCCCAGTCCTTTCCCTTTTCCTCCCCTGTTCCTGCTGACCGGCTTCTTCTGCTCCACTGATCTCCCTTCTATTATTATTAATAATATTTTATTTGGTACATTATAATTATATTTATGGGGGATTCATTGTGGTATAGTTGTACATGGACATAGCATATTGATTTTAAATTCTAAAATGACCTTGGAGTAAGGGTAGGGCAAGTTAGATTAAAGGCGGTGTACACCTCTAGAGCACACATGACCAGCTGTACCGCAGATGTTCATCATGTAGAGGACTGCAGGGACAGTGACGCAGCAGCTCTTTCCCTTAGATCAGTGGTGACTTCCGGGCAGTAAAACCACCCCTGGGGCTCCTTTGCCTTTGGCCCTCAATACCCAACACACACAACTGACCATGGTTGGGCCTGGCAGAAGCTGCTAGTGGACAGAAAACACAAGATTTATATGATCATATCCTTTGTTGATATGCCAAACTGTAGTTCTCAAAGAAAAGTTATCCCAACTGGATATGTGACAACAAGAATTCAGGATTATTTCGTTGTGGGGTTTACACAACAGCTGCAGATTCAATATCAGTACAACAGAGAAGGAGGAGGAGAAAGTGATGTCCAGTTCTCCTCCCTGTCCTGTCTCTGTGCACCTTTGGATTTATTGGCCTCTTCTTGAGCTGTTCCCCCCATTTTCAGATTATACCTCTGATTTATTTAGGTACCCTACAAAGACTCTCTTTAGTCACATGACCATCTTTCACCCAAACATAGGTCCATTTTCTACGCTCATCAAGACTTGTTTTTCCTCAGGTCAGCATCTTCTATTTATGTGCTATTGTGTATCGAAATTAAGATTTAAAACAAATAGATCTTGACTCTGAAGTCAGAGCTCTGCTACTAACTGTGTGAACCATAGCAACTTCCCTGTTTCTTTGGCCCTTAGAACTTTCATCTGTTGGACTAATCAGTCATATTATCGTCTCTGAGGTATCGTTTAGTTCTTACATCTTGTGCCTCTGCATGTTTATAATAGAAGTCTGAACCTTGGGCATGGTTAAAAACATTAGTGAATAATATTGGTTCATGTTCTATAAATGAAAGTATAACAGCCTCCTGCCCAAGGTCTTCATCTTGGCTTTTATTCCTGATTTCCTGTCTGGCTTTGACAGACATCTGGCTTTGGTTTTCTTTCTGGGATTGTTTTCTATCTTTACCCAATTACAAAAAAAAAAAAATAGAGAACACAATCTTGTCTCTGTCTCAAGCTTCCAACTTAAGAGTTTGATTAAGTCAGCGTCAGGAGGAGAAACTGCATTAACTGGTTCCTGGGAAGAAGGCTCTAATTAAACTCTGCAAAGATTCATAGATTATGAATTGAATATCTAATATCATAAAGGTGATCGCCTGCTTTGCTCACTAATAAATTCATTTGCAGTCATTGTGGGGAACCAATTTTCTTTCTTTTCTGCACAATTACCATTTCTGAAAGTTTCACCAAATAGTCCTGTACTGACTTGACAGGCCACTCTGTGGCTCTTCCATCCTGGTATCTGAACTCTACCTTTGCTTCAGAGTGTGTGTGTTTAAAGGGGCTTATACTTCTAAGGAAGCACTCTTATCTACTATTCCTTTCATCTTTCACTGATCTAGAGAAGCTCTGCAACAGAAAAAAAGACATGATTAAATACATTTTCATAGGAAACAGTGGCTTAAGGGGACCATTTTTAACAAGTTCTCGAGATTTAATTATATGCTTATTTGAAATTAGCTCATTATTATTAGCACATTGGGATTGTAAAATAGATGGAGTTAATTGGACTGAAGATTTATCATCATTATTTTATCATCTTTAAATTATTTAACAATTAAGAAAATGAATGAAATAATAAAATGATTTAATAATCATTTTCTTCATTATGTAAACCCTCAGTAGAAAAATTAATCTTTTATTTCTGATTTATTATAGGATATTTCTTTAAAATTCAAAGCTGAAAGAAAGAGAAAAGTTTTAATATTCAAGGATGAAGAAAATTACTAGAAATATGGGTCTGTACGAGGTGTTGTGCTGAGAGGAACACAGTCTGCACACTTGTCAAAACTTTACAAAGGCGAATCACAATAATATTATTAGTATTAAAATCATTAAGAGAGTTTCATGTTAGTTTCTTGTTCCATGCGCCTATCAGACATTCAAGTAGCAGGTGAAAATGTACATGTACTTTGATTTTAAAACTGTTCAGACTAATAAGTTCATGTTTTTCAAGGGAAGGATTTGACTATCTTCAAGGTGCTTTACAGTTTTATTATTTCCCTGCATTACTGCGGATGCAGCCTCAGGAAGTCCTAATAGCTTCTTGCACTCTGCTTTCTCGAGATTTCTGGCCACAGAATACAGAACCACCATTACCAGGCACCTACCCAATATTACAGAGAATGAGCCTTGCAGTTCAACAGATGGGCATGAATTCTACCTTCTCTATTACCAACTGTATTCTATTGAGAATGCAGCTTGACCTCTTCCAGTTCCACATTTCACATGAGAAAAACAAGAACGATAATATGTATCTACATCATAAAGTTGTAGGGTATAATGAATAGATAGAATGCAGGGCCTTGCATCTTCCTGAGCCTTTACAAATGGTAGTTAAGGTTATTTGGTTCTTAGAAATTCTGAGTATGACACTCCTCTGTGTGGAAAACTCAGTCTAATTATGCTGTATTATGAGAATGGGCCTTGCCTGCTGTGAAGTAATAATCTGAGCATGAGACCCAGCTGACTCAAGTCAACACTGCTCACTGATTCTCTCTTATTAGAAATTCTATCCCTAAGATCATATGGGAGGAATCCAAAATAAAGGTCTGAGGTTAGAGACTCATAATTTGGTTTGATTTTTAAAAATGATCAAGTTGAATTTATCAGGACCAGGGGAAAAAATCAAATGAAAAACTGTTTACTTCCTTGTCCCATTTACTTTTTTATTATAATTGAACAAACTTTGTTGTTGACAATAAAACAACAGAATGCTTGTTGAGCTATTATTATTTTACATAGTGCTATGATTAATACAAGATTAGAAGGTGAAGAAAGCCATAATAAATATACACCTCCACATCCATTCAAGTGCACGATGATAAAAGCTATCACCTTGCTAGACAATTTTTTTTTTAATTTACTGTTTTATAGAATAGATTTATTTCTAAAAAGTTGGCTGTTTTTGTCTTTAGATTAAATGCTATCATGTAGACAAAAGCACTGAAATAAACTGTTTCGAAATGTTTTTCCATAAAAATATTAAGATGATGACAGAATGATAAAGCACATTGATAGCTCTTGGTTAACACAGATGTTCCCTTGAGATTTAGGGCTATGACTTTAAGCCCCAAATGAGAGCACTTAAGCAGACAGTGATTTTTGTGTGTGTGTGCTATAAATGTGTGAGAGACATGCTGGGAAGCATAATTTGGATGAAAAAATATTGGCATTTTTAGGATGTTTCTGGTTATAGAACAAATGAAATATAAAAATTTTATATCAGGTTTGTCCCAGAAAATCTAGAACGTATTTGTTGCCATCTGTATTGTAGGTCAGACAAATTTCATGTTCATGTCACTATCCTTTACATATATGCTCTTTGCCCTTGAAATTTACGTACTTGTCTCTTTCAGGAAAAGTTAATATAATCAGCAGCTAGTAGAGCAGTGCAGAAATCACAATTTTTTAGCATGTGCCAATATCCATATATGATGTAGTACAAATTCAACTCTTATAAATTCAAATTTTATATATATACACACACATATGTATGATAGTTATTTATGTGTGTGACTAATACATATAATTAGCATATATACACAAACATTTATATATAATTTAGACTCCAAACCCAAAGAATATCTGAGCATTAGAAAGCTTCAGATAACTGATCCATTTTATTCTTGATTATTACATTAATTTCATAAATGTTCTGTGTCCTCAAAACACTGATTCGAATTGTGTTTAGTAATCATTGAAACAGAATCACTGGGAAAAGTGTTACAGAATGGATATTACTCACTTATGGCTAGTGTGTAGGGAAGTCATCCTCATCAACAGCTACTGGTCACAGTGTAGGTTAGTAAAAGCAGTTCAGCTGTACATATAGAGAGTTTTAAATGGGCACACGGCTTGTGATTGCTTCTTGGGATGTATTCCAACAAAGGGGATCGTTGGGTCAGGCAGAGTTTTATATTCAAAGTTGTTCACCAGAGTATTGCATAAAAAAATAGAAAATAGTCTAAAAAATATCTCATATAATAGAATAATTTAAAAATATATTATTGGCCACCTAAGTTGTGAATTAAATGTCTATTATTGACATAAAAATGTCCACTCTAAATTTTAAGTTAAAAATCAGTGAAACTGTTTGCACAGTATGGTTAAACTCAAAATATATTATCATGATGTAACTGTAATACAGGTTATGGCTACAGGATGGGGTTGGCTATAGAGGCTGTTATCTAAACACAGGGAGCAAGCCTCAGCCTCAGATTCTCATCTCCTGCACTTCTCTCTAGCCACACATACCACAGGACTCACTCTCTCACTCCAACCTGGTCTCAGCTCTAATATTTTATAAAAGATTGCTACTCTGCCTCTATCACTAACCTCCTTAAATCACCCAAACTTTGCAGTCTGAAATCACCTGATACAGTTTATTTATTACTTCTCTTCTTCAAATAGAATGAAGGCAAGGATTTGGTATATTTGGTCATTGCTTCATGTGCTGCTTTGAAGTGGTAATCTATTTCTCCATACCTGTGGCCAGGTCAGGTCACCTGCAGTTTGACCCAAACCAACAGCTCCTAGCAGATCAGCTTTGCTTGAGCCCACTCAGGACCTGTCAGCCAAAGGTGACTCGTGCCCAGGTCCTGACAGGCTGAACCACCAGCCTCCTCCTCTTGGTCTCATTCCACTCCAGGGGAATGTCATCTCTCCCATCCTTATTCACAAATCTTGGATATTAAAGTCGTCACCGAAGTATGTTTTAAAATGTGCCTAGAACACTGTTAGAAATATGTAGCAGAATCTCCCTCGTCATTCTAGATCTTTCCAATGATCTGGAGTCTATAAAAGCAGATTCCTTTGGGAAGAAGTTTAGAAACAGAGTCACAAATTTAACTTTACTGCGAAAAATAACGGACTATTTTTTTGTGTCATTTTGGAACTGTTTATGAAAAGTTTTGATCACTGGATCAGCGGGTACCTTGTGAAAAAGCTTTCAGTAAATAAAGTTGCTTCAAGAAATCATACATTTATGGATGAGTTCAGCTTCAAGCTATGATGAATGTGAAGGGCTGTGATCTATGTTGGTTATCAGATGACTGATACTTTTTCTTGGGGGGAAAATACAAACTTTTAAGAATAAATGCAAACTGCTGTTACAGCAATCAATCATTCTGAAGTGCCACAATCACTTGGAAGAATATGTAAACAATGCCAACATAAATATAAAATAGAGTTGTTGAGAGGACATGATTAAGTGGAAATTTATATTCCTCAACATAAGCTAAAATTTATGTATGATAGTAAAATAGAGAAGGCGTATGAAGCATCTACATCCTAAGTCCTAATTCTGCAAATTCAGCAGCTAGGAACTAAGAGGAAAAGCTTTAGCATTTTTATTGAGCTTCTTGCTTATTGATGCCTCAGAAGAAATAAATCTGAAAAATCTCGATTTTTAAATGTGGATTAGAATCCCATTTTCTCAATTATCTGAATAGGCTACTGACTTCCTCTAGTTTTTTTTTCCTCCTTAAGAGTTTATGCTTCTACCTGTACAAATTCATGGTGAAGCTACTGGTAATTTTCCTTGAGAAGAAGTCAGAACTGTATTCAGTTGATCTCTGAAAATTAAATGGTCTGTGATCTTAGGCAACTTTATTTAATTAGTCTGTGTACAAGATGCATATAATACAAGTGTCGGAGTGTCATCTTCGGGGACTCATGAGATTATTTTACTAAATTATTGAATTATTGTGCTTGAGTTTACATATATACAATGTATAAATCACTGTTGGTGAGACTGTAAATTAGTACAACCACAATGGATATCAGTATGGAGGTTCCTCAAAAGACTAGTCATGGAACCACCATATTGACCCAGCTGTATCATGCCTTGGTATTTATCCTGAAGGATTAAGTCGTCATCCTATAGTGACACGTGCAGACGCATGTTTGTAGCAGCATAATAGCCAAACTATGGATGAATGGATAAATAAAATGTGATACACACACACACACACACACACACACAAAATGGAGTTTTATTCATCCATAAAGAATAATGAAATTATATCATTTACAGGAAAATGGATGGAACTAGAGACCATTATGTTAAGCGAAACAAGTCAAACTTAGAAAGTGAACGCCATATGTTTTCTCATATGCAGAAGTTTGAAAGGAAAAAGGAAAAGAAAGGTGGGGGCAGATTTCAAGAAAACCAAAGGGAGATCATAGAGAAAAGGGACTCAGGGGTGGAAAGCAGGGAAGAGGGAAGTGCTGGGAGTGATACTGGCCACATTATATTGGTGCATTGTGTGCATGAAGGAATATGAAACAGTAAATCCCACCATTATGCACAACTGTATGCACAAATGAAAAAATGTGGACAAAAAGAAATAGCCAATGCCCTAACTATCTCCAAAAAATAGATTTTAGTTAATTTTCCTCAAGGTCCTTCAAGGAACAAAGGATCTTTCAGGAGTTTTGTTGTTGTTGTTGTTGTTGTTGTACTGGGCAATTTATTCAGTACCCAGCAATTTTTTAATTTAAAAAAAGTTTCTGACAGAGTCTCACTAAGTTGCCTAGGCTGGCCTTGAAATTTTGATCCTTCTGCCTCAGCAGAAGTAGATGGCATGCACCTCTGTACCTGGCTCATCTTATGATCTAAAAATATATACATATATTAACAATACACAATTCATGTTTTAATGCAGCATACTAGAAAGATAGTTAAGTCTATTTTGCCACTTGGAACATCCTGAAAGGTGCTTATGAAAGCCCAAAAAGAGATCCAGGGAACTTTTATCTATTCCATGATGGAATAACTGGTCCTCCATTGGTCTCACTGCTGCAATTTATATAAAAAGAACCAAATTATATAAAAGCCAAATCACATGAGGCAACAGTTTAGTGGCTTTAAGAAGAAGGAGGAAAGCCAGACAGGAAGTGAGAGATCATTGAAGAGAAACTCACCAAGCGAATGCCATGATTAATATATAACTTTGTGGCAATTTCCTATTCCAGGACATGGAGCTGGAGAACAAACAGGTTATTCTCTCTGGCCTTATAGTAATTAGATTAGAAGTTTATGGAAGTAGCTGGAATCTTTGGGATGGAGTTAAACACAAGAGAATCTACCTGGGGAAGAGAAGAGCAAAGTCTGTGTGTGGATTAACCTGAGTCTTATCCAAAGCTGAGCAGTGAAGGTTCAGAAACATACTTTGACAGACTGCCAGAGAAAGGCTGCTGAAGGTAAAGAAGGAAAAAGAGATGCTGGGGTTCAGTAGTGCTGGGGGATGGTGGAATTTAGACCCAGACAGAGTAGAATGACTTTGTTAATACCTATGAGCATCCAACTGTGACAAGAAAAGAGACATCCTTTAAAAAGACCAAAATCAAACTATAAAAAAAAAAGTGTGAGAAAGACAGAATTTGGAAGTTGAATTCTAATTAGTTAAAGTGGTATGGTTTAGATATAAGGTGTCCCCCAAAAGCTCATGTGTGAGACAACGTAAGAACTTTGAAAGGTGAAATGATTGGGTTCTGAGATCCTCAACCTAAGCAGTGTATTAACCCACTGGTATGGATCACCTGGACAGTAACTACATGCAGGTAGAGTGCGGCTGGAGGAGGTGGGTCACTGGGGGTGTGACTTCAGGGTTTACATCTTTGTCCCCAGTGAGTAGCACTCTCTTTGCTCCCTGGACCTCATGTTTTGAGGTGCTTTCCTCTGCCACATCCCCTACCTTGTTGTTCTGCCTCATCTTGGGCTAGGGCTGTGAAGTCAGCCAACCACAGGCTGTACCTCTGAAACCGTGAGTCAAAATAAACCTTTCTTTCTTTAAATTGTTCTCGTCACATTTGTTCACAGTGATAAAAAAGCAGACTAAAACAAGTGGCTTGGGGAATACTTTAGGCTTTCCACGATTTGTCCTAATGACTCCTAAACACAGGCATACACAACTTCAGGGTAATCAGCCAGCCACTGAGTGCTTGCTAGAGCAAAAGCCAGAGAAAATTAACAGAATCCCAACCATCTATATCATGTCCCCCATGATGTTCAGTATGTGGTGGAAAGTAGTTTAAAATGGCCAGATTATCAGAAATATTTGACTTACAGTGAAATCAAAAGCCATGCATCAAAACGGAACTCAAGATGGCCAATATAAACATGTTGAAAGATGTAAGGAAAAATATAGTAATAATGAGTGAACGTATAGCAAGTCTGAGCAGAGAAGAAAGCATACAAATGAAAAACTCAGACTACACACACTCACTGAAATTTTAAACTCATTGCATGTACTTAACAGCATATTGAAGATGGCAGAAGTCAGTGAGCTTGAAAAGGCAAAACTAGAAAGTTTCCAACCAGGACAATGGAGAAAAAAGGATGAAGAAAATGAAATGCCACCTGCACTCAATGCCTATAGAAAAGCTCACCTGTTTGCCCTATGTATAATTCTTATCCTAAAAATGGAAGAAAAAGAGAATGGCACAAAAATGAAAATGAAAGAAGACACATAGCCAAAAATGTGGTGTAGACATATAAGAAACAAAGAGGGAAATGAAAAGTAAAAAACAAAACAAAAAACCAAAACAACAACAACAACAACAAAATAATTAACAGAAACTCCTGTTGAAAAATGCATCAAACTCTAAACAAAGAAGAGCAGACACACTTGAACTCAGAGAGAAAATGCAACATTTATAGTTATCTAAAGTGAATTAGAACAATCCAGAATCCCTATATGTAGGGAAAAAAACAATTTCAAACTTAGAGTGAAATGAAGACATTTAAGATGAATAAACCAAGAGAAGTTTTTAATAGTCAACTGCACTATAACCAATATCAAAGGATATTTTTTAGATTGACTACAAAAGATGTAAGAGGGAACACTCCGTCTACAATAAAGAATAAAGAACATCTGGCCTAGGCCCTTTGTGCTACTGTTTTGATACATCTCTCATACATTTTTAAACCCCTTCTCAACTATTGCCATTTTGCTTTCAACATTCAGTTGCTTTTTAAGTAAATTGTGTCCAACAAGGAGCCACACCCATGCTTGGTTGAAGTGTGCATTGAAAAATGAGTTACCAAAGCACAGTTAAGTAGAAAGAATAAGTTCTAATGTTTCACAGCACAGTGGGGTACTGTAGTTTATAATGCATATTATATATTTTATAGAGAACTGGAGGAGAGGATTCAAAGGCACCAAACTTAGGGATATGGAAATGTAATTACCCTGGTTTGATCAATCTATGCTATATACATGTGTTGACATACCACAATGAACCCAATATATGCATAGTTATTAGATGTTAATAAAAACTAAACTTCTATAAGCAATAGACAATATACTCATGAAAATTTTTCAATAAAGTTGTCCAAAAGGGAAAATAAGAATTAAATCATAATTGAATACATCTCTACAAAATGGCTAAATTTACAAAGTAACAACATTCAATGTTGGTGAGAGCTTGGGGCAACTAAAACTCTCACATACTGCTGGTGAAATGCAGGATGGAATAGCCATTTGGAAAGTATTTTGAGTTTCTTATGAAGTTAAAATACATTTACCAGAAGATCCAGAAATCCCTCTTTTAGATATTTTTTAAGAGAAATTAAAACTTTAAAGACATGCACACAAAATTTCCTAGCAGTTTATTTATAATAGGTAAAACCTGGATACAATCTAATGTTTGCAAACAGGAGTAAAGATAGACACATTGTCATTTTCATAAAATTGAGTACTACTCAGCATTAAAAAAAACAAAAACAATTGTTAATGAATGTCCTAGCAGAGACTACTATTAAAACTGTTGTGAAGTTATGTATTATTCCATTTATGTGAAGGTCTAGAACAGAGGAAAAAAAAAAAAAAACTAGTCTACTCAGGCAAGTAATTGTGTGATTTATTTACTTACTCCTAAGTAAAGAGCCACACGATCTTTCTGAGGTAATAAAAATGCTTTATTTATTGATTTTGGCAGGATTACAGAAACGTATACATTTTCAAACCATATTATGTGTCTCTTATTGCTTGCAAATTATACCTCAGAAGGTAGTTTTGCAAAAATGAAAAATATTTTGCTCAAAAAGAGAGAGGGCCATTTAATTGAGCATTTATTTCACATATTGTTTGATTTTATAATCAATAGTTATCAAGAGCACATTTATGAGATTTGGAGAAAATGATATTAAAAATTTTATTCTGAGAAATATTGTACGATTATTAAAAATTCAGGAAAATTTCAGAATAATGTAACAGATACATATGAACCAAGTCAACCAAGTGCAACAAGTCCATATTTTACAGTTACTGAGTGCATTATGATCCATTGCATACATTCCAGAGTGTGCTGCAAACATCCTTGAGGATTCATTCTGTCTTCTCAGGGAGATTTCGAGGTCAAACTTGTTTTCATAATAATACCATAATAGCAATAAGTTATTTGCTCCTTTCACTGTGCTCACATTTGCATTGTTACTTCAAAGTAAAGGGGAATAAAACTGCTGTTCCTTAGCACAAATCAAGACAGTACCAAAATGATACCACAGGAATAAAAGACCTCATGGTCAAAGCAAACCAAACAAAATGCTCACACACACACCTTCCCAGCCCCTAACCCCCACTAAACAAAACATTTTTATTTGAGGAATTTTTTGAGGATGCAGGAAAAATATTCATTTTATCCAATTTGGAACTTTGAATGTGTATTGTTAAGCAGTCCGTATCCTGAAACGGACACAGAAGCTTTTCTGCTGGGTACCACCATGGAGGTTTCTTTAAGGACAAGCACTTGCTCTGCTATGTGCACTGTGAGCTGGACAGCCAGCTTTCCTCGTGCCACACTGTTTGTACTTGAAAGAATGATTGACAGTCTAGGGTTATCTAGACTTAAGTGTTTGGTAGATATTTTATTATAAATGAACAGAATAAATATTGTGCCTGAAGGAAGAACTACCATGGTAGAATTCAAGTTTGGGGCAAAAACTAGAATTTTGGAAAAAATTTATTTGCCATTAGTTTGACAACTTCCAATTCTTGAAGACTTTCCCAGTGAGATCAGTGATGTATTAATGGAAGTGAGTTTTTGATATTATGTAGTAAATTGCACCAATAGTTAAAGAATACTCATTGAACTGGTATTTTCCAAGTGAATAATTAATGCATGTTACTAAGCCATACATGGGCTGAACGTGGTGGTGTACGTCTTTAATCCCAGTGACTCAGGAGGCTGAGACAGGCAGACACAAGTTGGAGGCCAGCCTCAGCTATTTAGCAAGGCCCTACGTGACTTAATGAGACCCTGTGTCAAAATTAAAAATAAAAGGGCTTGGATTGTGGCTCAGTGGTAAAGTACCGCTGGGTTCAGTTGCTAGTATTAAAAAAAAAAAAAAGCAATACATGTGTGAAAAATCCAGTCAAGGTACAAGATAGAACCATGGATTTTTATGAAGCAGAGCACAGAAAAATCTTAGATAGTTTCAGATTAAAACTCCAAGTAACTTTTAAGATAACTTTATCACTGTTGAAGTTTTGAGTAATATCAAAGAATATCCACAATTATCTTAAAGAGCCTTTAAATCTTTCTACCATTTCTAACTACATGTTCATATGAAAAATTATGTTCTTTCTGTTATTAATGAATTGAGTACAGAAGCAGATACAGAATTCAAATATCTTTTCCAAAACTAGACATTAAACTCATCTTCAAAACTGTAAAGAAATGGCTTCTCTTGCTATTTAAAAAATTACTTTCAATAGTTATATGTTATTTGTATAACACGGGATGGAGGTATTATTATTTTAAAAGACAATAAATATTTCAAAAAGTTCTGAGTTTTAACTTCTACTATAGAAAATACAGTAGATATAATTCACATAAACAAATATTCTCTGGGGTCCTTAGTATTTTTTTTAGTGTTCATGGGATTAAAACATTTGAGAATTCTTTGAACTGATAACCACTTACTGCAGCTGAATACCAAACTCAGAATTTATATCCAAGCTCAAAAATCATCTATGAAAGTCTGCATGAATACTTTTATGATACATATAATAAAAAGATCAAGTTTTCAGAGAAGATTACAAAAAAGAATATATATTGAGAGGGCTTAAAAGTAAAACAGTAAAAATGTGGCATGGTAATCAAGAGAAGTAATTTTAAAAACCCCTCTACTTAAATTAGGTGGGTGAATATATATTAAAATGATAATGTATGCTAGGTTTCATATGTCACACTATTAGAAAGTGTTCACTGCATACCAGTGCAAACTTTAGCAAATGAGAAGATGCAACAAAGTATAACTTTTATTTCATTTTCCTTTTATAAATGAAAAGATGTGCAGAACTAAAGTTGTCAGCTTTTCATAAGTTATACTATAACTCTTCGGCACTTTCTGTTTGAATGGGATTTATTTATCCTTACTTCTCATATCAAAGAGCTTTGTTTTAGAAGGCTGAAGCTAGATAAATTTCTACATTTTAAATGAAAGTCTTAAAGTAATTTTTCAGAGTGAGACTTGAAAGATTTCAAAGGAAAAACAGAACAAAAGGGGTATTGAACAAGATTTCTTGGTTCTCTCAGATTTTTTTTAAAAAAAATTCTTTCTTTTTTTCCCCCCCATATGTTCCCAGTAATCCAATTTTATGCTGAAAATACAGATGACCATGGACAGCCTAGCTCAGTATTGCCCTCTTCTTACGTTATTATCTATTTCTCACAGTTTATCTGAATGGAAAAACACTATCCTCCTATGACCATGAACTTCAAGCCAAGAATTTCCCAGCGCAGCAGCAACACAGAGGGCCCTTTGGTTATGGAGCAACAGCCCTTCTCAGTCAATAGCTGTAAGATGCTTTAACGTCTCTCAGTGCAATTCCTCATACGGCAGGGCTGGGGTGTGGACAGGGGGTCGCTGACCACCACTTGTGGCCTCTCAGCCATAGCAGTGGACATTTTGCCCACACCAGGCTTGCCTCTCTGCCTGGACACACTCATCTCCTGTATGCCAGGCCCTCTGCAGCTAGACTCGGGTTTCTCCCTGCCATGATACAGGCCACCACACGATAGGATTTCATTACTTCACAACAAAATCATGACATGAAGATTTCTCAGTAGGCGTTGCAAAGGAAGCCGATTTGATGCCATCGTGCATCACATGCCCAGCCCTGCGCCAGGCTCCCTGTCTGGAGTTGTGCGGGGTTGGCCGCTTCGCTCCTGTTGGTATTTTCCGCCTCACCAACAGAATGGAGTCATTAGTGGCTCTTCATCCGCTGCTCCAGGAAATGTGACATTTCCTCTCTGAGCCTCACTTTTGTATCTTACCAATTCAGCTGAATTTGCTTCACTTCAGAGGAAGACAGGCACGTCATGGCTTTTTTTGTAGGAACTGGAGTGGGCAGCTGCTTACCCCAAGGTTGGGCGCTTTCCAGGCAGCCAGTGCAGTTGCTCTGAGACATAAAACACATCATTCAGCTGGTGGCCGGGGTTAGACTATAAAATACAACGAGTCAATAACCGAAATAGCCAATGAAACAAAAGTAAACATTAAAATATATATTTTTATTTACATGTAATTCATAGGGACATCTAGGTATATGTAGGAGAAACAGTTTAATATTGAGGATTAAAACAAAGAAAAGAAAAGACTACCAGAAAGCAAATGCAAATAAACACTCATCAACACAGACTAATTGCTAAGAAATGTTATCAGTCTTCCTCAGACTATTAATTTGCAAAACCAAAAGTGAAACACAAAGATGCCATAGATGGAAAGATTTTGTGGGACATACTGTGACCAAAGACACCACATCTCACCAAATTAGGATTATTGTGTGATGCCATAGACAGGTGTTTTCAGTGATTCAAGGACTTAAGTAGGATACCACTGTTATCACCTCAGGAAAACAACCACCACAGGAGCAAAATACAACACTCATGATTTGCAGAGCTAGGAAATGCAAATGTAGCTTGGATGTAAAGGTAGACATGTTTGTATGTTACTCAATAAGTTTTTTGGAAAATGTTTAAATCGTGAAAGACAAGAAAAACTAGAAAATAAGGAAAAATGAAATAATTGAGACAACATAAAACAACAAAATGAATGTAGTATTTTGTAATTTACTGTAGTTATCATGCTATGCAATAGACCTCTTCAATTTATTCCTCCAATCCAACTATAATTTTCTATCTTCTCCAACAATCCAAATTCAGATACCTGAATGTTTACCAAGAAACATTCTTCAAATAAAATTCTACAGAAAGTTAACATGAAGCATGTATCAGTAAGGCGAGATATTATTAATAGGAGAAATAGGTATGGGTTATATGGAAATTCTCTGTAATATCTTCCAGTTTTTCTCTAAATCTGTAATTGGTTTAAAATCAAAATTTTATTTAGGAAAAACATAAAGCCCCCATATATATTACTTTGTGATTTGCCTTTGTTTTGCATTAAAATATGTTGTGGAATGATTTCTTCCTTTTTTTTTTTTTAGAGAGAGAGAGAGAGAGAGAGAGAGAGAGAGAGAGAATATCTTTTTTTGTAGATGGACACAACACAATGCCTTTATTTTTATGTGGTGCTGAGAATCAAACCGGGTCCCGCCTATGCTAGGCGAGCACTCTACCGCTGAGCCACAATCCCAGCCCAATTTCTTCCCATTTTAACATTTAGATTTATACCACTGTTTGTAATATATGTAGAGAAATTCATTATGAGATGTCAGAACATCTATTCAACAAACTTTTCAGAATTTTATAGCATCTAAGACAATGCTGAGATTAAATATGCTGCACAACCATTTTCCTGGTGTGGTTATCTGGAAGGACATTAATTAAAATATCATTAGCAGTTATGGATGGATAGAAAGGTGAAGGTCATCTTTATTTTTGTGTTTATAATTTTATTAAGTATCTCTTTTATTTTAATATGCATTACTTCTATGATTAGGGCAACTGTGATAAGTATTTTCCTTAGTCATATATAAATATGACTTATTTATGAAAATATATTCATCATACTAATAAAAATGATTCTCCATTGAAAAAGAATATAAGCGAGTGTTTTAGTACTATGTAGAATTGTATCAAATGTACTAAAAAAACAACTAGAAGATGAACCAAACTTGGCAATTGTTATTGGTTTTCTGATTTAACTCTTTTTGTTTTCATGTAGAATACGCAAGCAAAATAATAAACGACTATGTAGAGGAGATCATTTATTTCACATAGTTGATTTAATAAATTTCTCTCTGAAACCTTCTTTCAAGTGTTAAGAACATTGATTAAATTTGATAACATATTAAGACACATATATAGACTGCACAATGGTTGGAGATATCACTCAGTGACATGGTACACATGCTTAGCATGCATGGGACCCGAGGTTCCATCCCAGCACCACACACACACAAATTCATAAAAATCCTTTAAGTTGAAATCATAAAGATCAAATAAGCACATCAATAGCAACACACTTGAGCTGTTTAAATAGCCTATATGTAATGAATAGTTTTAAATACTGCTATTAAGCCAGGAAAAAAAAAACATAAAATACTTTATGTTCAATAAAAAATAGGAGACAGTAAACAAACTTAAGGAAATCACATCAATAATACCTAGTAATAAGAATCCTGTGCAGAAAGTAAACGAGTGTGCTGGTACCTGAAAATGCCATTAAAATACACAATCCTTTGAAGAACATCATTAAGAGAAAAGGATATGAACACAAATTCAAACATTAGCTAAACAGATCACAATACCAGAATATGGAGTATCTAACATGATCAGTGAATACCAATGAGGACATCTTGGTGAAATTACTAACTTTCAGAGATAACTTAATCTAACAAAGTAAACTCAAGAAGTGAAAAATTATCTGAGTAGAAGGACTACATTTTCCATTTTAATCATACTGCTGGTAAAAAAAAAAACAAAACTGGGCTGAGAAGGTTTTTAAGTGAACCTCCACAGACCTGTAAGTCTCCATCTTTTCTGTACTACATTTCCTACTTTAGTTGGCAAAAGTGTAATGCATCTCAGCTTTTTCCCCTTAGTATCATAACACTAATTTTCAAATTGAGAAACTCGTTGTTATGGTTTGAACACTGTGTTCCAAAATGCTGTGTTGAATTTTTAATCCTCAGTACCTCAGGATGTGTCCCTATTTGGAAATTGGAGCATTGAAGATGAAATTACCATAGTTAAATTGAGGTAGTCATACTGGAGTAGTCATCCTTCCTACAATATTACTGGTTTCCTTTTAAAAAACATTTTTATTGATGCATTATAATTATACATAAGAACGGGAATCACTGTAACACAATTTGGTCAGTTTCACTTCTCAGGACCTCCCCTTTCTCTCACTTCCTCCCTTCTCCGACCCCTTCTTGACTCTACTGGTTTCCCTTCTATTTTCATGAGATTCCCCACTCCCCATTTTCTAGCTTCCACATATAAGAAGAAAAAATGTGACCTTGGACTTCTGAGTCTGCCTTTTTTCACTTAACATAATTCTCTTTAGTTCCATCCATTTTCCTGCAAATTACATAATTTTGTTCATTTTTATGGCTGATAAAACTAAGAATGTGTAGAGATACCACATTTTCTTTACCCATTCATTGGCTGATGGCATCTACATTGTTTCCTTAACTTGGCTCTTGTGACTTGCGCTGCTATAAACATGGGTGTGCATGCACCTCTACAGCATGCTGATTTTAATTCTTTTGAATATTTCCTGAGGAGTAATATAACTTGGCTACATGGCACTTCCATTTCCAGTCTTTTGAGGAACACTCTGAACTGTTTTCCATGGTGGTTGAACTATTTTGTAGTCCCAATAGTGTATAAGTATTTCTTTTCTCCCACATCCTCACCTGCATGTATTGTTATTGTATTCCTGGTGATTACCATTTTTATTGGAGTGAGATAAAATCTGTGGTTTTGATTTTCCTTTCCTTGATTGCTAAAGATTAAACATTTTTTTTCATGTATTTTTTGGCCATTTATATTTCTTCTTTTGAGATGTGTCTGTTTAGTTCATTTGCCCATTTATTGGTTGGGTTATTTGGTTTGGGGATGGTAAGTTTTTTAATACTCTGGTTCTTTTTATACTCTAGATATTAATCCTCAGTCACTAGTGTAGTGGAGGCTCTCTAGTCATAATCTTGATCATTTTCTTCACCATGCAGAAGCTTTTTTTGACCTGGTGTGGATCATCCCATTTATTTATTCTTGGTTTTGTTTCTAGAGCTTTAAGATTCTTACGGAGGAGTCATTGCCCGTGCTGACATATTGGAGTATTAACCTCCATTTTTTTTCTGTCATTTGCAGCATTTCTGATCTAATTCCTATGTTTTTTGATCTGCTTTGAGTTGACATTTGGGCAAGGTGCAAGAGAGGGATCTAGTTTCATTCTTCTATATATGGATATCCAGTTTTTCCAGCACCATTCCTTTAAAAGGCTGTCTTTTCTCTAACCTATGGACTGGTGTCCACTAAGAAAAGGGAGATGAGGTGAAGACAGACACAGAGGGAGCGTGTCATTGATGATGGAGGCAGAGACTGGACTTCTGTGGCTGCAAACCACGGAGCACCAAAGATCACTGGTGACACTAGAAGGTAAAAGTATTCTCCTTGAGGGCTCTGAGAGAGCATGACCACCAACACCTCAGTTCTAAATGTCGGCCTCCAGAACTGTCAAGTAACAAACTTCTGCTCTTGTGAGCCACTCTGCTTGCAGTTCTTCTGTTACAGTATCCCCAAGAAATGACTATAGACATCTTTTAAAAGAAAAAAAATAGACCAATTTCATATATCAAGCAAACAAAAATAAAATAAAAGAAAAGCAAGAACAAAGGAAAAGAAACTATCAGATCAAAAAGCAAAAGAAGAATAAGAACACGTACAAGCTAAGTGCATTGCTAAGAAACAGTTTGAGGGTATTTTGAATCTATCTTCCAAGGAACACAGCTCCTTTGAGGTTTTCTGTTATGGAGTGGTCTCATGGCCACTTTGGGAGACATCTTGATCAAGTCTACACACTATACAGGCTGGCAGTGGAGTGCATTTTAACAAAATACCCTTTTGAAACACTTATTAACCTACTTCAAAAAGAAGGGCCTCAACTAGGCAGTCTCTGGCAGAGCATCATAGAAAGCTCCATGCATTTTCAATGTGGATCACAATATTCACCTTAGTGCTCATGCAACTTTATCTGATATTGTGGTTCTAACCCTGTTTTCCTAAATTTGTAAGTAGCTTTACGCAAGATGTTTCTTCATATGTTTATAATGTACTTTATGTGCTTAGTACAGGAAACTTTTATGTATTTTTTCTTTGAAATATTGACATTATTGTTTGTACACACATAGGTATATGGCATATTCTATATTAAAACATAATTCTTTTATGATTTGTGGGTTATTTTATAGATAAGATTTCTGTGATTAATTAAGTTTCCTGTTGACTAAAACCAAACTGTACAAAGAGTCAGGCCACAGGAGCTCCCCCTAATTTCTGTCTTTCTAATTAATGTGCTAGACTGAACCAGTGGTTGCCAAAACCTTTTAACAAGCAAAAGAGGAAAAGAAGACAAATAAATTTATGTCTTATCCTGTTTTAAAAAGGATCTCAGGTGATTTTTAAAAATACATATTACAGTGTTACATTTCTTACATGTAAGAAAAATTTTAAAGGATAAAAGGAATATATTAGTACAAAGGAAAAAATAAAAGCAAGGTTGAAGAGAAATGGATCTGTTAATCCTTAAAAATGTTGTTTACAACAATGTTCTAGGACTCTGTATTTGAAAAAAAAGCATACAATTTATTTTACTTGTGTTTTACTGGCTCTCTGTTTTTATGCTTTTTTCAGTAAGTATCTGGAAACTAGATAAATATGCTGTAAAAATGCATCTTTAAGAGAAATTACATTCTGAATTTATTTAAATCAGAATATATTTTACAACACTTATATTCAGGACTTGAGAAATATTAAACTACAATATTTAGGAATTTATTTTGTATCTTTGAATATTAAATGTTTATTCCATACTGGTTATAAATTTACATACACATTCAAATTCTGGATCTGATTATTATGTATTTTATTGAGTCTTCAATACTTTGTAAATTACTCTCTGTTTTGCAATAATTACTCTTTTAGAACCTAGATTTTTAAAATAAATTTAATATCTTGTTTAAAAAAAAGAAACACTTTGAGAGGAAAAAGTGGGAGAGAGAAACTCAAACACTATGAAGAAGAAAATGAAAATGTTCAAGATATTGGCCAAAAAACTAGAAAGGGCCAACCAAAGTAGAGTTTGCAAATGGACTATCTTCTTCAAAAAGTAAGAGAAAATTAATATAAAATTAATATAATTTTCCTTAATCTAGAGTTAAAATATCTGCTGTTTGGTTCTTTTGTGACTGCAATGTGGCTCCTAACAGTTAACTGCTTATGTCAACATAACCTGGATTGCTAAGCTACAGTAAATATAAAATGTCATAATAATTTTGTTCTTGTAAAAGAAAGTTTTCTATAAATGCTCTATGTGGTATCATTTGGATTTGCTTATTTATTTTGTTTTTTTTTTTTATTTTATTTTATTTTATTTATTTATTTATTTTTTTTTATTGGTTGTTCAAAACATTATAAAGCTCTTGACATATCATATTTCATACATTAGATTCAAGTTGGTTATGAACTCCCAATTTTGCCCCAAATACAGATTGCAGAATCACATCGGTTACACATCCACATTTTTACATAATGCCCTATTAGTAACTGTTGTATTCTGCTACCTTTCCTATCCTCTACCATCCCCCCTCCCTCCCCTCCCATCTTCTCTCTCTACCCCATCCACTGTAATTCATATCTCTCCTTGTTTATTTTCCCATTCCCCTCACAACCTCTTATATGTAATTTTGTATAACAATGAGGGTCTCCCTCCATTACCATGCAATTTCCCTTTTCTCTCCCTTTCCATCCCACCTCATGTATCTGTTTAATGTTAATCTTTTCTTCCTGCTCTTCCTCCCTGCTCTGTTCTTAGTTGCTCTCATTATATCAAAGAAGACATTTGGTATTTGTTTTTTAGGGATTGGCTAGCTTCACTAAGCATAATCTGCTCTAGTGCCATCCATTTCCCTGCAAATTCTATGATTTTGTCATTTTTTAGTGCTGCGTAATACTCCATGGTGTATAAATGCCACATTTTTTTTATCCATTCATCTATTGAAGGGCATCTGGGTTGGTTCCACAGTCTAGCAATTGTGAATTGTGCTGCTATGAACATCGATGTAGCAGTATCCCTGTAGTACGCTCTTTTAAGGTCTTCAGGGAAAAGTCCAAGAAGGGCAATAGCTGGGTCAAATGGTGGTTCCATTCCCAGCTTTCCCAGGAATCTCCATACTGCTTTCCAGATTGGCCACACCAGTTTGCAGTCCCACCAGCAATGTACAAGAGTACCCTTTTCCCCCACATCCTAAAGACCCAGAATAGCAAAAGCAATTCTAAGCAGGAAGTGTGAATCAGGCGGTATAGCGATACCAGACTTAAAACTATATTACAGAGCAATAGTAACAAAAACAGCATGGTACTGGTACCAAAACAGGAGGGTGGACCAATGGTACAGAATAGAGGACACAGAGACTAATCCACAAAGCTACAACTATCTTATATTTGATAAAGGAGCTAAAAGCATGCAATGGAGGGAAGATAGCATCTTCAACAAATGGTGCTGGGAAAACTGGAAATCCATATGCAACAAAATGAAACTGAATCCCCTCCTCTCGCCATGCACAAAAGTTAACTCAAAGTGGATCAAGGAGCTTGATATCAAATCAGAGACTCTGCGTCTGATAGAAGAAAAAGTTGGCTACTATCTACATATTGTAGGGTCGGGCTCCAAATTCCTTAATAGGACACCCATAGCACAAAAGTTGATAACAAAAATCAACAAATGGGACTTACTTAAACTGAAAAGTTTTCTCTCAGCAAGAGAAACAATAAAAGAGGTAAATAGGGAGCCTACATCCTGGGAACAAATCTTTACTCCTCACACTTCAGGTAGAGCCCTAATATCCAGAGTATACAAAGAACTCAAAAAATTAGACAATAAGAAAACAAACAACCCAATCAACAAATGGGCCAAAGACCTGAACAGACACTTCTCAGAGGAGGACACACAGTCAATCAACAAGTACATGAAAAAATGCTCACCATCTCTAGCAGTCAGAGAAATGCAAATCAAAACCACCCTAAGATACCATCTCACTCCAGTAAGATTGGCAGCCATTATGAAGTCAAACAACAACAAGTGCTGGAGAGGTTGCTTATTTATTTTGGAAGGCAGATTGGCCCAGAGAACTGAAAATTTCTGTTTGAGAGAGAGGCTCAGCTCCTAAAGCCTTTTTATCATATGAAATTCAGTTGAAATAAAATGTTTTAAAAATCAAGGAGCAGAGCCTGCAATGAAGCATTTAAAAGGAGACAAAGATTCCCCCTCGACATTTTTATTTAATTATTTAAAATTAACTACATCTTGTAGAAGACCGGATTTCCCAGAAACCTGAGTAGGATACTTGGATGCTAAAACCACCTCCTGGCCCATCCCCTAATGATGTGACCTGAGAGTCCAATGATTGTAAACATTCCTGTGGGCAGAACTACATAACTTGTTAGCACAAGTACACAGATGGTTAGTGATAAAACATTTGACTTCATAAAAAATGTCATCAAAATATAACAAAACCAAGAATTACACAGAGTATACACAGGGTGGCATGCATAGGTATGGAAATGTGTGTGTGTATGTGTTAAATAAACAAAATAACACCAAGAGAAATAAAATAAGTCATGAATCAGATCCTTTTCTAAAAATGTATTGATATAATTAGAAAACAATTCATTTTTTTTAAACAATTTATTTTTACATGCTCATCCACCCCTGGGTCACTAATAGATCAGAGATAGTAAAAATGTAGGAAAAAAATATGGTCTTTGCCTTCTTGGTCTCTGATTCTCTGCATAGGCTCAGATAGAAAGTGTGGTAAAAATGAGGCTACATTTGTTCAATGGTTGAACAGCTGACACGCAACACTCATTTAGGTTCAGGCCCTGGCTGTGCATTTCACAACTATGTTCTTCATAATCTTCACAACAGCCCATTTTACAGTTGGTAACGATGAAATCACAGGAGTGTGTGTGTGTGTGTGTGTGTGTGTGCACATGCTAGTTGTCAACTGATTGCCTCTCAGCTTCAAATACAGTGTTTTCTGCCTACTCCGTGATGAAGGGCCCACTTCCTTGAAGCATTTCTCCTTTGTGGTTGAGCATTAATTTTTCTTCTTAGAAGGTGCTGGCAGGACTTGGCAGGTGGAAGGAGCTGGTCTTGTTGGTACCTATAGATATATGCTTGGTCTTCAGCATAGGTGGGGAGACGTCTGGTGTGACTGTGCCCAGGTTATCGTCCTTCAGTAACTTCATAGCCCCAACTCAGCCCAGTGGGCCCCTCCTGGATCCTTCTCTAGACACATAACCTGCATGTGCACTTCCTCTATCTGTCCATGACCTTGGGCTCATCAACGTGTCAAAAACCTGCCCTCTGCTTGCCTCTGCTTGACCAGCTACTACAGACCAGCTCTGGCTGAGACAAACCAATTATCCAGTGACTGTAATTGCACCTTCTCCAAGAAAGCCTGATTCCTGACAAGGGAAAAGGGACTCCTTGCCAGATTTTCCTTCTGTGGGTTATCTTCCTGAGCCTCTTGCATGCTAGACGGAGTTCTCTTGCATTTTATAGTTACTCTTTTATCATAGTTTAATAACTTTTAAAATTAAATTATTTATGTATTCTACTTTGTTATAAATGATGTCAGAGTGCAATTCACTTCATATTACACATATGGAGCACAATTTTTTAAGTCACTGATGGTACACAATGTATTTTCACACCATTTGTGTCTTCATAGGTGTTCTTAGGGTAATGATGGTTAACTCATTCCACCATCATTCCTACCCCCAGTTTAATAACTTTTTATATTTCACCTTACCTTTTAAACCCGTGGTCTGGTTTCTGTACCCTGATTGGACTCAGAATGGCCTTGCAAATGGCTTGGTTTGGGTATAATTTTAATGGACTGTGTGATAACCACTGGGAGGCATGACCTTAACCACAGGACTTTAAAGTTAGACACAATAATGGCCACAGTAGAAAATAAGTTATTACAGGAGCTGTTTCAGATTATGTAACTCTTGAGGTTTGTTTTCTTCTGCTCCTCTTATCCCTGATTTCAGGCAGCTCCATACTATTCTCAGCTATCAGGAATTTCAATTTCTGCTTCCTAATATTTCCAATCCTAAATACTGTGTCCAGGATCCCTGGGGGAAGAATGACACTGTGCAATGAAGAATCTTCCAGGACCCTTCTAGTACTATTTCACTATGAGTAGTGCATGCTGTTTTGGTAGAGCATCTAGGTGATATTTTCACCTAGATGACATTTGAGAACTAGTTGAGGCTGGGGTGCAGCTCAGTGGTAGAGTGCTGGCCTAGCATGTGCAAAGTTCATGGTTTGATCCCAGCACCCCACTCCCCACAACACACGAAAAATAAAAGAACTAGTTGAATATGAGCCCTGATTATTTACAATGCTCTCTCTGTAGAGAAGTATATTAATTTGGAAGAAGCAACAAGAAAGAAACTGAGGTTTAAATTTATCTAAATAAACCTCAAATATGTGATCGATGATATACAAGAGAGCTTAATGAGCAGTAAATTGAAGAAAATGAAACATCTGCCCAGACAAACAAAAATCTTCTCTTATTGCTGTTTTGAATTAAAAGGCATATTGATGTTTCTTAAAATTTAGTTTTTATAAATTTTCTGAAAAACCAATGTGTTTTTCAGTATAAGGTCATTACCTAGCTCACAAGAACACAGCAAACCCTAATCTGTACAATAGATTCTTTCTTTATTGTTCTGGAAACCACAAACATCCAGTCCTTATCAAGTAGAATTCAGGAATGTATGAGAAGAAGAAGCTATTTTCTCATGTAAGCTATGTCATATTTCTATTGTCTGATAGAGAAAAATTGACTCGTAACAGAATAGTAATTGGAGATTTGCCACTATTAATTCAGATATCCCTTTGTCTAAAGTGGGAAAGTATGAAATAATTGATTGCATCATCAAAAATAAGATTCACAGTCATCCATTTTTATATGTGATGAGATGAGTGAGGGTCAGAAAGCTGACTTATAGGAAGTAGATCGTTAATGACACAACTGTTTCTAAGGAAGGACCACATCCATCTCACCTCTTCCAATATTTAGGTATTGCCCACTGAAGGAACTGAAGATTCCTGTAAGAAAAAAAAAAAAAACAACAACAACAACAGGTATTTTCTATTTGTGAGAAAATGTTTTCACTATCTATTTCAGTTGAATTAAAGGCCCCTCTGCCACTAATGTATAATTACCAATAAATCATATGCCCAGAAATAAAATGTGTATTTTAAATACCATCTATCACAAAAGCATTGTTTCAGAAGTTAAGATTCTTGCTATCAGCAATGAACATGTTTTAGGAATAGACTGCTTCCCCCATGCTCTGCACTATTAACTCGTGCACATTATTTTGTGGAATTGTGTAAATGTTATTTATTTGTCACCTTGTAAATATGGCATTCCCAGAAGTTCAGTCTGAGAGCTATCGGTCTTGCCACATTAGAGTGATCAACAGTTTCTGCTACTTCTTGTCCTCCTGCTCTATCCAAGTGCATTACCAAAGGGCGATATGCTCCATTTGTGAATATCTCCACTTCTACAAGCCATTAGCCATAGAAAAGTGGTTAGATTCTTACAGTCGTCCCATTTACTCACTTCGTAGATTTTTAGGTCCCTGCAAACATCAACAGTTTCCCTTATGTAACAGTAATTGTAAAGTTTATAGAGACAGGACTTTTTGCTATTGCTGACTTCTGAGAGTTGCCAATTTTTCCAGCCTTTCTGGTGCTCTTACATTAAGGTAAACAGTTTGGGCATTTGCAGTGACTGAAATCCACAGAAAAAGTAAATGCTTAGTTTCATGTGAGTCAGAAACTCTGACCAACCATTCTTATGTACATAGCCATTTCTTTTCCATTACACAATTACGGGACAAGGACATTGGCAATAAGGTCCCCTTTAAGAATGAGTGCATTAAAGTGCTTTGGGATGAAGCAAATTGGGATTTTAATTCAACCTCTGCCATTTACTATCTTTGTGAATAGTCTCATCTTTGAGCATCATTTAAACTGGAGGAAAATGGCGCTATTCTTGCAGGGTTGTTTTGAAGGCTAAATGAAATCATATGGTCCATGAAAAATATGCTTCTTCAAGTGGAGATGACAAATTAGACCATGCACATCTGATTCAGTGTCATCAAGAATGATGTATTTATCTTGTCCCTCTAGCAATGAACTTGAACCAGTCATCACAAGCCAGGTCCCCTGTTTTACATTGGTTGACACATATGTACTTACAATATTGTAGTAATTGCTATAATAAGAATAAGGAGAATAAGAATGGAAACTGAGATCCTACTGTGTGTCAGGCATTGCCAAAGTCTTTCTATCAAGAGAGTACTTGTAAGGAACTTCCATGACTCTGCTATAAAGCAGCAGTGTTGACAGTTAATATGATTTACTATCAAGGTAACTGCATCTATTTATGAAGAATAGCCACTTTTCATTTCCCTATAGTCGTCAGCTTGATGTCACATGGTATATTTCCAGGGAATACCCTGAGAACATTCATGGGAGGTGGAAAGTTTTCAAGTTGTGTTCTCTTCTCCTCTAGAAAACATTGCAATGGAGAAAACTGTAGAGTAATTCAAACATCTATGACAATAACGGGTGTGCATAACTACCTGGTGGAGTTGAGTAGCATCAGAGTGACACTTCTGTCTCCGAACGTTTGGGGACATTTTCACTGTCCATCTTGCCTTTGAATATCACATTTGTGTCTGAGGCATACATTCAAATATAATGATTATCATGCTGTGTCAATTAAAGTAGAATGGCTTTTTTGAGGGAGAAAATAAATACAAAACCTCATACGTTTTCCAATTGAATCATAAGAAGGTATACAAATTTACATTTCTTCCATATTGAATTTTGTCTTTCCATTTCTAATAAAAAAGAGAATCCTACTACATAAGGCAGACTGTCTTCATTGAATGACCTTTATTATAATCATTATTTAAATAATTGATGATTTGGTTTTTATTATTGTTGTATATGTTCATTAGAAAGTGAAAGAGTCAGCACCAATGTCTTCAGTCAGCCTTAACACTGGGCTGAAGTGCATCCTCTGACATTACAAATAATAAAAATATGAATAAAATATTGAAAACTACTTAAAACATATAGCTGAGTCCAAAAGGAAAAAAAAACTTAAAGTGCTCTCAATAAATATGACATTCAAAGTCACAACAGAAGATGAGAGTGGATGATGCTGTACCCCAGAAAGTGGGAGGAGTGGGGACAGGACTAGAGAAGCAAGCCCTAGATGCTTGGAGCAGAGATTCAGACTCTCATGGGGTCTTGGACCTGTTAGGTCTAGAACTGGGTCCAAGAATTCTAAATAAAGACATAAAGCCAGGACCTTGAGTGGCTGCCTCTTCCCTGAAAGCTAAACTGGAAGAATATCTTCCCACTAGCCCAGAGAAGCCAAAAAGAAGCTGGCGCTCCACCTGAGGTACAGGCTGGCACTGAGGACGGGGTGCCTTTTAAAATTGAAAACTCTAAAAAAAAATGTGACCCATGTGAGTGGCTTTCAAATTCACATTATGTGGTAAACCAAACCAAAAAGATAAAAATAGTCCCTTTGTATTCTAAAATCTATGAGACCTGGCAATAGATATAAACAGTAAGCCATGTTTAGTTATACACCTCAAATTTAGGGCATATAAGAGTCTCATAAAGGAAAAAAATTCACAAAAGTTGAGGTCAGTGTAAAGTCATCATAAGCACAAGACAAAATAAGGCACTAGAAAACAAAGAAGATGCACAAATATGAGCATTTTTATTTTCTGTATTAGAAATGATGATGAAATCTTAAAAAGACTGTCATCTGTAATCTTAGGAAGATTAATAGATGAAAACAGATGCCACAAAATAAAGTACAGGTCCACTTAAAAAAGAGCCTTTGCATTTCAGAATTGTGATATGAAAAGTCTCATTAAATATAAGTCCATAATTCAAACTTACAAAATAACTCATCATGAATGAGTTAGCAGAAACTAAAAATGCCAAAAATTGAACTGGAAGAACTGCAGATAAGGTGAATGTTATAAATTCAACAAGAGGGGAAATATAAAATATGAGAAGGCAACTGATAAAACTTAAAAAGAAGGCCAATGTAATGACCAGAGTACATATTAGATTTGGATTGCTGAACGGAGGGGTAAATTCAACATGACCTAATAAGATCACTAGCCTCTAGCATTGAAATGAAGTGAAAGTGAAGACATAAAATCGAAAGCAAAAATAAAAATGAAAGGTAAAGACATAGAAATAAGTGGTAACCTATACCTAATTGAAATTTAAAAGACAAAAATATGTACAATATGTGATGTTATGAAGTATCCACTCTAACTAAACGACATATGCATTACCTCACATAGTTATTTTTGTGGTGAGAACAAATAAATAAGTAAATAAATAAATAAACAAAAGGAGAAAGAAATAAGTCACATTTAGATAAGCAATGATACAACTATAAAAATAAAGACAAAACCATTCAATAATAATATTACTTTGACTAATGAATAGAAAAACTTGGCATAATATTTTTTAAAAAGAAATATTATACTTGAACAACACTATGACTCAACAAGACCTAACAGACATCTGTAGAAAAATCCATCCAATGACAACAGAATATATATTTTTCTCAAATGCATAATTGTGAACATTCTCCAAGATAGACCATATCTTTAACCATAATCAGCATTAATAAAAATATTGAGTTATATGTTCTGTGCTGTTCAGGAGGCCAAAGCAGGAGAATCACAAGGCCAGTCTTGTCAACTTAGTAAGACCCCCCTTTCAAAATAAAATAAAAAAGTTCTGGGGATGTAGCTCAGTGGTAGAGTACCACTCTGTTCAATATCCAGTAACACACACACACACACACACACACACACACACCCTGCATATTCTGTGACCACAGTGGAATGAAATTAAAAGTAGCAGAATAAACTTCTCAGATTGACAAATAATTGAAAATTAAACAACACATTTATAAATAGCCACTGGATAAAAGAAAAAAATCACAAGGGGAATTAGAAAACATATTGAAATGGGTGAAGCTAAATCAGACCTGCCAAGACTTAAGGAATGCAGCTAAGGTAGTACTTAAAGGTAAATTCATAGCTCTTGACATCTATAGTACAAAGAAGAAAGATTTCAAATCAATAACCAGAATTTTATACTAATTTTATACTAAGTAACAATAAATTGAAGCATAGAGAAGGAAGGAAATAACATAGATTAGGTAAGAAATGAGTGAAATACAGAATAAAGAATAAAATGCAATAAAGAAAGTTAATGAATCCACCAAATTAACAAAATCAATAGATCTTTAGGTCAATTGAGTAAGGGGGAAAAAAGAGATGACTCAACCTATTAAAATCAAGAATGAAATGGAGACTATCATGGCAGATATACAGACAAAAAGGATTAAAAAGAAATATGATTAATAACTATATGCTAACAAATTTAATAACAGATAAAAGTGAACACAGAAAGACAAAAAAAAACTGCCCAAACTAACCTCTCCCAAAATTAAAATTGAGATGTTCAGCATATAGATTGAATTGGTTATCAAAAAACCTTCCCACAACGAAAATACAACTAATTTCACTGGTGAATTCTACTAAACTTTTACGGAATTACTAATAGTAATCTTTCATAAATTCCTCCAAGTAATAGAAGAAGGGAGACTTCTCCTTTCTTAAGACAGTATTCTTTCAATACTAAAATTAGCATAAAAGATATCAAAAGAACAAAACAGTCCAGTACCACTTAAAAGTGCTAACCCAAAAATTCTCAACAAAATAAGAGCAAATTGAATCCAGTAGTATACGAAAAATGATCATATACCTTGACAAACTAGGATGTTTGCCAAGAGATGATGGTTGGTATAACGTATGAAAATCCAAAAATTAGCACACCTTACAAAACCATTTCAATAGACACAGATAAAGCCTTTGACAAAATCTAGCACTTCTTCACAATAAAAATGCTTGGCAAACTGAGTATAGACAGGAAATTTGTCAAGCCAATAATAATCATGCATAAACCCCCCACAGTCAATATTACATTAAACGGTGAAAGACTTAAAAGTTTTCACTCTGGATCAGGAGCAAAACCAAGATGTTTGCTCTCCTGCTTGTATTTATTTTGTTTTTATTTTATTTTTTTAATTTTTATTGTTGGTTGTTCAAAACATTACATAGTTCTTGATATATCATATTTCACACTTTGATTCAAGTGGGTTATGAACTCCCATTTTTACCCCGTATACAGATTGCAGAATCACATCAGTTACACATCCAATGATTTACATATTGCCATACTAGTGTCTGTTGTATTCTGCTGCCTTTCCTATCCTCTACTGTCCCCCCTCCCCTCCCCTCCCCTCCCCTCTTCTCTCTCTACCCCCTCTACTGTCATTCATTTCTCCCCCTTGTATTATTTTTCCCTTTCCCCTCACTTCTTGTATGTAATTTTGTATAACCCTGAGGGTCTCCTTCCATTTCCATGCACTTTCCCTTCTCTCTCCCTTTCCCTCCCACCTCTCATCTCTGTTTAATCTTCTTCTCATGCTCTTCGTCCCTACTCTGTTCTTAGTTACTCTCCTTATATCAAAGAAGACATTTGGCATTTGTTTTTTAGGGATTGACTAGCTTCACTTAGCATAATCTGCTCTAATGCCATCCATTTCCCTGCAAATTCTATGATTTTGTAATTTTTTAATGCAGAGTAATACTCCATTGTGTATAGATGCCACTTGAAGGGTCTAGTCAGGGCAATTTGACAGGAAATAATAAATACAGAATGAAAAGGAGGATGCAAAACTATCGCTATTTTCAAATCATAAGAAATTATCTTGTACATAAAAAATAGGAGCACACAAACCTATTAGAGCTGACAAATAGTTCAGCAAAGCAGCAGAATATAACATCAAAATAGAGAAATAAATCGTGTTTCTATACCTAGAAATGAATACTCTTAAAACAAAATGACAACATGAATCAACTTACAACTGTATTAAAAAGATGTCTTAATATAAACAGAGAAGAGCAAGATTTAACAGAATAAGAGCAAGATTTTACATTGGAAATTATAAAACTCTTTTAAAAATGGAAAAAGACTGAAATACATGGGAAAAATATTCCATTTTCATAGATTGGAAGACTTGGTATTGATAGGATGGCAATATTCCCCAAGAATGTTGCATACAGATTTAATGCTATCCTTATGAAGATTCCAGCTGGACTTTGTTTGTTTGCACAAATTAGCAATCAGATCCTAAAATTAACATAGAAAGGCAAGCTATAGTAATCAAGGCAGCCTGGTACTCGCATAGAAATAGACACATAGATCAGTGAAATAAAATTGTAAGCCCAAAGACAAACACTCAGATTTATGGTTGATTTTCAAAAACAATGCTTTGGTAACTAAATGGAGAAAAATGTCCTTTTCTTCAACAAATGATGCTGAAACAACTGAATATCCATGCAAAAGAATAAAGCTGGATGCCTGCTTTTCACTATATTGTAGACCTAATTATAAGAGCTAAAACTCTTAGAATAAAACTTTGAAGTGATTTTTATGACTCTTGAGGTAGGCAATGTTCTCTTAGGGGTGATATCAAAATCAAGAGAAGCACAAGGAAAAACAGGTAAATAGAATTTCATTAAAATTTAAAAGTTGTATACTTCAAAGTATTATCAAGTAATGTGGAAAAACTATTTTAATATATATGTAGTGAGTATGTGATTGTTTTGATGTTCTCTGTACTTTTACTGTTTTTTGAAATCTTTCGTGGTTAAAAATAAATATCTGAAAACTTTTTTGAAAGTCAAAAATAAATACTGAAAATTAACACATGCTTCTGGTACTATCAAGAAGTGATTAAGCATAATAGACATTTTGCTAAGTTTAGCACATAACTCAAGGGTTTTTTTCAGCTCTGAGAAGTCAGTTTAAAAGTGAAATGAATAGACTAAAAAAAAGTTTATTGTCCTAAGATGCTCTTAAAATTGTGGGGAACCAAATATCTTTTAAATTGCAATGTCTACAGTAATATTTATTTCTTCTATTATATATATGTATACACACATATGATTTAATTTCAAATTTATATGTTTACTAAATTTGTGGATCTGAGCTTATGAAGTCAAAGTCATCATTTTGCATTTTATATCCAGTAGGACATGTACTTATTCAGGATGCATATGTGGCCATTATAGGAAAATAATTTTGCAATTATAAATAGAAGTTATCACTGCTATTTACTGAATGAGTACTATTCATTAGTAATTCAATAGCCAATATATTAAAACTAAAGAATTTTTTAAAACTGTAACATCTATAGCATCTAGAGCAGTTAATAACATCATAACTGATTACTAATTAATTTTATTGGTAAATGAGTGAATGAAAACACTTTAATTAGTGGTAAACTATTACATTTAATATTCAGAATAATCTTTAACAAATTTATGAATTTCAGTGAGGTTAGTGAGTTTTTCTGTTTTATCCAAATTCACAGTGAACTTCTGTCTCTTTTGAGTAGTTGAGAAGTCCTCCAATGCAGGGCCAAATATCCCTTCCCCCAAAAAACAAGTGATACTGTGGGTGAGTCAGCCCCAAAAGCTTGATTGGGCTGTTTTACTAGTAGGTAAGCATTGCACCTCCAAAAGTGTTGAGGTGGGTTCTCCTACTTCTGTCCTATGAATTAGTGGTAGGAAAACTGAGGGATTTCCTCTTTTGGAAAGGTCCATACTTATTTCTGTATCCTCTTTTCTCTTCTCAGTTAATAGAAAACAAAACACACAAGGGTGACTCCACTTCTATTGGCTGATTTCTGGGAAAAGGTCTTCCATGGGAACTCTTGGTTATATGAGCCTGGGGGCAAGTGGGGCCCTGTGACATACAGTGACGTGTCTCAAGTTCACTATGAATTTCAAAGTTACCCTGCTACAGGACATCTGCTAAATGACTTTCAAATGTGTTTATTTTCGGAGAATTTCATTAGGTTAGAAATTGTTCTTCCTGTTCGTGTTTGATATTGTACTTAAAGTAAGTGTGTGAACCACAGATTTCATTGTTCTCTGTGGTTTGTCTAATGAGGAAAGAACAAATTTGTGGAGCTGTTTAATCTTATTAGACAGAGTTCTTTTAAATTGGAAAGCAGAAGACCATTTCATGCAATGTCAAGGGACAGAAAAGAAATTCTGGAAAAACAAAAGAGAAGATCCCTGAGATGACTTTGTCAGATGTCATTATTTTCAACAAAGCTGGAATGGGTGAGCAGCTGTGTTAAGGTTTTGTATCACTCACTGTTCATGGAAGAGCTCTAAATGATTTATAGGCACTGTTGTTGCTTTTTTGTTTTTGCCACAGGGAGGAAACAATTGCTTGGCAAATCCAAAAATCTTTTTCATATATCAAAATAATTTAAAGGAGAAATCTACACAAAACAATGTGTGCTTGTGTTCCAAGTTGAGATTCTCATCAAGTTGTTTTGCTCATCAAGAGTTTTATTATCTCTGACTCTGACAAGTTCATCATAAAATAACAATTTTATTATTTTTCTCCTTCTCAAAAGCATTCAATGATTTCCCCTCTGTTTTTTAGCCTTTGAGTCAAAACACTTTCTACAGCCTGGACCATAACTTTTCTAGTGAAACAAAGGTCCCACTAGCAATTTCTGGCCTGATTCTTCATGTACCTTGCATAAGTTTATTTTCCAAATGATATTTTCTAGTTTGCATTACCTCCCTGGCCCCCCAGCCCCTCATCATTAAGAATTGGCATTGCTTAGATGTCTTGGCTCTTTTTGCTTTTTAGTTTTACAGTTTGCAAAATGAAATTAACATTTGCTTTTCCAATGTGTTATTTCTTTTCTTTTAAAGACACAAGACAGACGGCTGCAGATCTCACTCAAGAACAAAATGTACCAAGCACATTTACATTTCTTTCTTCTTTTTTGTTTTAAAAAAGTCCAACATGATAGTAAGAACAAATGAAAACAATGAGCATGAAAACTCTACAATAAAGCATTTTTGAAGTGTAAGTTATAATCACTGGCTATCATTCCAATCCTAGTCAAACCCGCCTTGCCTGGTAATTTTTCTTGTTTACTTCTTGTCATATCAAGGACAGCAATGACGAATATTTCTAGGCCACTTCCTACACACCAGACTCCATTCTAGCTGTTTCAGGATTTAAAATATTTTAACTTAATTTATTTAATCCCCTCACCATCCTTAGAGGTATATTGTGTTATCATCCCCAAAGTACAGTTTAGGGATCTGGGTCACAAAGAGGTCGGTCATTTTCCTGAGGTCATATAACTACTAAATGATGGGGAAGAAATTGGAATCCTGGCCATCTAACAGCATGCCTTATTCAGATCTCTAACTCAGATCTGCACTCAAACACAAGATACAGTTAAAAGTATGGTGTGGCTATTGTTATTTAATCTCCCTAGTAAGTTTATAAAATATTGAGAAGAAAATCTCTTCTTGTATTTCTTATGTAACCCACACAGTCGAATGTGTAGTATATATTCATCAGTTACTTGATAAACTCAACTAAATCAGGAAAAGATTCAATCTGAGGTTGGATCCCTGGAAAAAAGACTATAAAACAGAAATATGATAGTTGCTGGGGCGGGGGGCTGGGAGGATGGCATCTATGAAGGAGTGAAGGAAAGAGGAGTGGGCAGACGCAGAGGACTAACAGTAATGTGGTCACAATAAAAGTCTCAGCAGAGGCCAAGGGGACTCAGAGTCGTCCCAACTGGGGCAATGTGGCTAGCACTCTGTATTCCTGCGCCTACCAGTCATTTATATGGGCTCCCCCAACCCCTAGACTCAAGAAGTGTGTGACCTCGAACAAGGCAGTTCTCTATGCCCCAAGTGACTCAGCTATGAGTCATTAGCTATTACAAATGGATACATGTATTGAAACATCACATATTAACTATAAATATGTTCAATTTTTATGTATTACTTAAACATTTTAAGTTAATTTTGAAATCAAACAAAAAGCCAGAGCAATAATCAGAAAAAAAATAATCTCTCAATTTGGGAATAAAAAAAGTCTGTAAATTAGAAATAATTATAAATAAGTTTATGCATTTTGAGGAGCTCAAATCAGGTACTCCGATATTTCCTGAAACCTGTAAAGGTAGATAAGAGTTTCAAAGGGCTGGGTGCAGTGGTACACAGGTCTGTATTCCCAGTGGCTGAGGAGCCTGAGGCAGGATGATTGAAAGTTCAAAGCTAAGCTTGGCAACTTCACATGGCCCAAAGCAACTCAGCAAGACCCTGTTTCTAAATAAAACATAAAATAGGATGGGGATGTGGCTCAATGGTTGAATGCCGCTGGGAACCAAAAATAAATAAATAAATAAATAGAAATAAAAAAATAAAAAATTGACAGTTTAACAGGAGACACAGACTGTGGCATGCAAAGGAGGAACAGGAGAGAGCACTGGACTGTATCACACACCTGCTACATACCCAATGCTTACATGTAGGTGAATGGATTTAGTCTTCATAATGACCTTGGGAAGAGAGTGTAGCCCATATTTGGGGGATGAAAAGTGCTCTAGGAAAGTTTTCAAATATCACACAGTGTATGTGTGTTAGTCAGCTATTCGTTGCTGTGACAAATGCCCCCAAGCAACTTAGAGGAGGAAAGATTCATTTTGCCTCATGTTTTCAGAGGTTCAGTCCATAGTAGACTGGCTACATTGATTTTGGCCTAAGGTGAGTCAGAACATCATGGTGGAAGGGGATGGAAGAAGAAACTGCTCAGCTCATGGTAGCCAGAGAGCAGGGGAGAGAGTAAGGAACCGGAGACAAGACAGTCCCCAAGAGCATGCCACCAAGTACCCACTGCTTCTTTAGGTCCTACCACCCACACTGTTCATGACCTCCCAATAGTTCATTTAAATTATGAGTCCCTCAATGGATTAATCCACTAATGAGTTTAGTACCCTCATGATTCAATAACTTCTCAAAAGCCCTACCTCTGAACTTTGCTGCATTGGAGACCAAGCCTCCAACACATGAGTTTTTGGAGTATACTTTATGTCCAAACCATAACACTATGAGTGTTCAGGAAGGATTGCAATAAATCACTGAGTCAATCTTAAAGCAGGAGACAGAAACTTTCTTCACCACTTGGCAGTCTGGATCCACCAGCTGGCGGGCCAAGGGGTAGGCTACAAGACTATACCCTTTGACCCCCCTGCCCCAGGATTTGAGTATACTTTTTATAGTCCAAAACCATATTAAAGCATAAGTGGCTGTTGCTATGATTCAAAACCGTGAACAAACATTATGAGATCTAAAATCATAAGCAGAAAAGAGAGTGGGTCTAAAGGTCCCTAGTTGAGTGCAAGTTAAAGAATGGTTGGTAACATCTAGACAATCAATCTCTGACAGGGTACACTGTCCAAGAAAAACAGGAACCAAAGAGAGAACACTTTTACATTGTATAAGAATTGTCATTTTGTGTTGCCAAACATGTTATTTCATTCTGTAGATGGGTACAGAGGTGGGGCTTTCCCTGGGAGAAGCATTTCTTACATGATGTGGAATCTCAGGGCAAAATGGAGTCTGTTTGGTCCTTGCCCACATAGCCTGGCCCATAACATGAGTAGTTTAAGTGAGGTTAGAATTTATTTCTGAGTCCTAAGCCTTCCCCTTTCAAGGATTCTGAGATTGTATGTAGAGGATACTAAAATTATATTGAAGATATATAGCTTTATGATAAGAAGGGATTATCATACATCTTGGTTGACTAAGATGGTTTAAGCCTATTGCAATTTTTAATTGAAGTGTTTAAATACAAGGTTACATATTTGTCTTACATAAGGAGGACCATCTCAGATAAAGGCCAGAGTGAGAAGCCACTCACCTTGTGGAGAAGGAAAAAGAAAAGGAAGGATGATTCAATTTCAGTAAAGAACAGGAATTTGTAGGTCACAGGTGCCAAAGGCTTGGGAGTGGATGTGAATTTATGCTGAATATAAACAGTTTGGTTGAATTTTGATTTAAGGAAAAGGAATGCCTGCATCAAAAAATGAGTTTTAGGGGCTGGAGTTGTGGCTCAGGGGTAGAGCCCTTCTCTACCATGTGTGAGACACTGGGTTCAATCCTCAGCACCACATAAAAATAAAACAAAGATATTGTGTCCACCTATGACTAAAAAATAAATATATTTTTTTTAAAATGAGTGTTAGGGACAAATTGGGTATTTCTGGATGTTGATAAAAAAGGACTTATCTTATTGATCCTCAAATCACTGACCAATCTTATCTAAATCCTTTCTAAGTTTGATCTCAATAAACCAGCACACATTTCACTAGAACTAAAATACTTTACTCACTATAAATCTTACATCCTAATTTTATTGTTTTCTACAATTTTTACTTATTTTTTAATTAACTGATATAATTGTATAGATTTATTGTCTACAACATGATGTTTTAAAACATGTATACACAGAGAAGTAGTGAAATCAAGCTAACTAACATTTGCATTTTCTTGTTTTCTTATCACTTTCACCTTAAAAAGGCAAACTGTGGAAGCAGAGGATAGAGTGGAGGTGACCAGGGGCTGGGGCGGGGGCGAGGGAGAGATTGGAACATTGTTAGTCAAAAGGCATAAAGTGTCAGACAGGAAGAATGTATGAATAGATCATTTTATAATATGATGATTAGAGTTAATAATAATGTATTGGGTTCTTGAAAATCTCTGAGAGTAGATTTCAAGTTCTCTAACAATGACAAAAAAAAATCATATTAATGATATCATTGTGTTGCCAAAAAATAAAAATCCATGCATTAGTATTATATTAATTTGATTAGATGCCAATAACATATTAACATAATTGTAAAATGTTAATCTCTAGAATATTTTAAGAGGGAAAAAATCCAGTATTGTGAATATAGAATAGTTAAAAATACTTTCTTACTTGGTCTGGCGAACTGTGAGAGAAAGTGAATCTGCTGCTGAGTTCTTTTCTTGAATTTCTTCCTCTGTAGGCTTCCTGCCTCAGATTGTAAGTACAATAGCGCCCTCTATGCCTCATTTTCTTCACAGAATTCCTGTATATGAAAAAGAAGGCAAAATGTTCTAGGATTCTTATTTTATGTCCTCTACATAAAATATCAAGAAAAATTTAGTCATATATTATTTTCATCTAACACTCACAGTTATAATTTTCTTTTTACTTTAAAAAAATAACTATATATTTTGGCCTTTAAAGAAGATACATATTCAGGATAAGATTCTAGAAAAAAATTAAGGCTTATACATTTCATTAAAATATTATTTATGATATATTCAAAACTGCATTTGAATTGTCAGAAATTTTGGAATCTATTCTTAAAAATATGATCAATTTTTAAAATGTGATCTCTAAAGTCTGACACCTCTTGAAACTAATGGAAGTGGATTTTCAGAAGGCCTTCTTTGTTGTTAAAATCTGTCTTTGAGATCAAGTAACTCTCAAGTTGCCACCTGTTGTCATTAGTATTCTCCATGTAAATATCTTGGTATATTTAGAAACAACACTCTTGTACAAATGATTTAACCAGAGTGACAGCAATTTCATTTGACAGGCTTCATTTTAATCAACGAATTGCTTCTGTCAGCTTGATTCTTAAGGATTTTGATGCATTATGAAATGAGATATTAAGCAGGACCGATTCAGTTAGTTCTGAACTTGGTACATTGCCACTTGGCCCCCAGCTACCTGAATCCACAGAGTTTTCATTTAATGTGGAATTTTTTCATGAGTGGAGATACCGTTTTCATAGCTAAACTTGATGAGTCCTATAGAAGCTTCAAAAATTTAAATGTCTTTAAGAATAGGCAGAACTAACATCATCAAAATGGCGATATTACCAAAAGTTCTCTATAGGCTTAATGCAATGCCAATCAAAATCCCAACGGCATTTCTTGTAGAAATAGAGAAAGCAATCATGAAATTCATATGGAAAAATAAAAGACCCAGAATAGCAAAAACAATGCTAAGCAGGAAGTGTGAATCAGGCGGTATAGCGATACCAGACTTCAAACTATACTACAGAGCAATAGTAACAAAAACAGCATGGTACTGGTACCAAAACAGGCGGGTGGACCAATGGTACAGAATAGAGGACACAGAAACCAATCCACAAAACTACAACTACCTTATATTTGATAAAGGGGCTAAAAGCATGCAATGGAGGAAGGATAGCATCTTCAACAAATGGTGCTGGGAAAACTGGAAATCCATATGCAACAAAATGAAACTGAATCCCTTTCTCTCGCCATGCACAAAAGTTAATTCAAAATGGATCAAGGAGCTTGATATCAAATCAGAGACATGCCGTCTGATAGAAGAAAAAGTTGGCTACGATCTACAGTCGGTGGGGTCGGGCTCCAAATTCCTCAATAGGACACCCATAGCACAAAAGTTAATAACTAGAATCAACAAATGGGACTTACTCAAACTAAAAAGTTTTTTCTCAGCAAAAGATACAATAAGAGAGGTAAATAGAGAGCCTACATCCTGGGAACAAATCTTTACTCCTCACACTTCAGATAGAGCCCTAATATCCAGAGTATACAAAGAACTCAAAAAATTAGACAATAAGAGAACAAACAACCCAATCAACAAATGGGCCAAGGACCTGAACAGACACTTCTCAGAGGAGGACATACAATCAATCAACAAGTACATGAAAAAATGCTCACCATCTCTAGCAGTCAGAGAAATGCAAATCAAAACCACCCTAAGATACCATCTCACTCCAGTTAGATTGGCAGCCATTATGAAGTCAAACAACAACAAGTGCTGGCGAGGATGTGGGGAAAAGGGTACACTTGTACACTGCTGGTGGGACTGCAAATTGGTGCAGCCAATTTGGAAAGCAGTATGGAGATTTCTTGGAAAGCTGGGAATGGAGCCACCATTTGACCCAGCTATTCCACTTCTCGGTCTATTCCCTAAAGACCTAAAAAGAGCATGCTACAGGGACACTGCTACATCGATGTTCATAGCAGCACAATTCACAATAGCTAGACTGTGGAACCAACCTAGATGCCCTTCAATGGATGAATGGATAAAAAAATGTGGCATTTATACACAATGGAGTATTACTCTGCATTAAAACATGACAAAATCATAGAATTTACAGGGAAATGGATGGCATTAGAGCAGATTATGCTAAGTGAAGCTAGCCAATCCCTAAAAAACAAATGCCAAATGTCTTCTTTGATATAAGGAGAGTAACTAAGAACAGAGTAGGGTCGAAGAGCATGAGAAGAAGATTAACATTAAACAGGGATGAGAGGTGGGAGGGAAAGGGAGAGAGAAGGGAAAGTGCATGGAAATGGAAGGAGACCCTCAGGGTTATACAAAAGTACATACAAGAGGAAGTGAGGGGAAAGGGAAAAATAATACAAGGGGGACAAATGAATGTCAGTAGAGGGGGCAGAGAGAGAAGAGGGGAGGGGAGGGGAGGGGAGGGGGGATAGTAGAGGATAGGAAAGGCAGCAGAACACAACAGACACTAGTATGGCAATATGTAAATCAATGGATGTGTAACTGATGTGATTCTGCAATCTGTATATGGGGTAAAAATGGGAGCTCATAACCCACTTGAATCAAATTGTGAAATATGATATATCAAGGACTAAGTAATGTTTTGAACAGCCAACAATAAAAAATTAAAAAAAAAATAAAATCAAATACAATGCAAAAAAAAAAGAATAAATGAATAATTGCCTTATTCTAGATCATTATTAGGTGCTTAATGCATACCACCCGTTCTCTGGGGAGTGGAGATACAGATGTGAATGACCTGAGAACATCATGGCTCTCCTGGGGAGGTGGGGAAGGGTGTCCAGAAGAGAAACAAACTATGAGGCAAATTAATGTTACACTTTCGATAGTTTTGTATATGCTGAGGAATTTGAACACTATGGCATGACAAGAGAAGGTGAGGATTGGATTCTTTGGATGGTCTCAGAACACGAGTCTGATATTGGGAAGTATAAACACTGAAGATTACACCAACATTATTAGTGTTAGAAGTTATAGGAAAATTCTTGTTACTCTCTACAGGATGAATGTAAGAAAAATTTGAAACTGATATGAGAAAAACTTGAAATTATAGATAGTTTTCACTTTTCATATTTTAACATTGAATTTATCAATTAGTACCTCTTTGGACACAGACATATACATTTTAAAAAGAAATAAATAAACATAAAGTCAGTCTATTATTTACCTCTCTTTGAAGAGTTGATCCAATTAAATTATTGGAAAGTGCCAGATTTATCACATAAAATCATAATATAACAAGGGTCATGAGTTTTTTAAGTACAAATTGAACCCCAAAGTAATTCTCCTTCTGGCCATAAAAGTTTATTAAGGAATTTATTTGTTCTCCACCTGTAAGTTAATTTAAAAGCACGATATGTAAAAAAATAGTATGTTGTATATTATATACATATATTATACAATCGTATATTTATATAGTATACATCTCAAGGGAAGCAGGAGAAAGAAATATTTGATATAGAAGATCAAAGAAAAGACTGACAACAGACATCTCAGAAAATGTGAATGTCTGAAAATACTATCTCTTAAACTGCTAAAGAAAAACATCTGTCTAGTTATAATTCTGCATCTCACAATAACCTCTACAAAGATGAATGGACACTGAACACTTTTTAGGTAAAGGTTGAATCACATGCAAGAAGTGGAAAAGGTAGCATTTTTCAGGTAGAAGGTTAAAGTAAAAATAATAACAAAGTAGTTTTGTTTTTATCCTTAATATAAATTAAATATTTCTGAGCTTAGATGGCTTCACTCACAAATTCTTTTGAGCAAGCAAGAATAAATTATACTGCAGAGCTATAGTAACAAAAATAGCATGGTGTTGGCACCGAAACAGGCATGAAGAACAATGGAATAAAAGACATAGAGATGAACCACACAAATCTCACACTAGTCAATTGCCAAAAATATGATTTGGAATAAAGATAGCCTTGTGAACAAATGGTGCTGGAAAAAGTGGAAATCCACATGTAGTAGAATGAAATTTAACCCCTATAACTCATCCTGCTCAAAACTCAAAGTGGATCAAACACCTACAAATTAGACCAGAACCCCTGCATCTGCTAGAAGAAAATGTAGGCCCAACATATCAGCTCAGGAACTGACTTCCTTAACAAAACTCCTAAAGCACAAAAAGTAAAATTAAAGAAAAAAAATCAATAAATGGGGTGGTATCAGACTAAAAAGCTTTTTCATAGCTACAGAAACAATCAAGAGTATGAAGAGACAGCCTATAGAGTGGGAAAAAAATACTTGCCACCTGCGCCTCAGATAGGGCTTTAATATCCAGGATATATAAAGAACTCAAAAAACTTAACACCAAAAAAAAAAAAACCCAACCAACAAACAAATAACCCAATCAATAAATGGGCAAAGGAACTAAACAGACACTTCTTGAAAGAAGAAATACAAAGGGTCAAGAAATATATGAAAAAATGTTCAACATCTCTAGAGACATGCAAATTACAACTACACTGAGATATCATTTCACTTGAGCCAGAATGGCAATTATCAAGAATATAAGTAAAAGTGTACAACCAGAGATATGAAAAATTGTGCTCTATATGTGTAATATAAATTGTAACGCATTCTGTTGTCATATATAACAAATTAAATTTTTAAAAAAACTTAAATAAGGAAAAACTGTATCATGTTCTAAATTTTGCTTTGATTATTGTACATCTTCAAAAATTTTGCAACTTTAAAAAAAAAGATTACAAGTAAAACTAAGTGTGTGGATGTGGAGAAAGGAGTATACTCAGACATTGTTGGTGGGACTGCAAACTGGTACAACCAGTAATATGGAGATTCCTCAAAAAAACTAGAAATGGAACCACCATTTGACCCAGTTATCCCACTTCTTGGTACATATCCAAAGGATTTTAAATCAGCGTACTACAGTGATGCAGCCACATCAATGTTTATAGAATCACAATTCACAATAGCTAAGCTATGGAGCCAATCTAAGTACACTTCAATATATCAGAGATAACATTTGACTTTTGGGTTTTGGTGACTGGCTTATTTCACTTAGCATGATAATCTCCAGATCCATCCATTTTCCAACCAAAGTCATAAAGTCATTCTTGTTTATGGCTCAGTAATACTCCGTTGTGTGTATGTAAATATATATATATATATATATATATATATATATATATATATATATATACACCACAATTTTTTTAAATCTATTGATCTATTGAAGTGAAACAGAAGGGTGCAGTGGTTGGGGAAAGGGAAGGCAGAGGTGAGGTAATGGGGTCTGAATTAGAGTAAGATCTAGTCCATGCTTGCATAATTATGTTAAAGTGGATTCTACTGTTATATAAAACTAAAAAGAACCAATTAAGAAATCACAAAAAGAGTGAATCATCGCCAATAATACACAAATTTTCCAGAAAATGGAGGAGAAGAAATTAACAATGATCAATTTTATGAGGTCAGCGTTACCCAGACACACACCAGAAAAGATGTTTTGTGAAAAGAAAAGAAGCTAGGTGTGGGTGCAGCCTGTGATCCCAGGTTCAAGGCCAGCCTCAGCAATTTATCAAGCGCCTCAGCATCTCACTGAGAGGCTGTCTCAAAAAATAAAAAGGATAGGGTGTAGCTCAGGGTTAAGAAGCCCAGAGTTCAATCCCCAGTACCAAAAGAGGAAAAAACAATATACCAAGATCGATAATGAACAGAGGTACCAATATCATTATGATCATTCTAGAAAATTATGTACAACAAAATATAAACAAGATATGTTACATTTGAAATTCAAATAATGCAATTCAGTATGTTAACAGATAAAGAGGCAAATATATATGATCATCTCAATATGAAGAAAAATTATTGACAAAATTCAATGAACTGCCATGCTAATAGCTCCCAGCAACCAAAGAAAAGAAAATATTTGCCACCTACTGAAACTAAAGTAAAAAAATCCCCTAGAAGCTAATGTTTTTCTTAATGACCAAAAATGAATGATTTTCAATTAGGAAATAAGGCCAAAGTATTGGTATCATACAGCTGCTATAAAAAATTACTGCAAATTTAGTGGCTAAACAATAAAAAGTTATTGTCTTTCAGACCAGGAAATCAGATGTATCACAGGAGTCTGTGGGAATGTGATCCTTTGAGAGGTTCTTGGGGACAACTGATTCCCTTCATTCGGTTTCTAGAGTTCACCTGCATTGTGTGACTCTTACATCTTCTCTGACTTCCTGCCTCCCTCCTATAGAATGCCCTATAATCAATTTGGGTCCACCTGGATAGTGTTCTAAAGTTCCTAGACTTTGCAAAAAGCTGAGAAGTGGAAAATAAAAAGCATATATGTCTGTGTTTGAGAACAGCTGAGAAATCTGTGAAAAAGTTACTAGCAAGGTTGCAAGATGAAAGATTTATGCATAAAAATAAATTGTATCTTTGTATATAAATATAAACACCTATAGTTGAATTAAAAATGCTTTATCAATACTGTAAAAGTATCAAATGTTTAGGAATAAATTTAACGTAATGTATGTAATTCTTCCACATAAAAACTCTAAAACTTTGCTGAAACAAGATAAAGAAGATCTAAACAAATTGAAAGTTGTATTAAGTTTTTGGCTTAGAGGACTAATTATTGATAAAGATTTAATTGTCCCCAAATTAATCTATATTCCAATGAAACCTTAAGCAGTCCTTGTTTTGGTAAAAATTGCTAAATTATTTGTAAAATTGGTGGCAAAGTATAAAAACTCTGGAATAGCCAAAAAAATTCTGATACAAAAGAATTATTATAGCATCTGTTTATCTTCTACAAGGCTCTGTGAATAATAAAACTTTGCGGTATTAACATAAGACTACATAATTGATCAATAGGACACAAATAAATCTGAAAATACATCAACCGATTTTCAGCAAAGTTGTTAATTTAATTTGATGAAGAATTGAAAGTTTTCTCCAAAAAAGTAATACTGAAATAAATTTATATTCATATTAAAAAATAAGCTTCAACTTTCACCTGGAAATATATTTAAAAAATAACTCAAGATGCATTATAGACCTGAATGTAAGAACCAAAACTAATGTTTCTAACAGAATTCAAAATATCTTTATGGCTTTATATTAGAAAATGAATCTTAGGCAAGATACAAAAAGTTAAAACTGAAAAAGAAAAAAAATGAATTGCTTGAATTCATCAAAATTAAAAACTTTTATTCCTATTAGGTGCTAAGAAAATAAAACAGTAAGACAACACTAGGAGAAAATACTTTTAGAGCATATATCTGACAAAGGAGTTAGTGTGATATATACAAATATTCCAACTGTTCAGTAACACAAAATAAAATCCAGAAAATACAAAAATGGGCAAATTATTTGAACAGATATTTTATAAAAGAAGATACACAGATTGGCAAAATGTATACGTATTATGACAAGGTGCCCAATATCATTGATCAATAGGGAAAAGGAAATAATGTAACTATTACGTTGACACTTTCAGCACAATGTTAATGATATGTAATATATATACCATTACACACCCATTAGAATGGCTAAAATTGAAAGACTGATAATAAATTTTGGCAAAATATATATACTAACTAGAACTTGAATTCATTCTCTCTCTCTCTCTCTCTCTCTCTCTCTCTCTTTCTCTCTCTCTCTTCAGTTCTGAGGACTGAACCCCAAGGTGCTCTACCTTTGAGCTACATCCCTAGATTTTTTTTTTTTGAGAGAGGGTCTGACTAATTTGCCCAGTGTGGCCTCAAACTTGGAATTCTCTTGCCTCAGCCTCCCCAGCACTGGGATTACAAGTGTGCACCACCATGCCTGGCTCTAATTCACTATTGAGGGTGTAAAAAAAATAGTGGAACCAATTTGGAAATAATATAGAAGCCTTTAAAGTAAAATATGCACTTACATATGACTTAGCAATTTCATTTATAGCTCTTTGCTTCAGGAAAATGAAAGCACGTGTTCATACAAACTTATACACAAATGTGTATTATCTACTTATTCATAATTGCCCCAACTGGAAAATGTTCAAATGTCTGTAGACTAGTATAAAACATAACAGTGTGGATAAATAAAAAATATTTTGCTAAGTGAATCAAGTCGGCCATAAAGTGTACACATTCTATGTTTCCATTTATATGATATCCTAGAATATTGATAGTGATAGAAAACTGCGGGTTATCTCCTGGTCCTGAGCATGAAAGATAATGTTTACCTGATATGAAGGAATTAAAAATGTTTTATAACTTGATTATTGTGTAACTCATTAAACGCATGGAAAAAAACACACATAATGTTTTGATGTGAATTATTGCTTTGGAAATTTGATATTAAAATATAAAAACAAACAAAATCTAAATTCTTTTCCCTGAATGTAGTGTTTCAACTTAATATGTAGTTTAAACTATTGGGATTGATTAGAGGAAAGTAATTTTAATTTCTGATCTAGTAGTTTGGTGCTTTCTAAAAAAGTTAGATTTTTCAATTGATAAGTAAACACGTTTTGGAAAGAAGAAGAAAAAATGGTGTGTAAGGAATATAAACACATTAAAGATTATTTTCCAATGATAGCAACTTTCTTTTGACTGGTAGGAGTGAGGACACGTTGAAATTGTCAAGGAATTTTGTTTGAGTGTTACAATGTGAGAAGCAGAACAAAGTGGATGTGTGTAATGGAGAATCTTAAAATGCTCAAATATGTTTATATAAATCATATTTGAATCAGGAATAGGTTCAAGATACTAAAATTTCTATTTTCAATTTATCTCTAAGAATTAAGTCTGTATGGCGAGGGCATGCATACAGGATTTCAATATTTCCTATCTCAACAATAGCCAGAGGATGTAGAAAAAAGTTTGTAATTAGAATATTTTAGCTATATTTCAATTACCCTTTCTTAGGGAGATGAAATAATTCCTAACTCGATTATTACAATTGCATTTAAATGATTTGCCTGAGGCCTTGGTATTGAATTGTTTAAATTAAAATATGACACTATAGAATAGGTAAATCTAGACAAATTTAGATAATCTAAGTTAAAAAATAGAATTGGTAATATCTATTCATCCTATTTAGTTACCTAATATTTATGCTTAGCTTCAAAAGAGTTTTATTTTTTAAATTAATATTTGAGCATAACACCAAATTGAAATTTTTTGCTGTTGACCATGTCTATGTAGTGATAAGGCTGTAAGTAAGTGTAAGGGTCCGGCGAAGCGTCAGAGAAAGAGACCACCAAGTGACCACTCATGCAATTGGCAGAAGGGGATTTATTGAGGATCCGATTCAGCGCGCTGAGGCTCCAGGCTCACCCAGGAAGGAAAGCAGCCCAGAGCCCAGAGCAGGGGTTGTGCAATGCTTAAGTACACTTTTTTTGGGAGGGCGGGACTTTACATACATCACAGTCTCCTTTAACAAATCATCATACACTGCGGGAAAATCAAACAACAATTCCTAAACATGATTAGTTCATTCATTGGCGGGAACAGGTTGGGCGGGGGTGATAGGTCAGTTCTAAATGGGGTACACATTCAAACTGATTGGTCCAGGCCCTGCAATGCCTACGTGCAAGATCATACAGAGCCCTGAGTTATTAAACAACCAAGCAGTCAGGGGGAATATTTACTGGGCGGTTCCAAGCATTGTCTTAACAGCTACAGGTATTTCAGGTTTTGCATGTAGCATAGAAACTTAACAATACCTAATCCTTTACATTTTAACTCAGGCCTTGCAGCCTAGAAACTTTACAATGCCCGGTCTTTTATCCTTTAACTTTTACACTTTAACTTCAATTTCTTTTACCCTTACAGAGCATAACACCAAATTGAAATTTTTTGCTGTTGAACCATGTCTATGTAGTGATAAGGCTGTAAGTAAGATTATCTATTGCTCCAGTCTAGTCAGTATCTTAATATTAGCAAATTCTCTAGGTAAAAGCAGATAACTATTTACAAATACAAATTACAAAGTTACAGTAAAAACTGTGCAACTTCACACTGACCTGAATGAAGGCTAACTTATGCTCCAGCATTTTAATATATGTAGAAATCAAAGGCTTATAAAAACCAAATTACAATCTTTTCATAAAAACAATAAAGTATTCTATATTTTTCTAAGCTGATAAGAAAATTGTAGCTATTCTCCAAAATAACTGTAATCCATCATGTGGAAATTGAAAGTTTCAAAGGGAAGACTGATCCAGAATTTTCATCTCTGCAGGGAAGATGAGGTTATTTGGATACCAGAGAAACTAACCAGAAGGCAGTTTCTGTTTTAAGGAAAGATGATAAAAGTTGACATCAATATTTCAGAGGAGATGCTCTTTCCTTGGTAGAATAATTAAATGAGATTTGATCTCATGACAAAATGTGTTCCTAGCTTGTTTAGATTAGAGTTGAAGCCATAACGTGTGAAGTTGAAGAACTTGCTGAATCGACGCAAGTGATCCAGTGAAACTATTCTCAAGTTTATTTTGTTCTGTTCTCTTTATTATCATTTTTTTTGGGAGGAGAACAGACTTAAAAGGTGATGGAATATAAGGGTAATTATAATTACAGAATAACAATGCCAATTATATCTTTCAACTGGAAGACACTCTATTTCCCTTTCATTTGTTAAATTTCACAAAAGGACAAAATTGTATAGCTCTAACAATACTTGAATGAGCAGTAATTGAATTTCATGCCCCATCAGCCAGTCAAATTTAAGAGTATTCCTAATTATTGTCACAGAGCACAAAGCATGGAGTTTTTATACTCAGCACAGAACAATGTCCTTTGGAGCTGCTGACTTTCTGAGTTTCAGAGACTGAATAAGGACAAATCCCTTGAAAGTAAGCAGAACTTCTGATATTCCCTCTGACTAAAGCTGCTGTGAAGAATAAAACCCCACGGTCAGATTCGTGCTTCCCACAGGACAGTGAAAAGCTAAATGCCTGTTTTTCCAGGGCAAGCAGTAATATGGAGTAAGGTAGTCAGGCTGCAGTTCAACACTGCGTCTCCTAGGCGGGTAGGTGCGCATGCGCGTGCTGTAGAGGTCACATCAACTTTCATTGTCTTCTCCTGGGTTCCCCATAGTAAGGGAAATAATTGCCACCAACAGGACAAAACAGCCTGCTTTGGCAGAGAAAGAAAGGAGCAAGTTTAAGGTCTGAGGGACACCAAGGCTTAGGAAGTGGGCGGCAGTAACCATCAGGCTGGATTCCTGCAGACAAAATGGAGCAATCTGATTGACTATGCCTGGGGTGGGGTGGAGTGGGGTATTCTGAATGACGGTATTCTCATTTTAATTCCCTTATATCCAAGTAGGTTTTTCTATCTAAATATTCATAGGACTTGAGGGCTATGGTGTCTTTAAACAGGACGAATGCAGATAGCTCCAATCCACATCCCCACTACCACATCTCCAGCCCAGTGCTCCAACAAACTAGTCTCCCTCAGTTCCTCCTATCTCAGATCTTCAAGCCTCTCTATATTGAGACTCACAGTTCCTGCTCTTGGGAAGCTTTCCACCCCTTTACCAGTTTAAACCTCCTCAATGCCATCCTTTATTTGCAAAAGCCACCTCAACTGCAGAGTCGGTCCACTCCTTCTGTGTTCCCATGCTTAGGTCTCTTCAAATACTTTGACTATTTCAATCAAATTATTTGATCATAGGCTTATTTTCCTTACTAGAATGCAAATATACTTTTAGGGAAGTCTGGAAATTATTCTCATTCTTATTTCCTGTGTCTTGAGATTTTTACCTGACCCATAGGGAACAGTTTGGTTATTTTTTAAAAGAACTATTTTCACATCTATTATTTAATTTGACATTCACAACTCTGTGTGATTTTCTTAGCAAATATGACTAAACCAATCTAACAAGAAAATAGGCTGTAAAAGGAATGAAAACTTGCACAAGATTACTGATGGCTTATTCACTGATCTTTAATAATAGGCATTATGATGATAGGTGAGCCTCCTTTCAGTCTCTCCTGCTTTTCCTTCACTTTCTTTCCAGCAATAGCCAGTACCCTGAAGTTGTTACACATTCTCTATTTGTGTCACTGTAATCTTTCCACTAAGTATTCTTGTTACTTTGTAGGAGCTGAACTTCTAGCTACCTCTGTCTGTTCCCCAGTACGAAGTTGAAGAAGACTTGAGCTTTAGTCTCAATCATCCCCCCAGGTTTATGGGATCTGTCTTCATCCATAAAGAGGTGTCGCTTTTTATTGAGCATGGCTATATTTTAAAATCCATGTTTAATGCAGACTGAGCTGGGGACACTATGCTCAGTGAAACAAACCAGAGGCAAAAACACATACTACATGATTTGCTTATTGCTGAGGAGAATCATGGGTACCAGGGTTTGAGAGGGAGAGACGGGGAGATACTGGTCAAATGACTCAGAATTTGTAAGTTAGCATATATAAGACCTAGAGAGCTAACGTATGACAGTGTGAGTATAGCTCACAATTTTGCATTGCATACTTGGAATTTGCTAAGAGGGTAGATACCAGTGTTCCCTTTATGAAGGAAGGGAAAAAGTCAAAAGAAAGGACAGGAAATAAAAACTAGAAAAAGGTCAATGGTAATGACACGAGGTCATACTATAATCATAAGCTTGATTGTAGTAAATATTTCAGGACATACATATATCAAGTTTAGAAAACTTCAAACACACATACATTTTTAGTTGTCAACTACATTTCAGTTAAACTGGAAAAAAAGACAAGCTTATTGGATTGTGAAACTCAACTTCTGGAATTGCTTTTTATTTCTTACAGTTTTCATTTTCCTAATCAATGATATTAACCAAGATGACCTTGAAGTTCCCTTCAGCTGGACTAACCTTGGGCAAGGCTTATTCATGATTCCAGGCCCTGACTTTCCTCTTCTTAGACCATTTACCTCAGACAACTTTCTCTGTCCCTTGAGCTGTGAATCTTCTTAAAAGTCTCTTTCCAACTTCACACCCAGGAATGACCTCCACCTGAGAACCCCACTTGGGAGTGGGATCAAGGAGGAGGTTGTCCTTATACCCCAGCCTCTATGGGAAGATAGGAGGCTCCTTGCACCAAGCTGTGAACTAAATTTTGTCAAAAAGATAAGAAAACCTTTGCTTTCCCCCCATCAAGCACATACCAGGGCTTTTGATCCCTCTCCTCTTCTCCCAGCTCTGAAAACCTCTCTTGCTTGCAGTGCAGCTCAGACTGATCCTGGCCCTCTGCACTATTGCAATAGCCAGAAGACGTGTTCCTCACCGGTCGAATTTGTCCAGTAGAAGTTGTGCTTCAACAATATACAACCTACTTTTCAATACTGTTTGGAAGGGAAACCTATTTACCATTCTCATAATAGCAATTTAAGTCTTAAATTTTTTATGAAACACTTCATATTGAAAGCTCTTTAGATGAAAGAAAAGAAAGGAAAACAAAAAAATTCAGATTTAAAACTTACTTCTAAACTCTCAAAGATTTTGCAAAAAAAAAAAAAAATTCAGTCTTAGTAATTTGAATTGTTCAGGTATGCAAATAGCTTTACAATTATGTAGCATGTGTTGCTGCCCTGTTGATGGCTTTGGGCTCCCATTTGTCATTCTAGCCCCCTCTCCCCTCCTCTCAGTCTGTAGTCTATTGCTGCCACACCTTATGGTCTTCATCTTTGGTGTGTATTTTGTTTTTCCAAACTGCCTTTAGCTAAGCAATACATTTCTTTTATTCGAAGATTTACTTTGTTTTGTAAACATCTTCTCACAGATGTAGCTGGCACTCCTTGGCTCTTTAAATTCTTTTAAGATTTTTAAAGGTAGCTGCTTTTGTTACCAACCATAAAAAAGCCTGGGTTTGTTATGAATACACCGCTATTTAAGAGAAATGGGTTTTCAAAGTCGTCTAAGAGGCTCAACACTACTTATTATTTTGTACTGAAAAGTCAGAAATGAATATTTATAAGACTGACAAAGCCCGTGCACAGGAGAAGAATACAATGTACATATCTCCAGGACATTATTAATTGAATCCTACCATGAGATTTATTTTTAGCAAATGTAGTCAAGTCAGTTGGAAGTTGGAAATTTCAATTAAGAAAATGTATTGAATTTCAGCTTTGTTCTTTCCTAGGTTTTTATATGGATTTTAGTATATTTGATTGTAGCAACAAGTACCAAAACACTGCCTGTCCTTGACCTTTTTCTTTATTATTGGAAAGTAGTCCCTCTCAGTTCTAATGGAAGATGGTAAATAGTAACAGTCTAAAGACAGAAATGACAATATATTATATGCGAAAGTGATAAAATGGATGCATGCTTATAAAATAGTTTTTGGTTCTATAACCAATTAATCTCATAACTTCATAATCATGCAATATATATTACATGTTCCATTAGTTTTTTTTCCTATCCCATAACTGGAATCTACAAAAGGAATATTAATGTAACTATTCACCCTGATCTATAAGCATAGATAGGAAAGTATGATTTTATTTGATATAAATTACTTTGTTTAGATACTTATTTTAAATATGAGTGTGGGCCCCTGGAACAGATAAGCTTCTTAAGGTATTCTGTCTGGTAAAACAGAGAGGTCTTGAAGGGGTGGAGTCTGTTAGATCTACTGACCACCCTGGCTCCAGGTGGCGGCTGCAGAGGCCGAGCTCATCTGCATAAGTTCCCTGTGAGTTCTGGCCAGGGCCTGGGAGCCTTGCTCTCCAGCTCCAGCACTGGCGGTGAGAGCCGTGCCTGCTCATCTATTGTTCCTCCTCCCTTCCTGCAGCAACGGTGGGCTGGCATGTTGAGGTTGGTGTGGTCACAGACTGACTATCTGAGTCATTGTGGAGGAGAGTTACCCAGAGGCTGCCCAAAATGTACTAGGTTTTGAGAACTGTGAGAAATAAGCCTTTGCTGAGTGAAGCCATTGTTTCTGGGTATGTTGCAGTATCTCGGTTCACTGACCCCTCTGGCCCATTACGTGGAAAGTTTTGACATGTTTCAAGGTTCAGAAGCACCTATAAAAATACATTTTTTCCCTCTCCTGTGGATTCCCCATTTCCATTTAATTGAAAAGAAAGACAAAATCCACCGGCTTGCATGTTCTTCAATATAGGTAGACTTAAAATTCTCAATTTCTCAGTTCTAATGATGACCTACTGAAAGAATCATGACTGTTTACCCAATTCCAGCAGCCACTTCTGAAAAATGACTGAATGAACTCTCTGTGTCTAGTCATTGCCATGCTTGAATAGAGCACTTTCTGGGACCTTGGTTGGTGGCCTTCAGAGAATCTGTGGGATTGGAAGTTTAACTCAGTCTCATCAGAGGAGACTTGCAGAACTTGCCAGGCAGGGAGTCTCTGTCGTGGAGATAGATGGCAGTCTGTGATCCCCATATCTGTTTTGTAGGACACTGCCGCTGTCTGGATGCAGCAAAATAACCGGGGGATGACAAGCAACTTGTGTAGATTGATACAGCAGGAGAGGGAGCCGTTTATTGTAGGACAGGAGGGGTATATATACATTCCACACAGCTTATCTTAATTAACATAAACTAGATACAGCAGTCAACCAATAAGGAATCTCCACACTTAATGGTTCGCTGGCGTTACTTCACAAACCACTCCCTCTGGCAAAATGCCAGGCGCCATCTTGACTTGTTTACAGACCCTAACAGGACACCATCCCCAAAACACCATAATGATGAGTTTGGTTCTTTTTCAAGAATGACATTTCTTTCCATATTTGCCTTGGAATATTTTAGAGTCCTGCCAAAGGACTTGTATAACGATCAGGGATCTATTAGGATGAAACATGGGAACATTAGGACTGGGAAATACCATTTTAATCTAACCTGATCTCATATTCTGAAAAGCTAGATTATCAGGGTAAGAGCTGATTTCCATGACTCCTGAAAGCCAAGGGAGCAATAAATTCCATCTTTTTAATGGGAAATAAGTCACTACGTGGTCTCCAACATAAGAACAGGTATTTGTTGTTACTGAGCTAAATACTGAATAATTTACTTTCCTATTTTTAAATGATTTTTAGAGAAAGGGCTATAAGAACTTACACTAAAATAGAAAACATGCAGAGATAAGACTTGTAAAGTACATTCCCTTTCAAAATAATATCCTATGAGATTTTATACATGTGGTCAATGGAATCCTCAGATTAAGAGACTCCTTCTAGTACAGATCTATCTATTTATATATCTATCTTTATACCTACTTCTCTATCTCTAATTTTATTTTATTTAGTTTTATAAAAATTCATTTTTTCTTAATTTTTTTTTTATTTTTCAAAATTAACTAGGGGATTAACCAGGGTCTCATTTGTTTTACCACTGAGCAACATTGTTAGCCCTTCTGACATCTGTTTAATATATCTGTAGTTTTCTTAGGTTGAGAATTTCATAGATTTGATAATTTGTTGAAAAAGACTTCACACGTTTCTCATTTTGGAATGTGTCAATTTTCTTTCGTGAAACAATGATTAGCCATTAACACACACACACACACACCACACACACACACACACATATATATTTACTTTTTTTTTTTTTTACTTTGAGCCCATGATGCTACAGGACCCCAGAGCAAACTTTCTGAGCAAATGCATAAGCAACATGCAAGAATTTAATGCGTCCTATCCAGACTTACACAATATTTTCAAATCAACTGATTTCTGTGGGAAAATGGTCCTGCCTGTGCTCAGAAACACAAAACAAAAAAATGTTAATGTCCTGGTCTGTGAAAGGAGTACCTACATCTCATCCGCAGTCCTGCTCAGGGAGGGAATAAGTAACTGTTCAGAGGTGTGGGCCAACTGGAAATAAAAGACTAAACAAATAGTATTAAGAAATAAAGGACAAAAGAAATGTAATTTAAAGCCAGGCTTGATGGATGGAAAAGACCTTGTGAGTCTGATCCTAACAAAGGGAAAAAGCCCTCAAATACTTTATTTATAGTGAAACATGTCAAAGGGTTTATGGTGAGGAAGGGTTCTTCAAGGAAAACAAGAAGCGGGGAGTGGGCCTGACTGAGTGTCACTTGAGTGTAATTCTTCCTCCTCCAGGCAGTGGGTGCCTCAAGGCTTGTTGGGGCACTGATATCTCTTTCCACCTCTGGGGAGCTGCGTTTGAACCTAGAGCTGTCTGAAGCACTAAATTGCACAGTATCACAGAATTCTCTTTGAGCAGAATGTTTGCCAAGGCAATGGAGCAGGCTATGAGATAATACTGGCTCAGACACCCCACAGTTCCTTCGAGGCTCCCAACACCTACATGATCTGCAGTACCTTTTCGTTTAACATAAAGGGTTGTATTTTATCTCTATTTCTGTAGTGTGAGGATTCTACACTCTGGTATTTTAAACTTCAGTTGGCTGCTGAAAAATTCATTTACCACTCAGGGTCCGAACTTTGAAATAAACCATACCATGGCAACTCTTGAGAATAGTTGTGAAAATACCCCCTCTGGCTCCTAACAGCAGCAGCTGTTCAAGACTACAGTTTAATAACCTCAGACCCAAAACACATGAATCCATTACTGTATGTAAGAACAGATATAGCGTTAGGCCTCCGTAAGGTCCAGAAGACATACATACACTGAAGTGACCAAGATTTTAAGCACTAACATGCAGTCACTCATGAGAGGATGGATATTACAACTGGATTATAAAAACACAGTTCCAGATGAAAGGAGACTAAAGAGAGATGCATATCTATGGATCTATTATTTCTCATGTAAGAAAGCACTTCAGCGAGGTCATTGACAAGGTTTGAACAAGTTCTACAGCTTTGATCATCATCTCTGCAACTATTAAGGTATTAACTTAGATAATTCTTTGGTGGTTATATAACATGCTGAAGAATTCAGGAAATTCTTCATATGTGAAACTCACTTTCAAATGACTCATAAGAAATAACATAATTTTATGTATAAGATGATTTATATCATATACATTAATAGAATGTATGCTATATGAGTGTAATATACTAAAGAATGCTAAAGCCAACACATTAACTGTTAACATCCAGGAAATCAGGAAGAAGGGAATATGGGATATCTTTGTGCTATTTTTCCAACTCTTCTGTACATTTGAAACTATTCCAAAAAGAAAAGTTAAAAAGCGTAGAAAAGGTAGCAGAATTTTAGTTGGTACTTTAAAGTGCCTACTGCTAGAGATTTCAAATATGGTATGAAGAGGTACTGAAAACCAGCAAACATAGATCTGAACTCTTCATATTTACGCATTTAATATCCTGGGTTGAAAATAAAGAAAACAGCTGAAAAGGGAAGCCATCAAGTGCAGAGTTTAAGGAGCATCATGCCATTCTTCAGTCTTTCACAATGTTCTCATGGAAGATTTTGTCAATTACTCCTTCACAGCATGTATCAGTTTTACAGCAGAACACTGAACATGGTAATTAATATTTGTCACTATATTAATTAGGGCTCATTTTTTTCTATCAAGTTCATGCTGCCCTTGAAAATATATAATGTGCCAAACATTATTCTAGGTTGACTGTAAGATGAATGTTGAAAAGTAAAGTCAGAAAGAAAAGCCATGGTTTTGTTCAAAAATATCCTCTGACGGAAAACTTAAAAACACTGTTGTATTAATTATTTCAGTTAACAGCTATTTACTAAGCACCTCAAGCATTCTAGAAACAGACAAATGAGCACACCATAACAAAAGGACTGCTAGCTTGTCTAAATACTTAAATATGTTAGCACAAAATTCCATGGGATTGCCCAGCAAGGGAACTTAGTTCAGTCTCAGATGACAAAGGAAAGTGACAAAAATAATGTGTCATTTAGGACTGGAAGTAGCAACTAGCTAAGCAAAGAGCTCAGAGAAGCTCCTGCAAACAGATTCCCTTGAATACACACTGCAAAGGCTGAGCAAAGAAGTGTTGATTCCAGTGGCACAGACCAATCCAGGAAGGGTTTCATACACCACTTTCTGTAATTGAGACCTTAACTGGAGTGCCATGGAGAGCCGCTGAAGGATTTTAGGCAGGATAGTTGTGAAGTCAGCTTAGTGCTTCAAGCTAATTATTATGGGTACCGTGTCTCTCAGTAACGAACGGTGTCAGAACACGTTAGAAGGCGACATAAGAGATGAGAGGGCCTAAAACCAAGACAATGAGGATGGTAATAAAGAAAAGTATTAAAAAATACAATTATGGAACATCAATCAAGGAAGGCTTACTGATGGGGGATGTTGGAAAAGGGAAGAATAAGGGTCGGCACTTGTGTTTTGTCATCTTGGAAACTGAATATACAGTGATGTCATTCCTGAGGACAGAGAGCACAGGGAAAGAGCAGGAAGGATAGGGGTGAGTCCTGTCTTAAGTGTTTTACTTAGAATATGAGCTTTTTATGAGTTCAAGACTTGAACTAGAAATATAACTCTGAAATCATGACTGTGGAAAGCAAAGTGATAATGGAAAAGAGCCAATAATTGAATATTAAATCGAAGCACGTGGAGAGAAAGAGTTACTCAGTAGAGATGGAAATGGTCAGACTCGAGAGGCAGGAAGAAAACAGCATGAAAACAGCATTAGGAAAAACAAGTTTCACTAGATGATAGCAAAATACCAGAGGCAGGCCAACTTTATAAAGAAATTTATTTAGCTTTAAGAGGTTAATTTAGCTCTCAGTTCTGGAGATTCGAGGGCAAGATATGGATTGGTCTCTTGGGAGGACCTCATGGTGGATGGTGTCAAGGGACAGGAAATCACATCAGTAGAGACACTGCCAGCAGGCCTGGGTGGGGCCAGACTCTGGCTTCTGTAACTGCCCTCTAGTAAGACCTAAGCAGGGCCTCAGAAGACTTGCTTGTCCTCAAATGAGGCGAGGTCCTCCCACTAGGCCCGGCTTCAGTTCCTAAGGCTGGCTTTGAACTTGTGATCCTCCTGCCTCAGCCTCCTGAGCTGCTGGGATTACAGGTATGTGCCACTGTTTTCCTCTTCTTATGAAGACACCAACTAAACACATTTAAGACCCACACTAATGACTTTGTTTTAATGAAATTACCTCTGAAAAGATCCAAGATTCTATTTTAAAATACCAGTACATTCTAAGGCAATGGGCTAGAGGACTTCAACCTACAAATTTGTTCGTAAAATATTTAGGAAATTGTATAACATCCTGGCATATGGAAGTATAATTGACTTCCAAAATTTGGATAAAAATTCAGGAGAGATGAAATCAACCCTTTAAATGAAGATATAAACATCATAGCTCTTGAGTTTGCAGGTGAACAATGTATATTTAAAAAGAACACTAGAAAATTTCAGATCATTTTGAGGGTAACTTTACAGGACTGGAAGTTATGGCTTAATTAGTTCTATTGGCAATAAAGCCTTAGCATGTTTATTTGAGTCTGTTCCTGTTTCAGACAACATTGACGTGGGGGAAGGCACAGGGAACTACTCAGTTTGCTTCCACCTGAGGAGAGAGGGAGTGTCAATCTTTAATGACCAAAGAACCGGGGAGGTGAATCCCATATGGAAGCTGAGGGAAAATGGCGGATGTGTTTGGGTACCTGTGCAGTGAAGGCCTCCTCCCTTGGAGTATTTATGGACACTGATAAGAATAGTTGGAATGATCATGTGGATTCATGGAGAGTGTTCTCTAGGATGTTGGATAACCTTGGTTCCAGGATTTTAGTGTCTATAATTCTACTTCACAAAAACATGCAGAAAAACTAGATAAAACATCATCATGAGTAAAATTTTAAAGTTTTATTTAGAGTAGATGTTTGAAAATCAGTCATTGAAATGATATGAATACAGAGAAAAAATTATACTTCATCACAAATCGTTGTTCTAAGCTTGAGATAGTATAAGAGTGTTTACTGGTTTTTAACTAGTTTTGTAAAATAAAATTTACTTTACTTCAAGATGGCATTAAATTTGCATTATGAAATTTAAGAAAAGTAGTTTCCAAAGAATTATTCTCAAAAATTTCTCTAAACTTTATTGGTAGAATAGTCTATTTCAAATTTTCAGGGGTTTTCAATTAATTTGGTAAAAAAAGACATGAAGAATAAGAGAGATGAGAGATAACAGCTGTAAGTTAATTATTTGTTCTAACATATTTGTGAATCAGGTACTATACTGAGTCATAAGTTTTAAAATAATGATAATAATCACAAGTGAAGAGACCTGGTACCTGTCTTGGAAGTAGGTAACTAAGTTCATACTTAGGACTGGGCAGAAGGGATGCAAATGTATAATGGCAGTGGCCAGACGACCCAGCATAGAGCATCCTAGTGGGGTCAGGGATGACGTGTGCTCTGTTGGCAGGCTGGGCAAGGCTTCATGGTGGGAGGTAAACATGGGGATCCAGGCAGGAGTCATAGGGTGAAAAGACCTTCTGTACTGGACTAGAAGGAAAATAGGCCTCCTCTTAACCAGGAGACGGCAAGGATGTGTGTTCTAGAAAAATCACTGGGCCACTAATGTGGCTAAGAGTTGGAAGAGAAACATAGCTGAGTTAGGGAGTCCAGGTAGTCTCCTGTTAAAGGCAATATGGAGTACACTCTTCTCTTTTAAAGGCAAATATCTTATAAAATAAAAATTTGGAAATGAATTATTTTTCTAATCTTCTATGTCTTTTTAAGTTACACCAATATTAATAACTCTGTAATGAGCAGTGAATGGCACCTGTTTCTGTGTTTAACTCAGAAAATGTTGTGTTTCACCATCACTTGCTATGAGAAAAGGAGTCAGTAGAAAGCAACTTTCTGAAGCATCTTTGGTTTGGTGGACAACAGGAGGAAAATTAGAAGTGAGGAATTGATGGTTTTCGCCAGCAATCTGGAAACAGTAACAGATCCTAAGTATTAATTAAATGAAAATCTTAGGAAAATGTTTTACAGGTTATTAAATAAATATATTTGGGGGGGAGTTAAAATGTGACCCACAAAACGATGTTTTGTGAGATATTTTATTTCTTTTCTTTAATGCATGATCAACCTCTAAATAAAAATTCAAAACACATTGTTGCACTTGCCTCAGTATTTCAACAGAAAGAAAATTCTCTTGGACTTTATTTTGTGAAGCTAGTTTTACACAGTTAATGATATAATTCATAATAACCTTCCCCAAGGACTTCATTAACTGTGACTTAGGTCTTGGATTTTTTGGTGGTGTAAAGCATATTATTCTATAATTGACTTTTGCTTGACTTTTCAGAAATGATTAGTGATTTTATGGCCAAATATACAACACATCTAACCTGTAGGCAGGCCATTTCGAGAATTGGATTCTTGATATGAGATTGGGGGGAAAAATCTCAGCTGAAGCCATGGAGAAATGAAATGCATGGAGTTATAAGAGAACAGGTAGTTCTGAAAGAAAGTAATTGCTATTTTGGAGTGCTGGATGAGTGGGTGTAAGGTAGGCCCAATTATCGAGGACCAAAAAGAGATGAGGCTTTTGTAAAATTTATTTCCAAATTACACATTGAAAAAAGAGATTACAGATAGAAAGCACTACCTAAACACAGCAGACTTCAAATATATGGAACAGTAGCAAATTAAGTACTGTAAATTCTCACGATCCACTGGATGCCATTGTAAAATTACACAATTAACAGGCATATTACTGTTTTATTTTTAGCATGTTCTGCATATTTTACTTTATCTTTTTCCTCAATGTTTAAGAAAATTTCCCTACCATTTTTTCCCCCAAACATTTAGTTGCTGGAATAACACAGAGTATTGCTAAAAAGTGAAGTTTTATTTAGGAAGAAATGATTTTAAAATAATTAAGATGTAATTTAAAAATAATGGTAGTATTGTGAAAGATTTCAAATAAATGAATTTTTATCTTACAATTTATATAATCTCTGAGTATGTAGATTTCTTATGGAATTTGTTACAAGATGTTTCAAAAAGCAGAATTCTGTAGTCCTATGTTTTGGGATGAAAATCAATGATAATTTGATTTCCCTTCTAAGGGAACAAAGCTAGTGCATTTTTTTTTTAAATTATGATTTGGTCTGACCTACACTCACATCCAGACGAATTATCAGAATTCTTTTGTAGTCACAGACACAGCAGAGACTGAGTGGGAACAAGCAGGAAAAGAAACAAAATATGGAGAAGGGAACTTTTATTGCCACGCTGCCATATTGTATTCCTAGCACTTGTCCTAACCCTTTAATTATGGTTTTTTTTCCAATAACGATGCCAGAAAGTATCATGATTCCAAGTCAAGATGTGGATTCTTAAATTCAGAGTTACGTAACGTTCATATGTTAATTTTTCAGAAGATTTGAGTCCAAATTAGTCTGGACCCCTTTGCATTGGTACTACGGTCACCATTTTGGGCAAAAGAGAAATTCACTTTGGGATAGATGGAGGAATCTGGGTAAAATTCACTTGAATAAAAATCAAATGATGAAGAAGTCCCCAAAACTGCTTAGTTGAATAGCAAATTCTGCCCAAGTCCCGCCCAGGAGGTGGTAAGGGGGCTCCTCTCTGTGGAATGGGCTGGCTTGGAATAAAGGCTAAGAAAAATTGAGCCAGGAAAAACCACAGAACACTGGAAATATTTTTAGAAAGCAGGGGCAGGAGGGGCTAGCTGATCACAAGGATGGAGCTTCTACATTAACAAGAGCAAATATGGAGCCAGTGCTTGTTTTCTTTATATTGGGAAACTTCAAATGCTTTCTATGGCATATTCTTTGCCTAAAAAGGTAAAAGGCCTGGGCTGTTCAGTTCCCAATGGGTTATGCCCATCTCCTGAGCTACTGAGGGATCTTCCTAATAGAGTGGAGGTAAAGATCATGTGCCTGGGGCAATCTATAGCTTGGGGGAACCTCAGATAGTTCCCAAGGGAAAACTAAATCTCCTTGGCTTCCATACCAAGTGAAGACCCTCAAGTAATTCACGGGTGGCTTCCTGCTAGGAGAGATTTGCATTGTCAGAAATTTGATTCCAAGATTGATATCATTTTATTTTAGACAGCCCTAATTGAACACTTACATGGCAGGTATGTGCTAGAAGCTAGAAAAACAGAATAAAATAATTGCTATTCCTAACCATGAAAAAACCATAGTCTGGTTGGAGGCATCACTTGGTTACCTTACTGGTGGTCTTTGCTTCTATTATTCCAAGAGGAGATTGGAAGGTCTCCTGGGAGGAACAGGTAAGATAAAATTAACCCTAGGAGAGCTAGGAGCACTTCACAGATTTGAGAAGATCACAGCCAATTCTGAAGTTAGCTGGGTATGAAAACAGAAAAAAGTATTCCAGACAGAATAATAGAAGCAAAGATACACTCAGAAATGTTAAACTGTTTAAAGACAATCTACATCTACTCTGAACAGAGCTTCTTTGACATGATTTTTCTTTAGGAAAGAATTAATCCTTATGTGGCCTCTTTCATATTGAAAAATTCTTAAAATGATTCAGTTTAAAAAAAATTAAGTAACAGGAAATAAATACCGATAGGGACCCTACACTAGATTGGAAGAAATTCATCGATAAAATCAGGTTGATCACTTTTTTGCTAGAATAGTTATGATTTAATCCTATATGTATGTAGAATACAATATATACATGGAAATGATTCTCTCCTAAATATAAGGAATATGTCTACGAATTCATTTGTAGCACAATTCTTTAAATCATATTTATTTTAATTATTATTATATGTTTTATGATTAAACTTGACTGGTAACAAAATGTTATAATTGATCCAAGAGCAATGCATGTGCTGGGAACTTTTATATTAGAAGATTACATAAGGTAGGTAATCAGAGTAAATGTAAATTTTATCATTTCACTGATTACAGTGTTTTTGGTTTATATTAGCGACAAGGAATCCTGCATATTTTGTATTCTTTACTTCAAGATTTTGAAAAAAGAAAATTGCGCTATTTTTGCAAACATTTGACCTGTAGGGAGGAAAATAACTGTTCCGCTATGAACAACGTCCAGGCTGATTTCATTTCCAAAATGCCAATTGTTATTTTCTGTGAAAGTGAAAATTTGCCCAGGAAGTCTGACAGGATCATCAAGTGGTGAGAATGGATTTCCTTCTGATGGGAAGGTGGAAATAATGGGGAAAAACGATGATAGCCAGAGGAAACACAGTTAAAATACACATGCACAATCTATCTATCTATCTCTATCTATCCATCCATCTATCTATTTATAAGGTTCTTTCAAATAAACAGTGTTATGGTTTAGATATTAGGTGTCCCCCAAAAGATAATGTGTGAGACAATGCAACAAAGTTTATGGATGAAATGATTGGGTTATGAGAGCCTCAACATAATCAGGGCATTAATTCCCTGATAGGGATAAATTAATATTGTGTAATCTTCTAGTATATATTGCAGATAGGGTGTGGCTAGTGGAGTTGGGTTGATGGGGGTGTGCCCTTGGGGTTTACATTTTGTCTGTGTTAAGGAGACGTTGGTCTCTCTCTCTCTCTCTCTCTCTCTCTCTCTCTCTCCCCGCCCCTTTCTGCTGACCATGTCCTGAGCTGCCTTCTTCCACCATATTGTTCCACCATGAGGTTCCGCCTCAGTTTGGACCCAGAGCAATCAATGCATGTGGTTGGTCATCTATGGACTGAGACCTTTAAAACCGTGAACCTCAAAATAAACTTTGCCTCTTCTAATTGTTCTTGTCGGGTCTTTTGGTCACAGCAGTGAAAAAGCTGACTAAACCAGTCATAAGAGCTGTGGTAGGATGATTGGAAGTTCTTGGAAGAGATTCAATACAGAATGAAGGACACAGAGAAATGTGTTCCACCTTGAATTTGTTTTTTTTAGGATAATGACACATAATTCTTCAATAATTAAAGAAGAAGAGAAACCATTTTACTCACATTATAGTAACAAACTATTTCCTTAAACCCATTTTTGAGAATAGATTTATTAATTATTGCCCCAGAATTTTTCTTCTCATCTGTAATATATCTGACAAGTTGAGGACATTTTTCATTTAATTATCCCATTATAAATTCTATCTCAGTTTTATGTCATTCACATTATAATGCCTGTGCCACTTCATGACACTGTTAAGGAGGAAATTGCCCCCTTCACAAACTGAAAAGTCCCCAGTAAGATGGGGTGACTTGCTCAAGAAGACATAATCAATGGCACAGAGAGCACCTTTCTCTTTCTCCTTCCTCTCTTGCCTCCCTTTCTCCTTCCTTTCTTTTTATTGCTTTCAACTGAAGTCTATTTCCTTTATATCAAATACAGCAGATACTGCAGTAGAATACAAGTATGTAGAATTGTCAAAATATTGCATTTGCCCTATTTTCAGTTTTCTTTTATATTTTTTGTTCTTATTTTCATTCTATATAGTTAGCTTCATTATAATTTTCTATACATGAATAAACTTTCAAATTAATGTCACATTTTCAAGTCTCTTTCTCTTTACTGGGGAAATGAAATTTTCTCTGAGAAGGAATTATAATGAAACATGATGACCTTTTATCCAAAAAAAAAAAACATAAAAGAAAATAGCACACAACCATTTTCTCAGTGAATCTTATTCTTCTTTTTTTGCTGTTCTGGAAATCAAACCCAGGGCCTCACATGCTAAACAAGTGTTCTACATCTGAGCCATGTCCCCATACCTAAGTCAACTTGTTTAAATAAAAATTTTCTGTAGCTAAGTAAGTAAAATTTCACATACCTCAAGCTTTTTTCTTGGTTTTGTATATATTGGAGTGATTTTCTTTATAATCAGACAAAACATCTGACCTTTGGCTTTCTGTAACTCTGAGAATTCTGATATGCCAATCAGGTTATCAATTTCTTGATAAATTCTATAATGGTTTCTTATCTCCAAGTTTTTGTAACAAGATCTGTTCTGGTGATACCCAAGCTAGAATTTATGCTGACAAGGAGAAAGTGTTATCACTAGTAGTTGTGAAAATGGTACAACAATGAACAGGTTTGAAATTCTGGAATTATTTCCATTTTAGAATATTCTAAAAAGTATCAATCTTTGCAACTTTAACCAATGTAATTTCTATGTTCGTAATTTTACAACAAAAACTATTCTGACAATTTTAAAGCACTATTTTTAGGGTGGCAGATGCCATTTTATTGTTGATTAATTCCTTTCAGAGTAGAGGGATTACCACCATTTTCTAAAGCTAAATAAAATTAGAGAAAAGTGGGAATAATTTTGAAGTTTTTCATTTGAAATACTGTTGAAATTTCATTCTTGGTCACATTTCTAACAGCTCATTTCTTCTTGGAAATTAAGACTTTGGAAGTTTGATTTTTATTGTATTTTCTTTTCCAGTAAGAAATAAAATATTCTTAAAATTTTATAAAATAATATAAATATGATACTCTTGACTTTCCTTGCCTAAAGTTTATTTGGGGATTTCCTCATCATGAATCTGAGCTGAGTGGACAGTATTTGCCTATGTTGTCTGTGTCACTTCAGGTATATAATTGAGACAGGTTCTCACTAAGTTGCTTAGAGTCTTGCTTAGTTGTTGAAGCTGGCATAGAACCTGTGATCCTCCTATTTCAGCTCCCAAAGCCACTGGGATTTCAGGCATATGCCCCCACATCTTGCTGGCATAGGATATATGCCATTGCTATGTTGCTTAAAAACTTAGGAAATATATCCAATAATTTTACCTCTGAATATTCCTGCATTATTAACACAGGAGCTTTCGAGGGACACCTCATATCCAAACCATAGCACCATTGATGAAGGAGTGATGTCCAAACCAAAGGGAATGGATAGATAATAAACAGTGTCTGATGGCTTACATTTACCTCACCTTTAATGCCTAAGTTCTCAGGTCTGTGCCACAGCAATACAGACACAGCTGCAAAGGGCACAATGATAGTTCAAGGAACTGAAGGCAGAATCAATTAAACAGAATGTATCTGAACAATCACGTTGCAAGATACATGGGAAGCATTCTAAAGTAAAATCCCAGAATGAAATTTCAAACATTCTATCTATGTCTATATTGAGGAAACAGAAAAAAAAAAATTTCATTATTTCATGGAGTCAGGAAGGTTTCAAAAGAGTTCTGTAGAGAATAAAAGAACTTCAAACCATAAAAATAAATTTCAGGAGGCACACGCAACTGAGTACATGTCAAAATCAAGGGATATAATCACGAATTCACTTTTAATTAGCTCAAATACTTGAGACAACAAAGAGACAACTATGTTTGAGGTATAGACACAAGACCCCAAAATCTTGTATCTATAGATCACACAAGATGCTAAGTGAATGGAAGTTAATAGATGAGGGGAACTCCATCTCCACGGTCAGAAGAACCAGACAGACAAGAGACAACATGGATCACATCACCTTTGACAGAGCTTGTTAACGTGTAAACAACAATCTAGTTAATATCTCATTGCAAATAGTGTTTAACTATGCATATATCCATATTTAATATTTATTTGTATTAGCATAGAAGTGGCCAGTGATTACAATGAAGAACATTTTTTTAAAAACCTATTTAAAAGTCACTTATTTATAGAGCAAAATTTTTTTTGCATAATGTACCTACTGCTTTCTACAAAGGATCAGATAGATAAATTCAGGGAATATTTATGAGTTTATTCATTTGTTTTGCAAGTCTTTCTTATCTGTAGGTGAATTAATATGCAAATTAAACATTCATGAGCCAATTTGTGTTATTGGTGTATATTGTGATATCCAGATGTTCTTTTTTCTCCTCTTCACATTCTGTGATAATCATCTGAGATTCAAATGCAAATGGTAGACATAGTTGTTATGCTTGAATATCATTAAAAAATAAATCATAAGGTTCCATAAGCAAAAGCATTTAACTTATTGTCTCCTTTAAAATAAGACAATTTTCCTGGGAAGCCTATTTTCTACCTTAAGATAATTTTACATCTATAATACCTATTATATAAAGGTGGCACTTCAAAATGTAGTAATTTAAAAACTTTTTGGTATAAAGATCCACTTACAATTTTTTTTTTTTCTGGTACTGGAGATTGAATCCAGAGGCACTCTACCACTGAACCACATACCCTCCCTTTTTTAATATTTATCGACACAGGATTTCTCTAAGCTGCTCAGGCCAGCCTAGAACTTGTGGTCCTCCTGCCTTAGTCTTTGAAGTGGCTGGGATTACAAATTTGTGCCACTGCACTAGCTACAAGCTTAAAAGTTATTGAAGAAGTAATTTTGTTTTATGTGGGTTGTATCTAACAATTTTGACTGTGTTAGAAATATTAGAAATTAAAACCAGTAAAATTGAAAAATATTGACTTGAATATAACAAATACATTATAAACAGAACACTTATAATATGAAACATATATAACATAACACGGTTTTATAGAAAAATTTGTTTTCCAAAAAACAAAATAAAAATAATGGAAGGGTAATAACTGTTTTACATTATATGATAAATATGGCTTATTAGATTTTTGCTTAATGGATTTAGCTTAATAAAAATCTTTGGATTCTCATATCTGCTGAATTCAATGTTTCAAAATATTGTTTTGGTTGAACTATCTACTGAAGGAATTTTTACTCAAAACAGTTACCTAGTTGGAAAACGAAGGCATGTTGGAAAAGATTGCTTTGATTCAGATCAAAATAGAAGTGGCATTTTCTTAAAAGTTAATTGTAGTGTGGAATTTCGAACTTTATCAATGAACTTTTTCTTCTCGTTTACTTTTTAAAATCCATTGGCCCACCTTGCACTTTGAAATGTATGACTTGTAATACACTGGCCATTTAGGAAATGTTGACTCAAATAACAAAGGAGATCTTCTAATATCACCATGATCTCAAAGAAAATTTTTACCTGTCATGCTTACCAGCAGACAGTTGGCTAAACCAAGGTTCATAGGCTCCCTATATTGTTTCTTCTTTGAAGCTATTTGCAGATTCTCCTGCTTCTATATCAGAATGTCAAGTCTAGGATGTCTCATAGTCAAAGCAAGAACAAAGGAACTTTGTCACAGCTCCATACTGTTTGGCCCTCTCCTCTCTGCCTGACCTGGATGTACAAAGGAAGCTCCAAGGTTAGGTGTAAAAGTGAAACTAGCAAGGTGCGGGGGCATATGCCTGAAATCCCAGTGGCTTTGGAAGCTGAAACAGGAGGATCGCAGGTTCTAAGCAAGTCTCTAAGTAACTTAGTGAGAATCGGTCTCAAAATTAAAAAGAAAAAATTTTTCAAATGGGCTGATGAGTGGCTCTGGGTTCAATCACAGATACACAAAAGAAAGAAAGAAAGAAAGAAAGAAAGAAAGAAAGAAAGAAAGAAAGAAAGAAAGAAAGAAAGAAAGAAAGAAAGAAAGAAAGAAAGAGAAAGAAACTAACTAACTTGGAAATTTAGATTTAAAAGAATTTTAAAACTTTGGCTATGAAAGAAAACATATAAGGGTCTTTTCAATGCCTTAGAAATTTGAGTGGGGAAAGACTGTTACACTGGAACAAACATTAATCAGAACTGTTTTGGGTAAACTATTTTGATACATTTTACCATTTAGCTCCCCACTGTACTTTGTTTCACGAAATACAAATAATATAGGACATATGCCATTGCTATGTAGGTTTAAAACTTAGGAAATTATTAACATAACTCTTATAATATGAGTTTACCATATGCTCTTCAGTAATTGCTATCAACAGAGAAACTACTTTCTGACTACTGACTATATGAAGCACATACTCACCCCCAACATTATAAGCAAGTTTGCATAAGTTTAGCTGTTAGACCTGTTTAGAAGTTTGGTTCTAACTTTTCTCACTCTCGGTGTGGCTTTTTCGATCTACTTCATTCTGATAAAGCTTAAAACTGAATATTCACAACTTTATTCTTAATAATTTCTACTTTCTCCTGTTTTAAGTAATTCAACAAGAAATCATGACAACAACTGAAATCCTATCACCCTATAAAAGAAGTTGCTCTCTTGAACAATAAGTGAAGAGGTATTAAAGGTGAGGTAAATGTAAGCCATCTGACCCTGATTATTATCTATCCATTCCCTTTGGTTTGGACATCACTCCTTCATCAATGGTGCTATGGTTTGGATATAAGGTGTCCCTTGAAAGCTCCCATGTTAATAATGCAGGAATATTCAGAGGTAAAATTATTGGGTAATGAAAAGTGGAAACTAATCAGTCCATTCTCCTCTGAATGGACTGACTGGGTGGTATCTGTGGCAGGTGTGGACAGATGGAGGAGGTGGGTCACCCGGTTGTGTCATGGAAGGGTGCATGTTTCCTGTGGCCCCTTCCACTCACTGCTCTCTGCTTCCTGTTGCCATGAGGGAAGCAATTGACCTTCATCACACCTTCCCCCATAATTTTTTGCCTTATCTTGTCCAGATAAGGCAAATTATGGAATTGGCCTCTGATACCATGGGCCAAAATAAACATTTCCTCCACTAAGCTGTTCCTGTCAAGGATTTTGGTCACAGAGATGCAAAACTGACTAAAACAAATGGTGTTATCTGTGCTGCAAGATGATCCATTCTCAAATTCTCTTGTTTTCCTTTAATAATGAAACTGAAAAACTCAATTCTCCATTTTCCTAGGTTTCTGAGTTCTTAAATAGCAGCTCCACCAGCCCTGCACTGCCTATCTCTGGTTTTCATCCACTGTACAACAAATAAATTCTTATTTGTTTGAAGAATTCCTATTTCAAATTATCTGTTACTTGCAGCCCAACACCTCATGCTCCCAACACTCATCCTCTGGCCCCGGTATTGGTATTTGTTTCCTTCTCCTTCCCTTTCTTTCTCATCTGATGAGCTATTTGAAAACTAGTATTGTCTTTTTTTTTTCCAGTAGAGAAGTTACCTTTTACTCTTTTAAAAATGTTTTATTAGTTTCAGCTAAAAGTTGGTGAAGTAAATATTTAAAAAATAATAAGCATCTGTATTGAAAAAAGTATGCCAAACAAGGGGCAGATTTTCACCCCTGCCTTATCCATTCTCAAAGCCTAATTCTTCAACTAACTCTTTATTCTGGTTTCATCACCACAGTTCTGAAGAACATGCTCACCTGGTCCCTGTTGGCACTCTGGTTACGGGCATCATCCTGGGCTCTGTTCTCCCCTTGTGGTGAATTCACTGCTCTCGTGCCTGCACCTCTCCATCTTCCACACCCACCCCTTTCATTAAAGTAGTGATGTTTATGTTAACTTGTATTTCTCTTGTTTCCTGGAATTCCTGTCCTTTTCCCCCCTTATGACTAATAACTTGTGTGATTCAGCAGTTAATATGTGTACCCTTATCCTGAATCATAGCTTGGTTGGTTAGAGATTCCAATTTTTAAATCAAGAGTCTCAGAATTTAAAAGCATCATCTGACTCTCCATGTCCCTGCTGATGCCATTCTGCCTCCTCATCCTGTGTGTCAGTCCTGTTTTCCTTTCAGCAGCAGTAAAGATTGGGGGTTTTATCCATAATATGATGATATCATATTATCATGTGATAATATGTACATGAAATTATCTTGTAATTTATCTGTTAAATACATCCCTTTGGATTCCACTATGGGTGACTTCCATCATTTGGATTCTGAAAAGTCCTAATTGCATCTTATAATTGCCTAATTTTTACCCTTTTCCAGTTGTTTGTCTTCCTTTCCTACTTTCTAGACTATTTTCTCAAAGACATTCCTCATTCCTTCGTTGCTATGGTTTAAATTTTCCAAGAACTATTTTATTCTGTTTCATTAGCTTTGCCTATGTAGTTCTTGTTCTGTTGATATTCTATCACTTCTTGTTTCTTTGGCAATATTAATTATAAGTTATTTTTTTTAGCTTCTCTTTTCAGCATAGCCCCAGTTTCTAGTTGGTTGTTTCTTTGGGACCCACTTCTTTATTGACAGTTTCCTATATGAGCTGGTAATAATTGGATGTGTCATCTATTCATTCAGGAAGTGCTGAGTGCATTAGTGGGACTGAGTTAGAGAAATTAACCCTGAGCAGCTGGTCCGTCTTTCCAGTAGAGAACCTTGAAACCTTTTCTCATGTCGTTTATGTTTGCTAACACCCCTTCTGTTTTCTTGCTTTGGGCCATTTTGAAGTTCTTGGAGAAGAAGGACGGTCTATTTGTTGGCATTATGGAAGCAGACCAGTGGCAAGAGTAACGGTTTAGAATAAATTTTACTTAATCCTTACTTGTTAATCCCTTATTTCACCATTGCTTGCAATATGCTTGGTCACTCAAAAACCATATATTTCTTTTATTTTTTTCTATTAGTTCCCCTTAGTAATGTGATATTGGGATTCATTTTGATATGATTATACAAGCATGGAATATAATTTACTCCCATTCAGTCCTCAATACTTCCCATTTCCTTCCCTCCTCCTTCACTCTGTTCCTTTTCCTCCACTGATCTTTCTTTTATTTATTTATACTTTCTTTTAGAAGTGCATTATGGATACCCATAACAATGAAATTAACTGTGGTATATTTGTATATGTACATCAAAGTTTGGTCAGATTCACTCCAACATTCCTCCCCTTTCCAGCCACTCCTCCCTCCTGACAATCTACTTCCTCTACTCCGTTAATGTCTCTTCTATTATAATGGAAACCAGCCCCCCTTTCTTTTTTATCATTCTTATTTTGATTTAGCTTCTGCATTTAAGAGAAAATAGTCAACTCTTGACTCTGGTCTGGCTTATTTTACTTAGCATGATACTCTGCAGTTCCATCTTTTTACAAGCAAATATTATAATTTCATTCTTCTTTATGGCTGAGTAAAGCTCCATATATACCACATTTTCTTTACCTATTGATCTGTTGATAGGCACCTAGGCTGGTTCCATAGATTGGCTGTTATGAATTGTGCTGCTATAAATATTGATATTGCTGAATTCCCATAGTATACTGATTTTAGATGTTTTGGATATATAGCAAGGAGTGGAACAGCTGAGTCATATGGGGATCTCATTCTTAGATTTTTGAGGGATCTCCATACTACTTTCCGGAGTGTTTGTACTAATTTTAAGTTGCATTAACAATGTATGAGTGTACCTTTCCCCCAACATCCTCACCAACATTTATTATTATTTATATTCTTGATTGCCATTCTGCCTTTAGTGAGATGAAATCTCAATGTAGTTTTGATTTGAATTTCCATGATTACTAGAGATGTTAAATATTTAAAAAATACAATTATTGGCCATTGGTATTTTTTTGAGAAGTATTTCTTTAGTTCTTTTGCCCATTTGTTAATTGGCTTATTTGCTTTTCTTTTGTGTGTGTGTGTTAAATTTTTTGTGTTCTTCATATATTCTGGATATGATCCCCTATTTGAGAAACAGGTGGGAAGGATCCCCTCTCATTCTGTGGGCTCTCTCTTCATGTTCTTAATTATTTCCTTTGCTGTGAGAAACTCTTTAATGTGATGCTGTTCCACTTGTTTTTTTTTAAAGAGAGAGAGAGAGAGATTTTAATTTTTTAATATTTATTTTTTAGTTTTCGGTGGACACAACATCTTTGTTTGTATGTGGTGCTGAGGATCGAACCCGGGCCACGCGCATGCCAGGCAAGCGCACTACCGCTTGAGCCACATCCCCAGCCCCTGTTCCACTTCTTGATTCTTGATTTTATTTCTTGCATTTTAGGAGTCTTTTAAAGGAGATCAATGTCTGGCCAATATGTTGAAGTGTTGCGCCTACAGCTTTTTCTAGCACTTGCAGATTTTCTGATCTAATTCCTAGGTCTTTGATGGGATCAAGTTTCATTCCTGTACATATGGCTCATCAGTTTTCCCAGTATCATTTGTTTAAAAGGCTATCTTTTCTCCAATGCATATTTTTGACACCTATGTTAAGTATCAGATGACTGTATCTATGTGGGTCTGTCCCTGTGTCTTCTACTTTATTCCAGTGGCCTTCATGTCTGTTTTGGTGCCAGTACCATGCTGTTTTTGTTACTATTGCTCTGTAGTATAATTTGAGATCCAGTATTATGCTGTTTCCAGCCTCACTCTACTTGCTCAGGATTGGCTTTGGCTATTCTGGGTCTCACTTCCAAGTGAATTTTAGAACTGTATTTTTTTTTTCTGGTTCATGTAAAGAATGTCATTGGCATTTTGATGGAAATTCCTATAAGTCTGTATAACACTTTGAAAGTAAGGCCATTTTGATAATATTAATTCTGCCTATCCAAGAATATGGCAGATCTTTCAATACTTTAAAGTCTTCTCAAATTTCTTTCTTCAGTCATTCATAGTTTTCATTGAAGAGGTTAGATTTAACCACCTCTTTGGTTAGATTTATCCCCAAACAAAACATCATTTATTTCTTTTTTAAGATTATTGTGAATGTGATACTTCTGCTGATTTCTTTCTCAGCAGAATCACTTTGGGAGTATAGGAAAATGATGGATTAATATATATTGATCTTGTGTCCTGCTTTGCTAAATTTGTTTATCAGCTCTAGAAGTTCTGGTGGAGTCTTTTGGGTCATCTAAATATTGGATCATATCATCAGCAAGCAGAGATAATTTGTCTTCCTCTTTTCTTATTTGTATATATTTAATTTCTTCATCTTACCCGATTTTTTTTTTTTTTTGGCTAGTGATTCAAAAACTATGGGAAATAGGAGTGGTAAGAGTAGGCATAGTTGTCTTGTTATTATTTTTAGAGGAAATGCTTTCAGTTTTTCTCCATTCAGTATGATGTTGGCCTTGGGTTTGTCATATATAATGTCTTCATAATGTTGAGGTAAGTTTCTCTAGTGTTTTAAACATGAATGGGTGCTGGACTTTGTTAAATAATTTTTATGCATCTATTAATATAATCATGTGATTCTTGTCCTTAACTCCATTTCTATAGTGAATTGTATTTACTGATTTTTATATATTGAATCCAATTTGCATCTGTAAGTTGAAACAAACTTGATAATGGTGCACTACCTTCTTAATGTGTTTTTGAATGTGGTTTGCCCATAGTTTATTAAGAAATTTTGCATCTATTTTCATCAAGAATATTGGCCTGGAGTTTTCTTTCCTTGATGTTCCTTTGTCTGGTTTTGGTATCAGGTTAATACTGGCTTCACAGAATTAATTTGGCTGTGTTCCTTGCTTTCCTATTTCATGGAATAGTTTAAGGAGATATTTTTTATTTCTCCTCTGACTTCTCCCATGATACATTCATCATTCAAAAGTGCATGATTTAATCTCCAGGTGTTAAAATGGTTTGTTTCTTTTGTGTCTCATCATTAATTTATAATTTTATTCCATTACGATTTGATAGGATATAAGGAATTATCTGTCTTGTATTTGTTAAGATTTACTTTGTGATCTAAAATATTATTTTAGAGAAAGTTCCATGTGCCTCTAAGAAAGTGAATTCAGTTGGCAATGGAAGAAATTCTCTATAGTTATCTGTTCAAATAATAGTATTATTTAGTTCTGAAAATTATTTACTTACTTTATGTCTTTATGACTTATCTAATTGTGAGAGAGATGTGTTTAAATCACTCAGTATTAGTGTATTGTGGCCTATTTGATTCTTTATATTGAGAAGAGTGTGTTTTACATAGTAGACGCACAATTGTGTTTGGGGAATGAATTTATATATAATTATTATACCTTGTTGCTGGATGATTCCCTTAACTAGTATGAAGTGACCTTCTTTGTCTCTTCTGATTAATTTTGACTTGAAGTCTACTCTGTTTGATATGAGAATAATGACCTCTGCTTGTTTTTGGTTTCCATTTCCACAATATATATTTTACACATCCTTTTACCAACAGTCTGTGGGTGTCTTTGTCTGTAAGGTGAGTCTCTTGTAAACAACATATAATTGGGTCTTGTTTTTAATCCTATCTGTCAATATGTCTTGATTGAAGAGTTTAGATCATTTATATTCAATGTTATTATACATAGATTATTCTCATTTTTTTACCATTTTAGTTTATTTCTAATGCTTAATTCAAACTTGATTTCTTTTAATTAACTATCCTAATGCATTTCATCTTTATGCTGGTTTTCATTTTTATTTTTCGTTTCTTCTGCATGAATTATTTTACTGAATATGCTTTATAGTGCAGACTTATTGGCTATAAATTCTTTCAGTTTCTGTTTATCATGGGAGGTTTTTATTTTATCTTCAAATTCTGAAGGAAAATTTTGCTAGATATAGTAATTTTGGTTTGCACCTACTTTTTTTCAGGACTTGGTATATATTATTCCAAGCCCTCCTAGATTTAGCATTTGGGTTAAGAAATCAGTTGGAAATACAAATTGGCTTACCTCTAAATGTGACCTACTGTTTTTCTCGTGCAGATTTTAAAATTCAGTCCTTATTCTTCTTATTTTAGGCATCATTATAATGTGTCTTGGAGAAAATCTTTTTTGATCTTACCTATTTTGACTTCTATATGCATCTTGCATTTTTATCTTAATAATCTCATCTTAAGATTTGGAAAATTTTCCAATGTTATTTTACTGAAAAGATTGTGTATTCCTTTACTTTGTAGTGTCCCAAGATGGAGGTGGGCTAGGCCTTGGCTCTCACCTCTCTGATCAGCTCTTCCTCCTTTTTGTGCTGGGGATGGATGAGGAATCCCCACCTAGCTCCACTCATCCATCTTTTCTCTTTTTTCCTCACCCAGGTATTTATAAGAACCTAAAACTCTAATATTCTATAGAGGTATAGGAAATAGAAAGTAGAAGAAAATGGCAATAGTCAAGTTTTACAGGGAGCACAATCTTGGGGTTTAATCTATGTGTCAGTGGTCCGTCACCAGTGGTCAATCACCTGCTTTCTGCTTTCTGCCTTACCTTCACTTTCCGCACTATCTGGTGCCTCCAAAAGTCATTCATTTTCATTATTTGGAAAAGTTGTGTTACACCTCTACAAAGCCACATGCAGAACACGTGTCACTCACTATTAAATTGCTTACCATTCCTCCATCTAATTTGCATCTTGAAATTTTTGAAGTGTTGTCCAATGTTACTTTATTTTCCATGTAAAATGATTATAATGGAATTTTTGAAAGGAAAAGGGAGAAATATATGATTTTTCCAGGGTGTTTTATCCCTTCAGTCTTCAGCTTGAGTTGTTTTTATTGGCTTTTCTTTCAATTCATCTGTCGCATCTGCAACCTCTAACCTTGTATTAGACATGTCATGTAAATTTTTCATTTCAGATATTTTACTTTTTCAGCCCTAGAAATTCTATTTAGTTTAGTTCTAGTATTTCTATTTTTCCTTATATTATGTTTATGTTGTCTTTAAATCTTTGAATAGTTGCAGTAGGTTTTTAAATGTTCTTATCTACTAATTCCATAATCTTTGTTATTTCTGGTTCTGTTTCTATTTACTGATTTTTAAATTCACCACAGATAATGGGTCACATTTTTCCTGCTCTTTTGCATTTAAAAATCTTTATTAGATGCTGGACACTGTGAAATTTATGTTATTTTGCATGTAGATTTTGTACTTCAAAGTACTGAGTTTTGTTTTGGTGGGCAGTTAATGTACTTGGGGTCAGCTTTATTCTTCCCAGTCTTATTTTATTTTTTAGAACTTTTTATATATTTTTAGATATACATGACAGTAGATGTATTTTGACATATTATACATACATGGAGTATAACTTCCCATTCTTGTGGTTGTACATGATATGGCGTTTCACTGGTCATGTATTCACATATGAACATAGGAAAGTTATGTCTGATTCATTCTACTGTCTTCCTTAATCTCATCCCCAACCCTTCCCTTCATTTGTCTTTGTCTAATCCAAAGAACTTCTACCCTCCCCGCTTATTGTGTGTTACCACTCACATATCAGAGAGAACTTTTGACCTTTGGGTTTTGGGGATTGGCTTATTTCACTTAGTGTAATAGTCTACACCAAAACAAACAAACAAAAACCAAATAACTGAGTCAATAAATGGGCAAAAGAACTGAACAAACACTTCACAGAAGAAGAAATATGGATGGTCAACAAACATATGAACAAGCATACAATATCTCTAGCAATTAGAGAAATGCAAATTAAAACTATACGAAGATTTCATCTCACTCCAGTCAGAATGGCAATTATCAAGAATACAAGTAAGAATAAATGTTGGTGAGGATATGGGGGAAAACATACATTGCTGGCGGGACTGCAAATTGGTGCAAGCCACTCTGGGATGCAGTATGGAGGTACCCTAGAAAACTTGGAATGGAACCACCAGTTGACCCAGCTATTCCACTCCTCAGTTTATACCCAAAGGACTTAAAATCAGCATACTACAGTGACATGGCCACATCATCGTTTATAGCAGCTAAATTTGCAATAGCTAAGCTATGGAACCAACCTAGGTGCCCTTCAACAGATGAATAGATAAAGAACTGTGGTATATATACACAATGGAATATTATTCAGCCATACAGAAGAATGAAATTATGACATTTTCCAGTCTTATTTTCAGGCATCTATTAGATCTACAGTAGCCTTTATTCTAGGACTAGTTCAGGTCTAATCCTAATGTGTCACATTTCTGTTTCCTTCTGAGACTTTTCTTCAATGCTCTGTGTATCCAACTTGATCTCTCCACCTCATGTTTCGAAAGTGAAATGTGGGCTGGGACTGTAGCTTAGTGGCAGAGCACTTGCCTAACACATGTGAGGCACAGGGTTCAATCCTCAGCAGCACCACATAAAATAAATAAATAAAATAAAAGTATTCTGTTTATGTACAACAACAAAAAATTAAAAATAAGAAAAGTGAAATGGTTCCTAACTCTATGTGAACTCTGGACACTGTTTATCTTACTCAGTTTTATTTCCTCTGTAGATATTCTTAGCCTGATTCATGAAGTCTCACTCTAAGCATTAAAAGCTGGGTGTTTGGTACAGAGCTACATTTTATATTAATTTTGAAAAAATTTCTAATCTTAAATATAAGTGTATACAAAAATATAATATAAAAGGAAGTACCCCTTTTTACCACTACCATCATCTAATGTCTTCCTATAGGCAATAGATAATTTGGTGCATACCTTCCAGTTATTTTCTTCTATAAACTATTCTCTACATATTGTTCACTGAATGTACTAGTATTTGTAATGGAAATGCTAATTAGCTTGATTGAACTTTTCTAAAATGTACACTTAGATCAAAAAATCACATAATATCCCATAAATATACACATTACTATTTTTCAATAAAAATGAGTAAATTTTTAAAAAGACATTTGAATTTAGAGGAAGAAAAATTCAATTTAAAATAAGAAATTGCCCTACAGAACTGAACCAATTTGTAATTCTCATAAAGTGTTACTTATTTGAAAACACTATTAATTCAGTGTTTTTTAAAAAAAATTTTTTCCAAGCTAATGGTCCAAATATTTTATAATTTTAATTACCCATTTATTAGTAATTTATTAATAATTTACCAATTGTTAAAATATTAATAGTTTATTAAATTTATATATATGTCTATGATTCCTTTTGCAATGATGATTTTTTTAAATTTGCCTAATGGCTGCTCAATTTTTTTCTGCTTTGCAATGTTCATAATATCTTTAAATTTTGATGATCTGGGTAGTGGGGGAGGGCAATTTAAATACAGATTATATGACTGACCTAATATATCCTGCTAACTTTAGCCCTAATATTTTGTTGGTTTAATTACTAACCATTCCATATATGTACTGAATTAAGTTGTCTTCTTATACCAAATATTTGTAGTGGCTTAGTTACTATTAAGTTGCCTTCTTAGTTTATATGACTGGGATCAGTTGAGGTTTGCTTCCATTTTTCTAGGCTGCTGCCAGTCAATTAGTTAGCATAGATGCTTCATATCTATGCTAAGAGACTAGGTTACCTTAAGACCTATGAAATTCAACTTGGAATTATTGGTCTCTTTTAAGCCATATCTTAAAATCATTCTTTAAAATGTAGGCTTTGGCTGGGGATATAGCTCAGTTAGTAGAGTGCTTACCTTGTATGCACAAAGCCCTGGGTTCAATCCTCAGAACCACTTAAAAAAAATGGTTACAGTGTAGGCTTTGAAAAAACACAGTGATATATGAGAAAAGAAATATAAATTACATGTGTCAGCAAGAGAATATAGAGCTGTGAATGGCAATGTGGTTCCTTCTGTGTAGAAAGACATTTAGCAAAGCTTCCACTAACCCAGGTAATTGAAATCGTTATTGTTGAAATGAGAGGATCAGTGTTGCTTCATGTATTAATATTTTATTCTCAAGTTATAAATTTATATTACCTGAAAACAATTTAGAATAGTGACATGACTAATTAGAGTCTATTTACGAAGACTTTAGGTGGGAAAAGGGGAGTATTATCATATTATTTTAGCAAAATGAGATGATTAAGGTTAGAAGATCTGGTTTCTTTGCCCTGACAGTTGTTAAGTTTTGAGGCAAATTTTCTAAGCTTTCTGTAAAATGATCTCTATTGTGTACATATTTGGATCTAAATAATGTGAATGTGACTTATAAAAAATAAATAAGTAAAACTGGCTTTTTTTTTTTTTTGGAACTCAAAAGATCAAGGGAATTAAAGATATCCTGTCTGTATTCAGAACACACAAACCAAAAGAATAACATGCACAATACAGTTTTTATATGATATGATTTTTATTTTTTCTCCTTTCAATATGGTCACCCAAAAATCTTTAAAATGCCTACAGAAAAATTAAAATAAATTAAAAAGAAGTGAAAGATCTAAGAATCCCATGGATAAACACAGGTATTCCCACAAAAATCAAGCTATTTTCTCTGCCCTTTATGTTTTTAGAATACCCCGATTCATGGTATTATTAAAAAAACAAATTTTCAAAGATAAAAAGAAATTCTCCCCAAAGAGATCAGTGACTGATGAAAACAGTTGAAGTCAAATCTCACTGAATCAACACGTATCGATGCCTTCTGGGGGTCTATTGAGTTGCATTATCTTTATGTTTCAAAGCTTTAGTTATTTGTTCTGTCTTCAATTTACCTTCTATTTGAACCCAGATAATCAGAAATTAAGTGAGAAAAAGTGTCTAATAAGTATGATCTAGCTGAAAGAGATAACAGTTCTCTGGATTTTATAGTGTGGCTAAGCACCGTCTTGATGTGTAAAGGAGTGAATATTAGGTGCCATGAAGAGTATGAGGAATTGAATGATGTTTTATTCCTGTCTTCAAAGGTCATATAATCTAAGAGCTAGAGTATCAACACAGGAAAAATAAAAATAATAAAATATTATATAACAGTTACTATCATAATCTTTTATGTTGAACAACATGATGAAATTCAATACATCCTTTATTTCATAGTTCAGATATTATGGTTTTCAATTCTACTAGTTAATAAATATACAAATGTGGGTAAGAAACATAACCTTTTTGTGTATCCCTATCCTTACACGTAAAACTGTTCTGTAAGAGTATCTACATGTGGTAGTAGTTGTGACTATTTATGTTCCCATCAGCAAAGTAGATTTTTTGGTTTTCCCAATATCCATTTTTCTCATTTTTGGTTTAATAATGGTAAACCTACCTTCTTCTGCTCTCTTTCTGCTTACCAGTACACAAAGTGTTAGCAAGGAAGACACCCACCCAGCAAGACATTATGATTTCCTTCCTAGCTTTCCACCTTAAATAGTAGGTTAAGTTCTCTTTTCTCCATTTAATTCCATTCCTTAATCTAGAATTCAGGTACAATGTTGGTGAGCTAGCTTTGTGGATAAAACTTGGGTAAAAGCCATACTCTTGAACTGTCCTGCTTAGTGCAGTAGCCACTGGTCACACATGGCTATTAAACACTTGAAATGTGGCTGGTATAACTGAGGAAAGGAAGTTTCAATTTTATTTATTTGTAATTAAATTTAGAAATCAATACTCAATTTAGTTGTCAGAAAACTTTTAAGTATGCTTCGAACAATTTCTCTATCTACTTTTTCAACCAAAAGTTTATGAAATCTAAATATGGACCAAGTATTTCTGATGAAATTTAACATCCTACTAAGACATAGTACATAGTTAAGATGATAATATTTGTGATGTATCTAGTTCAATTAATTATATCATTAATTTCACCTGTATGTTTTTACTTTGGAAAAATGTGATTAATATAAAATTAAAAATTACATTTTTTTTATATATCAGATATCACTGATGTAATGACAGAGTCACAAGATAGAAGGAACCCAGTCTTTTTGGGTGACTTTAAGGAGCAGAACACTGTGACAGCCCTTAGCCACCAATCAGCAGACTTCTATGTAAGAGAAATAAATTTTCTGATTGGCTTGAGTCACTCTTGTTTTGGGATCTGGTAAAGCAGCCATGCACTGTTTGAGCTAATGTTCCTACATGGGGCTATTGGGAGGATTAAATGGCTTAATGCTTATCAAGGGTTTAAAATAGAGCCTGCAACCTGTTAAAGGCTCAATGACAAGTTATTCTTCACAAAATTATATCTCTGAACTGAAATGAGACGCCATATTCATCCATCCAGCACTGTTGTTTTCATAACCAAAAGGAAACCATAATCATATCCTCTGCTCAAACCCTTGTGTGGTTTTCTGCCCCCTCTGAGGATGAACACCAAACACTACCGTTCTCTTCTCATGCCCCAGGATAACTTTTCCCTATTGGTTTTTCGGGATGTCCCATACTCTGGCTTTCTTTTATTTTCTCAATCTTCACCTTCAGACCTTGTGTATTTGTTTGGTTTCTCATTGAACATGCTTCTTCCTCACCCAGCAGTTGAATGCTGCCCGTCCTTCACAGTTCTGCTCACTATCAACCTCTTTGGTGGGGTCTCTGGTGGCCCTCTACACTTCATTTGTCTCCTCTAAATGTGCTCACGGCACCCTGGTGACACCCTTCCCCATTATCCTGCCCCAGGTCTCTACAAGAATCTATGAAAATAATTGTATTATAAATGTAGCATCTTTCACATTATTAAATATGACTTTTTCCATTCATTGCTCTCTGTTGCTAAGTGTTACTTTCTCAAGGGCAATACCAAATGCATGTTTTATACTTCCTCTGGAAACTCAAGGCAGAACTTCTAATAAATGATTAGGCTGCCAAATAGACGATATAAAAGTCAACAAATATTTGGGGTAATAATTCAGAAAGAAAATAAAGATCATGTCAGCACATTGGGAGAGACTGATGAGGAAATACTTATGGAATGTTACTTGCACCCTTGAAAGAAAAGTCACAAGAGTGGTGAGGAAACTGGACTCTAGGACCCATTCCTAGATCTGTCACTTACCAGCTCTGGAAGCCCTGCAAGTAACACAATCCCCCTGTGCCTTAGGTTCTTCGTCTTTAAAAATGGAGAGAACAAATTACAGCATATCTTAAAAGGCTACAGGGGAAATGAAAGGAGTTAATACAAATTTACTGCTGAACAGTGTCTGGCACAGAACAAGAGCTGAATGAAGAGGGAAAGATATGTTATATGTGGGACTTGAACTAGAAGAAAGAAGGAAAGAAGACATCTGCTTTAAGCAAATGAAATTGCATGGAATATGATACCGGGAAACAGAAAAAGGCAAAGTACACAGGAGAGAGAGTGAGTAAACCTGCTCTTGAGATGCGGAAAGGTTCTGTACATGAGTGGCAGGAGGTAGAGCAAGAAAAGGATCAACTTAAAGACTTGGTAATAAGCCAGGCACAGTGGAGCATGCCTGTTGTCCCAGCTGTTCTGGAGGAGGCTGAGGCAGGAGGATTGTAAGCTTGAGGTCAGCCTCAGCAACATAGTGAGATCTGATCTCAAAAATAAATAAATAAATGGAAATAAAAGATAATAATAAAAGAAGAAGAAGAAAAAAATCATTGAAAGCATTTTATCAGAGTGGTGACATTATCAAAACTGGCTTTTAAAAAATTTTGTTTTCTCCATCATTTTGCCAGATAACAGAATGATTAAAAGATTTCTATAAGCACTTTAGAAGCATTATCTCTTTTGATACCACAAAACTACAAGAAAGTTTTATTCCAATGCCCACTGAATTTATAGGAAAATGTGATACAGAAGAGAATATCAAAATCTAATTCATAGAATTTCTATGAGAAATCAATGTTTGAAAAATATTGAATACTGTTTAAAATACAGCGAGTGTTCAATGAAGTCAATTGATAGGTTTGGTGCTCTTATTATCCATCCTAAGAGGAAGGTATTAGACTCTCTTTTTCCTTTTTAGTCCACCTACTATAGTCTAAGGCAAGAAAGCTTTCATGAGCTAAGTAGAGAAAAATTTTGAGATATTTTCGGTTCAATTATGTATGTTTTACAAATGTATAAACAGGGCTAAAGTAAAAATAAAATCATAATTCACCCTTGGGCCTTGACTTGAGGGGGTCAGTTTCTTGCTCAGCATGTCCATAAATAAAAATGCAGTTGTCAAGAGTGAGGGCCCACGAGGGGAGAGAAACACCATGAGAACTAGAGTGTGCTTCCTGGCTTGAATCAGATTCCTCAGGATTGGGATCATTCGAGTCCTTTTGAACCCAGGGTGCTGTTGGCTATCATGTAGGAGGATGCCCGAGAGGCTGGGGCTGGGGAATTCTTCAGGTGGGGTCCCCTGGTTGCCGAGGAGGGAGGGAGAGGCTTCTTGGCAGAGATGAGCAGGTGGCCCAAGCTTTGGGGAAGAGCACCTCTGTTCTGAAAGAAGGTAATAGGACAGACCTAAAAGGTGCTCTCCAAAATAAAAGAAAGATCAGGGGAGAGAAGAAGGGGGTTGAGGGGGAGGGAGGATGGACGGGAAAAGGGAAAAGCAAAGGAATGAATCTGACCTGACTTTCCAGTGCACATACGAATATGCCACAGTGACTCTCGTCATCTCTGTATCCATGGGACACTGATTTTTTTTTAAACAAAATGTAAACAAATAGATCAGTAGAGTAGAGGAGAGGGAACAGGGAAGGGAGGAGAGGGAGGGGAAGGGTAAGTACTAGGACTTAATTGGAGCAAACTGTACTCCATGCATTTACAAGTATGTCAGAATAAGCCCCAATTTTACGTATATCTATTATGAACCAATAATAAATAACATGAAAGATGCGCTGTGACCACTGAAGGAGGAGTGTCCCTGTGGACTGCTTGGAGGTCCCCCTCCCCTGTTCTCCGGCTTCCATGAAACTTCCACAATCAGGATCAGCCCCACTGAAAGCAATAAAGCAAGGAAAGGAGGAAGTGGTTCCCAGATCATCATATACGTGTCTTCTTTGTTAGTCCCTGGTGAAAGTCTTAATGAAAAAGCAGTTGTAATGACTTGTCCAAGGGAGGTTCGGAAGTGGTCAATGCACTGTGACAATCCACGAAACTTTTCTGTGACTGTTAGAGCAAATTTAGAGTTATTTAATTTATAAATTAATTTATAAATTGCAGCTAATTGTTGAAGATAGAGGCTAATGTATTCCAGATGCTTTTGTTATGTGAATCATCATCATTATGTGTATCTTCATGCTGTTTTGTTTACATGCTTAAAATTAGTTTCATAAAGAATAATGTTAACCTTAATACCTATAAACTCCAAGGGTAACTTGATAAATGATAAATTCTTGAGACAATGTCCACATGAAAATGTGACTGACATGTAATGATCATAACACACTTTTGGATTGTTTTGCATTTTAGTGTTTTCAATACAAATGCAAAATGTAATTCCTGTGTTTCAGGGACGCGACTTGCATTATTAATACACCAAAGCATGTTTCCATGTCTTCCCTACAATGTTACTTAATATCCCACCTTGAGCATAAAAGTTGTTTTAGTCAAAGGGCAAGTTGAGGCCCATTCATATTCTATATTTTTTTTTGCATCAAATCATACTCTCAAAAACTACTAAAGCAAGGGATGTTTGAACGCAAATATGTTAAAAACCTCTCTCAGTTAATTCCCCAAACAAATAAAAGCATTGTATCCCCTTCCATTTTACAAATAATGGACTTGGCCCAGATTTTTGTGCCATCAAAGAAAGGCTTTTGAAAGAGTCTGTGTTATAAACTACAGCAGGCACAAATCTTATAATTATCAAGTTCTTTTTCATTGAGTGAAAACTCTTGTCTTCAAATTTTTTTTTGAAGAAGATATTACATTTTTCGTAGCACATGGATTTCAAAGAGTGTGGATGTGGCCTGAAAATAAGTTGCAGTTTTGTGAGAAGAAATGGGGACTTGTTAACTGAGAGACAGAGCGCATACACAAACTTTGGGTGGGATTTTGCTAATTTTTAAAACTTCAGATTGTCGAATAATAGGGTTGATTATTTTATGTGATTATTAATGACTAAAATATGTGCCATTAGCAATCTTTCTTACCTATAAACTTTAAGCAACTATTTTGTTAATAAGTATAAATTTAGCATAGTTTTAAATTGTAAATTTGATTCATAGTTAAACTATTAATGGAGTATAATTCTTGTGCCAATATATACAATATGTTGGTTTCTACATAATTTATTTTTTAAGTTTCTATAATATTGCTTCTTATAGAGGGTTTTCTTTTTTTTAATTCACTTTTTCTTGTGATTTTGTTTCCCCCTGGTTATTTAAAAGAAGGGATACTCCTAAAACTTCAGTAAACTTAGAATTTATTTTATTGTCTATAGCAATAAAACTTAAAATCAGCAATTTCCTTTAGGAAAAAATATAGAAAGAATGAACTTAATATATGTCTACTGGGTTAATGTGCAATATGGAAGTTTAAATACACTGCCTGATGTGTAAATCATCTAATATTACTGCAGTTTATTCTCTGTGATTATGCATGAATTTTTAGATATTAATATTTTTCTCTTTATGGAAAAAAGCTATCATAGAACATTTTTGCCTCTCATGCATAAATATTTAAAATGCTTAAACATTATTCCAATGCTCAAAAATGAATTAAATTAAACTTGCAACAATCTTAAAAAATACAATTTCTGGAAAGGGAAGGAGCTTATTTTAATGTAAGAAAAATCTATTAGGACTGCAAACAACTAATACTACATCCTCATAAAATCAAAACTGGGGTTGTGGCTCAGTGATAGCGTGCTCACCTAGCACATGTGAGGCACTGGGTTCAATCCTCAGCACCACATAAAAATGAAATAAAGATATTGTGTGTCTACCTACAACTAAAAATTAAATATTAAAAAACTCAAAACCTTAACAATTGGCCACAAATCAGTTTTTGGTTAGTTCATATTTTGATACATAGCTGTGGGTAGTCACCTAGATTTATGAATTATAATTTGTGATTCCCTTTCCCCTGCAAATTTCCCAGAGCATTGAATGATACTAAGACTGCTTTGTTTATTTTGATTGAATAATTGATTCACTATTTTTATTGAAGAATTTAGGTTGTATAATTTTAAAATATCGATTTTTGGAGAAGGTAAGTTAATGATCTTTGGATTGAAACGAATCTGTGTACAAATCCAAGTTCCACTAGGTAATATTACATTCATTAATAAGAGTGGTACCTATGTCCCAACCTATGTTGTGGGCATTCAACAGTACCATGCATGCGAGATGCTAAGAACAGTGCCTGGCCATAGCAAATGCTTAGAAACTATTAGTTATTACTGTCACTTTATCTTTTTATCTTTCTTTATCTTTAAAAATTAAGCAATCCTTAAAGAGTTACTGCAAGGATTAAAATGTGTGACATTTAGGACTCAACATTAGGACCCATTATAGCAGATATTATTATAATTAAATGTTAATAGAAGGATTTTAGGTAGTAGGATTGTTATTAACATAATATTTCTAAATTATTTTATTCCTAATCTTTTACACTAAACTGTTATGAAACGAAGAGAAGTGCATCATTTGGTAAAAACCTTATTTTAGTAGAATTAGTGCTTCTCTCCAATGTATTCCTTTCCTCCAGAGGTTTCATAAAAATGGAAATAAGTGTGGCAATTATTATGGATTTCTTAGATTCATCTGTCTGATTACAATAAAAGCAGTGAATATATATATATCATGAACACATTTTAATAATTACAAAATGTTCCCTTTTTAACATAGATAAAGAAGAGATGAGGAAAAAATTTATTCACCCTTTTCAATCAACTGAGATAGACGTGAAAAATGATGCTCACTCTGAGAATTTAATGACTAATTTATCAAGTGCTTATGTTTCAGGTACGATGTTATCAACAAAAGTTACATGTTTATTCTTTTTAGTAAGTGAATTCCATGTGATCTACATATGTATCAAAGCAATGACAAATTACTTTTAAAAGTAAGTTCAAGGATCAGATCTCAAATATATTTCTTCTCCTAAAGACCTAGAAGGCCACTTGCTCCAAAGGCTTGAGTCTAAAAGGGTTGATTTTTGGTGAAAATTGTCATCCACTGGGGCACTGAACAAAGATTACTAACAGGATTTGGGGAACAGCCACTTCAGATGCCATTTGGCATGGCCTTTTAATAGCTTCAGTTGACAGTGACAAATACTCTATCTCGTAGATCTTGGCCTTTCTACCTATGGACCTTCTCTCTCTCTTTTTTTCTGTAGATCTGTTGTCATCCAAAGATGGTAAGGAATTGAGAGAATGCTTCCTCCTACAAGTGATAAATATAATTCTGCATTATTTCAGAAGAACCTTTGATACCAAGAGTAAAATATTGGCCTCTCATCACCCTCATCAATTCCTTCAAGTCTGGATGGGTTTGACTTGGGACTGTCCAACCACCCTGAATTTCAGGAGCAGTTACTTATTGATTGCATGGATATCCTCAAATATGATGTTAAAACAGGTGATTATTTATTTCGAATTGATGTTCTTGAACTGTAGACTGAATAATCTTGAATTTACATTTATGTTGAGAATAGTCTTAATTTATTCATTCCTATTTTAAACACCTATTTAGTTTATTTTCAAATTGGCATATCATTTGCAAATTGCTTACTAATTAATAAAGGAGAGTGAGTGAAATGATTTTGGCTTAGGAAATTACATTCCACAGCACCTGAATGCATAATTCTTATTTAGTATTATTTAATTAACCAATTTCATTTTACCATATTCAGCTTTTGATGCTGAAATGACCATCCTTCTACACCAATAAAATAATTCAGTATGAAAATCACTAGATACAGATATATGTTTAAGTGAAATTAAATTAAATTTTGTTTAGAAATAAAAACAACAAAAAATAATTCTGAAAAATAGGGCAACTAGGAAACACCTTTGACATATGTAAATTAAGTTCATTTCCCTTCCTTTATTGCCAATGTAGGTAGAATCTGTATCTCCCCCCACCCCCGTCCCTCTTTTCATTCCCCACTTTTCCATTTCCATTTTTGCACATTTTCAAGTACAGAGGGGGAAAAATGACGGGAAAGTGAAAAATAAGTGACAAAAAGAAACACTTTGCTAACACAGCCCACCGCTTCCTGATAGTCCACTCATCCAGTCAAATATGCATCTATGGAGCACCTTCTTTTAATAAAAATCATGCAGATACTGTGAAAAAAGAGTGTGTTTAAAAAAAAAGAGTGTGTTGAAAATGTGGACACTATACCAAGGAAACAAGGAGGATTCACAAAAAGTTATGATGCAATGTCTCTAAAATTTATTGTAAAAAAGTGCAAAGAACAATCTGTTTTGGAGCTAAGAAGGGGTAGATTAATTTAGATACTATTGAATATAGATTGTTCAATTTGATAACTAAAGCTTAATGACTCTTGATTAATATAACCTCCAAAATAATTCTGAAAGGGGCCTATTATTTTGTTCCAAAAGGTATAAAAACAGGAATTGAATGAAAATTATTTAGTCTTTTAGTGGCCGGCCCCTCCTGCACTCAGCCTCCTGGTCCATTGATGTAACTTTGGACACAGGGCCTTTCTTCATCCCTGGGTGCACCGGGCTGTTTATGCATCACATTGTTATATCAGCAGCTCCTCATCTACCCACAGGCTCCTTCTCCAGTTCTTCCTGGCAACCCTTGCCAGCAGATCCCACCTTAAAAAAACAATTCCTCCAAGAAGACTTCTCCAGAGATTGCTTCTGCTCACCCCCTAAGTGCCTTTGATCTTCTAAAAAGGGAAATTATTTTCCTTGATAGTACTCTTTACAATTGTAATTAGACATGATTGTGTTGTTATTTAACATTTTTTTCCTACTAGTCATAAGATCTACACGGTAGAGACTACGCCCATCTTAGTGTACTTTATCCACAATGCTCAGTTGCTCAGTAATGTCTACTAAATGATATGCTTGCTGACCCATGCATGCCTGTTAACTGAGAAACTGCTACCAAACGTAGCTCTATGTTATCATTTTGGCTCATTTGTGGTTTTATCTTTGTTTCTAGGACATCTTTGGTTTTTTAACCAGCTCTCCAATGGGCTACATATGATTGGACTCATGGGGAATAGAGACACATACAAGCAGAGAGTGTAGGTTTCAGAAGTCACATTTTGCTGGATATGATGCTTGCTATATCAAACCGCATGGCTGATGTCTTGGGAGAACAGCAAAGAGGCTCCTACATGTTCCCCTGTGACATCAAGTTTTACCCAGTTCTCTTCATTCTTCCTCTGGAAACTTCTAGGAGCTAAATTTCCGGTAAGGGGATGAGCCTGACTCACTGGTGTGCACACAGGGAGTCAGATGCTAGATTGGAATCATTTCAACATTACCCCAAGCAGCCCACAGCACAAAGCAGTCTAACACACACACACACACACACACACACACACACACACAGAGTTGCCCAAATATAACTTTAAAGCTCAGTCTTAGAGAAGTTCACATGAAAAAGTAAACTTTCAGAAAAAAGTTCAATTCAACTCCTATGTGTTTCTTTTAAAATATTAACCTTTGCCACAGTGAAAATTTCTGACCATAAGAAAATTAGGTAGATCTATTGCTGCACTGTTTTGAAGTAAAGTTAATTTTAGGGCAATAATTTTTCAGGGTTAAAGGGGAAAGGGGAATGATTGGATGCAAAATTGAAAAGAACAGTTTGTATAAGATGTAATATAATTTAACTAGCAATCAAAGGACACAGCTGGTGGAAATTTAAACTTTAAAACCAAGAACTAAACATTTATGAGGAGAGACTGTTCCACTAGGAGAAAAACTGAAGTTTATTTTAACTGTTTAGTTTTCATTGAGATTTTAATGATGCATAATTCATGGTAGTAATTAGCATTTTATAGACACTAAATGCAAATAAAAATGGCCTACACAGCTTATTGCTATCTTTAATTTTTATTGCTTGATGATAATCCTTTATTTAAATCTGCATAGAGCAATGCTTTACTTTAAAAATGGTATCTTTTGAGACAATATGATGTTTTCTATGTGTTGTGCAATTATAATGTAAAATTAATTTATAACATTCCATTATTTGGAATCCTACTGTTATAAGGCAATCCGTCTATGTGAAGAAAACATATATTCTCTAGTTTAAACAGGGAACCAGTGGAAAGAAGAGGGGAGAGTTGCAAAGAGAAAGAACATATGAGCTGACTGTCTGCCTTCAAAATTTCTTCATTCTTTAATAAATCGCTTTTATTGTCATCTCAGATGGTAGGAAAGCATACAAAATAGAATTAAAGAGAATTGAATTCAATTCCTAAGCCTATCACTCTACAGTGAAGCTTAGTCAGTGGTCTCTGTGATCTGAAAACAATTCCTACGCCATGGATCTGAAACCCAATGGAGAAGATAGCACAAGTAGAAATTGAAATTGGTACCACACATTCTCGCAGAACCCAGCCTTGTTGAAGTAGAAGTGTGTAAGGCTTGTTTCATACTTTGTTCCTCTTAGAACTAAAATCCTAATTTTAATAGTAATTATTATTATTTTCTTTTTTTTTTAGTTTGGGTCTCTGAGCAGAACTAGAGGCAAGAGCTTATGTCTTATTGTTCTGAGGGTCTGGCATCCTTCAGAGAAGGATAGAAGAGAAATGAAGTGACTCAGAGAAGAGTGCAAAGAGTAGAGGGCATAGGAAGGGCATTACATACCTGCTTCCTACTTGCTGTAAGCCCAGCTGTGCGCCTGAAGCCCTGGGATGCACGGACACCCCTAAAGATTATTTCCAGCACAGTCATCCGCAGAGCGGAAAGGGAATGAATTTATCCCTAATAAGGTCTGCTATGGTGTCACTATGGAATACTTACTTCCCTAGACCTAGTGGTTGGGCATTCGTGGGACTCCCAGCAGGTTCCCTGACTAGTTATTCCCAGGGGTGAAAAGGTAGCCTTTGGGAGGGAGATCCCGTGACTCCAGTGGAGGAGAGGTGATTCTCTGTTGGGTCATGGCTATGTTAAGTACAGTGACCAGTGGTGGTAGGGCCCGAATAACATCTCAAGGACATTAATGTTTTCAAGAAAGCAAACTGGGAGCATCTGAAGGTGCCGCAGTCCGGCTGCAGCAAAATAACCGGGGGGTGACGAACAACTTGTTTACGTTGATACAGCAGGAGTGGGAGCCGTTTATTGCAGGACAGGAGCAGTATTTATACATTCCACACAGCTTATCTAATTAGCATAAACTAGATACATCAGTCAACCAATAAGGAATCTCCACACTTAATGGCTCGCTTTTGTTACTTCTCAAACCACTCCCTCTGGCATTTTGCCAGGCACCATCCAGACTTGTTTATGAACTCTAACATTCCCCTAGCTAAATGCCAGGTGTCATTTTGACTTGTTTACAGACTCTAACATGAAGGGACATATAGCTGGTGTCTGTCATCATGCACAATAATACTTTAAGGGGCCCTTAGAATGCTTCAAGAACAAATAAAATATTATTTAAAATTAAATTTCATTATATTTAATGACACTAAATATTTCAGGTATACAACACAGTGTCATAAAATGCATATGTACAGTGAATTGATTACTATAGTGGAACTCATTGACATATCTGTCATCTCACAGTTACCCCTTTTTCCTCTCAAGAAAGAACAACTACTATCTATTCAGTTCAAATCCTGGGTACAGTACAGATAAATAAACTATTGTTCTTATGTTGTACATTAGATCTTTTAACTTGTTCCTATTACTTGCTACTCTGTGTCTTGAGAATTGTGAGGCAGACTTCGATTTCAGAACTCATTACAAATATTCCATTGATTATTGCACCCCAATGCATAGAGAAAAGCTGGATGGTCTTTTGAACCCCAGCTTCTTTCTGAGGAACTGACTCTGATCTCACAGTGTGACTCAGGGTATAGTGCTCATCATGGTGCTCTCTGAATTGTCTTCTGTGGGTTTCACGTGTCTTATTTAGCTTCACCTCTTCTTCTTCCTTACAGCCTAAATATAATAGTTCTTCCTCCATTTGGGGGGATGTACCAGGGATTGAACTCAGGGGCACTCTACCACTGAGCCATACCCCCAGCCCTATTTTGTCTTTTATTGAGAGACAGGGTCGCACTGAGTTGCTTAGCGCCTCACAGTTGCCGAGGCTGGCTTTGAATTCGAGATCCTCCTGCCTCAGCCTCCCAAGTTGCTAGGATTATAGGCGTGTGCCACTGTGCCCAGTTCTTACTCCGTTTTTGATGTGTTTGTTCCCAAGTATGATCTTAGAGAGTGAGGATTTATCAATTTCTAGAAAAGACTTTAGTACTGTTTATATACTCTTTAAAACTTGTCTATAGCTCTAGGTCTCTTTCTAACTTGCCCATTAGGGAAGGTATGTATGTGATCTTGAGAGCTGGGTATTTTCTTTTCCTAGCAGCATCGTATGTGCTGAGGGGAGAGAGCTGCGATGGCAACTGTGACACTTTTTTTTTGTAGAAGTAATATACTCTTAATCTGCAGAGGGCAATTTAACCCTTTCCTACACAATCTACTACAGAACAAAAAAGTGCATAATCTTGTCTAGCACATGCTTTTATTTATCCTCTTCCATAAAATAAAATTCACAGTGGAATTTCTCAATAAGTACTAAAGGTTTACATATGAAATAACCCCAGTTTTTACTGTGGAGACAGTTCTTCTCCAAGAAATGCATGAAATTACTGGCTGAAGAGTAATAAAAGCAGATGGAATTTTTTCACCTGGTAAGAAAAAAAAATCAACAAATCGTTTACATATGCTAGATGGAATTAGGCGACTTTTTAAAAATAGCATCAGTTATTTAATACTACTTGAGTTGCAGAAAGATCTCAAGTTGTTTTGATGAACAATTCTGATGGCTAAAATTAATCATCCCTATTCTCTCCCATAGGTGGGAGCATATCAAACACCTATGGAATACTCGCAGCTGGTTATAAGCAATATCCAGAGATAGAAACCAAAGGCATGACTGCACTTCTGAACACTGTATCCAGTGTTTAGTGCAATTTACTATAAAACTTAATAACTTAATTTGCTTGTTTGTAAATTGCCGCAGTCTGGATGGGCACAAATTTCGAGCCACTGAAGCAGGAACAAACTTTATTTTTGAACTGCAAGAAAACACTTCACACACCCTCGGGGGAATTCTCCCGAACTCCAGGGCTGGTCCAGGAACCCCCAGCCTGAAATATCTCTCCCGGAAATCCTTCCTCCTGCACTTCCCCAACCAATGGGAACTCTTGGGGAATCCCCGGGAATCCCCACAAGAACTCCGAAGTAGCGCCAGAACTCAAAAGTAGCAGCCAGGTGGATAGTAATGCCTGCCTGTCAACCAATACTGTTGGCAAAATGCCAGGGGCCATACAGACTCGGGGGTGGCTCTCAGCAGTAAATGTGATTTTCTTCATTTGACATACAATGTAAAAAATGCAGTGTGCACATAATCTGAAATTTCATCATGAAAACTTAAAAAATCTATTCCTATTTAATCTGTGTATTCTCCATTGAAATAAATACATGTTTAGGGTTTTAAATTTTTGAATTTGTTCTCATATTATCTGTTATCTCCTGTCAACTAAAAATAACCCAGGCCAAGTTTACCTTTACGGCTGCAATCCTACTGGTATTATTTACATAAGGGAGAATAATCCAAGGAGAAAGCAGGTCACTGGAAGACGGTAAGTCAAAGTTAGAGTCCAGGTAGAATGAAGAATTATAGACACAGGAAGAATCAACACATTTCTTCAAGACTCACTCTTTAAAAAAATCGGTAATGCGAGAGCATGAAGGATCTAGATGGAGGATACCATCACTAGATTTATAGATGACATGACAAGTGCACATAGAACTGGAACATGTGAGCTCCCACTGCATGTCGAGTTGTGTTCTGTGACAGTGCTTTCCAGGAAGAGGTGTCACCGACCTTCTTTATCTCAACAATGTCATGATGAGGACCTTAACATAAACTCTAGATAGTTAGTGTGCGTGTATACATGTCTACCTGAACCCACGCATCCGAAGCTATGGGTATATGCCCCCCAAATGCACTAGTGTATAAATGATCATTTAAGAAGAATTAATGCTTTTTCTATTTTTGCCCAAGAGCAATTATTCAGTTAAAAAAAAAAAAAACCTGCAGCAATCCTTGGTGTTGGAATTGATAACGTAATTGAAGTGAAATGTGATGAAGGTAGGTTTCTCTTTATATTCCTTTTTTTTTTTCAGGGGGGAGTACTGGGGATTGAACTCAGGGGCGCTTGACCACTGAGCCACATCCCCAGCCCTATTTTGTGGTTTAGAGACAGGGTCTCACTGAGTTGCTTAGCGCCTCGCAGTTGCTGCGGCTGGCTTTGCACTCAAGATCCTCCTGTCTCAGCCTCATGAGCAGCTGGGATTATGGGCGTGCACCATGGCACCTGGCTCTCTTTACATTCTTAACAATTTTATTACAGCTGTGCTTCATAGGTAAAATTTCATTTTCTTATTCTTCCGAATTTTAATAAAAACATCCTCTCTGATTACATTTATTTAAATTTTAACAGGAAATAATTAAAAAGAAGCACCAAAGTTATCTATCCTATTGTTAAAATTTATTTGCTAAACATAGTTGTATACAAATGGGATTTCTACTTACCTGTTTCCTATTTTATATTTTATATTTATTAGGTGTATTGAATTATCCATATAATGGTGTTTGAAGATAGAAATATCAAACTGGATTAGTAGAATACCAAATAAAAATACAGTTCCATTTGTTTTGAATCCTACTCTTTATAAATAAATAATCTTACACATTTTACATGTATTATGGGAGATAATTTTATACATATAAAATATTTATATTTTGATTCTATGTTATATTCTGTAGTCTGCTTTATTTTTGGCATTATAATATAGTTTAGAAATCTTATCTCATGAGTTCATAAAGATTTATTCTCTCCAAATTTATTATACTCCAAATTTATTTTGGAGTATTTCATTGTGTAAATGCAAACATAATTTCACAAGTATTTATAAATATGTCTGATTTTGCGTGACTATCTCTTCCATGTATTCCTGGAAACAGGTTGTTGGTTCAGAGAATGTCTGCCTTTGCAACTCGATGAAGATCTTCCATTTCCTTTCAAACATTTTTGAGTTGATACTCTTTTCCATGATGTAAAAATTGTATATTGTCAGTACTTATACATTTGAAAAATATGATAGACAAAAATAAGCTTTCATTGTTGCTTGAAAAAAAATGTACATCTTCTAATGCACTGACCTGTCAAATATATATTACTACAAATAGCCTGTTCATGTGCTTTATGTACTTTTTTATTCGTAGTTTACTATTGCTTAATGGCTGGTAAGCAACCGATATATTAAAAAATTCTAAAATATAAAATATATGAATAGAAAATATCTTGTGAATATATTTTATGAGTTTATTATTCAATACTTTATCTCAAGTTGTTTGATTTTCTTTGTATTCTCCCTGTACATTTCCTGAGAATTTCCCTCTTGATAATTTATAATACTACTGCTACCATAATGTGATAAGATAATCTACTATCATAAACAGGATTTTTCTATTATTTATTTACAAAAACTATCATTGACAAGTTTATATATTTACCTTTCTAAGCACCCAACTTGCTTAACATTGCTGTTATTTCCAAAATAACTTTAGGTATCCTAGGCTTCTTTCTAACCAACCAACTTCCTCCCTTCCTTCCTTTCCTTCTTTCCTTCCTCTCTCCCCTCCTTCCCTCTCTCTCTCCTTCCTTCCATCTTTTTTTTCTTTCCATCCTGGCTACCTTTATTTTTATTTCCTCTATTAGATTTTTTTTTTCAGAGAAAAAGTAGAGTTTTGATGCTGCTGAGCATTCTTGTCTTGGTCTGTATTTCTTACATAATATTACATAATATTGGTCTGGTATTTCTTACATAAAGAAATTCAGGAGCTGGGGCATGGTGGCTATCCACCTGGAATCTCTGTGACTCAGGAAGCTAGACACAAGTTTGAGTCCAGCCTCAACAACTAAGTGATGCTGTTAGCAGCTTAGTGAAAAAAAAAAAAATTAAAAATAAATAAATAAATAAATAGAGATACAGTGATAAAGCGACCCTGGGTTCAAACCCCAGTACAAAAAAAAAAAAAAAAAAAAAGGTCATTTTTTTGTAGTGTTATTTTCTTAGAGAAAATTCATAGACAAATGATAAATAAAATCTCAAAGGCAGGGATATTAATTTACCTTATGATTAAACTTCTTCTTACAGTGCTTTATGTATCTCAGAATGTGAAATTACTAGGTATTTACTACCTTAGTCAAAGCTATTTATCTTTCTGACATCCAAAAATATAATACTTAAGTAACATTATCGTCATTTTGGGGGACTTCATGAGATGATAACCAGGGCCAAACTCTTAGTACAACAGCCAGGGGAGCCCTCGCCCGGCCCCCTCCGCGTACTGAGAAGCACAAACTTGGGATGCATGTGGATGTGAGTCTCCCCCTTTGGTCTGGCTTTAATTTCCCTTCAAAAAATGAAGCAAACAAACAATGTTTAAATATTCTTAATAAGCATTGCAGGAAAGACAAAAATTACTCTGTGACCAAATTTTATAAGAGGAGATACAAGGAAAGGACAATCTTATTTGCATAAATTATTTTAAAATGGACTTAATGCATTATGGAAAGAGGTACAAATGTTATCAAGTGATTTTAACAAGTCTAAATCTCAATATTAAACTAAAAATTTGGAATCTCAACATGAAGAAATAGGCAAATGATTTAAACTCAAAAGAAATTTTAGTCCATTAGTTCAATATATTTCTTAATTAATACCTGATAGTTAATTAATACCCCAAACAAAATGTTTGATGCTGTTAATTTGGTATGATAAGTTTTGCCCCCCCCAAAAAAATTTCTTTGGCCTTGATTGGAGTTGGACAATCTTAAAGTTATATAATGAATTGGAGAGTTTAATTTTTCTGTAGTATAGCCCACTTGTTAAAAATCTCTCTTTGGAAATTTTAAAGATATCTGTCTGCTTGAATTAATTAAGAACCTAAAACATTAATGAATCATAAAAAGACAATGAAGATTCATAGAAGGAAAATTTAAAGTGCATTGTTCTTATAACCTGAGTAATTATAGTGAAATTTATAATTATCTGGTATAGCAATTAAGTCTTAAAAAGCAATTTTTGAAATAAACTTAACAATGAAAAAGTGGTCTGTATTATTTTAAAGAAATATGATTTACGTAAGAGTGCGTGTCTCTAGGACTTATTTTGGGCAGCTTGGGGAGGGGGATTGCTGATCCTGTAAACTCCAAAGCATTCCTCTAAACTCCACAGCTCTGAAAGGTAAGACCTAGGGCACTGCTCGGGAGAGAAGAGGAAACTATTTGGGTTTTGTTCTCTTGGGTTAGACTGTGAGAGCTAACTGGAGCTGTTTTGTCACCTAGGGCCATCTCGTGACCTGGCATCCACACAAACTAATGGGCGTTCCCCTTCAATGCTCTGCTGTCCTGACCTGAGGAAAGGTACATGATTTCTGTTCTTAAGTGGTGATGTGATGGATGTTTTAGTAATGATTAACTTTATGGTGAATGTTTAAAGCCAAAATAAGTATGGCTTCACTCCATTAAACACAGGGTAGTACAGTTTGCCTTAGTAAGGAATACAGATTCTCCTCCATGGTCTCTAAGCAGAAGCCATTGGTTAATTGAAGTGCCACAAAATCAGAGAGCAGGGGACAGAGATTAACTCAGTGTATGGACAGATGTATGGTATGGGAAAACAGACAGTGATGAAATCTGCAGGAAACGTGATAATTCATGATCGTCCCCACTCATTAAAAACACCATGAGCAAACAAAATTTCTCTTAGGGTCAAATTTGGCCCACTGACAATATGTAATCTCATAGTGCAGGGTTAAAAATAGCACTCAGTGAGGCTGGGGATTTAGCTCTGTGGCAGAGTGCTTGCCCAGCATACGCACAGGGCTTTGGGTTTAGTCCTCCTTCCGGAAGGGAAAAAAAGTCAAGGAAAAAATAAGGGTGATTTTTAAGTGTGGGTAACTATGAAAAACTGCAATATATTTTTGACATAAAAAGCACAAGTTTATGGATTATGTGAAATTCTTTCCTTCTGTGTGTGTGTGTGTGCACTTTATATCTTCCTCAATAGTAAATGTGAGACTCTACAGGGAGGTAAGCCTGCCATTGTCTCTGAGGAGATATACAGTCATAAAGTTCAACTGGAGAACTCTGATCTCTACTTCACTGTCAAAACCACAGACATATTTTTATGTAGCAATCATTTATACCTTTGGGAACATTGTTTTCGGTTTGGAAATAAAGCTGTTTTGTGTCCAGCCCCAGAAATGATCGCTCAGCCACATCTTTCTTTGAGAAGCTTTGAGTTGGTCCTCCCTCCTCTCTTGCTAACAGATTTGCTTTTAACTTTCAGATTTCATAGACCTTTCTATCCAGGGCTCAGGTATTGATTTCTGTACTCTTCCTGGGTTTCTTAGCCCATACTGAGTATACTGTATTTACATCAACATCTACATATTAGATATGCAATTCCCTTCCTAAGAAGACTTTCTAAAGTCATCTAGAAGTGTACAACCAGATGCAAGCTGGGTTGTTGAGAGCCACAGCCGAGTCGGGATGGCACCTGGCATTGCCAGAAGGAGTGGTTGAGAGGTGACGCCAGTGAGCCATTAAGATGATAATAATTAAGTTATAATTGCTGTGACTAGATGATGTTGGATTGAAACAGACTGTGTATTGAGTTGTATATAGACCCCTGCGGCTCCTGCAATAGGGTGGCTCCTGCTGCCTTGGGCGCCAGGCTACTTTGGAGATCGCATTGAGTTCTCAGTTCCCGCGGGGTTCCCAGTTGTGGGCGCGGAGCCCCCAGTGGAGGGAGAGAGAGTTCCGAGAAGTGCCTGTGGAGTGCTGGTGGAGTTCAGGCAATAAAGGAGTTCCTGTTTGAACCTACAAGTGCCTTGTGGCGGCTCGGTTATTTTGTGCCCAGCCAGACTGCGGCACTGGGTACCTTTTCCAGCCAGATAAGCTCCACAAAATTGACTTTGACACTGGGGGCAAAACTATTCAGCGTGACATGTTGAGATCTTCAAGCTAAGGTTAATGTGGAAAGCAAAGGTAGGAATTTTTTATCTTCCACCCATTCTGCTTTCATTGGAATAGAAAGGAAAGAGGTGAAGATTGTGTTAATTTACACTTTTGAAATGAAGTACCAAAATGTTAAAGTGTTAGGGTTCTAAAGAGATGATTTGAAAAAGAACACATTTAACTGGTCGATCAGATGACTTTCATTTTGTTTGAGATTTTGAAATTTTAGACCATAAGACAGTGGAGAACATGGGATTCTTAGGGGCATTCCTAAGAATAAGGGAAAGCTGTGTATGTGTGTGTTGGGGGACAAGCAGAAGTGGGGTCTTAGGGCTAGGGTTATAGCTCAACTCTAGAGCTCTTGCCTAGCACATGTGAGGCACTGGGTTCAGTCCTCAGCATCACATTTAAAAAAATAAGTAAATAAAATAAAGGCATTGTGTACACCTACAACTAAAAAGTATATTAAAAAAAAAGAAAAGAAATGGGGTCTTAGCTGAAAATACTGGTGAGAGTGATCAGCGTACACACACGGATGGTCCTTAGGACCATGAGACAAGCTGAAATCACCAAAGGAGAGAAAGAGAATGGACACAGATACAATTTGACTTTTCTGTGCCTTGGTTTCTGTTAAGAGTAAATGAAATCACTATACATGCCTAGTATACAGCAGAAGTTCAACACTGTTAGTTTTAAAATGTAATTTGTCGACAACATGCAAAGGGCTTTATTTGCAATATTTCTTACTCCTCACACAATTATATATATTTTTTAAAAATTGTTCTATGTAAAGGATAAATCAAATTCATGTAAAACTACTTAGCAAATATTTACAGATGCACGCAACTGGAACTTAGAAAAGCTAATCAACTTGCCTTGTCTAGTTCCACAGACAGTAGCAGTAAAAGCAGGTTGAGAAGAAAAAAATACAAACTTGTGATAACACCTACTATTAGTAAAATAATAATTAATCACATATTTATTCAAATGAGTTTGTTAAAATAAATTTAGTAAGTTCAGAAACTTCTTCAATGTAATTTAAAATAATTTACTTGAATTGTGCCTTTGATTTCTTTTAAAATTATAGGAAAGCTGTGGCTTTGATGAACAGATCAACAGATGTAGGGAACTGGCAAATTACTTCTATAAGGTTTTAAAGAAAAAGGATCATTTTAAGCTCATGATTGATTCAGAGGTAAGGGCTATTTTAGTCTTTTCCCCCAGCTAGTATAAAGGATATATATTTCTTTGCTGAGTATTACTTGAATCTATTACTGATATACTAGTTTGAGAGAATTTATAGGTCTGCTTAACAATTATCACAAGTGTTTTATTTTACCTGAATTCAAACCAGTTGGGTTTCAAACTTTTTATAAAAGTTTTATATCTTATAAACCAAAGGTCCAAAAGACTTACATTAATGATTATTTTTAGTGAAAAATGTCTGAAGACAAATCTATTTTTCTGGCACTAAATTTAGAGATATGTAATTGCTCTTAGCTTTTTAAAATGATATTTCAGAATATGTAGTTGGGTTTCTGGATGGTCAAGAGAACCCAGACTTTAAAATTAGGTAAATAGTTATTAAAGTACTGACTAGATATTAATGAAAAATTTGAGACTTAGCTATCTTTTAAATTGTCTCCTCTGACTTTATTATCATCTTCATATTTGTGTCTCCTTGAGTTTTAAGGGGAAAATAAAGTAAAAGGATTTGTTTTTGTGTGTAACACTACACATTTTCTGATAGGCTATTTTCCTTTCTGAAATAAGCTTTGATAATTAATTCAAATAAAGTTTTCCTTTACCCTTTATTCAGTCACCCAAGCTAGAAACCTTGCATGCAACTTGAATGCCCTGATTTGGTCATCCTGGTAATCAACAGCTCTTGGAGATCTTGGAGATGTGGAAACTCCCAGCAATACTGATAATACTGATAAAGCTGTGGCTTTAGTGGAGTCCCTCCATTCCTGCCTGAATTACTATAACATTCTGTTAACTCATGTTCTTCTCTTTTTAATTGCACTGTATTCAATGGTTCTTTCTTAATTTGGGAGAGCGTTCTGAAATATGGAACTTGTCTCTATCACTATTTGTTTAAAATACTTGAAATAATGGTTATGCAATGGATAAGTAGAGATAGTTGAAGGAAATGATAGACCAGAGTATGGGAAAAAGCTTCATAGATAAGAAAATTATAAAAAAATAATGTGAAAGGCTTTTGGAGAAAGAGGATGAGAGCTCGTGCCAAGTTGGGCACTCTGAGGACAAGAACTATTTCTTTTATCTCTGGGTCAGGTGCTATCTTTGACTTAGGCTGAGTTCACCAATGTCTGCTTCTGGTATTTCCCACCAAGACTTAAACATATCCCAAAGGTTTTGAAAGAGATCAAGGACTCCACAAAGAAAGTGGACTCTGTTTCATTTGTACATGTTTTTTTTTTAATTTAATATTGCCTTTTAAATAATACATCTGTTTTGTTTGCTTGGTTAGTGGATTGTGATCATATGGTCCTAAAACAGTGGCTTAATAATCAAATGATCAAACCGAAATCTCAACCTTAATTCAAAAAAATCTGAGTGCCTAATGTGCAACCAGCAGAGTTTTCTTCTCTTTGGTTAATTCATTCACCAGTCAATATTTTGGGGGTATTCTAGTAAGGAGTTAAGTGTACAAAATGAAGACAGAATCCTTGTCCTAAGCTGAATAGAAGGCTTAGTAGGAGAGAAAAAAGGAATATAAATAAGTACAATTCCAAAGAGAGTAGAAGAGGTACTTAGAAAATAATTATCAAATTTGAAATACTTATCATAAGGTCATCTGAGCAATAAACTGAGAGATAATTTATTGCACCTCCATTAACAACATTGAAAAAATTTCCAATGAATGTCATACAATGGAGATGTTTCATCTTTACTTTAATAATTAAAGGGGACTTCACTACCATTTTATGTTATTTATCCATGTATTTATTATAAGATTTTTGTCTACAGTAAACTTGCATTTATATACATATTCATTTATATATATATATATATATATATATATATTTAAAAACCACCACTTTTTAAATTTTACTGCTATTAAACCATTTGTTTTAGGTAATTTGTGATGCCTCAGGATACACTAAACACAAATTATCTCATAGTGTTTAAGGGCATCAACTTTTATATCATCAGTAAATTTCACTGGGCTTGTAAGTCAGAAGAAAAAATAGAGGTGTTCTGTTTTGCTTTTTGCCATCTGTAGTTCTCTTTATTGAAATAGTTTATGGTTTGAAGCAAATACTCAGTGAAGCTCTTAATTTTTTTCTGAATATGGAAGTGTGGTTTTCCACCAGGGTAATTACTACCAGCTGAGAGTTATGAAGAGGCATATTTATACCAACTTAGCAAGTTGGCTCCTAGAACTGCACACAACCCACTGACTAGAGAGCTATGCCTATAGGTTCTGCATGTGGTCCTGAGTGGAGAACAGGGAAGATTATGGAACACTTCTTAAAATAGTGCAAACATTAACCAGTAAAACACACACACACACACACACACACACAGATATTAGCTTCTGTATTACTATTAGACAGATTTATGAGAAAGTTAAATGATGGTGGCATTTGTAGCATTTTAAAGTTAAGTTGTGGGCAGAAGCAGATGGAGAAGAGGGGCATGTTGAGGAGGTGCAAAATGCCCCCCTTTTCTAAGTGTTGGTGCCACTTTGCTCTATTATAATACCCAAGGATGTTCTGATGTGGTTCAGTGCTACATACATGATGTCATTTCAGGAGCTGAACAAGACAATTATATAGACAGAGCTTTTGTCCGTGAAATTTACAAAGAAACTGTGTTTTGCTGCAAGGCAGTGACCTTGTAGAAAACTCGCGATGCATAATAATGACTCAAATAATGCAAGTCACAATGCTCAAACCTGGTTCTATTTTTCCATCCCCTATTTCATGTTACCTTTCCCCCAGATTATTTTATTGAATTGCCATGTAAACATAAGAAAATGTCACTTATCTTTCTTGAATGCATTACAGCCCTCGTGCATTATTTTATGAGTTTGGCAACTGTGAATCATGAAATGATGGGAGCTGTGGTATGAATATAGAGCATGTTGCTTTTTTTCTGTGCTAAACTGCTTCGTAAAAATTATCCCTGACGCTTCAGATTGTCTACAATTTACTTGAAGCTAATGATAGTTATGTAGCTCTCTACAATGTGAAAACAGTATTTACTTGAAAATTTTCTTTTTAATAATATTTGCATTTACACACAGATTGCTCCAAAGATTAAAGCACAAATGATAGAAGGAGGCGCAGCTCTGATAAGCTACCAGCCATGTGGAGACAAAGTTAATTCTTTTCAAAGGGTCTTTTCTAATCCTGCCATAAGACAAACAGATGTTGACTATCTAATTGATGAAATAAAAAGATTTGGAAAAGATTTATAATACTTCAATGTGAAGTTGAATATCACATGTAAACACCAACTTTAAATAGCGTATTGCTTAAAGTAAGAATGCTAAAAGCATTATTCTCTGTTTTAGAACTTTTAATTCTCCTCTGTCCTATGCTGGTGTAAGATGATGAAAAGAGACCAAATTCATCACAAGAAAATATAAAAGTTTGTTCACGTAATTGTTATTTTCATTAATTTGATAAACATTACTGAGCACCTGTTAAATCTCAGGTACTTTGGGGAGGTCCTTAGGAAAGTAAGAAAGAAAAAGACCTTCTCTTGTAAAAAGAGAAGTTCCACTGTGGACATTCTGTAACTTCACATGCATTCACATGCTCAAATTTCTTGAACAAAAACTTCATGGATTGGAATTATTTTTAGCTATCATATGGTGACATTCAATGTCTGCCCAAAATAAAATAATATGTAAGATGTTTTTCTTTTTCTAAAAATTAGGATGTGTATAAAATAATGTTCTATATTTTGGAGCAGCAAGTGAGAAAAAGGAATGACAGGTCAAAATAACTGTCTTTGATCCTTGCATTTTTATGCAAAAGTGACTTTAGCTTGTACTAAAATGATTTCACTCATTTTTTCCTGCAACACCATTATAATACCCTTAATGTCCAGAGCAGTGTCATCCTTTTATAATTTTTCAAAAACGTATTTTCCATATTTCACAGGATGGAATCATATAGATCTATATTGTTTGTATACTTAGCATTAAAAAAATATTTTTTTTTTAGTTGTAGTTGGACACAATACCTTTATTTTATTTATTTATATGTGGTGCTGTGGATCAAACGCAGGGTCTCGCATGTGCTAGGATAACGCTCTACCGCTGAGCCACAACCCCAGCCCCTGTATACTTAGCATTTTTATTCCCATCTTTTGAGATAATAATAATTAACATTAGTTGAGCATTTACTGTGTGCCAAATGATATGCCAAGCGTCTTAATTTGTGTGATCATTTAATTCTCCATTAGTGCTTTGATATCACTGATCAACTCCATGAATGAAGAAGACTAAGGTTTCAAGAGCTTAAGTAATGTGTCCAGCATTGCTGATCAGCAATAAATAAAAAATTTGAAGGTCTTCAGTTTCCTTTCCAACTGTAAATGACAAAATATTTGCCAAATACCTTGCTGAAATTTGCATTTTACTGTCTACCAGTGAAACTGCCTGTCTAATCATTTGATTTAATCAAGTCTCTTGCCTCTGCTCTGGAAGTAGGACTATCTCATAGGGTTATTGTGAGGATAACATCATCAGGTTAAACATTTTGTAAATTTTGAATCATTTTGCATGTGTTTGTTTTTCATATGTAAAATTTTATTACATTAAATAGAACCAGAGATTATATATATATATATATATATATATATATATATATATATATATATTATTTTTAATTTAGTAAATAACGTATTGCTTAAGGTAAGAATGCTAAAAGCATAATTTAGTATATATAATTTAGTATATATACTAAGTTAAAAATAATGTTCCATATTGATATGTTTCTTATTTTATTGGTGCATTATAGTTTTACATAATAATGGAATTTATTGTGATGTATAAATATACATCTATATGCAGGTCACAATTTGTTCTGTTTCATTCCTTCACACTCTCCCTTTACTTCCTGTCTACCTCCCCAGACACCCTTAATCTACTCTACTGATCTCCTCTATTTTCACAAGACCCCCCCCCCCCCTTTAAACTCTCTCTTTCTCTAACTTCCATGTATGAGAGAAAACATTCAACTCTTGACTTTTCAGATTGGCTTATTTCACTTAGCACAATGTTCTCCAGTTCCATCCAATTTTTCCTGAAAATGACATCATTTTGGTGTTCTGGTTCCATCGTGTGTCTACACCACATTTTCCTTATCCAGTCATCTGTTGATGGGCACCTAGGCTGCTTCCATAATTTGGTTATTGTAAATTGTGCTGCTATAAGCATGGGTACCCCTGTATCTATAGTATGTTGACTGTATTTCTTTAGAATAAATGCCAAGGAGTGATAGAGCTGGGTCATATGGTGTTTCCATTCTTGTCTTTTGAATAATCTCCATATTAATCTTCTTAATGGTTAAACTAATTTACTATTCAATCAACAGTGTTCCTTTCCTCCCACATCCTTGCCAGTCTTCATTATTATTTGAATTCTTGATGTTTGTCATGCTGACTATAGTGAGGTGAAAGCTCAGTGTAGTTTTGATTTGTGTTTCCCATTGCTAAGGATATTGAATATTTTTACATATTTGTGGTAGGTTTTATCTTTATTAGTCATTACAAATACAACCAAATACTGCCATACTTTCTCATCACAGAGAACACTATGCCATTCTGTTTTCCAAGTTATGTTGCATTCATTCAAGTTAAATGTTTGACAATCTCTGTAGGATATTTTTTAAAATATAAAAAAACAAGGATTGGAATACAGTTTCATTTCAATTATTCTTCTATCAAATAAATTTTTCTCAACATAGAGTTGATTATTCTATCGAATTTTGTAATCTGTTTCTGTGACATACAGGGAAGAATAATTTAATTATCTAAGTGCAATAGCCCTTGATAAGAATTATGACTCTTGATGGGAGGATTGTTCCAACTGTGGGTCCATTCTGTCAGATTTAGAAACATAGTTCATTTTTTTCCTCATGCATTATGCATGAATGCCTATCATTCCATGAAAGTTATTATAAAATTAAACACTTCTTTATCAAAAAATATGTCTCAGCAATTCAGCAAGGCCATAAGCAACTTAGTGATATCCTGTCTCAAAATAAAAACAAAAAGGGCTGGGTTCAGTGGTAAAGCATCCCTGGGTTTAAAAAAAAATATCCAAAATAAATAATCTTATGCTCAACCTCAAGACCTATGAAAAGGAAGAACAAACTAATTCCAAAATTGGTAGACGACAGGAAATAATTAAGATCAGTGTTGAAATTAATGAAACTGAGAATTAAAAAAAAATACACCAGATCAATGCAACAAAAAGTTGATTCTTTGATAAGATAAATAACATTTAGCCAAACTAACCAAAAGAAAGAGAGAAGAACCAAATAAATAAAATGAAAGATGAAAAGGCAATATCACCATAGACAGTCTGAAATCCAGTTATTTAGAAACTACTTTGAAAATGTATACGGCAATAAGCTAAAAACCTAGAAGAAGACATTAAAAAAATTCTAGGCACATATGACCTTCCCAGATTGAACTAGAAAGATATAGAAAGCCTAAACAGACCATATTACATGATGTAATTGAAACAGCAATTAAAAGCCTTCCAACAAAGAAAAGCCCAGGAACAGGTGGATTCTCAGTTGAGTTCTACCAGACATTAAAGAACAACTAACGCTTAATCTTTCTCAAATTATTCCATGAAATTGAAAGGGAGGGAACACAAGAAGCTGATACCAAAACTAGACAAAGACATTTCAAGGAAAGAAACAACAGCCCCTAATCCCTGGTGGACATAGAGACAAGAATCCTTAATAAAATGTCAGTAAACTGCATTAAAAAAATCAAGAAGATAATACACTGTGATAAAATGGGATGCAAGGTTGGTTCAACAAATGCAAATCGATAAGTGTAGTTCACCACACAAATATAATTAAGGACAAGAAGCATGATTATCTCAATAGACACAGAAAGGGCCTTTGATAGAATCCAGCACTGATTCATGTTAAAAACACTGAGGAACTAGGGATAGGGGGAATTTACATCAATATTATAAAGGATAGATATAAAAAACCTAAAGCCAACATCATACTGAAGAGAGAAAAACCAAATTTAGTTTGTTCTAAAATCAGGAACAAGGCAAGGATGTCCACTCTCACCACTCCCGTTCATTATAGTTCTTGACACCCTACCCAGAGCAATATGACAACAGGAGGACATTAAAAGAATACAAAGAGGGAAAGAAGAAGCCAAACTATCATTGATGACATGATCCTATATCTAGAAGACCAAAAATAAAATAAAATAAAAAATTTTAAAAAACCATCAGAAGACTTGTAGAACTGACACGTAGATCCAGCAAAGTAGCAGGATATAAGATCATATTTATAAATTATTTCCCTATACTCCAACAGTGATCCTGCTAAGAAAGAAATCAAGAAAACTTCCATTCACAATAACTTTAAAAAAACACTTTACAATTAATCTAATCAAGGAGGGGAAAGATATCTACGATGAAAATTATAGAACACTGAGGAAAGAAACTAAAGAAGACCTTAGAAGATGGAAAGACCTCCCATGATCTAGAATAGGCAAAAATGCATACTCTTACATTGTTGGTAGGGCTGCAAATTAGTACAACAATTCTGGAAAGCAGTATGGAAATTCCACAAAAAACTAGGAATGAAACCCCATAGGACCCAGCTATCCCTCTCCTGATATTTACCCAAAAGAATTAAAATGAGCATATTATCATGGTACAGCTACATTAACATTTATAGTAGCACAATTCACAATAGCCAAATTATGGAATTATATATGCTTATATACAATGGACTTTTACCTCAGGGAAGAAAATTCAGCTAATCTTGGGAAAATAGGTTAATAATCTCACTCAGGATGTTTTAAATAACATGCAAATTGAATAAAGAAAATGTGGTTTATACACAATAGACTTTTTCTCAGTCATAAAGAAAAATGAAAATATGGTGTTTACTGGTGAATGGATAGACCTGGAGAACATAATGCTAAGTGAGATAACCCAGACTCAGAAAATCAAGGGTCAAATTTTTCTCATATGTGGAAGCTGGAGCAAAATAAGGGAAAAGGTGGAGGGGTGATTGGAATCATAAAGATAAAGGGAAGATCAGTGGAGTACAAGAAGGAGATCAAGAGGGATGGAGGAGGGTTGGGAAAGTGTAGGAAATGCAGAATGAATTTAACAAAATCACACTATATGCAGAATAAATATATCACAGTGAATTCCACTTTTATGTATATGTATAAAGCACAAATCAAAAGTAATAAATAAATGAAAGGAATATCAGTAGAATAGAGAAAGAAGAATAGGAGGGGGGCTGAGAAAGGAAAGGGGTAGGGAATGAGGACTGAAATGGAGTAAATCAGATTCCATGCATGCATGATTTCTCAAAATGAACCCAAGTATTGTGTATAACTATAATGTTCTCACAAAAAATAAACTTAAAAAGGAAAATAATAATGTCAGCCACAGAACCTAGCTCTCGCTATGTTCTCTTGAACTAGTATCTGGGCACTAACCATGTACCTGAACTAATGTGTGAGTTTACCTTTCACAACTTAGAGGAATTACATTTTTTTTTTTTTTTGCTTCTAAGTTTAATATGAAATTCTTAAAGGGATATAATTAAGCTCATTTTTCCAAAATGCATAGCAATATATTTTAGCATAATAAACAGCATGAATTTAACTAACAGAGATGACTCCAAAGAGATTATGTCTCTAGAACTGAGTTAAAGCAGAATAGTCCAAAATGAGAGACATTTTTAAATTTTATATTTCAATTAAAAGTTCTACCATAAAATCATGCACAACATATAGAAGCACACATGTTACAATCAAAATCCAGATAGAGTTCTGGAACTCTGAAATCTTATAAATCAGGCAGATAATGTGGGGGAATGATAAAGTTTTGGGAAATTTGAAAATGTTTTAAATAGCAGTTTGCTATTGCCAGAGTAGAAGTATGAGATACAGAATTCTGCTACAAGTGGCCAGAGAATTACATGGCCTTAAATTTAGCATTCTATGTGAAACCATTCAATTGAGTCAAATAGGGGAGTGATATAATGAGACTATTATTATAGAGGGAAAGAAAAGACTTTGATTTTGATGGCAGTTTCAAGGATGTGTTAAAGAAAGGCTTGGGCTCCAAAGACTAGATTAAGAGGCTATCACAACAATTCAAGAAAGGCACAGTTGATCAGGGCTTTGGTGCCAGGCAACAGGGGGTCTAAAGGTGAGCTGTATCCTGACTGATGAAACTCCTTTTAGTGCAATTAATGTAGCATCAGAGATGACTTTAGACTTCATAAGCTAATCTATGTTATGGAGTATCCTGAGCAAAAAAGCAAGAAAGGTCCTGGGGAGCATTTGGACAGACTTGGACTTCTCCATGCTTTGTTCAGGCTTCACAGGTGCTGATGAATCCTGGAATTTCTTAGTAAGGCTGAGTAAACTTCTCTTCAGACTGATTTGATAGTGGTATCCTCGTGGTAGTTCAATGATTCTCTGAGAAGGACGTTCAGTTACTCTGGTCTAAGTTAAACTTTGAATATTTCCAGTATAGTCCTGTAGATTTGGGGATGGGATGGGGGAAAGCCACCAAAGCTCTAGATTGACTCTAAAAGACTTAGTTTTTAGAATCTCATTTGCTGAATCATATTGCTTTACATTCTGGGATTCTTCAATTTTCGGTCTGGCTCTTGTTTCAGCTCAGATGGTCCCTTGACTCTCTTTGAAAACTTTATTTTCACCCTCACTTATCGGGCTTTGACACTATTCCTCCATCTAAGACATTAATTTTCATACTCATCCTGCACTTCCCGGTGCCTTGCTTCTCCCCACGGGCTAGGTGTTAAACCCTCAACCCTGTGCCCACATCAGGAGTTCAGGACCATCAGCCTTGCTGGGGTCCCAGCCTCACATGGCACCTTCATAGTTGGCTCTAATTAGAAGCATATCCAGTTCTTTCTGTGAAAAGTATACTTATCCTATTATATTCAACCCAAGCCCCTCTTTCCTGATGTCTTTTCCTAGTCAAAACCCATAGCATGGAGGGTGGATACGAACTCAATAAATATTTCACAAGAATATTGAAATTTATTCCTTTAATCTCGTGCAGGCTTTCTTATTTCTAAAGTCCCCATTACCACCTTCCTTCCATAAATATAATAATTAGTGGTTATTAAGTCCTCATATTTACTTCCATGTAAAATGTTCTCTCACCTACAGAAAAACTTCACAAGAAGCTTCTTTGATAAAGAGATAATAGTAGCTATGCTACCATGGTGTTTAAACTATCTATAGGTACAATACAGACCCATTAAACCATATCCATACATTCACTTATAGCAAACATTGATATGCCTTAAATTCCATGTAGTTCATTGGCTATTTAAAATCCTTCAAGTTTTTAATTGTAAAGTAATTAAATGAGCTCTGTTCAATAAATTCTAGAAGTACCTTCTTAGACTACAGGTCCTTTAAAAGCTATAAACATTTTTTGCTATTTTCATTCTGATAAAAGTGAGTAATCTAATTGGGTTTCATAATTGGGGGTAAGTTTACTCTAAACTGTATTATAAAGATCCTACTAAAATATTTGATAGTGATATGATAATAGCTAATAATAATACCAGTCTTCAATAATCATTTTCCAGTTTAAAATCATCTTGGCATAATTTATTTTATTTTTGTCAATTCTGTTTTGTAAAGGAGGTCTAGCCACACAGTGCAAAGATAAAAATGTAGCAAAGAGCTTAAGGGCACAGATGCTGTACACAGGCCTCTTGGGATTGAATCCCAGCTCTGCCTCTTCGCAGGAATTGCTCTTTATTCCCTTTCTCCATCTCTATAATGGATAATATAGTTCCTTAGAGGTTGTAGGAGAACTTGATGGAGGTTATATTTATTAGGTTCTTAAAACAGTACTTGGAACATAGTGAGTCCTCAATACATGATAGTGTTCTTAATACCATAATATTCGAGACTGTAAACACAAGCTTTAAAAGCATTCTTAACGTAAGTTTTTAAACTCGCTGTTCTGTGTTTCAAAACTCATGTTCTTTCTGCTTTGTCCTTCTGCCTTCCCATGCAAAGACCTGTGTAAGAAGCACAATGTAGAACATACAGACTTCAGTGGGCCTGGAAATGGGGCTAGAAATTTGTTAGGTGGCAGTGTCAAGACAAGGCCCAGCCTAAAGCTATTTAAAGAAGTGTAAAGATTATGACTCTGTTATTTGAGAAAAAAAATATTTCAAATAAAACTACAAGACAAAAAAAAGCGAGGTACATTTCAATCTTACTCTGGTTCTATAATTTTATTTCCTAAGTGCAAATAAAGACACCTTTCTTAGACAATGACTAGTTTACTAAACAATGTAGCATTGATCTAGAAGGAAGATATATACCTTTATCATATGAATAGATTTTGTAAGAATTTTAGGCATGAATTATCCTGATCCAAGGTCATGTCATCTGTCTGCATCATCCTGTCCCATGAGCTCAGGGTCTACCAGCTTAAGAATAAAAGTTCTTTTTTTTTGGCTCCTTCTCCCTATGTTTACATATATATATATATATATATATATATATATATATATATATATATATATATATATATATGAAGAAATTTATGAGAAACATTTTTGTTTTGTTTTGTTTTAATCCAGGGCCTTGCACATGCCAGGCAAATGCTCAGTGATTGAGCCACATTTCCAGTGCAAAACCAGGGATTTCAAGATGGCAAGAAACACATTTGGATCATGACAGTGAATACTGCGTTTGCTGAGGTTGGTCCTGTGTTCCCAGGCCCAGCAAATCATGTTGGCAGCAGAGACCTCAGGGAACAAATGGTACTCACCTATTGTCTTTCAGATTTTCCCTGGGCAGCCTTGCAGTTCTTTCTGGGAGCTCTCTGCCATTGCAGCCCCTTGGGAATAGTTGAGAACACATTTAATCTTTCACAGATAGTACACTCAGGAATGCCAAGTCTCGGATCCTCTATTCCCATCCCTCAGACCATTTAAAGGTAAATAGAAACAGACGTGAAGCCATACCCAAATTATCCTTGGCTCAGTCAAGAGCTAGGAGTATTATTATAGTATAATTCACTGATTATGTTAATTCCCTTTTCTCAGATCACCTATCTCAGGAAATAATTGGCATAATTAAAAGTGCAAAAACCTCAATCAACACTGCTAACTTTAGCCAATATGGTCTAATTTAGTGATTCATGGCTAACTTTGAAAATCAGCATTACTGGGCTTCTCTCAAATCCTTTGGATTGGTCATTGTTTAATTGTAGAAAATGCACTCAATAGCTGTTCTAAGTTAAATTTCTCTTTGAACAGATGATTTACTATGATCATTCAACTGTGATGGATTTTAGTTACAATGACTCTGCAATGAAAAATTAAATGCTGCCAGGAAATAATATGACAAATACATAAAAAGACAATTTCTGAGGGTATTTTATAGGTTTATTAAATAGAAAAAAACCCTCTGTGTTTCCCTTGATTTTGAAAGGGAATTATGTTTCTATTATTTTTCCCCTTTAGGTAAGAGGAGCGATTTTGCATCATTTTGCTTCAATTTGATGCTACCTTTCACTCTCTAACTCCTAGGCAATAAAAGGCAGAGTCCTCAGTGAGCAAGTACCTGGAATATGGTAGGGACCAAGTAAAGCTAAAATTTTTATTAGTTAATTCACACACTTCCAAGTGTCAACAAAAAATGCATGCAAACAAAAGTGATCAGATATAGTAAAAGTCTTGATCTACCTTGCTAAATGCTATTACTGACTTGTGACCTTTAGAACTTACTGAGAAAAACACAGATATTTAAGTTGTTTCCATTTCCTAGGAAAAGTGCAAGCATTAAAGATTTATATGATCTAAAATCAGCATAAGAAAACTATGCAAAATCATTGCAGGTATCATATTAAAATGAACTAGTGTTTGCTTCTTTTTAAATAACTTAAGTTCTTTGCATTATTTTAATTCAAATGAAAGCTTGGGATTCAGAGATGAAAGGCAATATTTGTTGAAAAGAAAACTGAATATTTAAAAATATCAAAAGGCAATAACGGATTAAAATGCAAAAGGCAATTTTATTTCTTAGCAATTAATCTGAAAATGAAACTAAGAAAAAAATCCCATTTATAGTAGCATTGAAACAATAAAATTGTCATGAATAAATTTAACAAAATACGTATAAGACCAAAATTGTAAAATATCATTGAAAGGAGAGTGCTAAATAAATATAAATAATTCCATGCTTATTATTTGAAGATTTAAGATTGTTAAAATGGACAGTACTCCCCAAATTGATCTGCAGAGACAGCACAGTCCCTTGTCAAGCTCTCAACTGACTTTTTTTTTTTTTGGCAAAAGTTGACAAGGTAATCCTAAAATTAATATAAAAAACAAAAGGATTCAGAACAGCCAATAATGAAAAAGAACAAAGTGGAAGGACTCAAAGTTGGTGAATCCAATACTTATCCCAAAGCTACAGGGATGGGACTGGCACAAGCTCAGACACATTGACCAATAAAATAGAATCTAGAGCCCCAAAATAAATCTTTATATTTATGGTCGCTTGATTTTTATAAGGAAGCCATAATAATTTAACGGGGAAAGAATAGTTTTTTCCATAAATGATGTTGAGGAAATTGGATATCTATATGCAAAGGATATGCCATATCATATACAAAATAATAACTTGAGATGGATCAGTGAGTTAAGTTAAAACTATCACACTTTTGGAGGAAAACATAAGAGCAAATCTTTGTGACCTTGGGTTAGGCAGTGGTTTCTTAAATGCCAAAAGTACAAAAATCAAAGAAAAACATTTCAAACATAACATGGATGTAAATATTATCAAAGTTAAAATTTTCTATTCATTTTGATGATCAAAAATCAAAAGACAGCTGATGGGATGAGGGAAAATATGTGAAGATCATATCAATGATATGTGGATAGAATACACAACAAATTTCTAGAACTCCATAGTAAATAAAAAGGGCAAGGCATTTGAGCAGACATTTATTTATACAAACAAGATATACCAATGGCCAATCAGCACATGGAGAGATGCTCCACATCCTTACCACAGGTCCTCTAATGGAGCCTATGGGTCCTGGATGGCTCCCTCCTCCTATTGGTCCTGTGAGGCAGGCTCTTCTCTTCTTTCTGAGATCTGTAAGCAAAGCACTGCTTCTGTTATTTTGTGTGTTTTGTTGAGTTGCCACCTGTGTGTCACCTGACTGATACACCTGACTTCTTTCTAGAGAGTTATCTTGGTAGGAATAACTAGACACAAGTCAGAGAAGGGCCCTGAAGGTAGCTGCTGGTATAAGCAAGTCGGCTGTGGGATGCACACCTGGTCACACACTCAACACTCAGGCACTGAACCATGCACGAGGATACCCCAGTACCCTGTGAAAGGTACACAGCAAACACCCATCATCAAATCCCTGGAACCTGTTAGGGTGGGGCTAGTCTTTATGGCCATTCTCCAGAAAGAAAACAGGTTCCAAGACCAGATCGGATGCCATTTCCATTGTGTTTAGGGGAAAGCTGTTTGTAATTTATATTATTTAAGATTAAATTCATAATCACCTGTATATTATTAATACATAGGTATTCTCTCACCATAGAATCATTATCATAAGATATATGAGGACAAATAAATGGCTTGAAATTACTCAATAGATCTAAATCAAGGGAAAGAGTGGCTAAGAGAGAAAGAGAGAGAGGAAGACAGAGATGCTACAATATAATATAAGAACTTTATGTTTTACCACCAGTGTCACATTAAAAAAACCTCTCACCTATTTTGGCAGAAGATCTGAAGTTTGAAAATGACAGCGAGTCACAAAAATCGGGGTGAAATTAATGTTTAATAGGATTCAAATTCATGGCCTTATGACTGTTTCTTTTCAGGAAAGGAAAAATAAAGACATCTATATCAAAGTGTCTCCTTAATTTAAAATGACTGATCACTCAGTGGGTCTTCTACATTTGTTGCCATGACAACATAGATGTGGAAAAAGAAAGTATTAACTCAGGTTATTTATAAACCTTATTACAAACTGAGGATGCAAGTCAATGGTGGAACATTTGTCTAGCTTGCTCGAGGCCCTGGGTTCAATTCCCAACACGGAAAAAAAAAAAGTCCTTGGTCGTATGATGTAGCTAACAAAAAAGTATGTGCTGTAAGGCTCTCTTTGTCATGTCTTCCTGAGCATCGTAATAAAATGATTTGCCTTTGGTTTAATAAGGCTTATAGGCTGCTATTTCTTCAGATCACATACAACCCTACATAGTTCTTCACTAAAGAATGTACAGTGTGCCCAAGCACACAAATTATCAATTGGACAATACTCCTGAAGCATGTTTACGTGCAACAGAAGAGAAAATTCTTGCTCAACTGACCTTTGGAAACAATCATCTGAGCTGTGACTCCTGACTCTGTCTTCACACATGTGTCTCCACCACTGGTACTGATGATGGTTATGCTTTGCATGTGAGGTGTCCCCCAGAGCTCCTGTTAACGCAGGGATATTCAGAGGTGAAGTGATTAGATTACATAAACTGTGACCTAATCTGTCTGTCTTAATTTGAACGGGCTGACTGGGTAGTTACTGGAGGCAGGTGAGGCAGGTGGGATATGGATGGAGGAAGTGGGTCACTGGGGGTGTGTCCTGGAAGTTTTGTTCTTCCTGTCATTCCTTTCTCTCTTCTGCCTCAAATCTCTCTCTCTCTCTCCATATACATATCTATATATATGGAGATATTTATATATAATAAATATATTTATATATTTAATAAATATATTATTTAATAAATATATTTATGAAATATATATTTATTAAATATATACATTTATATAAATATATATTTATGTAAATAAATATAATAAATATATGTAAATATCTCCATCTCTTTCTCTGTCTCTGTCTCTCTCTGCTTCCTGACCCCACCATGAGCTGAGCGGGTTTCTTCTGCTGGGCCCTTCCCCCATGATGTGCTGGGCCCAGAGCATTGGAGTCAACATGGACTGAGACTTCAAAGTTCATTTAAGTCCCAAATAAACTTTTCCTCCTCTAAATTGTTCTTGTCAGGTATTTTGGTCACTGAGACAGAAAGCTAACTAAAACCATGACTCATATTTTTCCCAAATAGTGATATCTCCTTAAATATTAGATACTTCTTATATTGAGCTAGACTATTAGCCCTGCAAGGACAGAAATTACCTCTGGAATTCATTTTGTAATCAAGATCAATGCCACGAGTGTCAAAAACATAATCAATATGTTCACTGTTAGTAGTGAAAACATTACACTGAAATGGTATGCTTGGCAATCTGGCTCTGTCAATAGACAGTAACCTCTTCAGGCCCAGGGATGATGTTTTATTCCATTTCTGGCAAATCATGGGAGCATAATGATACCTAGTGTATCAGTAAGTACTGTGCACTGTGCACTCAGAAGGTTTTGCTAATATTATAGGACACTGCAATTTACAATTGCTCTCCACCTTTCTTTATATAATGTGCCATCTCCTCTCTTGCTCATGTGAAGAAAATAAATGGTAGAGAAGAAATTTAGAATATTAATGCAAAGAATATATGTTATTAATAGTGCATATAAAAATCACATCTAATCAGGAGCAACTTTTGATTCTTTTATTAATAGAATGTGGCCCTAATCAAATCATGTAATATCCTGAATTCCAAGTTTTGAGGTGGGTGTATCACTAGGGAACAAAACCAAAATCTTAAAGTGCAGCATCACTTCAACCTGCTGCCTTGCCAAGGGTTTGTGGCATTGTCCTCGATCATTAGGCAGTTTTCTGGTTTGCTCTATTAGAAACAGAGTTCCTGGATGAAGTTGGTGCTTTGGATGTTCTGATCTTGTTTTCCCTCAATTAATTCTCTGGTTCTAGGTCATAACTCCTGTATGTAAGTTTAATCCATTGGTCTTTTCAGGGTAGTTTTAAAAAAATACAAATTGATGGACTCATCTAAGATCTATTATTTCTCAAGGTGTCATTTGAATATTGTTATTTTGAAAAAAAAAATGTAGTATTCTTAGCTTTAAAATGAAGTTAAGAACCAGGGTTGTGGCTCAGAGGTAGAGCGCTCCCCTAGCATGTGTGAGGAGGCACTGGGTTCGATCCTCAGCACTACGTAAAAATAAAATAGGTATTGTGTCCACCTACAACTAAAAAATAAATATTGAAAAAATGAAGTTAAAATTCAAAAATTGGTTTATATGCCAGTAGGCTTAACTAGAAAAGCCTGACCTCACAAAATCCTATCCCCAGAAAAGCCATCAAAAATTCAAATAGTTTTTAAAGTGAATAGATTTAGTAATTTTACCTATATACATAAATTTACATGTATTTACAAGAGGCATTTTTATTTTAGTACATGTCATGCTTTTAAAATCATGTATAAGGAATGGATTGTCTAGCATTAAATTTTCATGGATATCTCAATTGACCCCTTCAATATTACTTGTTTGTAGATTGAATGTAAACTAAAATAGCTGCACATAAATATAAGAGATTAAAATGTTTGTGCAAGACTATAAAAGACAATGATTAAGCATTTTCAAAGTACTTGATTAGGCCAAGACTAGTTCTTATACTATATATTTATTACATACAACATTTTTCTCTAGCACAACATTTGGTGAAAGATATTTAGTTAGAGCCTAAATTAAGTATCCAAATGACCAGAAAGAAGCACTCATTATCTGACCATTGAATATGTTAATACTACTATGATATTTGGATTGACATTTGGATATAGGTCTAAGCAGGAAAATATATGCTTGTTGAAGGACTTAGGATGTCGAGAGGCAATGGCTCATTCTGGAGCGGACGTAGCTGAATCTGTGTTGATTGTGTCTCTCCCTAATCAAAAAGGAGCATGTAATTTGGAACTATAGAATATAAGCAATAATCACGTTAAGGATACTTAAAGATCTAATAAATTATTTCTATTTCATGCAATGGGATAAAGGTAGCCTATTTTCTTAGTTCATACTGTACTAATGCTATTCACAAAGTTGAGAAAACTTAAAACCAGCTACTTAAAAGAAGTAAATAAAATAAAACAAATAAAATATTGATTTAGCTCTTTTTAAATGCTACTCACCAGGTAAGGTTGACTCAGGGTCACTTTTTTCCTCCTTCAGAACAGACAAGACAGACAACCAAGAATGAGAGCAGGTGTCAACTGTGAGGGGACCAAGTTGGTTTTTTTATTGTTGTTGTTGTTGTTTGTTTCTTTGTTTTATTTTGTTTTTTTTGTTGTTGTTGTTGTTTGTCTTTTAAGAGCTGGAAAAAAAAATAGAAATGGTGTAGAGGTGTCCTGGGATTGTCTAACAGAAAATACATCATCACTACTATCTGATCCTGGATATATATGGCAAGATAGGAGTGACAGCTATTTCAGGAATTAATATATTAATTTTATATCAAGTGCTTATTACACTGAGAAAAATAATAGTAAAATTTTTTTTAAAAAGTTCTAGTCTATATTGACTCTTTATTTTGAATCACATGGATGAAGTTGATTTTTAAAATGCTTTGAGTCAAATTTAGTTGACATCTTATTGTAAGTATTTTTATTTTATTATTATCTTGTATAATTTGCCTTCACCATTAATATGGAAATTTGGCTTGGATAGGCTATACACTATATTCCCTTCATCATTCCATCTTCTAGTGTCTCCATAGGATTGTTAATTAACAAGTAACTTAAGTTTCATAATCTCAAATTTTGGATGTAAAGAACCTGTAATATTTTAGCATGGTTACTAAGAAGTTATAATTTGTCTTCTGTTATTCGGCTTTTTGTTACTGTGACAAAAATGCCTGATTGGAGGTGGAAATGTTTGTTTTGGATGGTGGTTTCAGAGGTCCAATCCATGGTCAGCTGACCCATTGCTCTGAAACCCAGGTGAGGCAGAGCATCATGGCAGAAGGGCTTGGTGGCATTAAGCTGCTCAGTACATGGCAACGGGCAAGCAGAGGGAGAGTGAACTGCCAGGAACAAAAGTATGACCTTGAAAGACCTTCCCCCTAACCTGCTCCAGTCATACCCTACCTGCCTATAGTTATCACTCATAAAGTAGTCCTTTCAAGTTATTAATCCATCAAATGGATTAATCCACTGATTAGGTTACAGCTCTCATAATCTAAGTGTGAGCTTTTGGAGGACACCTCATGTCCAAACCACAGCAGTCCTTTTCTGAACTTTCTTCTTAATAGTGCTGAGTTTTGGCTAAAGCTTTATCTTGTGCCAGGTTCTCTCTTAAATTAGTCAGGATCACAGTAACAACCCACAAATCTTGAATCCTAACAACAGAACTTCATTTCCTGCTCATAGCACAGGTCCACTCCATATTATCTAGGTATCTTCACTATATGGTTTTATTTTAGGACCTCGGCTAAAGGATCACTACCATCTCTAACATTGTTGATCACTGCGGTAGCAGAAAAGACATAAATTAAACATGAACCCTTAAAGTTCCCTGGAATCGGTACACATCATTTCCACTTACATTTGTTGGCCAACACAAGCCTCAAGACCATGCCTAACCTCAGAAAAGGGCGGATAAAAACGCACGTATGCCTATAAAGCAAAGATGTGGAACTAGTGTAAATAGCGGAACTATCACATCCCCTCCTTCCATAACCAAATATCTTATTTTGCCTCACGTTGGGGAAAATACAATCATTCTATTTCCAGGAAAACAACTTCAAAAATACAGAGTTACATTACAAGAATGAAAATTCCAGCACATTATACATATTTAGTCATTTGTTGCTTAACAACAAGGGTATGTTCCCAAATATGCATCTTTTAAGTGATTTCATCATTGTTGAACATCTGCTATAGTTTGAATTTTAAATGTCTCTCAAAAGCCCAGTGAAGGCTTGGTCTCCAGTGTGGTACTATAGGGAAGGATGCAGACTTTATGAGTTGGGACATAGTGAGAAGTCTTCAGGTCATTGAGAGTGTGTCCTTGAAGGTGACTGTGGGACCCTAGCCCCTTCTCATGCTCCGTCACTTCCTGATCATGAAGTGAGCAGTGTGGCTTTCTCACACAATTCTTCCATGATGTGCTGCCTCACCTGAAGCAATAAGGCCAGTCATGGACTGAAACCTCTATAACTCTGAACCCAAATGAACTTTTTTTCTTTACATCTCAGATATTTGTTACAGTAATGGGAAGCTGACTTAGCACATCATAGAGTGTACTTATACAAACCAAGACCGCTAAATGTCACTAGGTAGTACAATCTTAGGAGCACACTGTTATATATGTAGTCTGTCATTGACCAAAATATCTTTATGCAAGACATGACAGTACTTTTTTTTTACTTAGTTCGGAGTATATGAGAACTGTCTTCATTGACAGTGCTGCACCTTCCTGCTCTCTTTCTCTGAACCCCTTGACCAGCTGACTGAAAGGATTGATGGGGGCTACTTTAGTCCAGTCTCCCATTTCAGCTATGTATAGTTAGAGGAGTTTGTTAGAAAAATCCTTCTAATTTCAAGATAAAAAGAATGAGTTTAAATTGGAGAAACCTGAAATGTGTGTAATTTATCTCCATCTGAATGTAAAACTCCTAATATCAGGCCTTGACAAATGAAATACTCATATGAGAAATTGACTTCCCAAATTACTCAGCTTCTTTGATGTTTATGCAAGTTTAGTATTTAAAACATTGAAATCCTCTTACCAAGTAAGTATTCCTCAGACAGTTTAAATAATGAAAACAAACCTCTGACAAAGTGATCAATAAAGATATAGAAGTATAAATTAATGCTAGCAAGAAAAATGTGCCCTAGATAGAAGACTCTGTAGGGATTTTGTCATGTCAGTAATTTAAAAAGACAACTTACCATAATATTTTCAAGAAGAAATAGAAAATTAGAAGAAAGTGAAAACATTAAAGGAATCAATTCAGTAACTTTTCTGCACTGACAGGAAGGCTATAGATCCAGTCCTGGTGGCTTTACAGATGGGTTTTATATGCTCCTAAGGAATAGATAATCCCAAATTTAGACTGATGAATTTATCACGGAATAAGAAAACAAAGGGGTCACCTAAACCATTTTACATATTTATTTTCATTGTTGCAATAAAACCAGATCAAAACAGAAAGGTAAAATTGCATTTTATACCAAACTCCTTTACAAACCTTAAAATATGAATTAAACATAAAATGCCATCAAATCATACTTATCAAAGTATGCTTATCTAAACCAAAACTCAGAATCAAAAACAGAATGCTCTCTTAACCTGTAAATGGAAAACAATTTTGATAAAATTCTGAACAGGTCTTTTTATTTTTATTTATTTATTTTGATTCTAGAGATTTAATCCAGAGGTGCTTTACCACTAAGCTATATCTCCATCCCCCCTCCACTTTTTAATTTTGAGGCAGGGTCTCACTAAGTTGCCTGGGGCCTCACTAAATTACTGAGGCTGGCCTTGAACTTGGTGATCCTCCTGCCTCAGCCTTCCAAGCCACTGAGTTTGGGTGTGCGCCACTGAGTCCAGCTTCAAAAGTTGTTTTTGCTTGTTGTTTATTTGGAATATCACAACCTGCTATCAGACTTCACCTGCTATCAGACTTCCTAGAAGTAATAAAGATCCAGAAATAGCCAATTCATTTTGCATCACCAGTATAAAGAAGGACTTTTCCTATGGGTTATCAATACTTAATTGTAAACTGAAGTGATCAAGGCACTGGAATAGATCAATAAATCAGATGATTTGAACTGAAAGTGATAACCCATGTATATATAATAAAAGGCAAAAATGCGGGGGAGTAAGATATTTAGAGACTCCTTCACTTATGATGGGGTTGTCTGGACAAAACCATCATACGTTGAAAATATCATCATTTGAAAGGGCACTTGACACATCTAATCTACCAAGCATCTTAGCTTCACCTAGCCCACCTTAAAAGCTCACTTATATGAGCTGGAGTTAGGCAAAGTCATCTAACATAAAGCCTATTTCAGAATGAAGCTCTGAATATCAGGTGGGTGACTCTTACCTTCCATATCATGAAGTATATTGTGCTGCATATCACTAGCCCAGGAAAAGATCAGAATTCAAAATTAAAAGTACAGTTTCTACTGAATACATAATGTTTTCACATCACTATCAAGTCAAAAAGATCATAAGTCAAACCATCATAAATTAGGGACATCAGTATACCAGTTTCAGGATTAACCATTTCATTCCTGGGAGGAATGAAACAAACAAACAAACAAACAAACAAAAAACCCCAAATCCTAAGGTTTATTTATCTGAATGACTAGTGGGTATTTGTTAAATTATATTCTCTATGATTTAAAGATTTCACAGTATAAATAAAACTCATTTTGATATGGAACTGAACAAGCTAAACTGACAGTAAGAAAACTTGAATTTTATTTTCTCTTCAGCCTGTAAAGATCTCTGTAAATGTAACTATTTAAATATCAGTTTTTGCAAGTTCAAAGCCAGCCACAGCAACTTAGAGAGACTCTGACTCAAAATTAAAAAAAATAAAAATAAAAATTGCTGGGGATGTGGCTTGGTGGTAAGGTACCTCTCCCCAGTACCAAATAAATAAACAAATAAATAAATAAATATCAGTATTCTCATTTTAAAATAAAGCTGCCAAAGCCATACTCTGTGTCCTTAGCTGCCAAAGGTTTCAACCCATGAAATTCCCAGGACCTTTAATGTGCCTTGAATTTTAGCTACATGTATCAACCAGCCTTTATTTATTTATTTTTTTCAACCAGCCTTTATTTGTCTAATAAGTGACTATAGTTCTAGCTCCTTCTGTTTATTCCCCTGAGAAGGAGGCAACTATCATGATGCCATCAATGTAATGCAATCACTGGCCCTTAATGGTTATCATTTCCAAGTCCATTCTCACTTAATTATGCCAACATGTCCCTAAATTCAAACATCCCTGTGGGAATACAGTAAACAATACTGAGTTCATCCAAACAGTGCAAACGGCACCTGGCTGGACTCCAGTTTGGGATTGAAATGAAGGCATTAGTTGGCTCTGTCAAGGCCTGGCGAAGCCCCAGCATCGATCTCTCACACTTTCTGGGTTCTATACACCTGAAGAAATCAGACAGCTCCTCCAGACATTGCAGGGAGTCAGCCTAGCTTTAACTTCCAGTTTCTGGTTTCCCTCCAGACGATCCTAAAAGCTGTCACTTAGCATGGCCAATTAAAATTGGGCAAACAGCAGTCTTAGACAACCTTCTTGGGGAAAAGGGCAAGGACAGCATTGCCATTCACTTGTTATATTCATCTCAGTCTTGCATTTTAGAAAGGAACTGAGACTGCCAGACAATCACCTCCAGCACACTTTACAAATTATAACTCAACCCACGTCCTAATCTCCAATGCAGCATCTCCGTCTCCGTAAATTGGCCTTTAGAACTCTATCCTCATTCCCTAAGGATTACTGTGCCTGCACCTGGCAGAATTAAAGCATCTTGCCTACCACTCACTGGGTTTGGATATTTGGATGAGTCTTTTACAGATTTTATTGCTCTGACAGGGTATCATTAGCCTGGTTCAAATATTTTTTTCATTCTAAATCCTCGTCGATGAATTTGAATTCTTAGGGCCTTGGATGTACAGGCAGATAAGTTACCTCATCTTTGATTAGGGTGCTGGGTTTTGTTCTGGCATTTCAACTACTGGAGCTTGTAAGGCTTGGTTTTATTCTTTGTTATGGTGGTTAACATCAGTTTTAGCTTGATCCTAGCAATGTGTCCTTTACTTAGAGCCTGGTCTTTTGCCCTAAAGCTCTTTCCTTTGTGGAATTTCAGCTGAATGCCTGAGGTCCTTGGCATCACTTATTCACACTTCCCGCCCTGGGAATCCCAGCCCACTTGTTGGAGCTGCACTGCAGACTCACAGGGTCTCCCTGTGGGCATTTGCCACCTGCCCAGAGTCCCACGGGGAAGCCACACTCACTCCCAGAGCCTCTCTCTGCACAGCTGGGGCTTCTCTGATACACTGTCCCAGAAATCCCATCTGTCTGGAGGTCAGAGTGTCCACTGTGTCTCCTTAGTCCAGCAAGACCCCATCCAGTTGGGCTGCACCTCCGGGCACTGCCGCCTGCATGTGTCACAGACAGAAAGGGGCAGACGGGGACACAGGGTGCACATCCTGCCTTCTCTCCAGGAGCAGCCTTGCACTGCCTTTCCTTCACTGTCAGAAAACTTGCCTCTCATGCAGTTGTCTCTCTTCCGTTGCTTATGACTAGAGGGCAGACGCGGCCCAGTTACTGTACTGTGGCTGAGAGTGGACCCCTGACTGCTTTTTCAGTAATTTCCAAAAATAGCCAAATTTCAGTATATTTTCATAAATGTGCCAGCAGATGTCAGCAAAAGGCAAGGCAGTGATATATGAATTTTGTAGTAGGAGGCCAAATATTTAATTATCAGAGTTCAATCAAACATCAGTTCTCTAAATGTAATGCTCCACCAATAACTTCCTTTACCAGCGGATTGCTGACTGTGACGGTGAATCTCATCTCCAGGACAGCAACAGAACTGCCAATCTCTCAGGTACTCTGACCCATCCTACAGCTCTGTGAACTTCAACTCAGAGACTCATGAACAAATCCTTTGCAGTGGTTTACTGAGTCTCACCTTGGTAGGGACAGTAGTGCTCCATGACACCATAAACCTTACCAAGGCAGCCTTAAGGTCCCTCTCAGCTTGACCAAACTTAAACACAGGTTTTTTTCCCCATGCCTCTACCCTGACCTTTTGCTTAAAGCATTTACTTTAGAAAACTCTGCCTCTTTGAGTTCTAAATCTCATTATATTTTTGCTAATTGATAAGATGATGTTATGATTCATGTAGACATTGGGAAGTGATCAACCAGAGTAATTAGCTTAGCCACCGTCTTATCATTTGAGCACATTCAAAATCCTAAAATCCTCTCTTCTCACCCTCTTGAGATTTACAAAGTATCCTTGTTGACTATATTCACCCTGCCTTGATCTCCTAGAATTTCTAGTTGAGAGTAAACAATCCACTGTGGAGAGCAGGGAGAAGTGGGGAGGGGAGACGTCAGTCAGGGGTGCAGTGTCAAAAGGAGTAAGTTCTATGTAGATGCAAATCTTGTTAGTTTTACACTAAGACTTTTAACAATCTGAAACATAGTTCAGATTGGTATGAACTCATAAAACAATAATTACTGTGAAATTTAAGAATGACTGAAATTAAATTGATTATTCATGCTAAGAAAATAAACTTACTAAGCACTTCTTTAACGTACCTTCTATTTAAAAACTAACAAAAATATCATAGCTTTAGCAGCCTCTCCAAAGGGCCTTTAAACTCCCCAGAAGCACTGATCTAGCTGAGCAAAAATTGTATGCTGTTATTAATAATTACTAGAGGTATATATGGCTTTAAAACAGATTTTTGCTAAAAGTTAGCTAAATGAATTTTGTTGACTCCATGCTGGGAAAGTGGGGTTAATGTACACTGTGAATTTAGCAATAGGATCACTTGCTATATATTCAAGATATTAAAATAACCACTTTTAAAAAGAGGAACCTTCAATGCATGGTGAAGTCAAATTCAGCTCTTTTCTTAAAATATACCTACTAAAAGCAAATTTGGAAAGAGCAAAGTTATACAGCATATGTATGTCATATATGAAATTGTTCTCTTACATTTTTGTTTTGGAATCAAAATTTTCACAGTTTTATATGAATTTTCCTCTCCAGACTTGCAAACAGCAGAAAGTACTGTTTGTGAGAATACATTACTTTCACCTTAAATCGTATCATACTCACCTATAAAATTAATCTGGAGGAATTTGTTGCATTTTTATATCTCTATAAATGAGACAGTGCGTTTGTAATCTTTTAAATACAAATCTACATGTATGCACACACAGGTTATCTTCTGCATACATACAAACATGCATATAATATCTAGACTTGCATTTGTATATAAACATTATGTATGTATTCTAAATTAGATATGTCTTTCTACAAAAGCTCTTTGTAGACTCACTAGCTGGTTATGTTATAATGAATAAAAAGCAGCTAAATTTTTCTTTAGGAAATTTTCCCTTTAAAATCTTGAAGAATGATTATTAAAGTAATATTTTGTTAGAAAGTGCTCAAGTATAAAGCCTCTGGATATAAAGCCACTGTTCCACAGAAAGAGCATTTCTATCTTAAGATTTCAAGATTTTAGTTTTTCCCTATAAATACCTAAGCAATGCCTGAAATCATACTTGATAACAAGGGAAAAGACTTCCTTAATCATGCAAATGAGAAAGCTTAAATGTTCTGCAGGTAGAAGTGTTTAAATGGGAACACCATTTTTCCTTAAGTCAATTAAAATTACCCAACTTCCTATTTAAAAAAAAATGAAATAATCCCTCCTCCTCCTCTTCGTCCTCCTCCTCCTCCTCCTTCTCCTCCTCCTTTTCCTTTCTCCCTCCCTTTCTGCCACCCCTCCTTCTCCTCCTCCTCCTCCTCCTTCTTCCCCTTCTCCTCCTTCTTCTTTTCCCCTCCCCCTCCCTTCCTTCTCCTTCTTCTTCCCTCTCCCTCCTCCTCCATCCCTCCTCCTCCTCTTTCTCTTTCCACTAGTACTGAGTTATAAACTAAAGTTCCTGAAGTCAACAAAATAGTTGCCCTAGAGAACTGTGTTGGCCAAGCTAATGGGCACTTATAAACTTTAAAAGGACATTTAATCCTATTTTAATAAAATTTACATTCTATCAGTGTTAAACCAGTTGTTTTGTTAAAAAGAATGCTAATGGGAATAAAAATGTCAAATATAATTTAATAATTTAACGTGGGTTATTCTCTAAACCGTGGGTTATTCTCTAAATATTCAATACTCAATTCAATATAACTACTATCAAAATCTTCCGTTTTAACTGCCATTAAACATTTCAAAATTCCAAAAGTACATTTCAGCTAAGATCTGTCTTAGAGAAATATATTATTAGAGAAAAATAAAATAAAAGTTTGTTGACATTTTACAAGGTGATGAAGTTTTAAGAGCACATGGCAGGTAATTCTCTTTAATTTAGGTTCAACTGACTTCTACACACTTTACCTTATGTATGAAATATTAAATATGAAAGCAAGCTTGTTATTGGGATAAAATGAAGAGAAAATAATTCAGAAATTCAGTTCTTACAACATGCCCCTGATGTTAAGCAATGCATCACTGTATCATGGTTCAGTAAAAGGACCAAGAGATTCATGGAGAAATGGCTAGTAGAGGACTTGAGCAGGGAAAGTACAGTGAAAACCCAGAATAACTTGTGGTTGGGTTATTTAGTGGAGAAGTAGATAAAGGTGGAGGGTGGAGGAGGAGAAAGAGCAGGAGGGAAAGAAGAGGAGGAGGAAGAAAGGAAGGACAAAGCATGTCACATTGAAGGGAAATAGGGACCTCCTAACTCACAGGAAAGACTAGGGCCAACACTGAGACAATGTGAGAAACAAACTAAATAAGATATTTTAAGACCATGTATAGCAGAATAAAATGAATCTGCATGAGTCCCTTCTGATACAAGTGAAAGACTGAATGAGACCTTATTTTTTTTACATTAGAAGAAATAAGGGAAATCGAGTCATCATTAAGCAAAGCCCAGAGTAACTGTTGCTGGCAACCTCAGGGGATGCTATCAGCAGTGACCAAAAAGACGATGAAAACAGGGTCTTTCCACAGCCTCAAGGCATTTTCCTACCTTCCTTCACTGTGATGAAACCTGAAAAATATTGCCTTAGTTATGTGAGATAAGAGGTTTCAAAACTATGGCACGACACAAGGAAAGCCCCCTTCTCACATCTGTGCAATTCTTGCCAAAAATTGATTATGCGAGTCTTTATTTATTCATTTATTTATTTATTTATTTTTTAATTGGTTGTTCAAAACATTACAAAGCTCTTGACATATCATATTTCATACATTTGATTCAAGTGGGTTTTGAACTCCCAATTTTACCCCAAATACAGATTGCAGAATCACATCGGTTACACATCCACATTTTTACATAATGCCCTATTAGTAACTGTTGTATTCTGCTACCTTTCCTATCCTCTACTATCTCCCCTCCCCTCCCCTCCCATCTTCTCTCTCTACCCCATCTACTGTAATTCATGTCTCTCCTTGTTTATTTTCCCACTCCCCTCACAACCTCTTATATGTAATTTTGTATAACAATGAGGGTCTCCCGCCATTACCATGCAATTTCCCTTTTCTCACCCTTTCCCTCCCACCTCATGTATCTGTTTAATGTTAATCTTTTCTTCCTGCTCTTCCTCCCTGCTTTGTTCTTAGTTGCTCTCATTATATCAAAGAAGACATTTGGTATTTGTTTTTTAGGGATTGGCTAGCTTCACTAAGCATAATCTGCTCTAGTGCCATCCATTTCCCTGCAAATTCCATGATTTTGTCATTTTTTAGTGCTGTATAATACTCCATTGTGCATAAATGCCACATTTTTTTTATCCATTCACCTATTGAAGGGCATCTGGGTTGGTTCCACAGTCTAGCAATTGTGAATTGTGCTGCTATGAACATTGATGTAGCAGTATCCCTGTAGTACAGTCTTTTAAGGTCTTCAGGGAATAGTCCGAGAAGGGCAATAGCTGGGTGAAATGGTGGTTTTATACAATGAAAACTACAAAACCCTAAAAAGAGAAGTAGAAGAAGATCTTAGAAGATGGAAAAATATACCCTGTTCATGGATAGGCAGAACTAACATCATCAAAATGGCGATATTACCAAAAGTTCTCTATAGGTTTAATGCAATGCCAATCAAAATCCCAATGGCATTTCTTGTAGAAATAGATAAAGCAATCATGAAATTCATATGGAAAAATAAAAGACCCAGAATAGCAAAAGCAATTTTAAGCAGGAAGTGTGAATCAGGTGGTATAGTGATACCGGATTTAAAACTATATTACAGAGCAATAGTAACAAAAACAGCATGGTACTGGTACCAAAACAGGCGGGTGGACCAATGGTACAGAATAGAGGACACAGAGACTAATCCACAAAGCTACAACTATCTTATATTTGATAAAGGAGCTAAAAGCATGCAATGGAGGAAGGATAGCATCTTCAACAAATGGTGTTGGGAAAACTGGAAATCCATATGCAACAAAATGAAACTGAATCCCCTCCTCCCGCCATGCACAAAAGTTAACTCAAAGTGGATCAAGGAGGTAGATATCAAATCAGAGACTCTGCGTCTGATAGAAGAAAAAGTTGGCTCCGATCTACATATTGTGGGGTCGGGCTCCAAATTCCTTAATAGGACACCCATAGCACAAAAGTTAATAACAAGAATCAACAAATGGGACATACTTAAACTGAAAAGTTTTTTCTCAGCAAGAGAAACAATAAAAGAGGTAAATAGGGAGCCTACATCCTGGGAACAAATTTTTACTCCTCACACTTCAGATAGAGCCCTAATATCCAGAGTATACAAAGAACTCAAAAAATTAAACAACAAGAAAACAAATAACCCAATCAACAAATGGGCCAAAGACCTGAACAGACACTTCTCAGAGGAGGACATACAATCAATCAACAAGTACATGAAAAAATGCTCACCATCTCTAGCAGTCAGAGAAATGCAAATCAAAACCACCCTAAGATACCATCTCACTCCAGTAAGATTGGCAGCCATTATGAAGTCAAACAACAACAAGTGCTGGAGAGGGTGTGGGGAAAAGGGTACTCTTGTACATTGCTGGTGGGACTGCAAACTGGTGCGGCCAATTTGGAAAGCAGTATGGAGATTCCTGGGAAAGCTGGGAATGGATTATGCGAGTCTTGTCATGAGAACACCTCAGGCAGTCCCAGTCAAGGAGCACTTGGTGACACAAAAATTGTGCCAAGAACATGAAAAGATATGTCCCAGGGTGTATAGGCATGTGACCTATTCAAGATCTTTAAAAAAAATATTTGTATTTAGAAATACCTTATACATTTTAATTAATTTATTTATTTTGGCTAACCCAAAGGTCAACAAACTTCCTTTATAAAGGACAGAGAGTAACTATTCAGTGTTTTTGTAAAGACAGCTACACACACCACAAAACCAAAAGGGTATGGCTGTGTTATAATAAAACTATCTTTGCAGAACAGATTGCAACCTGGATTTGGCCCCAAGGGCCATGGTGTGCCCATCTCTTCTCTGCACTATTATTAGAGCATGTCATCTGGGTAACAATTTATTAGGGTTGTCCTAGTGTGGTATAGACATTTCTTCTCTCCTTAGAGAGAGGTACATTTAATTGAGAGCCACAATTAATAAAGAGCCAAAATTATCTATTTTAAATGTAAAAATACAATATGTGCCTTATTATGGTTAACTAAAGAGGTGTTTATTTTTCCACTTAATTTCATATTTCATGCTTTTTACACCCTATTTGCCTTATTTAAATTATACTGCTCAATACTGTAATTAATCCTTTATGTCCTTCCGCAGTAACATCAAATTATAGCGGGATATATAAATTGGGTTTGGTTGTTTACCTTTAAAACTTATAAAATATGACACTTTTAATCATATTTGAATATTATAATAACAAAAAAACTTAGTTTGAGTTGTTTTTCCTTTCAAGAAAATGAAAGTAAATAGTGCATAATTATTTACACAAAATAATTTATTTAGGGTGTCTCAGGATATTCACATAAAGACTTTTAATTTATATTTTATTAACTGCTTTTGAAGAATGTTTTAAAGATCTGAGAGGACTCATATTTGTACTATACAAGCATAACTATTTTTAAAGCCATTCAGGTGGTACTACAGAGTATATAAATTATGTAGGTCTTCCAGAAATAGATCATGAGAACAGTATTTAACCATCTCTGGGAGTGATAAGAAACAGCAGGCAGCCAGGAGGGGCACCTTACCAAGCCAGCTGCCACTGGGGTGAACAGTGCTTCATTCTGCTGGGACACACTAAGAGCCGACCACGATTGGTAGATGGCTGTGCGGGAGGTTGCTCATTCCTCAGTGCCTCTGGCCTGCTGTGTACCCAAGTCACACTCTGGGAACCAGGAAAATCCCTCAAGAGGAAGGGATATTGGCAACAAGAAGTTGGGCCAGGGCACACTGAAGGAGAACGTAGGAGAGACTTAAGTGGGCATCCACAACCACTACCGATACTGTATATTTGACTTATGGGTCTCTGAGATTTTTTTTTAAACAAAGGAGCAGCATGTTTATTGCAAAAGCAAAGGTAACAAGGTAGTTCTTTCCATGGGCTTTAGGCGTTCCTCCTCTTTCTATTCTACTCCCTCTCCATGCTCCCCTTATGAACCTCATCTGAGTTTTTGACATGTAGGAAATATTCAATATTGCTTTTCCTACCCTTTAGGGACAGAGTAGAGTAGAAGTTTATCTAACAGAATATTTTTATTTTTGTATCATTTTTAGCTCATGTAAATTTAATAATTGCCAAAACAGATTAGTTAGCAGCAAAGAGATGTTTTCCCAGCTAAGACACCTAGAATTTTGAGATCATGGAGATTCAAGATAGTCCATGACATGAAAGAATTAATAAATAAGTTTAAAAAAATGTCTAAACTGTTTATCCTAGAGTAAGAAACATAAAAACAAAATGAAAGGTACACATTTTAAATGTATCTTTATTTTTTTAAAGAAACAACAAACAATGGAATATTTTGGGGGTAATTTGTTTTTATACATTTTTAAATTGAAAAATTGTATATAACATGAACAGCACGATGTTTTGAAATATATATAGTGAGAGGTAGATAGTGAAATAGCTCACAGAGCTAATTAACACATGTATTACCCCAAATACTTATCATATTTGATAATGAGAACAGTTGAAATCGAATCTTTTAACATTTTTCAAGATGACAATTAAATGGTTGATAACTACCATCACCACATTGTGCAATAGGTCTCTTGAACTTACTCCTCCTCACTGAAATGTTGTACTATTTAGCCATCATCTATTTACCTTTACTCCCTGGTCCCAGCTAATCTCAATTCTATTCTCTACACTTACAAATTCAATTCTTTTAGATTCCACATGTAAGTGAAATCATGCAGTTGGTCTTCCCGTGCCTGGATAATTTCACTTAATGTCCTCCAGCTTCATCCAGGTTGTTGGACATGACAGGAGTTCCTTCTTTGTAAAGGTCAAATACGACCCCATTGCAGTACCTTTCCTCTGTTCATTCACCCACTAGACGACACTAGGCTAATTCCCTGATGACTGTGAATAAACCTGGGATGTGCACAGCTCTTCAACATACTTTTTTTCCTTTCCTTTGAGAAAATGCTCCCCAGGAGGACTGCTGGATCATGTCACAGTTCTGTTGTTAATCTTTTGAGGAACTTCCATACTGTTTTCGGTCATGGATGTTCTAATTTACATTCCCACCAACTGTGCATAAGGGAACAAAGACTCCCCTTCTCCACATCTTCACCAACACTTGTTACTTTTAACCTTTTTGATTATAACTATTCTAGCAGGTAGGAGTAGATAAGTCATTGTGGTTTTAATTTGCATTTCCTTGGTGATCAGTCATGTTCAGCATTTTTTTTTCTTTCCATATTCCTGTTGCCATCTGTATGTCTTCATTTGAGGGAGGTTTATTCAAGTCTTTTGAATTAGGGCAATTAAGATAAGGTCTGTTATTAGATGATATCACTGAATTCATGTTGTAGATATTAAAATAACCACCAATCATAAAAAGAGATGTAGCAAATAACCACCAGTAGATATAAGTAGGATTTTGAAAACAACCCACATCCCTGAATTTAAAGGAAGAAAGGAAAAGATAGAAAAGGAGAGAGAAAAAACTGAGAAAGTAGAAAAATGACCAGCCTGTGGTCCTTTAAAACCCAACACATCAACAATTACATTAAATGTCTGTGTTCTCAAGGAGGCAGCAAAGATGGGGATTATGGAACTGAATTAAACAGATATGTCAGTTTTAATATAAAGACACAGATAGGTTCAAATTAAACAAAGGAGTGATGATGAAATTGTAACAGGTTAGCTCACCAAGCAAACATGACTTTTCTGGGTGTGTATTCACCTAAATATGGAATATCCAAATACAATGAAAATAATAAAAGGTGAAGAATCAAACCTATATATAATTCAAGTTTAAGACTGCCTCGTTTGCTCAGTAATGCATATTACAAGTAGACAGGATATCAATAAAGATAAAGATAATGCAATCAACCTATCTCATTAGCATCAGAGGACTCTTCCAGGCCAAACAAAAGATAGGTAGGTAGCAAGAATACATGAAAAGATTATCACCATCCTTAGTCATTCGGGAAATGCAGAGTAAACCAAAGTGGACAAATACCACAAATTTATTAGGATGATAACTAAAAATAGAAACTGACACTACCAAATGCTAAGGAAGATGTGCAGCACCAAGAACTCTCCAAGATTGCTCATGGTGATGAAAGAAGATCAATCACTTTGGCAAACAGTTGTATGGATTTTTCCATTTTAAAATCAAGTAGGACTTAATCCTACCTCTAGATGTGCAATCAAGTCAAATGGACATGAATGTCCACAAAAAGCATGTACACAATTGTGTAGAGCAGCTTCATTAGGAACAGCCCCCAAATGAAAGCATACTATTCATCAAGCATTGTCTGGATAAATAATTCTTGAGGTATCCACACACTGGAGAACTATTTCACAATGAAAATAACAGATCACAGACAAGTATAGCAAGGTGAATGAAGCTCTCACCCAGTATCACAAACAGAAGATACAAAAGGCTACATATTATTTGAATCTACTTTGACACATTAGGAAAGAGGAAATGGTTGGACCTGGTTGGACCAAAAAGCATACTGGGTCAAGCACACTGGTGCATGCGTGTAATCCCAGTGGCTTGGTAGGTTGGGACAGAAGGATCTGGAGTTCAAAGCCAGCCTCAGTAACCACCAGGCACTAAGCAAGTCAGTGAAACCATGTCTTTAATAAAAAGACAAAAATAGGACTGGGGATGTGTCTCAGTGGTTGAGTGCCCCTGAGTTCAATCCACAATACCCACCCCCCTAAAACAAGCATATTGGTGGTTGCCAGAGCCTGCAGGTTGGGGGAAGGGGACTGATGACAGGGGCACAAGAAAATTTGGGGATGACAGATAACAGGAATGTACTGTTTCCCATCTGTAATGGTGGTTACATGGCTGTATACGTTTGCTAAAATGATAGAAATCTACACCCCAGAAGAGTGGGTTTTCCAGTGTGTGAATCATACCTTTAAAAAGCCTATATTTAAGAAGATAATAGAAATTCTAGGAATGTGGTTACACCTCCTACAAGCCAAATTTTCACTCTAGGACTCAATGGACCAGTTATGGCAACTAGCTGGGCAGTGTATTTGCCCTCCCCACAAAGTAAGTAGATACACTTTGCAGGATGTGGCAGGGCCACCAGGTGGGTCCCTTTGTCTTAGCAATAGTCCAAAATGCCTGCTGGAGCCAAAACACATATCAGTTTACAACTTTCCTTTTCTTTTCTATTATTTCAACAAAGTATCATGTTTCCCAAGAACACCTTCATACTGGCTGAAAAATTCTCTTGCATACCCACAAGGAGGTCAAATGGGATATCTTTACTTATAAAAATTTTGCACATGCAAAAATCAAATGATATAGAAATCATTTTTATATGAAAAATCTCAACAAAAAGATTGTGGATTATTGTTTGGCTCTTAACCAAAGTTCTAATAAATAAGATAGTATGCAAAAGAGTTTAGAAGCAGAGAGAATGTTAACTGCTACAGAATGCCTAACTTGTTTCGAGCCACAGAATTGTATTTCTCATGTAAAAAATAGAATATTCACACAATAGCTGCAGTTTTATCCTTTGAGAATAAACTGATATTACATACATAAATTAGCTCAGGCTCAGAAAAATTGAGCAATTTTCTTCAATTGATCTTGCATAAGGACAAATGAGGGACCTAGTATGAATTATTAGTGGACCTTGTAGTATATATGGGAATATACTGGATATATAGGATGGTACAACGCTGAGGAATTGGGTTGTTATAGGTTCACCTGCGTGTTAGTTGACTGTGACTTTCACAAGGAAAATTGCAATAACCTCTTTACAGCTTTCCTAATAGAAAACATTCTTGCGTTTATTTAATTTTCCCACCAGGTGGCACTCTTAGTCTACACACTGTCAGATATTCTTGTAAAAGTTTTTGTCCAACTTTGACATCCTTTATTTCTTGCACAGGTAAGTAAGTCTACTTTTAGCCCTGTCTACATTGTTCCAATATATACTGGTATTCCTCTTACCATTCTCAAATAATGCATTACTGACAATCCAACATGTTGTTTTAACTATATTACCTTGAAGGAGGTATGACACAGATCCAGAAAAAAAGAAACCAGAAACTAGAAAGAGTTTTAGAGTTTAGTACTCCCTGCTGCCTGGAGAGAAAGCAGCAGGCTACGTGGGATCTCCCAGGGGAAGCTCTTGGTTGATCAGGATGCAGGGGCAAGCCTTTCTTGTGGATTCTGCTGGAATAAAAGGGCAAGCAGGAAAGCAGGTTTAGGTTTGGGGACTTGGAATAATACCAGTGGGGCTCAGGAGCTATCCCTGTGTGTCTTGTACCTGACCCTGGGAAGACAAAGAATTTGGGAATGTGGCCTTGATCAAATGTCAAGAAAAGGAACTGAGGGACTTCTAGGCAGAACCTCAGAAACTGAATCAAGACTGCAAATGGAATGCACAAACAACAAACAAAAACTACAAAAACAAGGGTAATCCCTACGTTACGCCAGCCTCTGTTTTAGTCAGCTATTTTGCTGCTGTGACTAAAGGGCCTGACAGCACAACTGTAGAGGAGGAAAAGTTTATTTGAGGGCTCATGGCGATACTGCAGGTTAATGGTGATGAATCCTGCTCCCTCACATGTAGAAGTATAACATTAGAGAAGCACGCAGAGGCTAGCATATAAAGCAGGATTTATTTAAAAATGGGTGACATAGACCTCTCCCAGGAGGAAGAACGGGGCCATAGCTGGTATCCTGTATCCCAAGGAGTGAGGGTGTCTTGCCTTTTTATATGTCCTAGGCTTCCTTCTCCCCCTGCTCTCTTTCCCTTATCTCTCTCCTTCCTGAGTATGTGACTAGGTCCAGGAGATGCTTGGTGGGGTGGCCAAAAGGTGAGAAGCAGATGGCTGGGGGAAGGGCCAGGTGGAGCAGCCCAGGACACATTAATTAACAACATAGTAACTCCTTGTAGGGAGGGGCAATTCCTGGAACAGGTTACCTTAGCAACAGGTGGGAGCTGGGGGTTCTTGATAAGAGTTGAGGAAGGGCTCTGAAGGAATGAACATTTCAATCCTGCCAATCTCTGGATCTGACCCTTGACTATCTGCTTCTAATTCTGGCTTCACGGGTGTCAGAGGTTGTAGTCCACAGAAGACCAGCTCCACTCCTCAGGGGCTCCGGTGAGGCAGAAGAGTGTGGCAGAGGGAAGCAGCTCCTATGGTGACCAGGAAAGGAAGCAGAGAGAGGGTCTTCACTCACCAGATACAAATATACACCCCAAAGCCATGCCCCAATTCCCACCTCCTCCAGCTGCACCTACCACTTCATTTATCAATCAAATAATCCCTATCAGGGGATTAATTCACTGATGGGGTTAAGGATACAACTCAATCGTTTATCCTCAGAACCTTCTTGCATTGTCTCACACATGAACTTTTGGGGGACACCACATTCAAACCATAACAGCATCCTTTATTTATTTATTTATTTTTTGTGAATCTCTTCATATTTCACATAGATGGAAGTGTTTGGAGCTTTGTATCTTGGAAACTGAGTCTTTCCATCATGCCTGAAGGAATGTGCACAGAGGAATCCTGACCGGTGATGTAGGACTTTGTCCCGGGGTGCAGTGACATTAGTGAGGTAAGCTGGGGCATTTCTGTTCATTGGTGTTGGCTCTGGACTCCTGGTTTGTGTGTGCCTGGTTTGTCTCTATTTTCCTTTGTAGAAAATTAGAAAGTTGAACCAGATAGTAAAGATGTGTTCCCTCTTTAAGCCATGTATTTAATTCATAGAATTTTAAGGAAGAGCCTGGAGCTGTGGTGGGGGTATGTGCCTGTTATTCCAGGAGCCTGGGAACCTGAGGCAGGACGATTGCAAATGTACGACCAGCCTGGGCAACTTAGCAAAGACCTGTCTCAAAAACAAACAAACAAAACAAAAACAAAACTGGGATGTAGCTTAGTGGAGGAACCTACACTTTACGGTTAGTGGAGTATTTGAATGTATAACATAATACAGCAAATAGATCCTGATAGTCAAGTGACTAAAAAGAGGACAGTAAGTCATATAAATTCAAAAGGAAAGGATAAGAAGTTCAGGGAGAGGGAGGAACGTATTATTAGAATTTGACATTTGAAAGCCCAGAAGCTATAGCCCAAGTTTACATCAAAAACCTGGCCCTTCCTCATCCCCTTCAAATATCACAAATAGCCCTTCCCTCATGCAGAAAATAATCTTCTATCAAGAAGATCTGCTCTGAAAGGTCTTCAGTCTGGCCACCACTATTGTGTTAAAGAAGTCCTGGAGAGGGGCATTCACTTCACCCCATCTGTCAATCAGGCAGGTGGGAGATCTCTGACGGTGACCAGGGGAGCGCTCCCTCCTGCAGCTCTGAGAGTCATCACGGGTGGGTCTGCCTGTGGCCCGGAGGGAAATGACTCGGCCATCCAGGTTAACTGGCTGATTGCTACTCATACTCAATAGAAAAGGAAAAATAAAAGCAGCATTGTAGAGATAGTATTGTCCTGGGAGATCCTGGGGAAGAAGGGGAAATACTATCCCAGCTCCCAAATAGAACAGTGTTCCAGAAACAGCATTTTAAATCCAGCTACAATAAATTGCTTGACCATTTCCAGGAATTAACTAAACACGTGCAAAATTACATTAACATATGCAAAACACTAATAAGCTATTTCTATTATTACTAAAATATTCATGTTCCTTCTCTTTTTGCTACTTTGAGACAGAAATCAAATCAGAATTATTTTTTTAATTAAATATTCCATGTTTCAAAGTAGGATAACTCATTTGAGATAAATAGTGTAGATTTACGTTTCAGAATCTGTTGACATAACACTCAAACTTTTAAGCTCAGCTAAAAGTTTTGAAACTCATTTTGTTAACACCTGTCCCATTCTGCAACATTACATCCAAAAGCCACTTTTCTCTCTCAACCCCCTTGCTGATTTCTACTCTAATTATTTTATTTTATTATAAATATGTGCTTTTATAAATTTTCTCTTCATTGGCTTTTCAACTTCTAATATACAGCCTGCTCATCATTTGCTATTTCCCAAGGCCTAGCAGATTACATGGTATATGTTGGATAATTAAAATATTTTAAAAGAATAAATGAATAAAAATACACATTTTGTTATTGTAGGTGAAGAAATGGGAATTAGATAAGATATCAACATAGAATCGTCACTGAAAAAAAATTCCAAACATTGAAACATACTTTTCTATGGTTTTACAGTTAATTTTTATGAGGAGAAAAATGACCACTAAGGAAGAGTAGCCAAGAATAAGTAGTTAAAATATTAAAAAGTAGATATTACATTGCATTTTTTAGGCAATGATGACAAGAAAAAAAAAGTCTGCACATGTTCAGTGTAGAAGCACAACTTTTTCTAAATATTTTTGCTCCTGGGTTGAATCCACAGATGTGGAAACCAGGGATTTGGAGGGGAGCCCCTCTAGACAATTCAAAGACGTCATCTTATGGTACGTTTAAGTGTCCATTTCTACTTTATTTCTAATATTTCTCACTTTTGCTATTTAGTTCTATCTCACAATTTATAGTTACACATCAAAATTTTAAAGTATGACCACTGGGATTATTATTTTTAAAGTTTTTTTTATACCTTATTTTATTTTTTTATTATTGTGTGGTGCTGAGGGTGGAACCCAGTGCCTCATACATGCTAGGCAGGCTGTCCACACTAAGCCACAATTGGATTGTGGATTATATTTATAGATTTTGGTTCTGGTTAAGATTTTAATTTTACCTCTTTATTTAGCTATTGTCAATTAATAATAAATGAGTGACTCCCAGAGATTAAAGGTGGGTGCTCCCGGAGTTGCACGTGAATTGCAAATTGATGGTCCCAGCACTTCTCAGGATCTTATATTAAGGAGAGAGAAAAGACACTATTCTGAAAATAAATAAGACTGAGTTGATCGTTTGGAACTTATAGTTTGCAAAGAAGAAAGAGAATGGGGCCAGGATGAAAGGGAGGAAAAGGTTGGGATGTCAATGAGCATACATTTAAAATAATAAATGATTTTTCAAGGGTACCAGTCCACTGGGAAATCCAGGGAAACCTAGGATGGTTTGTATTTCTCATTTATGTCATAGGTCCTACGGGTTTCTTTCAGCATCTATGACAACATTTAATTCCTCATCCAGCGTATCTTAAATGTCTGTTTTTCTCATTTCTCTTAGGTGTGGATATTTATTTCTGTTTAGTGGACCCCTCATCATATCTTCACTGCTTTTTGCTAAGGCCAAGGCCAAATTATTAATGCACATTCTAAAGGACAATAGTCCTGTAGTTTCAGAGTAATTACTTTTCCAACTCCCACAGTAAATTTTCTTTTAAAACACTATCTACAGTGTGAAATTGAGTAGACATCTGATGGAGCTCAACCCGTTTATTTCTCCTCTCAAAAAATCATTAAGTTTGAATCACATTGAAAGCTGTACTGACATTAAGTAATGCATTCCATTCCTTTAACTTGCTTTTCTAGCTACACATTATCCATGTGCAAAAGCATCTCAGAATATTCCACATTTTGAGCTAGTATCTCAACAAACATGCATACACAGACACACACACACACACACACACACAAATACCACACAGCATTTTCTTATTAATAATAACAACACAAAGCAGAGAACAATTATGAATTACTGTGTTGACTTCTTGAGTTACAATAAGCAACTCTTGTGATCAAGAATGTCATTGGCAATTGGGTGTGTTGAGTGTTCTTCAATTTGGTGCTAATTTTCCAACAAAAGTGCTTGCTATGTTAAAATTTACTTTACCTTATAAAATTATCTTAATTATGCAGAAAATGTTAACACTATGGTTGACTTTTAATCAGCATATTCAAAGAAGAGAATTTAATCCAAGCAGGGATATAAGGGTATTGATTATCTGCCTCCTATGCCACAGGGTCCAGTATAAGGTGGATGCTGTTTGTATTAATATAAATTCCCTGCAATAGCATTGAAATCTGTCACTATTATTGATTACTGTTTTAAAGCCCATGCCCATTGATTTGAGCAGAAAAATTATCGGGATGGATTTAGCACTTGCTTGCTATGACTTGTAGTCAATACGTGACCTATTGAACAGATGCTCATAATATTGCACTTTATGCATACCCATCAAAGTACACAGGATGCAAAAAGATACAGTGGATGGTTATATTAGAACTGGCTTGAATACCACCTGCTCCTGGTAGTTAGTTTTTGATGGACTGTCAAGGGGCTCGAGAGAAGTTGTACATAGATTAGTAAATGTGTTCTGGAACATATACAGCAAAAGCTGTGATATGGGAAATGTTATCATGGAAGTAACTGAAATTCATAAGAAAATTCCAAGGACACTTAGAATGTTAGAGTTGAAGGAACTCTCTAGATTCCTGTGTAAAACCATTAAAAAAGATTTTACTACATGTGAGCTCTAAAATTTGGCTCAATTTGAAAATTCAGTGGGTACGGATCAGAAAACATACACTCTTTGGCCTTGGAAATACCTGGTAATTTTTGTATGTCTGTTTTCTGTTGTTAATCTTGTTGATGTTTCACATGTTCTCCTGGTTATGCCTGATGAATGCCCACCTGAACCTGATTTTACAATATCCCATGAGTCTACAGAGGAGTAAGAGAAACCACACGTTTTCAAGAAAATCATCTGCAGGTGCTCCCAGGGAAGTGCGCAGACTTCCGACCTCATTACTTTATCTACAGTGCAATGGGTTTTTGTTGTTTCTTGAGGGCAGTTTTAATTGAAAAGGAAAATTAGCTAATCTTGAGCAAGTCCCTTTGTCTCCTAAGATTCATATCAGTGATTTGTATAATGATGGTTTAAATTCTCTGTGAAGTTCTATTAGGCTATACTAATCTATAGAAACCCTACGTAACTTTATTTAGTAGATTAGTGAATTTCATTACAAATCAAGATTTCCAGGCTTGTGTTTGTAGACAGTTTGGTATCTTGGAAGCATTAAAGTAATTGACCGACATATATATATATATATATATATATATATATATACACACACACACACACACACACACAAGCTTGGCTTGAATATAAATGCATCATGTTCTCGGACATTTAAGAATATTGAATTTGATGATTGTTGAATGATTTCTGTTATTCCAAATGTATTAATCTTCTTGCTTCCATATTATAAAAAATTTTTTTCATTGAGGAAAAAAAATCATAAAATGTGATTGGAGGCACCAATCAAAATCCAGTCTCTGGGGTTAAGTTAGACAGGGGTGTTTTTTTGTTTGTTTGTTTGTTTTTGCACCAGGACTTGAACCTAGGGGATTATTAACAACATTCCCAGCCCCACCCCTTTTATTTTTATTTTGAGACGGGGATCTTGCTTAGTTGCTTAGGACTTCACTAAGTTGCTGTGGCTGGCTTTGAACTTAAAATCCTCCTGCCTGAGCTTCTCAAGCCACAGGGATTACAGGCAGGTGCCAGCACCCCCAGGTTAGGCAGCCTTTTTTAACACCAGGTTCCACCATTTAGTGGCTGAATTTCAGCAAGTCACTCTGTTTTTCTAAGGGTATTTTCTCCTCTGTTCAATGACAATAATTTAAAAAAATGTAAAATTTAAATTAAACGTTTACATATTAAGTGCATTACCTAATAAGTGTGAAATATTTGCCATTAAATTATTGATATTATCCTTACCATTATTATTAACAATCTGGTTCCACCAAATTGTGGTTCAACATTAGTAAGTTGGCTACAAGCCTTTATAGCTTCATTTTTTAAAAAAATTTTAACTCTGAAGTACATTCATGTTCCAAATTACTATTACTCTGCTTGATTTTCACAGTCAAAAGAGATAAAGTCTACATAGCTAGCACTTTTGTTGGAAAATTAGTACCAAAGTACAAAGCTGACATTTCTCCATATAGGGATCAGCGTAAAATACAAAAGACTCAGAGAACGATCATAAAATCTTGTGTCAACCAGAGCATGAGGGTAGATTCATTTTCTCCTGCTGCATTACCACAAATTTAGGGGCTTAACACAACCACCAGATCTTAACTCACAGCTTCTTTAAGTCCAGGGACAGCACAGCCGGGTCTTGTGCTCAGGATTTGAAGAGCTGCAGTCAAGGTTTTGGCAAGAGCTATTGCTATGGTTTGGATGTGAGATGTCCCCCAAAAGCTCAGTATGAGACAATATAAGAAGGTTCAGAGGAGAAATGATTGGATTGTAAGAGTCTTTACCCAATCTGTGGATTAATGCCCTGATAGAGATTAACTGGAGATAGGCGGGGTGTGGCTGGAGGAAGTTGTTAATTGGGGGTGTGACTATGGGGTATATATTTGTATCTGGAGTGTGAAGTCTCTCTCTGCTTCCTGACCACCGCAATGTGAGCTTCTTCCCTCTGCCACCCTCTCCTGCCATGATTTTCAGCCTCACCTCCAGCCCAGAGGAATGGAGCCGGCCTTCTATGGATGAAGACCTCTGAAACTGTGAGCCCTCAAATAACTTTCCTCCTCTACAGTTGTTCTGGTTGGGTCCTTTGGACTAAAGAGCTGTGCTCTGACCTGGAGTCCTGGGTCCAGTCTCTGGAGCTCCTTCAGGTTGCTGGTGTGAACTAAGGTCCCTGTGTTCTTGCTGACTGTGAGCAGAATGACCAAGGGAAGGCCTAAGGCCACCCTGCGACCTTCTCCAGGCCACCTCTATGATGCAGTGGACAGCAGGGCTGTGCTTTAGCCGGGCCAGCAGAGGAGCTTGCACCTTGTCCCCTAAGTGCTCACCAAATTAGGTCTTGTTGGAGATCATCTCTTTTGATGAATTCACAGTCAACTGATTAGGGGCCTTGATTACATCTGAAAAGATAGAGGGTCTGGTGTTTTATGCAAACTCATTTACATAGTAAAAGAAAGATAGTGTTTTTCAAAAGAAATCAACTTACCTTACAAGAACAAAAATTGAATATGTATCTACTATTTTCTGAGTGTTTCTCCTATGCTGTTAGGTCCAGTGCTTTCTATTATCTCAATTTTATTACTTTTATGAACAAAGACACTGATTGGAAGAGGTTATGTGCCTCCGATTCCAAGACCAGTGAGTGACAGGACCCTTCTATGGCTGTCAGAGGAGACTGAAACCAGACCTGACTCCAAAGCTGCCTCCTCACCTTCCTGTCTGACCCTGTTAAACAGGTGGTTAAGAAAGAGTTTGACTACACCTCACATATATGGGGAATAATGTTGACCTCGCTATTTATTAACAAACACTTTTGTTAATTAAGTAATTTTAAAGGCACTGTCTTCATTTATCAAATTATAAATAGTGATAAAATAATTTTAAAATGAGATACCATTTTTCCTTTAGTAAATTATAAATAACTATTTCCCTCACTTTAATTGGTATATTTCTCAGCTTGCCTGGTCCTCAAATGACAATAGCTTCCACAGCTTTTCTCATTTAATTGGCTTGGTTTATATTTTGAAAACATTGGCAGAATATCAACTCACAGATTTTCTAAAGCCTCGCATCCTAGTTGGTTTTGTCTAATTTTCTTTGACCACCAAGGAGTCTGAGGACATCTATAAAACATAATTCTTGGTGACAAGAATTCTTGAGTGAGTGCTAAACAAAGTTGAATGTGAGGGTTCCTGGGTGCCCTGTTGTCCTTAAGGTAGGAGAATAGGAACTTGAGGTTTTGAGCATCCTTCTTTATTTGATGGGTGTGCCCAGGAAATGCTGGGAGGATATGAAAACATTCAGAGGAGAGGAAGGAGTCAGGAGAGTTGGCATTCCCACACCAGCCTTGGCTGCGGAACCCTGGAGGAGAGAGCATGGCTCCTGAGCCATCCCAACAAGGGGCAAAGGAACTGGGGTTTATCATGGCTCCCACAGCCTCTGGTGAGAGCTGTTCCCACTGGTTACTGACTGACACTTTCTGGAGCCTAGTGAAAACACACAAGACATTGTGTGAGATATTACACTAAAGTCTTTGCCCACCTTTAGCCAGCATCTACATCCCGGGACCTATCACGCTGACAGTATGGAGTCCTTCCTAACATTTCCTCTAAGTGCCAGAGTGAGAGATTAAATAGGCTGAATAAAACTGTGATGTGCTTTTAATCCAGCAACTGGCCACAAGACATTGTATTTAAACCTGCCTGAAAACAACCAATCTGTTTAACTTCTTTAGAAAAGGAAATTCCCTGATGTATTTAGTCATTTACTTAAAGCAATCTATGTTTGTAACATATAAGCAAAATTCAGGTTGTAAAACACACAGAGACATAACACACATTCATACACATATTCTACCGAATGATTGGATTATTCAAATAGTCAAATGGAAAATATATCCAAGTGTTGTTCATTCAAAGACAGGTATATCATCCCTGTGTCACTGATCTGTGGACTCTCTCAGTTCCCTTTCCAGTTCCACTGAGCTAATAAAAAGGCACTCCTCTGCTTAACCCAACATGGGATAATCATCCTGTGTAGACTCACATCTCCTCCCATCTGGGTCCCAATGAAATTTGACAATTGTTCCTTTCTTTTAGAGAGAGAAAGCCATTTCACGGCACCATGTGAAGGAAGCAGGGCATAAACACTTGGATGCTGATCATTTGGCAGCCTTTTTCTCCCAGGCTATGAGGCAAATATATTGGAGTACCAGGGAGCTTATCACGGGTTTCCCAATTACATCACATCGATAGACACAAAGCTCCTTAGAAGACACTGGGTGAGGAACGTCTGTTTCTGTGCTTCTGTAGCTTTATTTTTTCAAGACCATTCACATAATGAGATGTTATTTCAAAGCCGTGTTTTAAAAGAAAAAAATATGAAGGCATCACTAAAGGCATTTAATTCCCTACAGGAGAATAACCATTCAAAAATGGTAATTATCTCAAACTGAAAAAAAAATCAACAATTATTAAACAGGTCTCTGTCTTTTGATATTAAATAGGAGATAAATAGTGTCAGAAATAATGAAAAACCGTCAGAGTTAGCATAACATTTTTTGTTGTGTCAATATTTCAAAATTCCATGAAAGATTACAAAAATCAAAATAACAAATTATGAACATTTAAGCTTGAGGAACACAAAAAGGTATTACATATCCACAATGATTGGAATTAGAATGAAGTCCGGCCTACATAGTTTTCACTTGACATTATTTGTTCTCCGGGCTTTATACATCACCAAAATTGGAAGAAACTAATTCAAGCACATTTCTGATCGTTGTCAAGAATTGCTTTAGGATTCACAATTTTCTTGTTGCTTTTATTTTAAGAAAAAAAAATATTCTAATTCTTAAAATTCAAATTTGTTCTTAACGATTATCTACAGTGTTGGCAACAAAACATCTAGCTTCTCAATAAAATATGCAAATGTTTATTTTAATTTAATGTGGTGCTTCCAATTCAATTAAGAGTTCCCTGTAAGAATGAGCCGCTTTATGAATTCATTCTGATGCCTGCCCCATTTCCTATTGTTTTGGGGCTCAGTAGGCATACTACAAGGCAAATCTTAAAGCCTGAAGTGCAGTCGATCTGTAGAAATCTTAGGCTGCATGTCACAGTTCTTACCATGTCAAGTGTCACCTAATGCTTTGAGATTCTGGTGAAGTATATGTGGATCTGCAGATGATTCTCTTGATTATGTACAATAAATAACAAAAATAATCTATACAAATTCAAGGGAAATATGTCTTCTTAACAGAGCTCATGATTTTAAGTGAAGAACTGTAGCTTATTTTTCTCTTCTATGTGTAATGAATGGAGATTTGAAATAAGCAAACAGGAAAAACAAATGAGCTGTTAAACTTGGAGGGTCATAGTGACTTCGGTTTCCTCTTTTGCAAAATAAGGTGGTTGGACGACATGATTTTGAAATCCATTCCACCTCTGGTATCTATAATTATACATAACAATTAAATGATGAGAACAATAATTTCTTCAGAACAACCTCTCCAAACTGCTCTCAAGCTGCAGGGGTATTAAAAGGAGCTTAAAAGTCATGACATGGGGAGTGGAGTTTATTGATCAAGAAACTAGATTTAAGAGTGCTCAGACCTTATCTAGAACAGATCTCCATGAACTTGTGTGACATATTAGGTATTTATGTGCAAGTTAATTTAAAATAATATGTGTATGTTTTGATATATGCACATAAACACATATATGTATGCACATGTTTATGTATATACATACAGACAGTACCTGACATATGGTGGTCTGACTTATGACATTTTGACCTTTTTTTGACATTTTTTTAAAACTTTGTGATAGTATGAAGTGTTCAGTAAAAACCACATTTCAAATTTTGAGTTTTGATTCTTTTCCTAGGCCAGTGATATGGGATATATTCTCTCGTGATGATGGGCAGTGGCAGTGAGCCACAGCTCCCAGTCAGCCACATGAAATATTTAGCACTTTATTAAAAATAGGCTTTACATTAGATTATTTTGCCTGACTTGGGCTGATGTAAGTGTTCTGAGCATGTTTGAGGTAGGGAAGCCTGAGCTGTGATGTTCAGTAGATTAGGTATATCAAATAGATTCTCAACTTAGTGATATTTTTAACTTATGATGAGTTTATTGGGATGTAATCTAAGTCAAAGAGTATCTCTATATGCATGTGTATTTGTGTGTGTATATATGTGTTTTAGATAGATAGATAGACAGACAGACATACCCTATAGACCATCACTGTCCAATAGGATGTTCTTCATTTCTGAAATGTTTTATTATCTTCACAGTCCAATAACAGCCTGGAATGGCTACTGAGCACATGAAATGTGATCAGTGAGATTGGGAAACTGATTTTTTTAGTTTAATTTAATTTTAATTTTAATAGTCATATGACTATTTGACTAATTTCTAAGATGGGACAACTATACACTTTTTTTTTTAATGTACTGGGGGTTTAACCCCAGGGTGCTTTACCATTGAGCTACATCTCAGTCCTTTTTATTATTTTGCAATCCTCCTGCCTCACCCCCCTGAGTTGCTGGGATTACAGGCATGTACCACTGTACCTGACTAACTACAGACATTTTGGGGCTCAGTGAAGTGGCTGCAGTTTCTCATTAGCAATCTTTAAATGTCAATTGATGACTAATTAAGAGTTTTAGAAGCAATTTGAGTATCAGATGAATAATTTTACTGGGTGATCACATTCTCCTCCACAGTTAGAATTTTGGAATTCCTTTGATCAGGTTAAGAAACAGAAACAGACTTGGAATCAGGCAGATCTGGTGTCATTCCAGCTCTGCCTCTGGTTAGCTGAGAGTCACATCTGACCGACTGAGTTACTAACATCTGCAACTCTCGGCTTCCATAGAATGAGGGTAATAATTTCAATTTCACAGAATTGCTGTGTAGATTAAGGAAAATAACATGTATCAAACTCCTAACTTAGTGCCTGGCTCATGAACTTGATCTTCAGCAAATGTTATTTCACCTTTTTCTGTAACATATAACTGAGATGATGTTTAATTCATCCTCTAAACAGTACAAGTAAGATAGGTCTTTAACTGGTATTGAAGATGGGGGAAAAGAATATAATACAGATGCTGTGAACCTGAAGTTTTACTTCTCCAAACCTGACCTTCAACTTGGTGGCTCAGTAACCCTAGATATCACAACATTAAGGGAACAAGGAGACGGAAAATAAAAATTTAACATTATACTTGATATAAATGGTGCAGATCTGAATCTTGCAAACAGAACCATTGCCACTAGAAAGAATGTTGCTGTCCACTCCAGAATGTGCCTTGACATTCAGTCTCCAAAGACCTGTGCAAATGCTGAGGCAAATATATCATTCTTTCCATGCTTTGGCTTCTTCTCCAGTAGGAATATAGTAACTATTTTAGTGGAAAATTGATTTCTCAGAAAAAAGAGTTCATTTAAACAGCATTGTGGTGGCCCTTGCCCAGAATTAATCCTATGAGGAGCCCTGTTTTGTCTCTCTATGTATTCAAAAAATAAATTCTTTGGCTAACTTCTCAGTAAAGCAGAGAAAATTGACTCTGTTTTCTATTATATAGTAAATTCAGTGCATAAGAGTGTCCTCATGCCTATAAACCATGAGACTGGGATACCTGTTACCACGATATGTGTAATTTCTACTTTTTCTTGATACTCCCTTAAAATTCACAGTATTCTACTCCAAATGTGCTTAAGACAGACCAGTTTTTCAGTAGTTATATCTAGAAAAATATATTCCCCAATTTCATGAAAAACCTGAATTTCACTGTAGCTGAAAATATGAAACTTAGAGTGTAATTGTGAGTTAAAGTAGTTATGCACTTCGTTCCTTGGAAAAGATGATTATTTCTTTATTCCTCTGGGTAACTTCAGAACCTGAGTGCTAACTCCTCTCTTGGGTCTCTCTTCAAAGCTGTAGAGCACAAAAAACATTTGTGCAGTGGATCTCAATTATTCACAAGACATTTTACTAGGGCAACAAAAGAATATTTTATGCTGTGCTTTTCAGAGAACTAATAAAGGTCTGAACTTACTTTACCACTAAAGATATATTGGTAATTAGTAGCCTGTTTACAGATGTAGACCCTCATTGACATTTGGGACGATGTGTCTAAGCAGACAGCTCCAATTGACTTCAAAATGCAAAATGGCCCCACAGTGAATCACTGAATTATAAACTTCAACTCCTCCACCAAGCTGAGTTTTATGTAAACATCCCAGGCATCTTCTGAGAAGGGCTGACCTGCAGGGAACCTGCCTGTCCAATTCTGATGCCCTACAAAACTACATAATGCAAAACTCTTTGCTTGTTCTAAAAATAGTGAGTATAATTAGTCTTGCAAATCAATGTTTCCACTCATCAGGATGACAAAATAACTTGTTAAATAGCATGCTTAATTTACATATCCAAGAGTCAACAAAAGCTTCATCTACTATTTATTTGGTTATATCCTTTAGGAGAAAAAAAATGCAGTTTATTGGCTGGCTGCCACTCTCTAAACTATAGAAGGTAATTAGAACCATACTGTTGTCATGTTTTTATAGCAAAATACAATCTGCTTTCAGAGAAAATATGCCACCTTATCTAGAGCTCCTTTATTTATAATTATTATGATATTAGTGGCTATGAATAAAGTAATTTTTAAAAATGAGTAAATTGAAAATGAATTTCACAAGTAATATATCGTGATTAACAACATATTTAAAAATAAAATATATACACACATGCATATATATACATAAACATACACATATATCCTTCACATTTTTGCATAATAAAAGACAAAAATAAATGTTCTTTATAAAAAAGCAATTACTACTGCTGACAGAGCCTTAACCACTTACTTTCAAGGGACACAAAGCTATAATAATTTAAAGAATATTGCTGGAACTAGAATTATACCATCAATAAAATATTTTGAGGAACAGCAGCAAAAATATGCTGAACTTGTGAAAAAGTATAAAGAAGGTGCTAAACCTAAGTGTCTAAGACTTTTGTATTTTTACATTCATCTGTAGATGTGGGCTACTATTTTCTTCTGTCTTTGGACACTGGTATTGGACCCAGGGGTGCTCTACCACTGATCTACATCCTTGCCACTTGTGTTTTTTATTTTGAGACAAGGTCTTGTTAAGTTGCCCAAGCTAGACTTAAACTTTGGATCCTTTGCCTCAGCTCCTGAGTAATTGGGATTACTCATATGTGCCACTGGACCTGTCTTTATTTTCCATTTTTAAACAAGGTTCCCATTCGTCTCTCTCTAATACACTAACTTACTAATTTAAAATTTAAACCTATCATATGTGCAGTAGACTCAAATCTTTTGTGGATCTTTCTTCTTCTTCCATCATCTACTTTCCCAAACAAGAATGTTAAATGCATTAAAGATGTGGCATTTTTCAACAATAAATATACTTCTCAAGAGACTGGAATACTTCAAATTCTTAACAACAGCGCATCTTGTTGAACTTGGGAAACAAGTTCATTATAGGAAATTTGCATCGATAGCATGACCTTAGAATCAAGAATGCGAATTTTTTTTTTTTGGCATCACGATGAAATAATAATATGGGTGCTATTTAAATGAAAATGTGAACTTAAAAATATTTTCAAATAACATTTGAAATCAATAAATACTTGTTGAATATGTGTACTTGTGCTTATCTAATGTGTTTCTGATACTGTGGTGAGGGCTGACAAACCCGTGATGAATAAGGACCCAAATGATCCCGTCCTCCCAAAGCTTACTCTTCAACAAGGAAAGAGAAGTTCAAAGTGCATCTGTCATTTACTCTGAGGGTCATGGGTATCTTGAAAATAGTAGAATGAGCAGGGGTTATCCAGAGGTCCTCTGAATTTTCTCTGGAATATTAAATATAAGCTAAAATATGAAGGATGGGTAAGAGTTCAAGAAAATGCTTTTACACTCTTGCTTTCCGTGGATTGTTAAAAGTGTATTATATTAAATGTTGCATTACTTTATGTTCAGGTTAAATTACCATTTAGATTGTTTAATAATACTAATAGCTCAGTGAATTTTTTGATTACTTAAATTTACTAATTAAACATAATAAAATGTATTTATCTGAAGTTTGCTCTTCTTAGAATGTGTATTACAGCACATTCCCACTTACTGTAAGTATCTGAATAAAAAGAAAAGGGAACCAAAACATCTAAAAAGCAACTATTCTACAGTAAGCCTATTCTAGGAACTATAGGATAAGTATAAGAGTACAATGACAATTATAGTATAAGTATAAAATAGCACAATGTTATTTTAGTGGATATATAAACATTTATGAGTAATTTATGCAGATTATATTTTTTAATATGTATAAATTTATAATGTTATATACATGATACACATATCATTTCTATTTTATATGCACAAGGAAATTCAAATAACTATGTAGATGACATTGCTAGGAATTAGAGTACACAGGCTCAAGAAATAAGGACCAATTCACCACTTTTATTTATGTGCATGTACAGATTTTCACCATGTTTATGGTTCTGCCCTCAATTTGATAAAAAATTCCAAATGGGTTACAAGTCTATTATTCTGAGTATTAGTCTACTTGTTATTATGATGTTCCTTATTTTATTACAAATACTCAATTTGCTTTATTAACAATTTAAAAGTGCCCACTACATGCTAGGCTCTGAGCAGAGACAATAACCTATGTCCTCATATAGTCCACAGGATCTCACATAGTCCACAGAATCATAACAAATATATACACTGTTTAAGGAAAAATTTTTGTATTTAAAATTACATTCCATTCTGACAAAAAAATTGAATAGGAGAGGTATTGGTATCACATTAATTTCAAAAGAGAGAGTTACATGACTTCCTTATTACCATGCATTTTATAAATCATCGAAGTATAGTATGTGGCCACAGATTATATAAAACACATAGCTAAATAAAAAACACTTGAATTAGACCCTAAAATAAAAATAAACTATAGAATTTTTAGATAAAAATAGAATACTTAAGTTCTATCAAGATAATTATCCCTATGATAGCTTCTTCCAATTCTCCACTCAAGAAACAATTTAAAAAGGGATAAAAAGATGAACATGAATCTAAGAGTGGCACTTAGCTATCACTAATGTCTGGGGTTAGAACAGAACTTCATCAATTTTAAGATGTGTGGATCCCAATTAACAATCATAAGCAGAAGCTATCCACGCTGTCATTCATTATTAAATGCTTACTGTAAGCCTGGCATTTTGTTCTTTGTTGAGAGAAAGGTAGTCATAGGACTTAGCTTTTCGTCCCCACTGTCCTGGATTTGGTTTAGGAAACAAAAAGTCTTTTCCAAGCAGAAAACTGAGCAGCTAGTTCTATTTTTGAGAAGGCCAATGTGAACACAGTCATCACCAGCTTCTCAGGGACTGCCAACAGTCCCTGAAGACAGTGGGTAAAGAGCTTCATAGTCATTAGATGTCTATAGGCAGTGTGGGAAAGAGAAGCCAGGAGCACAATCCCAACTGTAATTCTAAAAATAAAATGAGTGGAAGAAGAAATGTGGCCATTCTTTGGTTTGGTGGTTTTTCTTATTATGTCATGTCATCACATCACCAACAATTAAATAGATAATATTTCTGCCCATCAAAGTTTAAGAAATTATGTGCTCATTAGTGGAATTCAACCTTGTGATATATCATAAATTAGGACTCTAATAAATAAATAAAATTAGGGCAAGGGCACAACCATTCTTTTTTCTGTCTTTTATGAAATTTCCTGCTCAATGCTACGAACACCCAAGTGGACATGAGCAGGAATACAGGGAATTTATTCCCCCAGTGATTGTACTACATGGCAACAGACTGTCTTTCTCTAGAAAAAGCAAGATATAAAAATACCTTGGTGTCTTGCTTCTGCTTAGGAGGCAGAGAACTTCAAGAAAATATCACTTCCAAGCTAACAAGAAAAGAAAGAAATCAAATCTATGAAATCATAACTTTTTATTAAACCCATGAGAGAGCTAAAGTCACAAGTTAACCAAGTAAACTGAATTCCAGAGTGGACCAATCCCCCGCAGTGAGCAAAGAAACATAGGACTGTTTTTTTTCCACTCCAGGCAGAGAAGAGAAGAAGGACAAAGATGTCATACAAACCAGGAAGAAAAAAGTGGCTACAACTGCTACCTGTGGGCTAGCAAATTGAATAGCTAGAAACCCAGACCCAAGGAGAATTTATATTCACTTGCAATTTCTTTTGCACAGAATTCATAAGAATAGAGTCTAGGAGGTCACTGAGGAGACCTCCCTCAGTGGCATGGGTATGCAGGATGTGGCCAATTGCTGCTGGGACCCAGACAGAAAGCCCTGCAAAATTTCCACCGTCATCCCTCTGTGAACCTTAAAACACTGGTTCTGTCTGGCACAGCTCAGGGACCCCAGTTTATAGAGACACTCCTCTCAGTTGGGATGTTTTTGTGCTTCGAGGGTACCTCTTGGGTGCTGGAGCAAAAAACAAACTTTCTTTGGGCTACATTAGTCCTTTAGTGTACAGTTCTATATGGGTATTTGCTCAGTTATGTCTCACCAAGTGTGCACCACATAAACATACATGTTTATTTCTCTATGTTTCTGTGAGAGCTGACTCAGTGATCCATAATAAACCAAAAAGGAAAATAAAAAGAAAACAAAACACAAAACAAGAAAAAGATCTCCAATGCAGAATTTTAGCAGAATTTTATTGACCAATTCCCTTTTTATTTTCATTTTTCTGCAGTGGCTTCACACTTTCAATTAATAAAATAAAAAGTAATACATTGATAATCAACATTTAAAGGGAACTTTGTACTACAAATAACAAATGATGTTTGGAATTAATTTAAACATAGTTTTCCTCTCTGAAGAGTCAAGCAATGATATTAATTATCTTTACTGCTTTTCCCATTGGCACTCACACCATTATTCATGGAAATTAGATAAGAATGCATTTTAAACACATACAAATAAAAGATAAAAATATTTTATACTGATGTCATTACCACTTGTATTCCCAAATTCAATTATACTCAAAATTCTGGCATTTATTTGGGAATTTAGTATCCAATTTGTCAGTCATGAAGCACATTTTCTCAACTGTGTGCATTTTTTTCTACCATTTGCATTTTATTTTGTACACTTTGATCTATGAAAAAAATTTTGAAATCAGAAATAATCAGATAAAAGACTGTACCCAAGTTAAGGGGATGATATCAGGACATATAAAAAAATCATGAAGGTTCATCTTCTTTCAAATACACTGACTTAATTATTTGTATAAATGTATTATATCGCTTTTCTAGAATCATTTAAAACTCATGAAAAAAAATGCAGTATGTGATTGTTTAAATAAGAATTGTCAAGTTATTCTTTGCCTCCTAACAGGAATCATTTCTTCATTTAATGAAAATGAGTTTTAGTAGGAATTAGCTCCTGGATTTGGTGATAAACACAGTCAAAAATGCAACAATATGACTAGCAGAAAACGTGAGGGGACCAAGAGGAAAATCAAAGGCGGAGCGTGAATTCAGATGGACTGGAGTTTGGAAAAGCATGGAGTCGCAGAACTGAAGGCAGAGGAAAGATTTCGCCCAGAAAGCTCCTAGGATGCATTTGTACAAAAGGCCAAAAGCAACAGGCCTGCTGGCTCGAGATGGGTTCTGAACCGATTCAGCATCCGTGTGTTATTTAATTAGTAAATACACTTAGCCTGTCCTTGTGAGAACGGCCTTCACCTCTTATGTTGCAGCAATATGAATGCAGAACTAGCAGGTGTTTAAACGCATTAACACTGAGGCAAGACTTTCTTTTACCTGAATAATCTCAGGAGGGGGCATTTTGGAAAAGAATTTCCATTTTCTAAGTATCACAAAACTTTAATGCGTTCATTTTATAAAGTAACAAAACAGACATCTCAATCAATGCAAGAATGGATGGGTAAAATTCTTGGGTATGGGGTAGGAAGGTTGCCTCCACAGCAGTTAAAAGCACAAAACTTGGTATTCATTATTACAATAGCACAAATTTCAGTTCTCCTTAAAATAAGTACCAAGGCACTTGATTTACCCAAATATGGATTTTTGAATTATTGAATAAAATCCAAAATTTAGCATTTGTAAAGGGTTTTGCTATTTCAGAATTCTTTTCGTAATGGTACTTATTACTACTGATTTTGATTTGCATTTATTGTATTCATCTGCAGAGGTGATGTTCTTGGTAACATAAAAACGAATCAATAGTAAGTTTGGGTCCTCTGGTCGATAGTAATGTGAGACCAGTAATTCTAACATTAACAAATGCAGAAATGATTACCTGAACATGAGCAAACATTAAAAACCATTAAAACTTCATTAATTTGATCATACCCTTCAGTTTGCATTACTATTTGAGTTAGTGTTTACTTTTGATGAACAAATCCCTCTTCACAAGAACTAAGTGTATAAATTAAATACTTGAGGGAATATTATATTTACAAGCTCTGTAGGCACACTAATTTACATAAGTGGTACACTGAACTGGTTAATCCACAATATTTTTAAAAATGAGAAATTGTAACTTTGGACAGATATAAAACAAATAACAAGATAGCATATTTAAATCAACCATATTAATAATCAAATTTCTACTTTGAAAGTGTTCAGATTTCTCCAGTAATAAAATAACTGTCCTTAACCTCCTGCTCTCTCCTTGAACACGTCTCATTTCAAGCCTGCTTCCCTTGTAGTCTTCCAGTTACATAGACCTTGGGCCATTTGAAGGCATCTTCCCATTCATTCATGCTCTTGATGGAGCCGCCTGGGCTTTTCCATATTATCTTCTCACCTGTGGCTGACCTCCATCTTCCTCCTAATTTGATACTCCCCAAGTCTAGGAAACTCCCTACAATAACTACATGTCCACAATCACAGGGCTCATCTTGTTTCTCTTCTCTGGTGATAAACGTCCTTTGCTGCGTGAAGTTGACTGTCTTTAAATACCACAGTTTTAATGTTTTGTCTTGTGTCCCACATAGGCTGGTATAGACATTTCCTATTACTTTATGTTCGTCAGAAAAAAAGGGAACTCATGTCAGTGTTTTTAATTTCAGGCTTTCTATAGAGTGTAGCATCAAATCTCATAGTAATTTTAACATTCATTTTCCTCATAATTAATGATGCCCAATACTTTCTATTGACTATTTCTTTATTATTCCTTGTGAAGTATTTGTATTTGTCCTGGCTTATTTTAATTGCAGCTTCTGTGTTAGAGAGTACATCTATATTACAGTATACTTAAGAAATCATATTTTACTCATCTCCTAAAAGGTATGCGACTTTGCAACAAAGTGATTTCATTTATTCCTCACTGTTAATTCTAATGTCACATCACATACCTTCCTTATACATATGTTATAAACTCCAAAATAGTGTTATACTTTTGAAATTAATAATAGTAGACTTAAGGAATTCAAGGAAAATATTTACTTAAATATTCAACATTTTAATGCTTTTAATTCTTTCTTGCATACATGTTTAAATCATGTTTCATTTCCCTTCAGTCTAGCAAATCTTTATTTCATATTTCTCATAATGTAATTTTGTGAAAAATTCTGTTTATTTTCAATTATTTAAAAAAGTCTTTGATTTACCCCCATTATTGAAACATATTCCCATTAGATACAGAGTTGAAATTTGATCAGTTTTTTTTTTCAGAACTGATTCCAAAAGAAGGAACAAAGCACCACAGAATATTGGGGCAAATATAAAACAAATAGCAAGATAGTGCATTTAAATGCAACTGTACTAATAAGCATAGAAAATACCAGTATTTCAACATTTCAATTTGAAAATTGAAAATTTTCAGAATGGATTAAAATATCAGAACCAATTATGTGCTGTCTTCATAAAACCTGTTTTAGACATGAAGATGTTAGTAGATTAAAGGTAAAGTGATGGTGTAAGATATACCAGGCTAACAACTAATCAAAAGAAATCTGGAATAACTACATTAACACAAAGCCAATTTTAGACAAGAATTTTAAAAGGAATAAATATGATAATTGCATGATAATAAAGGGTAAATTTATTAAGTGAATATAACAATGAGAAATAGTTATATGATTAATAATAGAGCTACAGAATGCAAGAAGCAAATAAGAGTTCAAAACCCTTCTTTCAATAATTCATGAGATTATTAGGAAGTTGGTTAGTATACAGAGACTTTGAACCACATGAGAGGCCAGCGTATCTTATGTGACAACTCTGGAACACTTTGCCCAGTGACAGCAGAATGCACATCTTTTCCAAGTGCACTTGAAATGTTTGGGAAGATTGGCCATATGCTGGACATAAAACAAGTCTCAATAAGTTTAAATTGTCATTTTTTAATGCAGAGTAATACTCCATTGTGTATAAATGCCACATTTTTTTATCCATTCGTCTATTGAAGGGCATCTAGGTTGGTTCCACAGTCTTGCTATTGTGAATTGTGCTGCTATGAACATCGATGCAGCAGTGTCCCTGTAGCATGCTCTTTTTAGGTCTTTAGGGAATAGACCAAGAAGGGGAATAGCTGGGTCAAATGGTGGCTCCATTCCCAGCTTTCCAAGAAATCTCCATACTGCTTTCCAAATTGGCTGCACCAATCTGCAGTCCCACCAGCAATGTACAAGTGTACTCTTTTCCCCACATCCTCGCCAGCACTTGTTGTTGTTTGACTTCATAATGGCTGCCAATCTTACTGGAGTGAGATGGTATCTTAGGGTGGTTTTGATTTGCATTTCTCTGACAGCTAGAGATGGTGAGCATTTTTTCATGTACTTGTTGATTGACTGTATGTCCTCCTCTGAGAAGTGTCTGTTCAGGTCCTTGGCCCATTTGTTGATTGGGTTGAAAAAAATGACAAAATCATAGAATTTGCAGGGAAATGGATGGCATTAGAGCAGATTATGCTAAGTGAAGCTAGCCAATCCCTAAAAAACAAATGCCAAATGTCTTCTTTGATATAAGGAGAGTAACTAAGATCAGAGTAGGGACGAAGAGCAGGAGAAGAAGATTAACATTTAACAGGGATGAGAGGTGGGAGGGAAAGGGAGAGAGAAGGGAAATTGCATGGAAATGGAAGGAGACCCTCAGGGTTATACAGTGGAGGGGGTAGAGAGAGAGGAGGGGAGGGGATGGGAGAGGTGGGGAGGGGGGAGGGGGGAGGATGGGAAAGGCAGCGGAGCACAACAGACACTAGTATGGCAATATGTAAATCAATGGATGTGTAACTGATGTGATTCTGCAATCTGTGTATGGGGTGAAGGTGGGAGTTCATAACCCACTTGAATCAAAGTGTGGAATATTATATGTCAAGAAATTTGTAATGTTTTGAACAACCAACAATAAAAAATTAAAATTAAAAAAAATAAGTTTAAATTGATTCAAATAATACGAAGTCTGTTCTCTATGCAAATGAAATAACATTAGAAGTCAATGATATAAAGCTACCCAGAAAGAAATTGAATATTTGGCAGCTACCTAGTATGCTTCAGATAAACCATTGTTCACAGAGGGAATCGAAAGAGGAATTTGAAGCTTTTAAATTGGAAGAAAATGAAAATACTACATATCAAAATTTGTGGAATGTCACTACTCAGAGAGGCATTCAAGGCACAAAATGCTTATACCCAAGAGAAGAAGGGTCTCAAATAAATAACCTCACTTGTACCTTTAAGATAATAGAGAAAGCCATAGAACAAAGAAATATAGAGTAAGCAGAATAAAGAAGATAAACAGTGGAATAGAAATCAATAAAACAGAAAATACCAAAAAAGTCACTGAAAAGAATCAATGAAAAAAGGTGGTTCATTGAAAATACCATTATAATCGATAAAGTTCTACTTGGACTGATCAGAGAAAGAGAGAGAGAGCATAAATGAGCAGTATTGGAATCAAGGAAGGTGACATCGATAAAAATTCTAGACACCTGAAGGACACTAAGGGCATATTAAGAATATCATTATGCCAAATCATACAAAATGTACAAATTCCTTGAAATGCAGAAAGTTTCAAGGTTTGTTTGAAAAGAAATACAGAGACCATTTCCAGGTTGGCAAAATAAAACCCTGCAAAAGTTCACTCCTCCATGAGAAAAATGAGAGCAGCAGGGGAAATTGTCAAAGTAAAGCTTTGCAACCCCTTGGGAACTAACCAATGACCTACAAGCCATCTGACAAGCATATGGGAAAGAAATTATTGAAATTAAATGATGATTATACACCTGAGTAATACAAAATAAGGACGTTTCTAAGACAGAATTTTGCTTTTTGCTTATCAGTATGATATTAACTAGTACTCCAATGTAATTCAATCCAGAATGTCATTTATAACCAAATTTATAAGAACCATCCTGAGTTAAGCACTGAGAGCACAGATAATGAATAAATAATAGCCCAAGGTCATATATGTGCTGGCAGTACACAATCATATGTTTTATGATAAAAATCTGACTACATAATAAAGGGCTAAAGTACTAGCTTGAGGTATAAGTTGCTTGTAATTCTGGTGTAAAAAATGATTGACTCAAAGGTTATAGTAAACTTTACAAAATATAGTATTTGGGGTGGACATTGAGAAATGGAAAATATTTGCTGGCTCAAATGTGAAAGATCAGAAGACAGGAGGATGACCTAATTTAAGCCTGAGAGTATATCATTTTTAAAAAATCATTTAAAGCAGATTAATTTTCTGTTCTATGAAATAAGTGAGATGAGATTGTGTTTCCATGTATTAAAAATAAATATTGGGTTTATACCTAGTAGGCAGATTGCTTTATCTTCTGATAGTTTTATTCTTTGTCTTTTGATCTCATAGAAATTCAGAGTAGAATAGTAGTTACCAGAGATTGTGGAGAATAGTGGAAATTGTGCTGAGAGTGGAAAAAGGGGCAGGTTGGGCAAGCAGTAAAACGTTCTCAAACTGAGTGCAGTGGTGCACATCTGCACATCTGCAATCTCCGCAGCTCGAGAGGCTGAGACAGGAGGATCACAAGTTCAAAGCCAGCCTCAGCAACTCAGAAAGGTCCTGTCTCTAAATAAAATACAAAAAAAAAAAAAAAAAAGGTCGAGGATGTGGCTCAATGATTAAGTACCCCTGGATTCAATCCTTGGTGTGTGTGTGTGTGTGTGTGTGTGTGTGTATAGTATATATAGTATAAAGTATAGTATATATAGTATAAAGAGTGTGTGTGTGTATATATATACACACATACTTTTTTTCTCTCATAGTAGGAATAAATTCTGATGTTCTATGGGGTGAATATAGTTAACAATAATACATTGTATATCTCAAAATACGTGAGAGGAATTTGCATGTACTCAGATAAAGAAATAATGTACGTTAATGGTGCCAGATATGATCATTTCCCTGAATTGATCATCACCCAATGTGTGAAGGAATAAAAAATATGCACAAATATTATATGTTAATAAAAAATTAATAAATTTTTTAACATTTTAAATATTGAATAATAGTATCTATATACTAAGGTACTCTGATGATTATTGAGAGTTGTTCTGAGGAACCAGTCACAACCATCGTTTTTCAAGGCACCTACCATGTGTGTAAAGAAGCAAGCAGATGATAGTGGCATACATAGTGCAGCAAGTACTATTCATGGGAACACACGGGTGCTCCACGGCATGTGTCCATGTAACTTACCCAGCATGAATGTGGGAGTGTGGAAGAACACATGTGAGGGGGTTCTGGGGTTGCTTCTTTAAGGAGGGGCCATTTGAAACAGGTCGCAAAGGTTAAGTGAGATTTAGCTGGGTGCCTGCTAGAGGGTTGTGAAGCAGGCTAGAGGGTAAAGGAGAGGGGACATCAGTAGTTAAGAATGCCAGGGGCAGATTCAATAGGAATAGTGCCTACAGTAAGGGATAAGACCGCTGAGGACCATTGTGGTCAAATCATTTGAGGAATTTTGAGTAACGCTGAAAAATGTGCTTTCCTCCAGAAAATAATAGGTTGAAATTAAAGAGTTCATAAAGAGTAAATTTGGTGGTAAGAACTTTCTCAGAATATGTGTTCTGGTTGCAGGATTGAGAATGAATCAGAGGCCCAAGACTGGAGGCAGAGGCCTTTGGTGAACTGTGATGTCTTGTAGGAGAATAGTGACCTTTCCCAAGGGAGTGACCAAGTGGATGGCGAACAATAGAAGAATTCCAGAGGAATTAAAATATAATTACAGTGAACATAATAATTGTTTTATGTAAAGCATGAGAGGATAAGAGAAGTTCAGAATGATTCAGTTTCTGACTTGAGTGTTTTGGATGAAAAACAATACAATATGTGCAAAGGATTTGATGAGTACTTTAATCTTAGCCACAAGATCTTTATATCTGAAAAGGTAGAGAGAGAAAAGGACATGTCTCAAGACAATGTGAACTCAGAATTGCTTTTACTTTTCCTTAGCACATAAATAAGATATATAGTAACCAAACAATTACCTACAATTAAATACACCACATAATTTAGCATAAAAGATCAGGGAGAAGATAGGTCAGCAAGTAGTTAATGATACTGTTTTTACCTACTTTAGGACTTGTGTTGCCCAAGAGAACTTGGCCATCAGGTAGACTGGGCTTCCAATAGCAGATGGACCATACAGCATGACTGACAGGCAGATGAAGTCTGACTGGGCACTCAACATTTTCTCAACAACTTCAACAGCTTCTTTTAGCTTTGTTTATTTTAGACATCTATTGCTTTAACACAGGTCATTTGGATTTTGCAGTTTGGATTTTGCAGTTTGGAAACCCAGGCAGTGTTACAACCATCCTTTGAATTAGGGAAGTCTACATGTCTAGACCTTTCTCTGGCTTATCACCTGGGCAAGGGTAGTCAGACAATTGTAAGACAGGGTAGTTTAGCCCTCCAGCATTGTATTTTTCAATGTAAGGTTAAAAATTAATATGCTAAACAAATTATATAACAGTATATATTATGTATAAACAAAAAGGACTGGCAGCCAGTTCAAGAGAGTTTGCCAAAGGAAGTCCATTCAACCTGTTTTTGTTTGCTTGTTTGTAACACAGCTAAGTGAAGAGAAGCAACACGAGAAAGGATAACTTAAATTTTGGGGGTGAAGAGATTAAAACTGTAATTCAGCTTCAGTCAGATTAATTTGTATTACCTATTGGGCAGACAAGTAATACTCTCTTTAGGGATGTGTGTGTGTGTGTGTGTGTGTGTGTGTGTATATATATATATACACACACACACACACACACACACATATACATACATACATACATACATATTCATACATACATACATACATATACATACATGCATGTATGGAGCTACAGATTTGGGAACATAGGCATTCATATGGTAATTAAATTCATGCAAGTAGTCCTATCCACTGATGAGCACAGCATATGTGTCATGAAAATGGAATGAATGGGTTAGTTGGGTGAAGCAGATGGTGATGATCACTTCTGATCTCCTTTAAGAGTCACCAAAAAACCTTGTAAAATTGAAACCAGTTTCAGATCTGTAAAAATCAAACCTACTGCAAAAAAATCTAAGATAATCTATACCTTTTTATTTTCTGATTATTTAACTTTTATAAACTTGTTTAAATTCAGATTAATTTGGGCAAATGAGGTTCAAAACAGCTTCACTCATAGAACACAATTTTAGTTTTAGAGACTATCAGATACTGAAATGTAAAGTAACTGGTAATAAATATTTCCTAAAATAATAAACGAAACTTGACCTTATTTGCAAAACCACATAAATAAGGACCTTCATTTGCATCTAATAATAGAGTAATGGATATACGATAAATTTATACATATTGGATTAAAGCAGTCTTAAAAGTGTACACTATCTTACATTTTTTGCAGTTCATTTGATTTTCCAGATCTGAAAGAGGTTTAAAATTTACAAGATATTTTGGTGACTCTCAGAAGAGATCAGAAGTGATGATCACCATCTGCTTCACCCAGCTAACCCCTCTACTCCTTTTTCATAATACGTATGCTATGCTCACTGGTGGATAGGTCTACTTGCACAAATTTAATTATCTTGTAAATGCCTGTGATTCCCAAATCTATATTCCCATATATACTTGTACATACACATATATACCTAAATTTATTTGCTAAATCCTATTTCTTCCTCTATAAAAAAGTCTGACTCATCTCAACTGATCCAAACATCTGAGAGGAATTTTATCTTACTCATCTTTAATTCTATAGTTTTAGCAAGCAACATTTACATAAAATGCTATTTCTAGAAGAATCTATTATTTAAGTTCATAAATTTGTATATCTCACGGGAAGACTAGTTCCTCTGTGGCAATACCTACTTCAGAGAGAATGACATTTTTAGATTTCGAGAATGAGCTTCAAAATGCAATTCAAACATTCACGAATTTTTCTCAAAAAAGTGCATTTCAAACATTAGTCTTTTCTTTGTAAAATCAAATAAGATCTGAGGAAAATAAGAACATTGAAGGTACAGAGGAAGTTGAAGTTTTACCCAGAAATTATTAATCACCGTTAGATACACATTTGGCAAACAGAATAAAGTGAAATCATAAAACTTTCATTAGCTTCTTGTCCATATGATCAGTTTATATTCAAAACAGAATTCTAAAGCCATACATGGGGTTGTCAGAATGATGTGTGCATATTTTGAAATTATGAAATGTAGATTAAAAATGAATATATAATTCTAAATGAGTATATATGGATGTCCTTTAGGATGCAATCAAAGGCAAATTTTCCTATAAATCTTTTGTGATTCTAGGAGACAGTAAGAATTTGATATTTTAAGACAATTTCTAGAGACACACTGAAATAAATCATTATAACTAAAAGCAAATTTGAACGTGATAATCTTACTTAAAGAATCCTGGGCACTGAAAACTCCTTAATACTTGTGAAAATCTATTTTTTAGTGTTTTGCAGAAATAAATGCTGCTTTTCCTGGAAAACACAACTCAAAAGTTGTTTAAAGATATCACTCCCGGGGCGGGGGCTAAGTACTTTTATTTCACAATGTATGTACCTTCTAGGGTGCCTAGCCTCTCCTAGAACTAATTCCTTATTAGTGAATAAGTAACAATACCCAAGAACGATTGTGCATATTAAATGAGATCATACCTATAAAACATCGAATTTTACCTGTTGACAAAATGAGGCCATTATGATTTGCAATGATTTTAGAAACCTCTACAAAAGAACTGCTTAAACAAGTACTGTTGAATAGAAATGTGCTAGCCAAATATTTAATTTTAAATTTTACGGTTGCTACATGATGAAGTAAAACGGAACTTGAGAAATAAACTTTAATAATATATTTTATTTCATCCGATATATTAGAAGTCTTATTCTCTCAGCAAGCAATCAATCTGTAAATTATTAATTTAATCTTTTACTTTTATTGAAGAAATTTTTGAAACCTGGTGTGTGTTTTAGGCTTACTGAACATCTTAATTCACCCTAATCCATTTCTGCTCTCTTTAACTATACATGGTTAACTGCCAAATACTCAATTGTAATACAGACTTAGATGTTGGTAAGTGTTAGCATTATCATAACAAGGACAGTGTAATAATGTGGCTCATAACAGGTGTATTCTTCTTTCCTTCCTGGTATTTCAAAACCTTTTCTCTTTATTTTCCCCCATGGTGCCCATAGAGGTAATGGTCATCCCACCCTTACACATTTATCTGGAACCCATGCATGCCCACCAGCTGTGTAGTCACTGAAAAAACAATAGAGAACAATACCAACAATGTTTTTGCTAACCTTAGAGTCTACTGAAATGACTCTAACCTTTAAGTCACTCTTCAGTTCTGTATCAATTAATGATGGTCAGTGAAACGGAAGAAGGCATTGGTTATAACAATCAGACCTTACACAAGGACAGAAGCTAGTTAAATGTTGCGGCAGATGTTTCTAGTGTTTGGCCTGAAGTCAGCAGAGCTCGTAATAGGAAGTAAAGATGATATAAACTGTGCCGAGCAGGGGCAAATGGGCATCCACAAGGAAAACGGGAATCGTGACATCTACGGGGACCCCACATCGGACTGCCACCACTATCAAGGTTGTGCTGCAGGTGACATATAAACTAGCACTGCTCACCACAGGGCAGCACTGAGCATCTGGACCAGGACTCTCAGAATCTGCAAGAAAAAATAGGTGAGCTGGAGGGACTGTCATCAAGCTGCTGCCCCGAGCACAAAGGGAACCAGGTCATCAGTGGTGACCTTGTGGACTGCTGCGGCAGCCACCTACATCCACCTCTGGAGTGTGCACCTGCTGCCTCTTACTTCCAGTTACCACACAGGTGCCCCTGGCCCATGAATTCTAAAGAAATGGAAATGCTATGAAAAAGAGTTTTAGCTTAGCTAATTCTGCACAGAACGAATTCTGTACGGTGTTGTGTACCTCGGCAGGAGGATTCCTGACATCTTCCTTGCAAATATTGACTTTTGATTTTCCTCTGTTATACATTTAAAAAAAAATAAAGCCTCAAATTTTGAATCTGAACAAAATGGAGGAAAAATAAGCAGTTTGATAAAAGTTTGTGTGAGCTCATTTGCATACTTTCTAAATGAATGTCCATGTCCAAGGGTGTTGCAAATAGTCATAGGAATTTATTAAATTGAGAAATTAAAAAGGTGTTCTGCTTCAGTGAACAATATAGATATTTTGAAGTTACCCCATTAAATTCATACAAATTAATCTTTTTTAAATGAAAATGTTGCTATTTTAGTAATTAATTCTGTAGTATAGTCAGTGGTATAGTGATCATACAGTCATTTCCCTTTAGCAATCAATAATAATGAAATAAAGTCAAAGTGGATAAAATTATTCAATTAAAAATAATGTCTATATTGGGCTGGGGATGTGGCTCAAGTGGTAACATGCCCGCCTGGCATGCGCAGAGCACTGGGTTTGATCTTCAGCACCACATTAAAATAAAATAAAGATGTGTGTCCACCGAAAACTAAAAAAAAAAAAAAAATTAAAAAATTCTCTCTCTCTCTCTCTCAAAAAAAAAAAATAATGTCTATATGATTGCTTAGAAACTCATTGAAAAGAACCCAAGTAATACCTAAGCTGATCAAGAAGTAGTGCTGACACATTAGGAAATGGCACGTTTGCTGATCTTTGTCTACAGTACGTGAACAACAACAATAAAACCCCACAAATGGACATCTGAGAACAAGAGCTATGCTTACCTAATTCAATTTATAACTTTTATTTTACATTGCAACTTGCTTTCCTAAACTCAGTTTACTATCTCAGCTCTATTTTCAGTAGTTTTCTTTCTTTTCATTCCATCAGTGCTGAATTATCAATTTTTGCTACAGTAATTTACACCTACTTCTATGGATTTCTCCTTATTTTAATTCAATGTAAAATCTCCTGTAGGCAGGAAAATTTGATTACCATAATTTGAGGGGGTTAAGTGTATTTGTTAGTAGACCTCTAGTGACAATGCAAAGGACCTTGTAAATGACAAACATTGCTTTCTTTTTCTGCATTCTGGAGACCTTACCCTACCATATATATGATTCTGGATAAGCAGGGAATGGATTTATGTATACACACACAATTTTTGTACAGTTACAATATTGTCACTAGTAATTTTACTAGTCTTGGTTTCTGTTGTTAACTACAGCAATTCAAATTATTTTATCATCTATCATAAATATTTGAAACAATTTCAGTAGCAGCAGCATTAACAAAAATCTATGAGAAATAACTACCAATTTGTGTTTAGTTTCTTATGCCTTCTTATTGAATTCTGCCTGAGATGAATACAATTTTTCCCACCCAAAATCTGACACATAATGAAATGTGAATAAGAGCTATTTCCTAAGGTTATATGGAACATTTCAATTTGCGTCACCTGTTTGAAGGTGATGCATAAATGAACTAAACAAATGCTTTTGATATTTCTAACTGATTGAATTATTTTGTGGAATTAATGTTGGTAACATATCTTTTCTCAATCCTGATAAAGTGGTTGCTAATTATACCTTCTCAATTTCATTTGTTTAGTAATTTTTTACCTTTTATCTACCTAAATTCATGCTTTTATAACTCTTGATTGCAAACACTCTGGCTGGTTTAGTTATAAGATACACTACTATCTATTGAGCATTTATGTTATGCTTGTCACAACACATAAAATAAGTTAGATCCTTGCAAAAACTAAGCAAGATAAGCTGTATTATTCCTCATTTTTATCAGTAAAGAAACTGAAGTTCAAAAATATTAAGACCCTTTTCTAGATAATCAGTTAGAAATCAAATCTAACTCTTCAGTGACCTTTTCTCTACAGCATATCTGTTGTATTTTTTTTTCTTTTTGGGGGCAAAAAAAGAAGCTTGTTTAAGAGACCGTAACACACATATTTGATACAGATATAACAGTTTGCATCCACACGTCTCAACAACACATGCATGGGAATACTCAGGCAGAAAAGATATAACCACTTGATCGCTATCACAAGGATTTTGTAAGACTAACAGATGTGATCTGCTTTGCACTTTATAAAGTTCCCAAAACAAGAAGCTTCAAAGTTATTTAGAAGTAAAATCAGAATACTCAAAAAGAACACAACTTCTTATTATATTTGCAATTTTGTAGTTACAAAGAAATAAAGGGGAAAACTTAAGACAGGATTTTCATGGCATAAATCATTGGAATAAAGCATATTTATATACAACAGGAAGTTTAGCAGCTAATAATGATCCCAAAATATTAAAAAGTTTCTTAATCTACAGAATACATTTTTGAGATGCATTATATACACCTCATAGCATAGCATAGGTTTATTATTGGAATTTGAATTATTTTTCAGTTCTCCAATTCTTTGGTAATATCACCGAAATTTGAGAATCATATTTCGGTGATTTTTCCATAAAGGTTGGGAAATTGGTATAATATTAAAGAATTGGCTATAGATACTGATGAAAAAAGAAGGGCAGAGTGTTTGTACAATGAAGAAGGAAAAGACCTCTCATTCCACCTTAACAAGGGATCAAATGTGACTTCACCATTAAAAGGAGAAGTTGTTGTGTGTCTCCCCCTGAGGAGCCAAAGGGCATGCAGGTAACTCACACAGAAGTCTTCCTCGAGATGATGCTTAGTGTTCACCTCATCAGGAGACAACCATTAGACCAGCTCAATCTGAGGCATCCTATACCAGACAGTTGGCCTGAGCTGATGAAAAATGTGACTATAGAGAAAGATTTTCAAAAGGAGGAGAGGGATTCTTCTAAATCAAAGAGACTAAAGGGACATGTTGTCTCAATATGTTGTGTGCTCCTTAAGTGGATATTGGGTTGAGAAAGAGGAAAAAAAAAAGGAAGAAAATAAGGGAGAAAAGCAAGTTAAAGACGAAAGTACTGGGTATTATGTGTACAATTTTTATGTTTTTATGTATCAGTCAAAATAAATTAAATTTAACTTCACTTAAGGATTATATTCTCCAACTCCATCCATTTACCTGAAAATGCCATGATTTTATTCTCTTTTATTGCTGAGCAATATTCCATTGTGTATATATACCACATTTTTTTTTATCCATTCATCCACTGAAAGACATCTAGGTTGACTCCACAATTTACATATGGTGAATTGTGCTGCTATAAACATTGATGTGGCTGTGTCCCTGTAGTATGCTTTTTTTAAGTCCTCTGGGTATAGACTGAAGAGAGGGCTAGCTGGGTCAAATGGTGGTTCCATTCCCAGATTTCCAAGGAATCTCCATACTGCTTTCTATATTGGCTGCACCAATTTGCAGTCCCACCAGCAATGTATGAGTGTACCTTTTCCCCCATATCCTCTCCAACACTTGTTGTTTGTCTTCATAATAGCTGCCATTCTGACTGGAGTGAGATGATATCTTAGAGTGATTTTGATTTGCATTTCTCTAATTGCTAGCAACACACACACCCCTCCAATCCTTTTCAGTCAATCATTGGTGCCAAGATCTCAAAAGAAATCGGGTTGCCATCTCTGTCGCCAGTGTAATCATGGCTGCCTGGACAATTCCCCTTATCCTTTTCCTCTGGCCATTCTCCACACCACCAGTTTCAAAGAGAGAGCAGGATGTACTCTCCTTTGTACCTCTGTCTTGAATCCCCCTGGATTCACTATTCTCTGAAACTGTTTTGGGATCATGATTTGTAGGTGCACTTAGGTCATACAATAAGCACTCGCTGAGACAGTGGAAATTTTTTAAGGACTCCCCAGTTCTGTAGTAACAAGATTTGGCATAAACTCCTCGAGGTGAATCTTTACCTCAGTTCTTCACTTAGAAGTTGAGAAAAGCAGAGCACATCTTGGGTGCCATATTTGTCTGCTGGGTTTCTCTTTCCCTTTGTGTTGCCTTTCTCCCCGTGGTGATAGCACCCCTGACACCGCCAAGCTCGGATGTGTTTCCTCATCTCCTCCACTCGCTACACCAGGATCTCTGGGCTTCTCCAAATCTCTCAAAGAAAAATGATGTACAATGGTTTTCTTCAGATACCCACCTCATTATGAGGCCATATTCCTGTCCCTCCAACTCCAGACAGCAGAGCAAGAGGGAAGTGCCTCCTTCCTCTACTCCATCATCTTGTAATCTCCTAATGTTGTATTCTTTGATAAATAAATAAATCTGACTTTATTCTAAACTTTTGACATCCGCCATCTATGCATTATTGTGATGTATTTTCTCATTGAAACATTTCTTAGAAAATGCTCAGAAGTGGTCAGAGACTGTGAGAGAAAACTGAAGGAAGCTGTGGTCCATCAGGCCTCAAGGCCCCCTGGAGGAAGACAGCTGATGGAGGAGTGGCCCAGTGAGGCCAGAGTGGAGAGGGAAAGGACGCCAAAGAGGGAGACGTCAAGATGGAGCTGGGGCCCACATGAACTGAGATAGATTTCCATGCATGTCTGAGTTTGTTGGGATGAATCCATGACTATGTATAACCATAAAGATCCAATAAAAAGTGAGAAAAAATTCCGTTGAGAAGTTGGCTATCCAGTGGGGGGTAACAGCAGCTGAGGATAACAGTGTCTGGGTGAAGTCAGAAAGTGGTTAAATACAAGGATTGAGTTAATTAGTAAATATATTGAAGAAAGAGAGGTTTCTCAAGTTGGAGAAGGGGCTTAGAAATATGAAAATGAGAAAGCAAGACCAAATTTTGATGTTTTAGATTTGAATTGGAAGAATCAGATGACATGCAAAATGTATCAGGGAAACATTGATCACTCATGTTTATCAATATGTACAGACAGATACAGAAATAAGTGTAACTATAAATAGACTTTATGTGCCTGTGAATATGTATGTATGTTTGCATAGATTTTGTCCGGATGTGTGTATGCTTTTTTAGCTTTGTGTGTTGAGATAGCTTGAGAATAGCAACATTCCCAGAATAATGAGCATACTCAACCGTTTCTGAATACCATTTCCAAATACCATTCTCTATGAAAAGGAAACAGAGTTCCTTAGAAAAGTGACAGATTCTAGGGGTGGTTGGCAAAAGTACAAGATGAGTATGGAGAATTGTATTTTGATAGAAATTAAGCAAGTGCTCAAAAACTGAAGGAAACCTGTTGAAATAATAGAACTCAACCTGAATGAGTCCAACTAGTCAAATCTGAAATAATCTGAGCATCAAAATAAATAATAATTTTGCAGGATTTTATTACATTGAATATTTAGCAATATTAAGTAATTCATGAATTTTACTGATGTAAGTATATAAAGTAATGAATGAATAAGAAAAGGCTTTCTTAGAATGCTAATTATGAAATGTAGAAGAAATGATAATTATACAAATCATAATTTGAGAGTCATCATAACAAAATTTTCAAGCAAGACTCTTTGATGAAGTATTAGCCAATAAATGAACTTTAATGAACTAGCAGATAAGATTAGGATACAAACTGAAATCTTTATTATCAGAGTATCACCACTTAATTATTACTTTTTAATTCAGATGGAAGAAGAGAAATTTTACAGCAAAGAAATGAGCACAAAAATCCACAAGATCACAGAAACCAAGAAAGGAGTGAGTGTCCATTCTAGAGATGTGTGACTAAGTGAATGTGTTGAGAATAGAGAGTCAGGTCTCTTAAGTTAGAGAAGATAGTTACAAACATGAATAAGGAGACATAAACCTTGAGTTTTTGTATTGGAATCATGAATGTCAATGTCAAGTGATGGTTTTCAATAGATATATAGAAAATAGGAGGATAACAGAATAAGAGACATAACAATTTCTTAGTTAAATGCAATAAACAATACCAGATTGCATTGTTTTGCAAAAGAGAGCAGAACTAAAACAGTTGGCCAACTTGAATGGAGGATCTGAATGAAGGTAATATAGATTTTATGAAAACTTATCATCATTTCAAAATAGAAAAGTTTTTTTAAAAATTCCTTTAAAATTTACACAAGATAAACCATCTTAATATTTTTAATATTATATTTGGAATAGGCCAATATATCCATCTTCATGTGTTTTATAACATAGTTTTCTATTTTACCATGTAATTACATGTTCTAATTATATAACTAATCCTTGTAAGCATACTTATATAATTAAATGATATAATTACATAGAGTAATTGCATAATTATTGTAATGACATAATTATAGTAGCTACTCAATTGCAAAACATTCAAAGCACAAGTAAAACAACCAGATTAATTGCTTTAATAAAAATATCTCCCTAAAAGCCATTTTGAGTTTTAAATAAAAATTTCATTTGGAGTTTAGAACTATAGCATATGTTTAAAACTACAATATGAAATTTAAATACATTTAGCTCTTAATATTTATCCACCTTTTAAAACATATAGAACTATTCAAACAAAATAATGTATATTGTTATATTAAATATTTAAGAGGATTAATTTTCTAATGTATAAAACTGACCAGTCTATTATTTTCTACCATTCATTTGTAATTAATTGAAAAGAAACTTGGAAAATGTTGTTATTGGAAGGGAAAAAATTTGTTGATTTTTTTCTTGTTGGTCCTTAACCAAGAATTTACCATGAAACAAGAGATTTATAAATATATTTTTTTACTTATCTCAGGGCAAGTAGGAAATCAATAGGAATATTCAAAAGTAGACCAAAGTTTCTATTAGACAATTCATCAAATAAATTACCAAAACGAGTGTTCATAGTGAATCTGTTGACTGGAAGAGGATGGTTCTACTTTAAATTTTTGACTTGTATGAACATCTGAATATATGTGGCCAAATAATTTTCTACTTCTACTTTTGTTAAAATGTGTTGTCTTGTTTAGTTCTTCAAGACCTTTCTTTGAGTACTTACTTCCTGAAAAGCGTAACTAGAGCTGGCTTTAGCCTAGAAAATGCTGTGGGTAATCCTAAGAATCCCATCTTCTGCTTATTATTGATTGAGCCATCTAAGTTGTACCTTTTTCTTATTACAGATGCTATTTCTCCCCTCTAGTACATGTCTGTTCAGTATTTAGGGAAAAGAAAGTTCATTTGTTATTTCATTTTGGTGTGAAATTTAAGACCATTTGGTCATTTCAAATTCCTTTCATTTTGATTCTTAATAAAGAATTGGGCAAGTGCTATGAATCTTAGTTGAGAACTGGGATCAGGGGAGAAACTAGTAATTTCTATTTGTATTAGAAATGGAAAAGACAGAACAGCTCTAATATTCCTGACATGAGCAGTTAGACAATTGCTCTGTGTCAGTATTTTCATTTTGAAATTATAAAAAGTTATGCCACCTGTATAATTCCATATTATGTTGAGAGCCTTGAACTTGAATAAAACGAGAAGGCAGTAGCTCTGTTTTCAATTTCTGAAAGAATTGCTTTTACCCACAATCCTGTTTTAAGTTTCTTTTTATACATGATTGTTGTAATCAAAATTCTAATTATTTGCATGAAAATTTGATTTTAGGGGAGCAACATCATAAAATTATCATTTTGAAGTGAACAATTTAGTGGCAGTTAGTACCCTCACATCATTGTACAATTATTACCTCTATTGCCAAAGCATTTTCATTGTTCCCCAACAAAAACCCAGTATCCCTTCGGTAGTTACTCTTCCATTTCTTGCAACCACCAATTTGCTTTCTGTTTGTGTGGGTTTTCCTATTCTGTATATTTCATATGCATGAAATCAAAGGGTATGCAACTCTTTATGCCTGCCTTATTTGTTTAGCCTGACATTTTCAAAGTTCCTCCACCTTGTAGCATGTATCATTACTTCATTCCTTTTTACAGCTATACCATATCCCATTGTTATGTATGTAACATGATTTGTTTATCCATTCATCCATGATAGGCATTTGGGTTTTTTCCTATCTCTTGGCTATTGTGAATTCTTCTAGGAGTTGAGTATATACAAAGAAACAAATAAAAATTTTTAATGAAAAGATCAATGTGCAAATGACCTGAGCAGACACTTTTCAAAAGAAGACATGAATATGCCCAAAAGCTAATGGAAAAATGTTCAACATCTTTAGCCATCAAGGGAATGCAAATCAACACTACACTGAGACCTCATTTTACGGCAGTTACAATGGCTATCATCAAGAATATAAATAATAAATGCTGGCAAGAATGCAGGGGGGAAAGAAACCTTTATTCATGGTTGGTGGGAATGTAAATTAGTATAGCCACTATGGAAATCAGTATGGTGGTTCCTCAAAAAGCTTAAAATAGAATTACCATATGATCCAGATATTCCATTCTTTTGTGTTTATCCAAAAGAATTAAAGTCAGCATAGTTGAGATATCAAATGCATACCTATGTTTATAGCAGCACAATTCACAACAGCCAAATTAGGGTATCAGTCTAGGTGTATGCACATCAACAGATGAAACAGATAAAGAAAATGTGGAATACGTACCTGATTGGGTTTTATTCAGCTGTATAAAAGAGTGCAATTATGTCTTTTACAGGAAAATTAAAGGAACTGGAGACCATAATTTTGAGCAAAATAAGCCAAATTCAGAGAGAAAAGTATCACATTTGCCCTCATATATGGAAGTCAGAGGGAAAAAAGGGAATACCATGAAAGTAGAAGGTTGACCTTTAGCCTAGAGGAAGGGGATGGGGAAATAAAGGAAAGAGGGTGGGGGGTCTTGGTTAGTGAAATTGATCAACTTGTGTTTTACGTAGGGGTGAATATGCCACTATGAAACCCACTGTTCTGTATAATTGAGATGCACCAACAATATAAGTCTAATATTTATAAATATTAGATCTCAACATTGTATAGATTTTATTCATTTCATCTATTGATACAGTAGATTCTACATTTTAGTTACAACTTCTTTTGGTCTGCTTGTATCTTTGTAGAGTTTTTCATTATTTCTTATAGTATCTGTGTGGCTAACAAAATTAAATGAGTGCTCTGGAGAAAATAAATCACCAATCTCTCTATTGATGCATCTGTAATACTCTATCATTACAACAGTTGCAGAATACATACTCTTCTCAATTGCACATGGAACATTCTCCAGGATCAATCACATGTTTGGCCATAAAACAAATCTTAATGAATAAAATAGAAATTATTGAGCATCTTCTACCACAATAGAGTAAAAAAAATCTATAAATCAACTTCAGGAGCAGCTTTGGAAACTTTATTAATAAATGTAAACTGAGCAACTTACTTTCAAATGACCAATTGGTCAATGAAAACATTAAAAGAAAGATGAGAAAAATTTCTTGACATAAATGAAATCGGTAAGACAACTTATCAAAACCAATGAAAACAACAAAAGCATTTTTAATAGAGAAGTTTAAAGCAATGACACATCAAAAAAGAAGAAAGATCTCAAATAAACCTGATGTTGTGCCATCTGGAACTAAAAACAAGAATGAACTATATCCAAAATTAGTAGAGGGAAAGAAATAAAGATGAGAACAGAAATAAACAAAATAGAGGCTAAAAAATGCAAAATATCACAAAAGAAAATTAGAAGATGTTTTCTAAATTGGGGTATTCACATCAGGTGTCTGAATTTAAAATTCAGTTTTCGATTACTGATTTCTAATTTAAAATACAGTTCCCTAGGCTCCCCTCACACATATTGAATTATAGTCTTCATTTATGAACACCATGAAACCTTTTGGAAAAATAAAAGCAAATCCAAAATCCTATAAGAATTTTAAACATAAGACACATTGGAAAGCATTTATTTAGATACTTTAAAAAATTTTATTTTTGTAGTACTGGTGATCAAACCCAGGGCCTTACACATGCTAGGCAGGTGCTCTACCACTGAAGATCTACATCCTCAACTTTTGTATGAGCATTTGGATGATCATTGTATGAATGTTGCCTAATGAAATCAGCCTATATGTTTTGCTAAAGTTGTTCAGTAAAATAAATCATTCTGAAGATTTCAGGATTCTTTTTACCAGTAGAAAGGGAACAATCACTTTCTTGGCCATGCCATCTTCAGAAAAACTTAAATAAGAATTAAAAAATAAAAGCCTATGCATGGAGTAAAACACTGTTACAGAAATATTAAGAGTGCTCCTAACCCCTGCTAAAGAGACCATCTGGCTTTGGAATGGGGATCACCGAGGGGTAACCAGTTTTCCAGCCTGTCCTATATGTTGCTCAATGACTACATGAGCCAATGTATTAGAATTATTGTACCAATTTTCATAATAAAAGCCTCAAAGAAGATATTCTAGCTGGCATTTTTCTTCCATGCCATAGAATTATTTGATATTTAGAGAAAGAATGGGTAAAACCTGCCAACTTGCATCTTGACAATAAATTTTAAAACAAAATAAGCAATCATGTCAATGAGGCTTTTAATAACTGTTCATGATACAACAGAGAGTTTTAAATAATCATGAAGTAAGCACTTCATTTACATTTAACCAGGCGTGAATTGTATACTAATTAAAACATCACCGTGCGATACATCATCCTGTGTTAAAAATACATAGACAAACAATTCTTAATTGGAATTCTTGTGCTGGATTTACAAAGGAAAACAAAGCTCACATTTCAAATTTGAATTGTTTTGTCAAGATGTGTACCATTGCATATTTAAGAAACAACACTTCGGATCACATCTTGACAAACCACTACCAAATCAACTCCAATACTTGTTTAATAAAGCTTTATTACAACACATTCCCTCATTCCTCTGTACAACATGGTCTGTGGCTGCTTTTCCATTATGAGGACATTACAAATAGTTGTAACAGAAGCTGTGGGACTTACAAAGACTAAAATAATTACTATTTGGTCCTCTAAAAAGAAGTTTGCCAACCCCTGCCTTATATAGTTGCAAACCAAATTCTGTGGCGTATATCTGTATGCCCTAGGCTAATTTATTGAGCTTTTATTGGTTTTTTGTTTGGTTTTTTTTTGGTACCAGGAATTGAACCCGAGGGTGTTTAACCACTGAGACATACTCCCAACCTTTTTTGTGTTTTTATTTTTTGAGACAGGTGCTCCCTAAGTTTCTTGGGGCCTCACTAAGTTGCTGAGGCTGGCTTTGAACATGCAGTCCTCCTGCCTCAGCCTCCCTAGCTGCTGGAACCACAGGCGTGCTTGGCTACTTCTGTTGCTAAAGCAGAAAATGCCAATGTTTATAAATTTCCTGGTATACATAAGGCACTCAAACTATTCTTATGCTAGTATGTTGCTTATATATGCTTTATGGCTGTCTTTGTTTTTCTACTTATTTGGCACTGTTCAGATTTTGTCTGTTAAAATTACTAAATACTGTGTAATCATATCCTTTTGCAATGAACACACTGCTATTATTTTGAGAACTTATTATGTAATGGGTACTGAGTTAGAGCCTGAGGATACAACTACGGAAAGGAAAAGTACAATCCCGTCTTTATGGGAGGTATACCCTAACAGAGCAAAGACAATTTGAACAAGCACCTGCATTACAGCCTGTTAAATGCAAAGACTGAGAGGAGAGAGGTGCAACCCGAGCTCCCCATGCCTTGTGGCACCGTCTAGTTCACTGAGACTACCACCAGACCATAAGCAAGTACTGCAGACTGAATGTCTTGAACCACTGAAATTCTTCTTCCCAAATTTCTGGAGGCCAGGTGTCTGAGATGAGATGTTGTCAGCATTCGTTCTTTCTGAGGCTGTGAAGGAAGGATCCGTTCCAGGCCTTTCTAGTTGGATTGTAGATGACTTCCTTCTCCCTGTGTCTTCACATCATCTTCTTTCTGTATATGTCCATGTCCAAATTTCTTCTTTTTTATGAAGATCCTAATCATGACCCTTTTTTAAATTGAGGTAAGAAAGACTCTATCTGTAGGTCTGTAAAAAACTCTGTTTCCAAATATGATCAAATGCGGAGGTGTGTATGTGTGTGTCTGGGGTGGATACTATTTCTTGTGAATTTTTTTGAGGGACATAATTCAGACCATAACGTGGCACTCTAGGGTCAAGGTGGGATGCATGAAAGAAGTCGTTGTGGAGGAGCTGAGGTACCAATGGGAATACAAAGATGAGGGGGTGTCAGCCCTCTGGTGGAGGAGGCTGTGTGTCAGAGGTGACTGATGAAGAAGTCGTGGAGTTTAGAGAGAAGAGCTAGATAGAGGGTCCTTGAGAGAATGCAGTCCCGTGTGACAAAACAGGAGTCATGGCCACCAACAGGAGTTCTGACACAATGAGAAGCTAATTTCGGGACTTGAAGATTATGTTTTTCACTTCCTTATTAATTCTGAAGATTTTTATTTAACAAAAGTATCTTACAAGATTTTTCCTTTGGTGTTGAATTTAAGAAAACTTTGCTTATCACAGGGTCAACATGATTTTCTTCTATATTTTCCTCTAGAAACCAAGGCGTTTTAGGTTGCACTATGTCCTTTTCACAAATAGGTTTTTGATCCACTTTGGATTAATTTTTATATATAATGTAATGTATGTCTTAGATTCATTAAGTTGCATGTGAATTTTAAAGTGTTGCCCCATTATGTGTTAAAAGATTATTTTTTTTTCATTGAATTGCCTTTACATCTTTGTCAAAAAACAATTGGCCTTATATGTTCACAGACCTATTTCTGGAAACTTTATTTTGATTTATCGATTTATATGCCCATCCCTCTGCAAATATTATAGTGTCTTTAATACCGTAGTTTAATGGTTACCTTAAAATCAGGTCAGGCGACTTCTCCTACTTTGTTTTCTATTTTTCAGAATTGTTTAATCTTTTCAGGTTCTTTGGTCTTTAAATACAAATTTTAGTATCAAAATGTTGATTTCTACCTATAAAAATGCTGAAATTTTGATTAGGAATGTATTAAAGAACAATTTGAGAAGAACTGACATCTTAATAATATCATACCTCTCAATCCATGGACATGATATATATCTCTACAATTGATCTTTCATTAATAAGTAAAGTTTTGTAGTTTTCTTTTATATACCCTACTATTGCACACATACATTTATAAGTCACTTTTATTTTGGTGAAAATTTAAAATATACTAATAAATTTCAATTGTTAATTGTTCTTTACTAATATATAGAAATACAACAATTTTGTTTACTGATCTTATATTCTGCCACCTCACTACACTCCTTTCTTGATTATAGTAGTGTTTTTGCAGATGCCCTAGGATTTTACACATAATCAGGTCATCTACAGTATTCTTCCATTCCATTCTGTATGATTTTTAAAATTAATTTGTTTTAATTAGTTATACATGACAGTAGAATGCATTTATGTACTTTAATATATCATACATAATGGGATATAATTTCTCATTTTTCTGAGTTGCAGAATCATATTGGTCATGTAGTTACATATATACATACAGTAATAATGTCTGTTTCATTCATCTTTCCTATCCCCACATCCCATCTCCTCCCCTCCCATCACTTCCCTCTATCTAATCTAAGGTAACATATTCATCCCTAGTGTCCCTCACCTTATTGTGAATTAGCATTCACATATTAGAGAAAAAATTTGGCTTTTGGTTTTGCGGGATTGGCTTATTTCGCTTAGCATGATATTCTCCAGCTCCAACCATTTACTGGCAAATGCCATAATTTCACTCTTCTTTAAAGCTGAGCAATATTCCATTGGGTATATATATATATACCACATTTTATTATCCACTCATCTATTGAGGGACACCTAGGTTGATTCCATAGACTAGCTATTGTGAATTGTGCTGCTATAAACATTCAGTATGATTTTTATTTATTTCGCTTGCCCAGTTGCACATGGTGTAATACTGAATAGCAATAGTTTGATTGTACTTTCTTTCCTTGCTCCCGAATGTTTGGGGAAAGTATCCAGTCTATTATCAGTAAATATGATATAATTTGTAATTTATGCAGATGTTATTTATTATATTAAAGATGCTCTTAGCATTTATAGTTAGGAAACATTTTTTATGAATGGGTATGAATTTTTTTAAATATTGTAGTTAAACAACCATTTGTTTTTCTTCTCAATTGTTGATGAGTTACATTCTTGATTTTGAATATTGAACCTATTGGTTCTATATACGTTTTTATATGTGTGCAGATTTGCTAAGATTTGTTGGATTTCTGTGTCAATTTTAATGAGGCATATGGCCTGCTGTTTCCTTTTCTTGTAATGTCTTTATGGGTTTGGCATTAGGGTACTGCTGGCTTCACAAGGTACATTGATAAAGTGTGTTTCACATGCAGTTGAAAAAGATTGTGATTCCACTATTAATACCTTGTATTGTTATATTATGTAAATATCACAAAGATCAATTTGGTTGACAGTGTTTTAGTTTTATATTCTGATGGATTTTATGTCTATTTGTTCTATGAACTTCTGAGAGACGGATATTGAAATTTTCAATTATTATTGCAGATTAGTCTATTTCTCTCTTCAGTTCTATCAGTTTTGTATTATAGTCTTTTGTAAATGGAACACAAACCTAAGTATTAATATTCCAGGGCCATTTAATGAGTATACCATTAAAAGCTCACCTGTGCTTATAAAGTATTTTCAAATAAACTCAGTGAAAGCAACTATTCTGGGCAGGCATTTCCTTGATTGGTATTGACAGATTCCTGCAGTGCTAGCTGAAACTCAGAGTCGCTTTCCAATTGGTGCAGAGTACAAAATTTTTATAAGTACACCTTCTAAAAGTATGGATATATAATGGCAGTGGGTCTAATTTCAGTCTTTTTTTTGTCCATTTCTGCTAACTGACCTACAAATCAGAAGACTGATATTTTAAAGTGGTTCTTTAAGTGTGTTTCATTTCTTTTATAGTTAATTCAATTACATTGTTTTAATAGCCAATAATTATACTAACCATCCTTGAAAAACTCCAGCTAAGTTGAAAACCCCGTAATTGACTCAAGAAGGGATGCAATTCTCAGGGTCACATGAATGACAGTTTATCCTTTCTTTAGTTTTGAAATCTTTGGCTATAAATTCATAGACTTTATAACAATATGGCATATGCTGTACAATATAAAAATAACTGAATATTTTATATTCACTTGTCTCCTAAGGTCATCTAGCATTTTAAGTATTTATTGTCACTGCCTTTTCCCCTAAGGTGGGGATTTATCAATTTTAATCATATTACAACAAACTACCCCACTGGAGAAATTTTTTAAATTCCATATAGTAACACAGTGAAAAAATATCTAGGTGTGCCTTTGATTAAGGGTCATGACAACATGTATTAACATAGAATGCTCTTCACATTCATTTAAACTTTCCTTCTGGAAATAAACATTAAAACCTCTGTCATCTTCATAAAATATTTTGGTTTTTATATCATGTCAGAGCTTATTTTATTTCATTTTGGACCATAAAAATGTATGAAAATTATAGCTTCTAAATTTAAGTTGATTTGACGCAAAAATGATCTTACAAATGTTTTATACATTTCCTCGTTCTATTACATGTTTAATTAAGAGTACAACTCATAGAAAACCCAATATCTAAATACATTACATAGGTATCATTTGCTTGACTCTATTGTACATCTGATCATCAAAATATAAGGCATTTCAAGAGTGGCATGCATACATTGAACATTATCATCTAAGTTATGTTATGTTTTTTCAATCTAGGAATGAAATTTGCCCCATGTCATTGTGTTTCAAGGACAGAAAAATTATAAATGGAAATATGAACCATATCTACTGAAGAGATGCAGATCTTCTGTATTCTAATGCAGTGGAGCTAGCAGTGAGCAGGCATGGATAAAACTATATATTTGAGAGAAAATTGTGAAAATTGCTGTTTACATTTAGTCAAATAGCAGGATTTCTGCATTTTTAGACATTTTCACATTTTTAGACAAAATCTGGCTCCTTAGATTATAGATGTCATTATTTGCTGATAAAATGTCATGTAATTTAACCAACAATAAACAAAACAAGTTTAATAATAATGATAGTTTTTAGTTGTTTTTTGAAAGAAACTGAATTACAGTATTTTGTCATGTCTTCTGTGTAGTATTAGCTGGATGTCTGTAAGTCATATTTGAAAAAGTATGCATAAGTTGGGAAAATCTGCATAAATAAAAAGAACATTTTGGTTGTTATTGAACTGGTGACCATATCTTTGAGTTGATAATTCCGCTTTGAGACATCTTTTTTGAACCAATCTTCGTTAACATGAAGAAACTCAAAGCCAGACGGCAAGTTCTACCCATCACTAACCTATGCTTAGATATATTTTGTTAATTATCGTTTAGCAAGGGTATGGTTGGTCATCAAATTTAACTTCCACTTTAAGAATAAAGATCCAAGTTTTTCCTAGAAAGTAATGTTATTTTCTGCCTCTTAGTACTACATGAAGAACTATACTAATCAGTCCTGGTTTATTGAAAATTCTTTTTATTGTTTTTTAATTACTGCAGCACAATTTTACATAATACTACAGTTCATTGTGATGCATTCATATATCACAGAACGTAATTTGCTCTATTTCATTCCCCATTATTTCCCCTTTCCTTCTCTCCTCCCTACCCCTCAATCCCCTTCCTCTATTCTACTCTTCTCCCTACTATTTCTATGCAATGTTCTCTATCTCTCTCTTTCTCTCTCATTCTTTATTTTTCTCCCTATCTTCCACATGAAAAAGAAAACATTTGACCCTTGACTTTCCAAGTCTAGCTTCTTTTACTTAGCATAATACTCTCCAGGTCCATCCTAACAGAAAAGACATAATTTCACTCTTCTTCATGGCTGAGTAAAACTCCACTGTGTGTGTAGACCACATTTTCTTTATTCAGTCATCTGTTGACTTGAAATTCTTAATCTTATTTGCCACAAGTCAGAAAGTGGAAATTGGGGGGCTTCTGAGAAGGGCCTATGAATAGCAGGAAAAAGCTAATATTAAGCAGTGATTGTGTTCAGAAACTCAAATTACGTGCATAATATTTTAACAACTTTGTGAAGCACTATCACATTTTTAAAACAGAGGAGTGCCTTGGTCAAGTTATGCTGCTGTAACAAAATACCCAAGACTAGGTCCTTTATAAAGAAAAGAAATTTATGTATCATAGTTCTGGAGGCTGGAGTCCGAGATCAAGGTGCTGGCAGGTTCAGTGTCTAGTAAGGGCCCACTGTCCATTTCCAAGGTGGAGCCTTGTTAATGTATCCTCAGGAGGAGAGACATGCTGTGTCCTCACATGGTAGAAGGGATGGACAGGCAAGAGAGTACTCTCTTCAACCCCATTTTATAAGGGTGCTCATCTCATTCTCGAGGGCAGAACTCCTATGACTTAATCACTCTTGAAGGCCACACCTCTTAATAAGGTTGCCTTAGGGGTTAAATATAAAATGAATATTTGAGGAAGCCCAGTCTTTCCAACCATAGCAGGAGGAACCCTAAGTGTGAGGACATGAAATAAATTGTCAGACCTACACAGATAGAAACCGGGACATGAGTCTCCTCATAATCACCATTGTCTCGTGACATCATAACAAAAACATCTTCTGAAAAAATTCAAGTACTACCATTTACCATGAACTTACATTTTAATGACACCAGAATTTCTTAGATATTGGTAACTCTCCCCCAAACTGTTGTTTTCCAGGTGATGCTAATGCCAGCAGAGATGACTGTGACGCTCCCTGTGGAGCTTTTGTGTGGCGCTATTTACCTTCCATCACATCTTACCTGTGCTCTAGGGTTAATGTGCTCCCACCTAAGACCTGGAAATGAGTGTTAATTGTAGAAATTGGAGAGGAGTGACGTAAGTATTGAAAGTTTTCATTTTAATCTAAGTTCTAGTGTCTCAAATTTAAAGGCTCAATCTGTGTTCCAGGATCCCAATCTCAAGAATGTTTTTAGCTCAATGTTACTGAAAAAAAATTGATCAACATTTAAAATCAAGATCATTTACATACAAAATGTGAAAGTACTTTACTAACCAGGGATTAAACTGTTTCAGAATTATTAAATTAGGATAACCTACTTGACTTTTAAAAATTTAATGCCAAAGGTATCATGATAAAATGGATACTCACTCATACAATGCTGAAGACATATGAAAACAAGCCTTTTATTAAGAAGCTTGGTAAGACCAGACAAGAACTCAAGAGTGCTTGTACCCAGTGAGACATAAACTGACAGTTGGCAATAAATGCAAAGCTTATAAAAACCTACATTCATTATAAAGGATGCTGCCCACTGTCTTAAATAACCAGACATTTACAGTTAAATATTTATGGACTGTTTTAAATATCTGACTCAGACCAATGTACAAATTTGTGGGTACAAATTTGAGGAAATATCTTAAATTCAACAAGATAATTAAAAAGATTATAAAATTATATCAATAAACAAAAATGTTGAAAAAGGTGAAATTTTATGAACCCTAGCTAAGACTATCAAGTGTGTATGAAAGTGAGCAGAGGTCAAAGAGTGGAATCATGTAAACTTCCATAAACATTTAGGGAGATGAGATTGTTGGTAATGTCTTTCTATCCCAATAACTGATTTCTACCCTCTCCAAGCGGATTTTCTCCTGAAATTATCCTTTAGGGTAGAGAGTGTGTGCTACCTTCTAGGTTAGTGGATGTACAGAAGAATGTTTGGAATACAGATCTCTAATCTTTATCCCAAACTTTTCTTTGCTTAGTAAAGATGCATGATGTTTAAATAATAACTTTAAAAATTAAATTGAGATCATTTAAAAATCGCACATACCTCATAAGCTTTAGGAATCAGACAGAAATCTTATTAGGAAGTTAAATTTCACACCCAGTCCCAACTTCGTCATATAAATACATGTCAAAGGTGTAAACAGGTGTGCATCTTCTTCTGGCATGGATGCTCTCATGGAAATTTTTTCATATGTAAAATCAAGAAAATTGTTGCTAGACTATTTGCTATACATTATTCAGTATCAATCACCATGCCTCACACTCTGCCTTCTAATGCCATTTAGCATACATTCATGCCTAATGAAGAGCGTCATCTGTGATTGCATATCATGTCATCTAACGATTGCATACATTACATATCCCATATGCTCGAAGTAAATAAATGAATTCAGAATAAGCCCATCAAGTAGATATCTAGTCCTATTTAGATATTATACCATAAATATTATACATGAAATTTCCTGACTTCCTTTCAGACTTCCCTAAGGACCTGGGGGAAATTCTCAATAACTTGGGCATCTCCTTTAGAGAAACACACACATGCACACACATGTGTGTATATGTATCCATACATATACACACACAACTCGATCTTTTTATATGTGTAATTAATTCTCACTGTTGATGACAGTTCTACAAAGTAACTATGAAAAAAAATACTGAATACCAAACCATAATTCCTAAGGAGAATATAGGATTAGGTTCCTGGGAGTTTCTGGACCCAATGTCTTCATCAACTAATCAACACATAACTTTGTTTTATGTGGGTTTCTTTATAAAATGTGTCCTGTTGATTAGTCAACACTGAACTCATGAGTACCAGCACTATAATCCATGCCTGAGGGAAGCTTATCTGACACATGGATTGGCTCCTGAAGGCATGTCATGGTCTTCTTGAGGTGAATGACAGGAAGTATCACTTCAATTCTATGATCTGAGGTTGTTTTAAATAGTCAAAACATAAATCAAAGGGAGAAGATCAGGAAAACCTAGCACTAAATAGCCCATGAATAGGACGCTTGCCAACAGTGTGAGCTCTGAAATGAGAAAGGAGAGCACTGCCTTGTTCCACCTGGCTGGGAGCATCTGGGGTCAGGAGACTCAAGTTTTTGCTGCTTTTGTGCGTGCCCAGGAAAAGCACCAAAAATATTAATTTGGGGCTTACAAATAAATATAAGCAAGTTGGCACGTTTTCAAATGCAGAATCTGCAATAATGAGAATCAGTTGTATATATTTATATACATGTCCTATATTTTGTCACAGTTATATACTTTGCTCAGTATATCAATACTCTGCCAAACCCCAGAATCTGCAGAGGAAGGTCATCTTGTTGGGAGAAGGAATTTTATGAGCCCACCTAAGGATACTGATGATAAGTAAACACATATGTCCGCAAAGATATGAGTGTTATAAACAAGATGGAGAGGGCCTTAAAATGATCTAATTACTTAGATAAGGAAAGGAAAAGCCCAGCAAGATCACATGGTCAGTTACTAAAAGAGTGAGGATCAGATGCAGGACTTTCTCTCCCAAGGATTCTCTTCTTCTTTTCAAAACTAACTGAGCTTCCAAAATTAAAGTCTTTTGAGCCACTGGATTTTCAAGTCAGCAGCTTGTTGCTCAGCAACATAGACCTATTTCCCTAGTGTCATATATTATCTATCTGGGCCATTTGATAGTCTGTACCAGTAATGGCAGTGAGATGTAAACACTCTATGTATTTGGCTGAATGAAGTCTCTAATCTGGCATCCATTAGCAAATAAACAGTTTGCTAATAAAAGTGGTGAAAAACAAGTTTGTTTTATCTATTTTGCAAATGCAGGGATTATATGTCTCATGCCCATCATGTTGATAAATTAAATGTCATCTTTTTTTACACAGAGAAATAATGAGTACATCAGAGCAAACAAACACAAGCTTTCATGACTTTACCCTTGGTTTTGTTTGGCCCCAGAAGCCAGTCCTTTGTGACTTCCATCAGAGTAATTGGGGTAACATAATTTTTATCAGAGTACAAATAATCAAGAGTAATTGACCATATAAAGCAAGAAAAATAAAAAAAATATGAATTATCAAATCAATTTGAAGAAATAGCCCCCTCTAGACTTCTCTTGGTTTTCATTTGAATGAAAAACTACACTATTTTCTTTTCTTGTCTTCCCTCTTTGAAACCCAATGTTAGTCAATCCTTACTGAAACTAGAGGCACAGATTTCACTCTCCAAATGACCATGGTAAATCATGCTCCTCCTCAGCCAGTCACAGCAGCACGCCAAACTATGTCCTTTGGTGTCAAAAGGGAATGACGGTTGGAAAAGCCACCCTGGTCTAGATTTTGTGCCTGAACCTCACAAGGTCTTGATGCCAGCAGCCCCCATGATGGCCGTGGGGAATCACTTCTTCTGACTTCCCTACTTTCCTGAGGACCGAGCATTTGTATCTCTCATAATAGCTATGCATTCAAATTGTGTGCCAACAGGGCACATGTTCACCTCTAGAAATACTGTAACTCAATCAATAACCCTTCAGATCTAAAATACGGAGCCTCTGTGTCAGATCCCCTAACCATCGGGCACCTTCACCTCCCTCCTTTGAAAATTTCTCTAGTTCATTTCTTTATCGAGTCTCTTCTTCCTACTGACAGACAGTAAAAGTCATCAGAAGCCAAACAGGAAGTTACAGAGGCTCTTCTGTTTCATTCTCCCCATAGAAGCCACCTTGCCACTCCTGACCATTTGGGAGGTCACATTTCACTTTTTTCTCAGTCCTGAAATCAGTGCCAGTTTCCACTCTTCACAGTCAATCCGAGACCTCTGGTCAGCCCAAACAGCTCAGATCAAATTGTTAGCATTTGGTGTTTCAGCAGCAGTATAGTTAGCACCATTGCCTCGAGTGCAGAAGAGAATGATCACGCTTGTTTAATAAGCAAGTTACTTTAAGTGGTTTGTAGTCTTCTATTCCTAATGTATCTATATCCCTTTTAAAATTTATTTCAGTCTTTCCATAGTCAAAAGCTAAAGATTTTAATCACTGTTCTATTTCTTGTGATATTATTTTCAAGTCTGTTTTTCTTAATAAAAAATAACTTTCATCAGCTCTACCAGGTGGAATTTAGCAATTATACCTTACTCTGTACAACGGTGATGGTGAACATAATTTGCCTCCTACCTTAGAAGAAAAAACACAGTTAAGCAAACAAAGCAACGCCTACCCACTAAGCAGCTCACATTTCCATGAAGTTTTGTAAAAATGGTTTTCACAGGGAGACTGAACTCTAAAACCCTTGTTTTAAATTACTAAAACATTTCAAAATTTCTTTTTAGGTAATCTTTCTAGAAAATATTATGATATCAATATAATAGATTAGTTTTTTTTAATGAGCTCTTTTATTTTCTTAAAAGTATGCAGAGAGTAGGAGGATTCAATGTCTTTTCCTAATAGATTTCTAGTATGAATATGTGAAAATCTACAGTTTTTATTTCTTTTGCCAAGGCCTAAAGGAGGAAAAAAAATATCAACAAACTAAATTAAGCAATTATATTGAAAAGGTCTTTTATTGAGTGTGCAAAAGATTGATAACCAATCTTTAGTTCTCCAGGTCTGTTCTCTCAACTTCTACCATTAACTGCCCTCCCCCCCAAACATCAGAAACCCTGTTGAACGAGGATAGCTGACTCATTAGGGTTGCTTCAGGAATGGGCTCACTACACCACTGGACAAAGTCTTGACAGTCTCAGAGGTGGGCAGCAGAAGAGTATATTTACAGAGGTAGAGGCCCAACACAGGTGAATGTAAGGGCTTGCGAGGCAGAGGATAGGTTGGGATTCTACAGAGGTTATGATATGATGGCTTTGTATTTTAGGCACAGAGAAGTATGTATTGTGTAGTAAGCTGTTTGTTTTGATAAGCAAGTTACTTAAACTGGTTTGTAGTCCTATATTCCTAAAGTATATATTTCCTTTGGGAAATTGTTAGGTTGTTTTGCCTAGTGCCAGTATATATTAAACACATCAGAAAAGAGTTCTTTGTCCCAGAACTGTTCAGGTCAGAAACAAGAAAGTATGTTGGTTCTCAGAATTGCTTGGCTCAAGAACAAAAATAAGGTTAGTCCAAACTCATATTCTGTCTATAAATCTCTTATCCTTTGGTAAAAATTCCCATTATACAGATTAAAACCCAGCAGCAATAGCTCAATGTTTCGCTAAGTAAGCAATCTGACCAATGTCACACACACCAAAGTCAGAACCTGGGTCATAATTCCTAATTCCTGGTGCAGAGTTCTATTACTTGTACATTGAATAAATTGAGTTTTATTCTACTTTTAATTAAAAGTGTAATCTAATTATAATTAAAATGTGTGTGACAGTCATAAAACTCAGGTTTACAAAACAAATATGCACTTTGTCATCCACTGGCCTGGGCTGTGATTTCTCTTTTCCATTTGTTTGAGAGAGTTTGACCAGTTATTGTAAAGGATATCAGAAATCTTAAAATTGCAAAGAAAAATAAAGTTATCAAGGTATGTGGACTTACAAATGTGAATGTACCCACGGTTGAAGGAGTGTCATAACAGTGAAGATACTGGTGTATACTAAACCTGGAAAAGAGTGCTTGTCAAAGCTGTACCCTAAATCCAGACTCAGCCTTAGTCTCTAAAGGGCTAGGAGGGTATTAGAAATAGGCATCTTCTATGGGCAGACTCTACTCATCAAGGCTCCCGGTTTTAGGGTATAAAACATGGGCAGAAATTAAGTACCATCTACCCCTTCAGACACTCTCCTACACTATGATAGAGTCTACAAAATCTATGTTTACATGTAGTGGCTCTACCTGAATCAGGGATTCTGAGGCCTCCAAAGTCCAATGGTTGCAAGATGTGTTTGCAGGAAGACCATATAGATAGGCTTGCAACATGTGGCTCCGAGTTCCTGTGCTGTCTGAATGTATTTTTAATCTCTATTTGTATGTATAGTAAATAGCCTTTATAAGGGATTTGTATCAGCTCTTAGTTTTTTTTGTATTTAAATTTGCTTGCTTCTATGTCATAAAACATAGTATCCTGGATTCCAGAGATCATAAATCACATTCATACTGTCTGCTTTCCAGTCACCAGACCCATACATGCTGCCTTACAAAGCCATGTAAAAACTGTGTGTTCAGAAACAAAGCTATTGAAAGAAAAAAGTGAATGCACATTTTTTTGGAGTTCCCTGGAGTGGAAAATCATAGAAAAATTCTGACACACCTAAAGTTAGTCATTTGCCTTTTATGAGGCAATCAAAATCCAAGATTCTATATACATATCATTTGGAATTCCTTAATTTCTCTTTATTATAACTGGAAACAAGAGCACTCATCTTTAATGTTCCAGTCTTTCTTATTATCATTTTATAGATAATCTCCCAAGATGTTATTATCATCCATCCATTCAGTATCAAACATATTTAAATTGCATTTGGTCCAGCAACTAAAAGAAAACTTATCACACACTTAAAATTGTAATTTCCTAGAGTGCAAAGAATTTGTGACTCTTGGTTTCCAGAAAAGTGAAACAGCAGCATTATGTAGAATTGATTCTGTGACTACAGAGAATGCAGATATGGTTTGGGGAGAAATATGCAACATTATATGACAAAGTGTTCAGACATATCATTTATTCAGTTTCTTCTTTTATATGTAACAATAGGATTGTTCATCAACCAGTGACAAAACATGATCATTACCTTTCAATTTACCTGGAAAGTGAATCACAGCTCAGATGGTGAGTATGACCTAAATACATTGATTCGGGGCTCCTTGAGTATGAAGAACAGCATGCTAAATAATGTTTCAGCGGGAGGTCCTTCACCACAAGTATGCAGCTTGTCATTTCAGTGGTTATTTGATTTTGGAGAATAGGATCAAGAAATCTCTGGAATCCAATTTAAGACATTTAACAAGGAAGCTCAGAATGATCGCAACAAGTTAAAGCAACAAAGCTTCCCACAGCTCTTTGATTTTTAAACTGCTACCAACTCTTTATTTGAATGGGCAAATTCTCACATTCTCCTCTGTAATTTGCAGAAAGAAACTAGGGAAGATGAATACAGAGATTCTAGGTAGAGAAAAGTGTACTTTTATTCTAGTTGCAAAACACATACCTTTTTCATTGAAATAGTACATAAAAAGTAAATGATGGATGAGTAAGATGCGGAAAGACATTACATTCTACCTTATCCTGCTGACACTCCCTCCCCTCCCCCAAATCCCCAGGGGTAATGTAGATGTAGATATCAACTATCAGAAGATTCAGAAAGGAGCAAACAAGGGAGATTGGCTAGTGATCTCAGGAGTTGACAACCCAGGAAGCTGGCTAGACTCTCTACTTTTCCATTTGCTTCTTACACATCCCAGACCAAATGCTAGAGAAGCAGAGCTTGGAAACTAGCCAACTAGTACAGACCCAAAAGCAAGGAACAAACAAAACAAACACCCTCAGTAAAAATGATTTACAAAAATTAAAGCCACTCTGGACAAAACACCAAGTCAAGAGTAGATCAGCAGACTATCCCTTCTGTTATTGAGACAAACAGCATGAAAATGGTTAGGCCAGTCTCTTATCTCAACAGGAAGCAAAACATCAAAACTGATTTTTACCTTCTCATTCCCCTGATGCTGACTAGCACAGAGCTTTCCCCAAGAGCCAGTGGGTGGACCTCTAGCCTCCATTTGCTTGACCTATAAGGTGGGTGACTCTGGTAGATGGAATGATGCCCATCACCTCCCACTGTAGTAGAGACACCCTTTCCTGGTGGAACCCACACCCAAGACTGCACAAAAGAGACTGTGGCATGGAGTGCCATCTTCCAGGTAGTATACAAGTGAAGCAGGTGGTGAGAGCATTGCAGAGCTTTGCCAATTAGGCTGACAATTGAGCTGTAGCCAGTCCTGAGCCAGGACTTCTAAATGTGACCACCTGCTCAAAAGGAAGATTTAAATAAGAATCAGTTTTACAATATAATAAACAAAATGTATAGGATACAGCCCCAAATTACTCATCACATGAAAACCCAGGAAAATCCCCGATACATGATAAATCACAATTGACAGTTGAAATCATGTGAATATTGGAGTTTTGAAAGAATTTTAAAGAAGCCATTGTTAAATAAGCAACTATGTAAAAATCAACTATGAACAATCTTGAAACATAAAAGAACAGTCAGAAAATAAAAGCAGAGAACTGGGAGATGTAAATAAGAACCAAATAGAAGTTTCAGGACTGAACAAAATAACCAGTAAAAAGCAGTTTAGTGATTGATGTTAGAGGCAGAATAGCTATGGCAGAGGAAAGGGTGAACTTGAAGATGAAAATATGTACAAAAATCCATCATAAAAACAAAGAGAAAATTTTTTTAAAAAAATTGTAACTTAGAGAAAAAGAAAAGATCCAACAATATGTTGTTTTACTAAAAACTCATTTCACCTGTAAGGACACATATAGGCTTCTAGTGAAGTGGTAGAATAAGATATTCCATTTAAACAGAATCCAAAACAAAGCAGGAGTAGCCATACTTACATCAGATAAAATAGACTTCAAAACAAAAGTAATAAGAAAAAACAAGGAATGTCATTATATAATGAATGATAAAGGGGTCAATATGGCAAGAAAAAATAACATTTTTAAATAGGTCTGTAGTCAATACTGAAGCACCCATGTATATGAGGAAAATATTAATTGATTTATATAGAAAGAGAAACTCCAATACAATAATTGTAGCATGCTTTAATGCCCCACCTTCAGCCATAGACATATTATCCAGACAAAAGATCAACAAAGTAATAGCAGATTTAAATTGCACCCTAGACCAAATGGGTCGACAGGACATTCCATCCAACAATTGAAGAATACACATTCTTTTCAACAACACATGGGGCATTTCCTGGGGTAGACCATATGACAGGATGCAAAACAAGTTCTAATCATTTTTTTAAATAAAATTATATACTTTCCTGACCACAGTGCAATTAAACTAGAAATCAACAACCAAAAAAAATTGGAAATTCTATAAATACATAGAAATTAGACAACTTACTCTGGAGCAACCAATTAATCAAAGAAGAAATAAAAAAGGAAATTAAAACATTTCTAGAAACAAATGAAAAAGAAATACAACATACCAAACCCTTAAGATATAGCAAAAGCAATATTAAGGGAAAAGTTGACACAATCAATATTTATACCATAAAATAAAAAAAAAAAATCTCAAACAAACAAGCTATCACTGCAACTTAAGGCACTAGAAAAATAAGAACAATGGGGCTGAGGTTGTGGTTCAGCAGTAGAGTGCTCACCTAGCACATGTGAGGCCCTGGGTTAGATCCTCAGCACCACATAAAAAAGTAAATAAATAAAATAAAGGTATTGTGTCCAGCTACAACTAAAAATATAAATATTAAAAAAATTAGAACAACCCAAACCCCCAATTAGTAGAAGGAAACAAATAGTAAGTATCAAAGCAGAAATAAGTAGAACAGAAACATTATTGTTATTATTATTATTACTTAAAAGGTCAACAAAATGAAGATCTGGTTCTTCAGGAAGATAAACAAAATGGACAAACCCTTAACTGATTTAGAAAAATAAGAAGGAAAGTCAACTAAATAAATTCAGTGACAAAAAAGAGACATTATAACAGACACCACAGAAATAGAAAGAATCATTAGAAAGTACTAGGTACAACTATATGCCAACAAACTTGATAATTCAGAAAGAATGGACAAATTTTTGGGCACATGCACCTTACCAAAATTGAATCTTGAAGAATTGGAACAGCTCAATAAGAAGTAACAAGATTGAATCAACAATGTCTCCTCTCAAAGAAAACACAGAACCAGATGACTTCACATTGAATCCTGCAAAATATTTAAAAGAGAACTAATATCAATTTCTCCCTTCCTCTTCCTCCTTTTCTCCTTATTCTTCCTCTTCCTTCTCTCCTTCTTCTTCCACCTCCTCCTCCTTCTATTTATTTCTTTTAAAATTTTTATTGGTCAATCATAGTTTTACCTAAAATTATGATTCATTGTTATATGTTCACACATGAAAATCTCACAATTAGAATTGTTTCATTCCCTCATACCCATTTTCCCTCTTTAGATAAAAGAATAATAAGAAAGAAAAGGAGAGAAGGAGGAGGAGGAGAAACCAATGTCTTTCCTCTTCTAAAGTTATTCTAAAAAAATTGAAGAGGAGTGAATTCTTCTGAGCTCATTATTTGAAGCCAACATTACCCTGATACAAAAACCAAATGAAGACACAGCAAAAAGGAGGACTCTGTGCCAACATTCTTGATGAATGTTGGTACAAAAATTCCTTAACAAAATACTAGTGAGCCAAATCTAACAGCCCCTTTAAAATATTTTTTTATCCTGATAAGTGGGCTTCATCCCAGGCAAGCAATGATGTAGCTACATATGCCAACCAATAAGTATGGTATAGCATATCAACATAATAAATGACAAAAACCATATGACCACCTCAGATGCAGGGAAGGCATTGATGAAGTTCAGTGTCCTTTTATGATAGTAAATTCTGAACAAGTTAGGTATAGAAGAAACTTACAAAACATACCTACACATGATAAAAGAAATTATAATAAGCCAAAGCTAACAGTGTTAGATGGGTTACCAGCCACGAGCAGTGGACGGGGGGAGAACAGTAAAGAGACATAACATACAGGGAGGAAAGTGGACGTATGCATCAGAGAGAGTCCATAGGTCATAGGACTGGAGACAACAAAAAGCTTCATGGAAGCAAAACCAAAGAAATAGCTCTAATAGCAGCCCTAGGAGGAAGGAAGCTATTGAAAGCCAGTTTTCAGGAAAGATGGAAAAAAAATTCACTGTTTCAATATTCCATCTTCAAAAACTCTGGGAAGAAGAAAGCTTTTATTATTATTATTATTTTAATTATTATAATCATTGTTGTTGTTATCTTGGTCCAGGGATTGAACCTCAGGCTGCTTAACACTGAGACACCTTCCTGGCCCTTTTATTTGTTATTTTGAGTCAGGGTCCCACTAGGTTGCTGACAGCCTCACTAAGTTGCTGAGGCTGGCTTTGAACTTGCAATCCCCTTCCTTGTCTCTCTGTTCCCAGTCACTGGGATTACAGGCATATGCCATGGTGTCCAGCAGGAAGAGAGCTTTTAAAAGGATAAAGGGATACATTAGGACAAATGAGGTAAATTCATGAATTTCAAACAGGTTTTCACTTCCAGGAATTTCAGAGGTTTTAACTCCTCCCAAGTCCTTCCTTCTCATGTCAAAGGGAGAGAGACTTCCTGGGATCAGCATTTGTATCTCCTGACTTTGGAGGAGGGGGGCTTCTAAGTTCAGACTTTAGAAAGCCTCAGCTCTGTAAGGTCCATGTGAACCATCCTGAGGTAACCTGTTCAGTCTGCCTGGAATGTCTGTATTCTCTCATCTTTCTAATAAACTGCTGCAGGCTCCTACCTGCAACTTGTTTGAAATCCTTACTGCTGGATTGCAAAGAACTGGTTGCCCACCCCTGTGGTTGTGTTGGCTCCATGGGTGAATCGTTCTCTGTAGCAATTATATTAACTGGGGAAAATCTGAAAGCTTTCCCTCTAAGAGCTAAAGGAACACCACAATGCCCACTTTTGCCATTTTATTCAATATAGCATTGAAAGTACTAGCCAGATAAATCAAGCAAGAAAAAGAAATGAAAAGCATCCAAATTGGAAAAAGAAGAAGTTAAACCCTGACTGCTTGCAGATGGCATAACTTCATACATGGAAAACTTCAAACATTTCACCAAAAAAACTATTAGAACTAACAAATTCATCAAGGTTGCAGGATACAAAATGAACATACCCCAAATAGTAGCATTACTGCACTCCAATAGCCACTTCCCTGAAATAAAAATCAAGAAAATAATCTCATTTACAATGGCTACACATAATAACTGGGAATAAATTTTACTAAAGAGGTAAAAGTTGTGTACAATGAAAAACTATGAAGAGGACCTAAAAGTTGAAAGAAATTCCATGTTCATAAATTGGAGGAATCATTGTTATAATATTTAAATATTTAAATTTATAAAGCAACTTACAGATTTAATGGAATCTCTATCAAAACCCCAATGTTAGAAAAAAGAATCCTAAAATTTATATGAAACCACAAAAAGGGCAAATAACTAAAGCCACCTCGAGCAAAAAGTACAAGCAGGAGACATTACATGACTTGAATTCAAAATATATAACAAATTTGTAGCCATCAAAATATCATGGTCACCGGGTACAGTGGCCTACACCTGTAATCCCAGGGGCTCAGGAAGCTGAGGCAGGAGGATGGTGTGTTCAAAGCCAGCCTCAGCAAAAGCGAGGTGCTAAGCAACTCAGTGAGACCCTGTCTCTAAATAAAATACACAATAGGACTGGGGATGTGACTCAGTGGTTGAGTGCCCCTGAGTTCACCCCCTGTATCTCCCCGCCCCCCAAAAATCATAGTATTGACTTGTATATAGATCATAGACCAATGGAACAAGAATGAAGAGCCAAGAAGCAAACACATACCTACAGCAAAGTGGTTTTTGATAAAAGTGTGAAGAACATGGATTGGAAAAAAAGTCTTTTCAAAAAATAATGTTGGGAAAATTGGATTTCCACATGTGAAAGAGTTAAAGTAGGTGCTCATCTCTCCCTAGTTACAGAAATCAAAGTGTATTTAAGACTTAATTGTAAGAACTGAAACTAAACTACTGGGGAAAAAAAAAAGGAAAATGTTTCATGGCATTGGAATGGGCAAGGATTTTTTCGACAAGAGTCCAAAAGCACAAGAAACAAAAACAAAAATAGAAAAAAAAAACATGGGATTACATCAAATTAAAACTCTTCTGTACAACAAAGAAAGCAATGAACAGAATGAAGGGGAAACTTAGAGCAGGGAAGAAAATGTTTGCAAACTGTACATCTGGCAAAAGGTGAACATCTAGAATATATGAGAAACTTTTAAAAACTCACTAGAGGATAAACTGGTGGGCAATAGACCTAAGTAGACATTTCCCAAAGGAATGCATACAAATACCCAACAAGAAAAAGTGGTCAACATCACTAATCATCAAGGAATGAATATCAAAACCACAATGGGATATACCTTCACTCCAGTAAGAATGTCTACTGTTGAAAAGAGAAAAAGACATTTCCTGGTGAGGATGTGGAGAAGTGAACCCTTGCACACTGTTCATGGGAATGTTAATTGGTACAGCCATTAGGGAATACAGTATGGTGTTTCCTCAAAAATTAAAAATAGAACAACCGTATGATTCAGCAACCCCATTATTGGGTATACATCCTAAGAAAATGAAATCAGTCTGTCAAAGAGACATCTGCACTCCCACGTGTATTGCAGCACTATTTCCAAGAAATGCAAACAACTTGAGTGCCCCCAAAGGATAAAGAGATAAAAAAAAGTGTGGTATAGACACAATGGAAAAACTATTAAGCCCTAAGAAATGATAAAATACTGTCATTTGCAACAGTGGGACTGGAACTGGAGATCCTTACGCTAAGTTAAAGAAGACAGGCACAGAAAGACAAGTACTGTATGATTTCACTCATATGTAGACTCTGAAACTGACATTGAGAGTGGAATTGTGGGTACCAGAGGCTGGGGAGGATAGGGAGAAGAGAGAAATGTGGAATGGTCAATCAATGAATACTAGGTTAGGGTTAGGCAGGAGTCAGAAATGATAAACGTTTGGGGAGATATTATGTGTAACCTGATTGACATTACATAATATATGCATGTACTGAAATATCAGATGGCACCCCAGAAATATGTGAAATTTTTGTTTCTATATGCCTTTTAAAGTAATTTTAAAAATATAACTGATAAAATATGAAATAAATAATGTTATTACACATGCATTGGATTGGAAAAATATAAGAAGCTAATCTAAGTGTTGGCAAGGGTCTAGAATCTCAATGTGATGAGGATAAACAAGTGCTCCACTTTGTAAAGTACTTTGGCAATATCTGATAGTGATAGAATGCATCATGACATCTAGCATTTCTAAGATTCCATTCTATAAATATTCTACCACATATGTCCAGAGAAGTATGTGAAGTTTTTCATTGGAGGATTGTTTATAAAAGTGAAAATTTTGAAGCACTGCTAATTTATTAAGTTGATAGTTATATTTTACAACATTTAAACATCATTTGAATATAGAGAAACTAAGATGCATTAGTTATATTCCATATACCAACTTTCTAAAATATTAAAGTTTAATTTAAAGCTGAGTGAGAAACACTTTTAAAAGAATATGAACGGCCAACAGGTATATAAAAAAATTCAACATAACTAATCATCAAAGAAGTGTAAATCTAAACCACCAGGAGGTACTACTACAATGACAGTAGCTGGAAAGGACATGGAGACAAGGGAACTCTTGAACACTATTGGGAATGTGATTAGTACAATTGTTATGGAAAACAGTGTAGAAGTTTCTAGAAAAATTAAAAATAAAATAACCACTGATCCAATAATCCTCCACCTGGAAATGAATCCAGAGTAAATGAAATCAGTCTATTGAAGAGACACTCAGGTGTTCATTGTAGCACTATTCACAACAGCCAAGTTATAGAAAAAAAGAAGGAAAACCTGCCATTTGTGACAGTGTGGATAAACATGCAGTATATTATAGTACACAGAATAAGCCAGACTCAGAAAGATAAGTTCTGTAAGATCCTGTGTAGATCTAAAACCTAAAAAACATTGAAGTTACAGAAGGAGAGTAGAATGGCTGTTTCCAGTGAGGAGAAATAGAGTAGTGTTGGCCAAAGTGAACAAAATTTCAGCAAGATGAATAAACCACAATATTTAAATGTATGTATTGTTGGGAGAAGCTAATGGTCAGCATAAATAAACAGGATTACCTAATATCAGAACGTAAATTGAAAAGTATTTCAGGATATAATATGAATCACAATAACAAAATAATCAACATTACTTATTGATTTTACTACAGTTAGGCATAGAGCAAAGTAATTTACCATATAAGACTCACACGTGAAGGACTGAATGTACAAATACACGATTACCAGACCATATATTAAACAGAACCATGGTCCACAGTCCAGCAACCAGTCCAGGGCACCAAACCCATTCTCTGAGGATTAACCCCATTTGGACTAGATCAATAACTTACAACTATTCAGATTTTCACCTCTGCTTCTGAGCTAGGACCAATGGGAGAAAACTGAATTTGTTTCATTAATCATATAGGATTCCCCTGTATTCATGAGCCTGCTCTCACCTTTCCCACGCAAACACCATCTAATCATGGGATCTTGCTTTTCTTCTACTACAAAGTGTATATACTAATGTGCCTGCTTTTGAGTCTCTGCCAACCACAAGGAGTGGTGTGTGACTTCCTTGCTATCACAGCCTCTGGATAAATTTGAATGGTCTTGATTTATTTTTGCACAAGTATTATCAAATTCACTCCTCTCAACACCTTATGAGGAGTGCACTATTACCTCCCCATTGAAGAAAATAAGGCAAAGCACCATCAGGAGGGGATTGGGTCTCAAGAGTGGAGCCCTTGCAAATGGGATTAGTATCCTTATTTAAAAAACAAACAAACAAACAAACAAACAAACAAAAACACCAAAAAACTTCAGAGAATACTCTCACTATCACTCTACCTTGGAAGGTATAGTAAGAAAACTGTCTCTGAATCCAGATGCAGACCCGCTTCAAACACCAAATCTGCTGGTGCCTTGATCTCAGACTTCCAGACTCCAGGACAGTGAGAAATAACTTCTATTATTTCTAAGCCACCTGGTTTATGGTACTCTGTTACAGCAGCCTGAACTGACTGAGACAGGTGTAAATCTCACAATTGGTGGTATTTGTATCCATCCACTTATTATTGTCCCTACCTAGTGACCTCTGATGGGCCAGTATCAAAAAATGGAAATAAAATTCTTTTGTGTGTGTGTGTGTGTGTGTGCATGCGTGTGTGCATGCAAGGGGGTGGGGCTCATTTATCTGGGGTGGTTTAATTCAGAAATTTATTTTAGTATTTTCTCAAATAAATAAAATATTTCACTGAAGGAAACAATGCTGATAAATTTTAAAAACACAAAAAAACCCATTATGCATGATTATGCCACTCAAAAATAACCACTATTAATGTGTGTTTGCAGAGTAAACTTTAGACTTCCTCTTCTTGGCATCATCACAAGGCTTGTTATACAATGGGGCTTGAATAGATTTTGAATAAATTAACAGACAAATTTACATATTTACATTTAAATATATATATTTCAGTAAAAATGGAAGATGCACTTTAAAACATTGTTCCTCTGCAAAAGGAATTGATAAAATTTAAAACTTAATACCAAAAATATATAATGAGACACTTTTAAAAATGAATAAAAATAGATATTCAGACAAATTGATTAAGAATATTATTACATCACCAATTTTGATATTTGCAATGATTATTCACATGTCAAAGTGTCTAAGATGTTCTCTAATAAAGAAACGGACTTAAGCTTGGTTAACTCAGGATTTCCCAAACTTATTTAATCACAAGGTAGTTTTCTGCAAATCAGTTTATTCTATAAATATCCATCATCTCTTCTCTTACATCCCCATTACAAAAGTCTTGTCCTACTGATGACTCTCTCTAAAATAGGCAAGGGTCATGGCGTCCTGTACCCTGAAGCCACTGCTTATTGGACCAACTACAGACCTCTGATCTAAAATGGGAAAAGCAGACACTGTCCAAAAACATTAGGATTGAGACCTGGGCACTGATTTGGAAAATCAAGTAGAAAAACAGGCGCCCCTGCCAGAGCCTGAGGACAACCGTGATGTGCTGCGTGCAAGTCAATTATTTATAGGGAAAGAGACTGAGGGACCTGATGACTACCCAGTACTCCTGTGCCTAGTATTCATTCACAATTTAATTATGAAGATCCCTTACATATTTAAATTAAACATAGTTTTTAATTGCGCTTATTTTTATCCAGTAAACAGAGCTCCTGTCATCCTTGTTAAGGAGCACATGATATTACACCTGTTAGCATCATAGGTCACTGAAGCCTCCCGTATTTTTTCATATTCAGGGAGTTGCAGTTCATTGCCTCTTTCAGAACCTGTTTAGTGCCACTTGTCTCTTATCACTGTGCCTCTCCAATCAAGATGAGCAGGCTTGGGCTTCGCTGCCTTCTCAGTCACTGTCCTTCCTGCTCTAATACAGCAAGCCTCAAGCACAAGTCAAGGGAAACAGTCTTCCATATTTTGGACGTACCTGTATTATCTGGGACTGCGGGTTTAGTTCTGATATGCTAAAGAATTTAGAAAATCCCCACTCTCTAGACAAAGCCAGCTTTTTCAAGCTTATTTCCTGCTGCCAATTTAAATCAACAAACAAACAAATCTCATTTGACAGCCAAAGCTGAAAATGACTTCCTTGTTTTAGAGAGTACTCATTGAAAAACAGCTATTTCTTTAGAGTATGAGGCCGGCGGGAGGAAGACTCCAGAACAACATTTACAGTATATGGAAATTAATATACCTGCAATATTGTTGTCTTTAGATATTAATTTATTGTAGTATTGAAGCAATATATTTAGACAAAAACATAAAACAAGTGTGAATAATGAAAACAAAAGTGTCAAGGAAAAAGTCCAACAAATAGCCAAATTAGGAATATGTTTAAAATAAGGAAATAACTTGTAGTAAAAATAGAATGAAACCTTGCCAGGAAAATAATATACATTGGCATATCTTGTTAGCAAGGATCTGAATATTTCAGATACACTGACATATACCTTTACTGCTGGTATTCAAAGTGTTTTTTTTTTAATGCAGAAAGAATATTAATGGAACTTGATATTTTTTTTTTGTAACAGAATAGAGACACAAGTCCAATTCCTCTGTCAGCTTGAACATTTTCCCAGATAGAAGCCAAGAAAGGTTTTTTTTTTGTTTGTTTTTTGTTTTTTTGTTTTTAAATAAGCAACGTTGTAACCTCAGGTTACAGTTACATTGTCTTCCGGTAAAACATATGTGCATGCTTTTGGAAACCAACATTTTATCTTCTACCATCATGAAAGTGTCAAGAGACCTTTCTTAAGAAGACGCGGAGCCTCTGGCAGGCACAAGAATGAGATACTTAAAAGCCTGGACGGCTACCATATTTTGCCTCTTTCAATCTTTCATGTGCAGATGTCAGAGTGTATTTTTCAGTATTTTGTGGCCTGTTTTTGTACCAGTGTGAACTCCACTTGATAAAGTTAGATACAAAATAAATTTAACCTTGTACATTCTGTTCATGCTGCAGCTCATTTAGAACTTGGCTAGTCTCTCTTCTGCTGTTCAGCACTTTACAAATATGGTGGCAAATGAATTCTCACCCCTGCAAGAACAATAAACTATCTCATGCCATGTCCTCTGGATTACACAGAGCATTGTACTGAATGAAGTACATTATCAGTTAAAAAGAACTGTACACTGGGTACAGGGATTGTTGTATTACTGATGTACTCAGCAGGGTCATTCACTTTAGCCAATTCATTAACTTATCCATTCTTTCCTTCATTTGTTCATTCAATCCATCTTTTATTTTTTCAGTTCATTTTATTTTTTGAGTCTAAGTGAAATATATAACAAGCTTCTTTCTCAGTTGAACTTTTATGCCAAGTAAAGGTCTCTAACACCATGGATGAACAGAGATGGCAGATTTCAGATTCTGAAATTCAGAGCTGAATATGTATTCTCTATTAAATCCCTTCCACATTTCCTAAATTGACCAAATGCTTATTCTTTCTCCCTTAAACTCTAATTTTTTACACCTGAAATGGCTTTAACATTTTCATGATGTTAAATATCAGTTTTAATCCCAGGATGACATTTTTTAGGATGCTATATAAATATCAACCACTCATATTTTAGGATATCTGGCACAGTGTCTAGACCATACAGTATCATCAAGGATGAAAGAAAGAATGAAAGCCCTTGCTGGATTAGAATATAAATACAACTTAAAAGCTAGATCTGAAACTTGCAGGGAATATCCCTATGTTAAAGCATCTGTAATCATAATTCCAAAATAATGAAACAATTATCTGTTCAAATTATTAAATCATCAAAGATCACATAATAAGAATCATTGCATTTTTAAGCTTCTTGAATTGAGTTCTGAAGAGAAAGTAGCTGCAGGACACCAGCAATGGATCATAATCATCTCATGGCCCAGAATATTTTCCAAAATTTCAAAATGTTGTAAGAACATAGAATGGTCTTGGTAACTAATTCCAAGAAATGGAAGGCCAACTGGAATCTGAGGAAATATTTTAGAAGTTGCATGTAAGGGACTAGAAAAGTAGTCATGAAGTTAGATGTCAGGGCCTCTAACTTCCTTTATAAAATCTAAAATGTGAGACAGTTTTATTATCACAGCTTTTGACCCAGAATATGAATTATATTAACTTAACCATTAACATTTATGCTATGAGTGGAGCCTAAATGTGGGTATGAAATAATGCAAATGCAATATTAAAAGTAAAATAAAACTCACAGCTCACTCTTTGAAATGCAAGTTTAATTAAGAGAATAAATCAGACTAATGGATTAGACTTCACCTCTGTCGCTAACTTTCAATATGGCTTTATTTTCTAACTTAGCTGAAGAATTAGCTGCCAAAAAATATTAATGGACTGTTGATTTACTTTTCAGGTAGAACTGAACTTTCCGTATTTAAAAAGATTAAAGGATATATCCCAGGTTCAGAATCATTAGTTTAAGAAATATAGTTATACTTTACTTTTTTTTTCATTTTTTAAGACATGTTGAGGCACCATTTAGCTGATACAAATTATTTTTGATCTTTCTTTTAATTCTTTGGTATCCCACCATTAGGCTTAGTTGTCCACAACAATAATGTGTTAAGGGAACTGATCTCTATTTAATTATGAGATCACACATTCAGAATATGTCTAATTCAAGTGACATGAAGAATAATGTCAATATAGCATATAACAGTTTAGTCACAGCCTTTTGAATTTCAGACAGCACAGAGTTTTCATTCTGACCTAGACTTTCCATTCCCTCATCCATAATATCTGGATGCATCAAAAACTGTGAGGAACAATTGAGAAAATTTCCAGGTGCACAATAAATAAATGCATATGCACAGTAAGTATTATGGTCATGCTTTCCATGAGAGAACATTCAGTACTTCCTCACTGCGTCTCATGGCCTCTGGAATCACACATCACACATCCCAGTCACCCAGACTTCTGGTATGTTAATCCCTGCTAACGTGTGGACCTGCCACTCTCACCCAGTCTTCCACACTTAACTCTCTTCTGTTGCACTCTCAACCCTTCAGGGTGTTGTCCATCACCAACCTACACTATATCAACATGTAACTTCTGTGTCCTAGCCCTAATTCCAACATGTGTGGTTGTGACTTTATTCAGAAGTAGGATCTTTGCAGAGGTAATTAAGGATCTTGAGGTAGGGAGATTATTGAACTATTAAAGTGGACCCTAAACTCAGTGACAAGTGTGCTTGTAGGAATGACGCAGAGAAAGGTTTGAAAAAGAAAAGGAGGCATTGTGACAGGAGATGCAGGTCAGTGTAGGCACAAGTGAAGGCATGTTGACAGCCACCGGAATCTGGAAGTGATGAGGAAGGATCCTCTTCTAGATTGATTTAATGGTAACTTCATAGCCATCGGCCACCGTTTCTCCTTCCCCTGTTCACCTACACCTCCCCAGCCTCTGGTAACTGCCCTTCTACCCTCTGCTTCTAAAACTTGACTTTTTTGTTGTTGTTGTTGTTGTTGTTCTTTATAAAACTTTATTATGTGGTTGCATTCAGCTACAAGTAAAGGAAAACCTAGGTTACTGTGGGTTATAGAAGGAGGAGTTTGTTTTCTTTTTTTTTTTAATTTTATTATTTTATTTTATTATTTATTATTTTTTTTTTTGAATTTTTATTGTTGGTTGTTCAAATCATTACATAGTTCTTGATATATCATATTTCACACTTTGATTCAAGTGGGTTATGAACTCCCATTTTTACCCCGTATACAGATTGCAGAATCACATCAGTTACACATCCATTGATTTACATATTGCCATACTAGTGTCTGTTGTATTCTGCTGCCTTTCCTATCCTCTACTATCCCCCCTCCCCTCCCCTCCGCTCCCCTCTTCTCTCTCTACCCCCTATACTGTAATACAGCATCCCTTTATGTTCAAAACTCTAGAAAAACTAGGGATAACAGGAACATACCTTAATATTGCAAAAGCAATCTATGCTAAGCCTCAGGCTAGCATCATTCTGAATGGAGAAAAACTGAAGGCATTCCCTCTAAAATCTGGAACAAGACAGGGATGCCCTCTCTCACCACTTCTGTTCAACATAGTTCTCGAAACACTGGCCAGAGCAATTAGGCAGACAAAAGAAATTAAAGGCATCAAAATAGGAAAAGAAGAACTTAAATTATCACTATTTGCAGATGACATGATTCTATACCTAGCAGACCCAAAAGGGTCTACACAGAAACTATTAGAGCTAATAAATGAATTCAGCAAAGTGGCAGGATATAAAATCAACACGCATAAATCAAAGGCATTCCTGTATATCAGCGACAAATCCTCTGAAATGGAAATGAGGACAACCACTCCATTCAAAATATCTTCAAAAAAAATAAAATACTTGGGAATCAACCTAACAAAAGAGGTGAAAGACTTATAAAATGAAAATTACAGAACCCTAAAGAGAGAAATAGAAGAAGATCTTAGAAGATGGAAAAATATACCCTGTTCATGGATAGGCAGAACTAACATCATTAAAATGGCGATATTACCAAAAGTTCTCTTAGGTTTAATGCAATGCCAATCAAAATACCAACGGCATTTCTTGTAGAAATAGAGAAAGCAATCATGAAATTCATATGGAAAAATAAAAGACCCAGAATAGCAAAAACAATGCTAAGCAGGAAGTGTGAATCAGGCGGTATAGCGATACCAGACTTCAAACTATACTACAGAGCAATAGTAACAAAAACAGCATGGTACTGGTACCAAAACAGGCGGGTGGACCAATGGTACAGAATAGAGGACACAGAAACCAATCCACAAAACTACAACTATCTTATATTTGATAAAGGGGCTAAAAGCATGCAATGGAGGAAGGATAGCATCTTCAACAAATGGTGCTGAGAAAACTGGAAATCCATATGCAACAAAATGAAACTGAATCCCTTTCTCTCGCCATGCACAAAAGTGAATTCAAAATGGATCAAGGAGCTTGATATCAAATCAGAGACACGCCGCTGTCTGATAGAAGAAAAAGTTGGCTACGATCTACATACTGTGGGGTTGGGCTCCAAATTCCTCAATAGGACACCCATAGCACAAGAGTTAATAACTAGAATCAACAAATGGGACTTACTCAAACTAAAAAGTTTTTTCTCAGCAAAAGAAACAATAAGAGAGGTAAATAGGGAGCCTACATCCTGGGAACAAATCTTTACTCCTCACACTTCAGATAGAGCCCTAATATCCAGAGTGTATAAAGAACTCAAAAAATTAGACAATAAGATAACAAATAACCCAATCAATAAATGGGCCAAGGACCTGAACAGACACTTCTCAGAGGAGGACATACAATCAATCAACAAGTACATGAAAAAATGCTCACCATCTCTAGCAGTCAGAGAAATGCAAATCAAAACCACCCTAAGATACCATCTTACTCCAGTAAGATTGGCAGCCATTATGAAGTCAAACAACAACAAGTGCTGGCGAGGATGTGGGGAAAAGGGTACTCTTGTACATTGCTGGTGGGACTGCAAATTGGTGCAGCCAATTTGGAAAGCAGTATGGAGATTTCTTGGAAAGCTGGGAATGGAACCACCATTTGACCCAGCTATTCCCCTTCTCTGTCTATTCCCTAAAGACCTAAAAAGAGGTTGCTACAGGGACACTGCTACATCGATGTTCATAGCAGCACAATTCACAATAGCAAGACTGTGGAACCAACCTAGATGCCCTTCAATAGATGAATGGATAAAAATAATGTGGCATTTATACACAATGGAGTATTACTCTGCATTAAAAAATGACAAAGTCATAGAATTTGCAGGGAAATGGATGGCATTAGAGCAGATTATGCTAAGTGAAGCTAGCCAATCCCTAAAAAACAAATGCCAAATGTCTTCTTTGATATAAGGAGAGTAACTAAGAACAGAGTAGGGACGAAGAGCGTGAGAAGAAGATTAACATTAAACAGGGATGAGAGGTGGGAGGGAAAGGGGGAGAGAAGGGAAATTGCATGGAAATGGAAGGAGACCCTCAGGGTTATACAAAATTACATACGAGAAATGAATTAAAACTTGACTTTTGTAGATGCCACATTTAAGTGAGATCAAACAGTATCAAACTGTCTGTGCCTGGCTTTTTTCACTTAGCACAAAGTCCTCTGAATTCATTTATATTGTCATAAATGACAGAAGGTCCTGGTTCTTATTTTTGTTTCTGTTTTTAAGGCTTAGCATCCTTCCATTTGGCACATAAACACATTTAAAGAATTGATTCATAATTAATTGGATTCTATAGCACAGTAAAGTGACTAGCTAAAAGAGTTTGATAATAACTATTTTGAGGTGGTAGATATGCTGAGTAGCTTGATTTGACCACTCTACTTTGCATGCATGTATTGAAACATTACATTGTATTTGACAAACATGTACAATTATTATTTGTCCATTAAAAATAAAATAAACCTGTAAATGACAAAAATATAGTGAAAAGATAAATTTAAGTGTTTTAGTTCCTTCACATTTAGGACAATTTCTTGCATCAGCCACAGAAACTACTAAAGCCTACTCATTGTCTTGCCCTGGGTGGACCCTGGGGTACCCTGAGAATTCTATTCCCATGGCATCCCTCTCCAATGCAAACGATTTTTATTCTTAAAATCAGTGTGTGTCCTATGAATTACTTTGTTTCCAAATTTATTTGTCTTCTAAAACCTTTTCCTCTGCAGTATTTATACAAAAGGATGACAACTCTTGTGTAGTACGTTTCCCTAGCAAAATGCCAACCCTGGTTAGCCCAAATCCCAGGACTCTTCCCTGATGAACCTTAATAGAATAGTGTCAGTTGTCATTTCACATTCATGGCCACAGTCTTAAACTGCTAATCCAGTCTACATGAAAATTCAGCCAGTTTTGTGTACACTCTTGTCTTTGATATTTTGCAAGAAAACTTCTCAAAAAAGTTTTCCATACTTTCTTTCTTCCCTTGTTTATATATTCTTTTTTTATTTTTCAGGCTGATCAAATGATGTCACTAATGAACCATGTGGTGCCAAATCCAAAGGTCACTCTAGTTCTCATCTTTCACCACCTCAGTAGACTTAGTTTAGCACTCCTTTCTTTTTGAATCACCCTCCTTTCTTTAACACCAGACTCTCCATTAGAGTTTTCTTTACAATACTGATGGCTCCTTCTCTGCCCTCAGCTGTTTTACCCGCTCTGAAAGTCAGAGAGCTTTGGAGCATTATCCCAGACAATCTGCTCTTCTCAGTGGTCTTCCCTGCCTTACATAATCTCATGCTTGACACAGCTTTAAGGACCACGTTGGGCTGACGGCTTCCATAATACTTTTTTTCCAGCCCAACTTTCTCCACTGAGTTCCAATTCTTAAACCCACCCATTAACTTGAACTGACCATTTAGATGTTTAATCATCTTCTCAGATTTAACATGGCTGTAACAGTATTGCTGATAATCTTCAAAACCCTTATTAAAGTAGAAAGATGTACAACCAAAAAGGATCTGCTGTAATCTCAGTAACGATAGCAGAAGCCAACCAGCTGCATGACCCTAAAACATAGCGTGCGTCCTTTATTCCTGTCTGTGCTCACCACCAGCCTCTTTCTTGGACCAAGCCAATAGCTGCCTGGTCAATCTTCAAGTCTCCTCACTACCTCTCCCATGACACCCACACTGGTGTTTGAAAATAGGAGTTAGCTATTTCTCCCCTCCTTACCGTGCTCCAGCTACTTCTCCCTGTGTGCTCCATGATTTGATCTCTGCCCTCTTCCTCCACCTCATTTGTTCCCTCTTGTCTCCTGACCATGCTCCTTTCACTCTGGCTTTCTTTCTGGTCCTACCTCTTATCCCTACACATTTTCATTTTAAGGCCTTTCCACTTGCTAAATCCAGCCGTAAAGAAAGGAACGAAATTTTGTCATTTGCAAGAAAATGGATAGAAGTGGAGATCAGAATGTTGAGCACAATAAGTCCAACTCAGAGAGAAGAGTACCATGTTTTCTCTCCTCTGTGGGCACTAGAGGGAAAAATAAGGAAAAAGGAGATTGCATGACAGTAGAAGGGAGACCACTAGGGTAGAGGAAGGGGATGAGGGAGGGAGGAGAGAAGTATGAAGGAGGTATTGGGGAGTGAAATTGATCAAATTATATCTTTATGCAGGTATATGAATATACATGACACCCGCTGTTCTGTGTAATTAATATACACCAGTGATTCTGTTTTAAAGCTAACAGAAAATAGCAATTTGTTCTCAGCTAACCTGACAATTCTCCTGGGAAACCTTCCCAGTCTCATTGACCCTGGGTCAGTGTTTCCCTCATGTTGAATCCACTTTAACATCAAACCGTCATCCAACTTTTGTTCTTCAGGAAGAAATCATAACCAGCGCAAGCCCATTCACACTCGCTTTCCAGTGTAAGTATGTTTCACTGTTCATTAAAAACAACAGTGCTTCCCTTTTCTCCATCATATTTTCCCTATGGCTAATTTGTGGGCTTAATTTTTAAGTAGAGCTTTAGATTTATACTTTAGATTTATAGATTTATTGGAGCAGTTTGGGTAAGGATCTCTAGGCTGACCCCACTCCTACCTCCTATCCCTAACAAGTTCTCCTATCATTAATATTTTGCATCAATGTGATACATTTTTATACTTCTGAATGCACATGAGACATTGTTATTAACTCCAGTCCATGGATTACATTAAGATTCACTCTGTGCTATAGAGGCAAATTTCCCATCTGTCATAGAATTTTGCCATTTAACAAATATTAAACAAATGATTATATCATTACTTGCTTAAATAAAGTTCACTAGAAATAAAATAATGTTGACATTGTTACTTTAGCATGTGGAGTTTTTGATTGTGTTAATTTTGTGATTATTCTAAAGGATTAAATTCTATTAATATGGTGAGTTTTTTCAAGAATCCTTCTTTCGTGTATAAATTTTTCATTTCAATTTTTAAAAAGTTCTTCATGTCTTTTTGTCTCCATTGTTTTTCTTCTCGGTTTATTTTCTCATAAGCCATAGTTTTTGTGTTTGTGTGTATTGTGGGTGAAGTTGGGGAGAGGTTTCTTCAAAAATGCCTTCTGTGCAATTATACTACTATATTGTCCTAAATTATTCATATAGTTTTTCATAATTTTTCGCTCAAAGATCAGTATATTCCATATATATATATATATATATATATATATATATATATATATATATATATATATATATATCAAGATATCTTCAAATGTTACTTATTTTCATTTAAAATCTGGTGTGTATCTTCTCAAAAAAATACAAATGGCCAATAAATATATGAAAAATGTTCAACAACATAAGCAATTAGGCAAATGTGAAACAAAACTACACTGAGATCTCATCTCATACCATTTGGAATGGCCAGTCATCAAGAGTACAAAAAATTGCAAATGCTGGATAGAATGCAGAGAAAGAGGAAAACTATTACACAGTTGGTGAAATTGTTAATTAATACAATCACAAGGAAATCAGGCATGGAGCTACCATATGACCCAGCTATACCATTCCTTGGTATTTATCCTGAAGAAATAAAACCCTCATGCTACAGTGATACAAGCATGTTTTAGCAGCACAATTCATAATAGCCAAATTTTGGAATCAGCCTAGGTGCTAATCAATGAGTAAATGAATAAGGAAAATGTGGCATATCTACCTAATGGAGTTTTATTCAGCCATAAAGAAAAATGAAATTATGTCATTTTAAGGAAAATAGATGGGACTAGAGACCATTATGTTAAGCAAAATGTTTATAGACTACTAGTTCTCTCATATGCAGAAGCCAGAGACCTAAAAGGAAAAGAAAGGTGAAGGGCATCTCATGAAAATCAAAGGAGACAGTAGAAGAAAGGGACTATAGGGTGGCAGAAGGGGAAAAGTCTGGGGAGTGATATTGGCCAAATTATATTATTTTATTGTGTGCATGTGTGAGTATGTAACAACAAACCCCATCATTATGTACAAATAGAATGCACCAATAAAAATGTGGGAAAAATAAATAAATCAATTTTTAAAAATATAGTGTTAATGAATTTATCTGCTAGTACCAAGATTATTTCAGAAGTTATGGTTTTATACTATCATCTGTTTATAGACTACTAGTTCCCCTTTTTGATAGGCAGAGGAATTTTATTTGTTCCAAATCCAGTTTCTATAATATTCTTATTACAAATGTCTTTTCTTAATATCAGTTTATTATCCTGTTAAACTTTTTTTCTGCATCTAGGAGAGTCTTTGTCTCTATGCTTTCTGTTCACGTCAGAAGTTTACATGGAAGATGAATTTTTTGAACAATGCAAATAACATTTTTTTCCTCACTTACCAACTTATATCAATTTCTGATATGAATTAGAGAATGAATTCTTCTTGAAGGAACGAAGAAAAGCAAGGAGACCACTGAAGTAGCTAGATTCTCACAAAAGCAGGTGAGTGGGGATTTGACACTATTCAGGAAAAATGTAAAACTCATCAATTAAGGTAGAACATTGTTCTTTTCAATGGAGGAAAACACTGCATGAAAGGAACTGCAGTGGAGATGACTAAATAGCTCAGCCACTCACTTGGAAATTTATTTATTCATGTGAAGAAAGGTAATTTTTAAGTAAGAAAGCAGTTCCTCTTAAGTGGATCCCTGCAGTGTTTAATATTTACTCGTATTAATAAATAGAGTAGGTTGAAAAGAGAAGTAGCAACAATTGTTCCACTGCTATAGTTAATGCTAAATAAAGAGAGGAGCAGGAATTATCTAGTTAGAACAAATATAATAAAAATCAAATGTTCGTACAATTAGAACTACAAATGCCTTGTACATAGTATGTTTATATGATCAGAGATATTTAGGACAGCCAGAAAATGAAGTAGTAATATAAGAAAGTGATTAAAAGAGGCTATTTAAAATATTATTTTCCTGGATTGCCTGAAAAAATATGGATGAACAGGGTGATGTCTTTGATGTAGATATTGAATAATTCTGTGTGGTAGGGGGCTGCCCTAGGCTTGTAGAATGTTTGTTCAGCAACCTTGCTGATCTCTACCCATTAGATGCCAATGGCATCCCTGCTTCCCAAGTGTGACAACAGAATGTCCCCAAACATTGTCAAATGTTCTATCAGATGGTGGCGGCAGGGTGGGGATTGCTCATGTTGGAGGACTATTACTATAATGCAATGTTCAAATTAAAAATCACGCAAACCAGCTTTTTGAGTTACAAGATTAATTTTGCTAAAACAAAAGTCAGATATTGTCTATGGTTTTAAAGCTTACCAGGAAGATGATATTAAGCTTGTGGCACAGATATCGAACAAAGGAGTCCACATGTTGGCGATTCAGTGCATACTTTATAAATGGAAAAATTGATAGTTGTGTTAGCAAATCCTAGGCAGTTTATCTTTTACAGCTGCACCAAAGAGCAAAGATAAATGTCTCAGCTTTATTTTTTATGAAATGTGTCTACTTAGACCCAACTCCATTATCTTGTTAAAAATAGTTCCTGTTAAAAACAATAGCCAAAACATGAAAAAATAATTTAAAAAATACAAAAAAAGTATACTGATAATAGTATTGGACATTTTTACTGGGTCTTGTAACCACTGGTAACTATTGATTTTGTTATTTTGATCGTAGTGGAGTAGTCCTAATCTCAATACCATTTCCCTTTCCTGTGGGATGGGATCTTCCAATTATTCTGGATTCAATCTTCCTATCCTAGAACCAGGTGAGACACAGACCTGTTAAGGAGCAGTTTAAGTGCAGTAAAACAGGGTTTTGTCCTTTATTTTTTCCAGTAATTCTTCTAAGTGGCCTGAATGGAGCACATAGAACACTTGGTTTTCTAAGGTTTTTTTATAATATACCACTGTAAATTATTAGAGTTGTTATTCACCCTAGGATATAAATATTTCTTTATCAAATAAATAGCAATATTATTTTTCTAGTGTAATATGCATATCAAATACACATAAAATATGTATTAATAAAATATAGAATTAATATCACAAATTTAATGTTTTTAATGGCATAGAATTTTTGATTTCATTAAGTTTTTTCAACCTATCTTAGTGAAAGCAACATGATTAAACATTTTTATTTGGAAATCTTTAAATACTTTAAGATATAACAATTCAAAAATTCTGTTTGAAATTCAGTTTATTTAATCATATGATTAATAATGATCACTGTTGGAAAATGTACATAACACTGTACAATTTATAAAATAGAAAATATCTTCAGGGACATGTGTGCCATTATCTGTAGAGAGTATGTGTGTGTGTGTGTGTGTGTGTATGTGAAGAACATTTCTTACATTTTGAATTTTTTGCTAATTTTGTCTAGTCTCATTCATTTGCCATTATTGTTATCTAATATTGTCCCTGAGAAAGTTTGTAAAATTGTCATCTCTGAGGAATCATATTATTAGTGTTATTTCCAATTCTTCTTGTCTTTTCATGAATTCGTACAACCTATTTCATTTTCTGAGGATTAGTTTTAGTTAAAGCTGGATAACATACTTCGTAGATCCACTTAACTAGTAACAAATGCATTTTAATGCTTTGCAAAATATGGGAAGCACGTGAGGGCATTGCTGTTTATATCCATGAGTTTGTGGAACTTGAAATTTTTCTTGGAAAGGCCACACATACTCCAGCTGATGTTGGAAGACCTGAAAATCAATCTATAGAGTAAATATTAGTAAGATCTAAATATCACATGTTAGATTAAATTGAACAGTAATGGAAAGAACCACATTCTCCCCATCATATACTGAGAATAAGTAGGCTGACCCTTCCTTAGGGCTTTGTATCCTCTGCCCTCTTTAGCACTCAGTGGTAAACGGGCTATTCCTCTTCCTGAGCCTTCCACTTGTAACCTTACTTCTTTGATGAAATAAACTATTTTCTAGATTCTGTATGCAGTTACATTGATCTCTTAGTGCCACTCAGTACTATCTCAGACAGGAGCCTGCACAGGCAGAGCATCTGGCTATTATTTGGTCATAAAGAAGTCAAGAGTTAAAAACTGACCTCTAGCTGTAAATGAATTTAGCAGTTTGTCAAAATTCTTAGGGACTGGAGAATAAAAATTTATTTTATTGATAAACAATATAAGTATTTTAACAGCTCAATTAACAACAATTACATGACAGAGCAATTCAGAAGAATGTGCTATAAATTACACAATTTTATGTCCCTAACAAAATGGCAAAATCTATGAGTCCTGCTAAGTCTTCTTTTCTGTTTCCCAAGATCATAGTGAATGACCAAGGTTCATGTCAATCTGAAGACAATTGATTCTGAGACTACTAGTCCTAAAACTGCATAAGAATTTAACTTCTGAGCCTGTCAAACGCAATCCTTGTATGTTTTGCACATTCTTATATACAAATAAGAACTTTGGGGTATGTTAGAACAAAGGGATTACAAATGGAGGAAAACATAGTTACTCTAATTAAACAGGGTCAAATATACAAGGAAGCAAGTCACAGAGATTATAAGATTTATAAAGTTATTACAAAACTGTCGTTGAGACCATCTGGATATTCCATTGGGAAGATATAACTGAATATGTTCAGATTTTTTATTTAAATTAAAAACTTTAATTGACATATAAAAATTGAACACATTAACGGAGAACCATGTGGTGTTTACATACACGCATATTGTATAATGTTTAAATCAAGTTAAAAATATCTGTCTTCTCAAACATCTACCATTTGTTCCTGGTGAAACATTCAAAATCCTTTCTTCTAGGTTTTCAAACCTGTAGTTTGAAATCTATAGTTTGTTATCTGTAGTCACTCTACTGTGTAATAGCACTGCAGATCTTTGTACTCCTAATTGTAACTTAGTACCCATCCATCAACTTCTTCCTATTCCTCTCTCCCTTACTTTTACAATGAACATGAGTGTGAGTTGAAAAGTTCAAAGTGAAAACTTGCAAGTACTTTTTTGGAATGAATTGCTGTTATTTTACTATTTCCGTATAGTCATCTTTGCTCAGAACTCTTAGAAGATATGGTGACTGTCTATCTCAGTTTCGTTTTGTGTTTCTATTTGAAGAATTTCTTGCTGGAAAAAAAAAAAAAACACTGAAAACAAATCCATTGTGTTTTTACAGACATCTGACTGAATGCTGCTGCGCTTTATGAGGCTTGCCCACATCCCCTTTAAAACAGGCTTCTTACTCTCCTGTTTCTCTAGGAAAACCTTCTGGATTGCACATTACTCTCAGTAGCCTTGACTATCTCAGAAATGTATTGTGCCAACGCTTCAGACAAAAGGAAAAACCAGCAATCCTATCCTGCTTTATTTAAAATTTGGATATTTTCTTCATCATGAATTTTTTGCACAAAATTTTATTTTTAATCCTATTACATCAAAATCAGATATGTCTTGAGTTCTAGGATATTTTTGACATCCTCTCAAATCTGTGCCTGAGGCAAGCGCCTCACTACCCTCACCAACTCCCAAACGACTTTCACGCCATCTGGCTCTTGTTTCTTCCCATGCCTGTCTCACTTGTTTAGATTGTGAACTTTCTAAAAGCAATAGCCAAAGTTTTATCTTTGAATCACCCATTAAGGAGCTAGCATTTCATAAGTGTATTATTATAAGCACGTAATTGAGTATAGGTACACATGTATGCCTTTAAACCCTTTGAGTAGTTTTAAAAAAATCATTCTTAATCAGTCCACTTGACTTCAACTCGAATTTTTAAAGCCAGGAAACATGGTCATCATATATTCTTGATTTTCAGGGATAGGATTAATTCTAATATTTCTTTATTTAGTTTAATTCACTATGTCATCACAGCCCATCCAAATGAACTTTCCTTGTTAGAGAAAATTGTGAACTCTCTTCTAATTGATTTTTTTATAACAGATATTTTTCCAGTATTTTTTTTTTGATTAGCCTTTTTGTCTGATTTAATTGGGTTTATTTTAAGTGAGCTGCTGCCAAGTATCCTTAGAGCTTGATCTATATCTCAATAAGGTGTGCACCAGAGCATACAGCTGGGTCTCAGGCTGAAGAGAAGAATGGTGGAAGAGATCAGCGGAGGTCACCTGCTAATGGCCCTGATGTGTCAAGAGGAAATAAAAAGAAACAGATGAAAATGGAACCTGAATATGAGGGGATCAGTAGCGTAAAGTGGGATAAAGTAGGTGTGCTTGTAATTAAATTGTTTTGCTTTATTATTCGAGGTTCTCAAAATAAGAAAACTTATTATTTGGAAGACTTCTATGTCTTAGCACATAGCTTAGAGTGTTAAGTATAAGCTATATAATCATTAACAAAAATGACTAGGATTATATTCCAGATCAAATCATTTAGTAAAAAAGTGGTTAAATAAGTCTATACTTGTGCATTAATTTCCTGAGGTATTTTAATGGACGAAATTCATGCTTCCAACTGCCCTTCCTCTGAGCTTACCTCAAGAAAAAGATTCTAGGGGTGTAGTGCTACTCCACGGCCTGTGCACATGGAATTAAGGTAAGGAAAGATAAATGTGGTTATAGTTTATCTGAGTTGAGCTGACCACAGCTGTGGCTAGAGATTGATGCTCAGATAGGGGATGAAAACTGTAGGTCTTAAAAAGGTATTCATAGAAATTGTGTCCCTGAATAGATCTTATAATAAAAAAGATTGCAATAGTCATGAGTCCCTCCTAATTCTAGATATGTAATTTCTCTGCCATGTAATTTTTGTCCAAGCACTGCAATGAGTATCTGTCACATAATGTGATTGATATTATCACTAATATGTATATCTTAAAATATAAAATATGCTATTACATATAATATCATTATCATAATTATTATTTAATTAACATTTCCTATGTGGTATATGTCATACTAACATGTATTCACATATATGAGTATGTAATATAGAATTAAAATGGGTGTCAGATTTACACACCAAAAAAAAAGTGATGAAAACATGGGATATTCCCTTAAAATAGTCTCATCTCTCTGGAAAATCACTGAATAACTTTTCCCAAATTGTTTCTTATAACTATGCAACTTAACTCTGAACAATTTTGTACTTTCATGGCTTTGTTTTGTGGGATATTTCAATTTATCCTAGTTAAGCTCTCCATAGATGCGGCTAGAGATTGATGGACAGAGAGGAAGAAGACTGTAGGTCTTATGGAAGTCTTCATACAAAATGTATCCTTGAATATTAGCTGTTTTTCCTAATAAATTCACAACTAGCATGTTATTCATCAGAAAATATATGTAATAATTATTTTTTATATTCAATAATATACTTCCTTATTTTTTCATGGACATATTTTGCACTATATTCTACTTCAATATACTTGGTAAATATATTTTTCTAAGGAGTATATTATTTTATATCTATAATAATATATTAATAAAAAACATAACAAAGGCTCCCTTGAAGAGTTACTTTGGTGATATTTGATGAGACCAAAACACCTAGCAATATTGAAGGTGATAATATTGTGACAGCATTACCGACTATTCATAATTATGAAATTATTAAGTCACTGAGGGACCAAATGGTGCTTTATGATCACTAGCATTGATATATTTGCAAAGTGACTTTTGACTCAGGAGACATGTTATTGTACCCTATCCTGACCACACTGGGTAAAGCCCTTTCTTTGAAGGGCTTGCTTATGACAGTCTCAGTGAGTGCTATTCAAACAAACTTGGTAGAAAGGTTATCACTAGGGTAAAGTGAGACACAGGAAGACTGGGAGCAGAAAGCACCATAACTAGGTTGAGAATCATGGGATGGCTGGGATTGTGGCAGGCCCACATTCAGATCACAAGGTAAAGACAGCAGATCTTGGTGGATCATCACAGAAACTCTACAACTGCACTGCTGAGCCAGTCAAAAACCCAAGACGTGTCCAAATGCTGCAAGGATTTTGACAATCATTTCAATGAGAAGGTACAGCAGTGTCTCAGAATCTTTGAAGGGATTTTCCAGAGGTTCAGACACAGCAGAGATGGTAGGGTTTTTAAATCTCTAAAGTATTTTAAGTCATTCTCATCATTGTCCTTCAGAGGGCAGCAGGTGTGACCTGGAACTCAGAAGCAATGACTACCTGCTCCCTGATAACTGGAGGACACTGAAACCTAAAGAAGTGGAGCTTATGGTCCTAAACTTTTAGTGTTTTTTCATCACCTGGCTGATAACTTTGTATCCTGATGACGGTATTGGCATTCTGAAGCTCTGCAGGTCTGAACTGAGGCGCAGGCACCAGGTAAAGCACCAGGTAAAGCAGGAATTCTCAAACCTGAGGCCATGACACATGACCTTCCAAATTCCTCTTCAAATAAGAAAGGTCTAGTGCCCAATGTGAGCTTTAAGTTTAGAATAAGAATATGTCAAGTTCCAAGTGTGTATAGATTGCATTCATTATTAAAGGTAGAAATAAATAAAGAAATCCACACATACCTACATACATAAACACATAGACAGATGGTCACAGTCCTAGCCGGAATAATCACAGAAATCAGCTAATTCCCCTACTCATCAGTAAAAGTATTTTTTGGTGTTGTTTTCTGTTTTTCCTAGTAGCTATTACATTATTTATGCAGCCCCTCTACTAAATACTAAGTAGAACAAGTGATGCTTTGGGCATATTAACTTTTGCATTGTGGTGTTAATTAAAATGACTGACTGAATTTTAAAAAAGCCACTCAAAACAAATAAAATATTGAAAAACTGTGCATCAGAGTTTGTCATCTCCAAATCACATGGAATTTAAGACTGAAGCTTCTTTATTCTTCCATCTTGTATTGAGCTACAATAACATAGTTCAAGACAAAGTTAAATGGCTTATAATCAACCCTGGATAGATTCAGGAGACGCTAAAGAATCTGTCAGAACTTCAAGACTTATTAAAGACTTAAACTGTCATTCAATTTAAAAGTTAATAAAATGCCAAATAAAAGAAACTTCTGATTAACCAAGTGACAAATGTATTAAGTTTGGAGTACATAGTTGAGCCTACTCTTTTTCAAATCCTGATTATTACCTGGATGAAATGCACCAAAGAATTCATCTAAACCCTATTTTCCAACAAGTGTTTGAATGTTACCCTGAAGTAGTTCAGGTTGATGTATTTCTGCAAGTTCAGAATCTTTTTCCATTTGCTGCTGTGAGCCCCGCTGATGCATTAATGCTGCTAATTAAGAATTAGAGAGATCATAAATCATGATTTGTTATTTAAACACAAAATAGTTCTTAGGACTTAGAGCTAAATAATACTTCTATGCTAAAAAACTAAAGTGTTGAAAATAAAAAGCAAAAGGTCATTTATCTACAGGACCCACACGAAGGAGTCATTAACATTGAAAGGTCCAATATCAAACAGAAATGTCTTAAGCACTGAGACCTGGTCTGCATGAGGCAATTGAATTTCTGCAATTAAAATATTTTGAGAAAGAAAAAAACAAAGTAGGACTCTACAATGAAACTGGAACTGTGGGCATGTTAATGTGAAGGAACGGAAGACCATTAAAAGATTATGTGATTTACAGTCTTGATGATAGGACAAGCATATTTGTGACCCCACAGACTGTTCCTGTGGGTGCCAATCCTGGAGAATCCATTTGTTTTATTAATTGAGTGAGTACAAAGGAGACTTCTCCCTCTGTTCTTTCTTGTAGTCTATGTTAAATGCAGTTTCATTGATTGCTGGGTCATTGTCCCTAGCTTTAATGAACTCTTAAGCGACTGAAGTAGCAGTGGCCCTTGTAAGGCTTAAATCATGTCACCCATGGACAATGTTTTGATGTACTGCCCAGGCTGTGGGTTTGAGTCTTTAAGTATATTGGTACCCTAGGAAATTAATGCTAGCCACTTCAGGGCTAATTCTAACTTGTCCCATATTTCTTTTTTCCAAAACTTGAATCTTTATAAAGCTATCTTAGATAAAGTGCTTCATAGTTTAAAACCAAGGAACAAAAATCATTCTTGAATACATATTTTCCAGCAATTGAGAAGTTATCTTCTCTGTTTCCTAAAATGTTTGAAAAAAAAAATGATCAAGGTCCAATATAGGATATGCTTATCTCTACATATAGGAAAAAATAATCAGTGAATTTGTAGTCTGTTATGGTTTAGATGCTGTGTCTCTCAAAGGCTCACTTGTGAGAAAATGCAAGAGGTTTGGAGAAGAAATTATTGGGTTATAGCCTTAACCTAATCAGTGAATTAATCCCTGGTGGGATTAATTGAGTGGTAACTGGAGATAGGTGGGGTGTGGCTGAAGGAAGTGGTTCATCAAGGGCATGGCTATGGGGAATATGTATTTGTATCTGGCAAGTGGAGACCTCTCTCTACTTTCTGATCATCATGTGAGCTGCTTCCCTCTCCCACACTCCTCTGCCATGATGTCCTGCCTCACCTCGAGCCCCGAGGAATGGAGCCTGCTGTCTATGGATTGAGACCTCTGAAACTGTGAGCTCCTAAGAAAACTTTCCTCCTTTACAAATGTTCTGGCGGGGTCTTATAGTCACATCAGCGAAAAACTGTCCAAGAAATAAACAAGAAAATAAGCCTTTAAAATGGCTGACCCACTTTAATTCTTTTTTTCATTTGAGTTATACTTTTCTTAATATTCTAGCTGGCTTTCTAGTTTACCTATTGGCTGTAGTAGCTGTCTTAAAACTGTAATTATATGGTTCAACCACTACTAAAATATTCAAAATATTGTATTAAGATCGTACACAAGTACACAGGCAAAAACCTCCTCATTAGCAACAATAATATGTGAGATGCTTCCCTCTCCCACACTCCTCTGCCATGATGTCCTGGCTCACCTCGAGCCCCGAGGAATGGAGCCTGCTGTCTATGGATTGAGACCTCTGAAACTGTGAGCTCCTAAAGAAAACTTAATAATATTAATAATAATATTATTAATAATATTATTTCTCCAGTTGATGTGTGAAGTTTAGCCACCAAATCCAGGTGCGTGGGGACCAAAGCTAAGAACCAAAGTTAAGGAATATGTACATAATTTGAATGTAGCTCCTTTACGGTGGTCACATAAGATTCTTCCAATTACATGTTTTTGTGTAATAAATCACTCCAAAAACCTGGTGAATTATAAAACTGATTTTGTGTGTGTGTATGTGTGTGTGTGTGTGTGTGTGTGTTGGGGGGGTACTTGGGATTGAATTTAGGGGCATTCAGCCACTGAGCCGCTTCTCCACCCCTATTTTGTATTTTATTTAGACACAGGGCCTCACTGCGTTGCTTATTGCCTCTCATTACCTGAGGCTGGCTTTGAAATTGCTATCTTCCTGCCTCAGCCTCCTGAGCTGCTGCAACAAATCTACATTTTGGGCCATTTCTACTCTGTTTTTGTTAGCAAGGATGATGCAAAGCTTGGGACCTAACACCTTCTATGAATTCACACACTCATATCTGATGCGTATGTTAGATTCAAACAGCTGGGTGATGAAACACGGAGCCCATAACATTATAGAAGTTTTATTGTGAGTGATATGTCAGCCATTTGATTCTGTGAACAAAGAGAAACCAGAAAACTGAGAGTAGATCACCTCCTGGGCAGAGATCACATTATGGGGTCCCACGGCAGAAAGCCCAAATTTAGGATACTACCTACTTATTATATCCCCTCTTAACTGTCCAGCATGTGAGTCTGTAAACTATATTTCAAATAGAAATGCTCCATCAAAAAATTAGTGATTATCAGAAAGTACATTATACAGATAGATAAATAAATATAATTTTTAAAAATAGAATACAGGAAGCATAGTAAAAAATGAAGATAAACAAATGTCAGGAAAAAAAAGCCAGAGGGTTTAGAAGAAACTATTAAGAGATTTTCTTAGTGAAAACAAAATTGAATTAGCTCAGAAAAGATATATGAAAATAGGAAGGGCATAGAATATGATCTCTTGAGCTTAGAAAATAAAGGAAAAAATGTTACATCATTACAAAAATTGATGCTACCTGTGAAGGAAAAACGCTAAAGGTATGGGAGGCAAGAAGGTTAGATTTGAAAATATAATGCAGAGTTAAATTTAAATAAACAGAACTGTGAAAAAATAAATAAGGAAATTAAATCTATGAAAGCTGAGGAAGTAGAAGGTATGCTTGATTGGACTGCTACAGAAGAGCACAGAAATAAATGCATCAAATATACATGTATATGTATGTGTGTTTGTGTGTGTGTGTGTGTGTGTGTATGCTTTTTCAAAGCTTTAGAAAACCTAGAACTTGAAGGAAAAAAAGAACAGCATGCTTAAAGGAGAACAGTACCTAACAATGACCATCAATGTATATTATGGTGACAATTAAAAAGATTTTTCAATCTGTGCGCAGTGGTGCATGCCTGTAATCCCAGAGGCTCAGGATGCTAAGGCAGGAGGATCTCAAGTTAGTGAGGTGCTGAGCAACTCAGAGAGACCCTATCTGTAAATAAAATACAAAATAGGTCTGGGGATGTGGCTCAGGGGTCGAGTTCAATCCTTGGTATACAAAAAAAGAAAAAGAAAAAAAAATCTTTCAAAGAATTAAAGAGGCATTCAGAAAGAAAAACCATGTCACCTGTGACAGAAAAGTATCAGGGTAATATCTGCATTCCCCAAACCACATTTCAATGCTGAATCACATTTCCAAAGGAACAAATGTTTAATTTAAAAGAGTTTCATACTTAACCACATGTCATTCAAATTTAATATTTGTAATCTTTTGAAGTACCTAACAACCATAAAACTTATAGGGAACAAGAAACAATTTATCTAAATATAACTGACAAAAACCAAATGGATTGCAGTTAAATTAAAAAAAAAAGAGTTGGAAGGACAGATTTGACTTAGGATGTAGAAAGCTGTAATTGTGTCCATCTTAGCAATAAGCTGAAGCCAAATAACCCATTAAATCCTAACTTCTCTTTAAACCTTTTCAAGTCAGGGGTCTCTGGACAAGCAACTAGCCTTAAATGTAAATAAAGACAAGGACTTTGGTTATGGTTTGGATGTGAGGTGTTCCCCAAAAGTTCATGTGTTAATGCAGGAATATACAGAGGTGATATTATTAAGGTGTATGTGGTAAACTGGTCAGTCCATCCTAGTTTGAATGAACCAGCTGGGTGGCAGGTGGGGTATGGCAGGAGGAGGTGGGTCCCTGGGCCATGCCCCTGAAGGCTGCATCTTCCTGTGGCTCCTTCTCTCTCTCTCTGCTTCCTTTCTGCGTGAGCCAAGCAGCTTGTCTCCGCTGGGCCTTTGCCCTGTAATATGCTGTGTCACTTTGGGCACAGAGCAATGAAATCGGCCATCAATGAACTGAGACATCTGATACCAAGAGCCAGAATAAAATTTTCCTTATCTAAGATGTTCTTATCTGGTATTTTGGTCACAGCAGTGCAGAAGCTGACCAAAACAACCTCCAAGGAGATAGGGGAGGTGATCTCTGGATCACTGGGTCGGGGCACAAAAGAAAGATGGGACTGCCATAGAATAACGATAAGAAGAACATAGCGAACATTGCAAACTGTTTTTCATTTATTTTTGAATGATGGCTAGAGGCCAGGTGCAGGCTGATGTGAGAATCTGGGAGCCACGGTTACAAGGGGAGTGTGTCCCCACTTGCAAACCTTTCTTCATGACCTTCACCAGATGCTCAAAAGAAAGATTGGGGCAACAAAGGAGCAGGAATGCCTCCCACAGGTGCAGGCCTTGGGGAGGACAGTGGATACACAGACTGGACTCATCTTCCCTTTAGAACAGAAGACTTAAGTCACTGGAGAAAGGAGGCAAACCCATTCTTCCCCCAAACAAACAAAGATCCATCACAGCTTCAGGAAAGAAAAGGAAATATCTTTTATCCCCAGGGGAAGGCAGAAATTTTTCTTAAGCCCTTAACTGAGAATCCTTTCATTGTGGGAAAGATAGTATCACTGAGAAAACTCTACCTCTGAGACCAGGTATCCAGTGGACTGAGGCTAATCCAAGTCAGCAGACAGACAATCTTTCCTTGTAATTCTATGCTGCTCAAGGAACTGTACTGGTCCTTCCAACATCTAACCAAATTATCCCCACTTTACTCTCCCCCAACTTCCTTCTATCTTAATGTTCAAATGGTCATTCATTCATTCTTTCAAAAAATACCTGTGAATCTGATGAATGTCATCAGACTTAGGCTTGCAGCACTGAACAACATAGAGAAATCCTTTGCTCTCAAAATGCATGCATTATAACTGGAAGCACAAAATATCCAAATAAATATATAATGCACAGCAATAAAAAAAAAATACAAACACACAGTATGAGGTTGGAGGGACAGGGAGATTAAAGTCAGAAAGGTATTCAGGAGGGCCTTGCCGAGGGGTGACTTTGAAGCTGAGACCTAACATAAGCCAGAGGCAGGGGAGGCAAATAGCTGAGGAAAGCTCTTTCCTAAGAGATAAGAGAGTAAAAATGCCCTGATGCTGGGAGGCAGGTGGCTGGTTGAAGGCAAAGAAGCCACTGTGATGCCGGCAGGTATGCACAGGGAAGCACTGTGTGAGTCCTCGGTCTCCACCCCATGTGCCCATGCTCCACCTTGCACATCATCACAGCTGCTAAAACAGGTTTTGTAGAGGGCTCTTGTGGCCTGGCTTACAGTACAGGTATGCCCCCAGTCCTTGTGAACTGGAAAGCTACATGAGTTGTTCATTTTGGACCCTCAGTGCCTAATACTGAGGACCAGTGTTAGCACAATCGGAATCTGACTAGGACCAGCACGGGTACATTAAGGTATACAACTTTTTAAAGCAGAAGTAACAATTTCAGCCTTGATATTGAAGCAAGGTCTTTCCACCCACCTCCTCCCTAAATAGACCAACCATTACTTGCTTCTCCTAGAAACATCATCCATTTCCTTTGTCCAAGACCACTTCTGAAAACCGTTTGGAGCCACCGAGAGCCTCTGCCTTTGCTGGGAGACTAAAGCTTACCTGACCTCAAAAGATTGATTTATCCATGTGGCAGTTCTAATCTGGGTACAGTTTCAAAGCAAAGTCAGAGAGTTAGATTGAGATCGGAAACTATTCTGGTCTAGAAGACACCAGTATTCTCTGGAAGGGATCCGCACCTTGGCGAATTTCACTGGATTAACATTCTAAGGTGTCTGTTAAATCAATAATAATCTCTCCCTTAGTTCCCACTGCTTATAGTTGATCAAACAGTCTAGCATTTTAGGTACCAATGTAAGGAAAGAAGTCAACAAATATAATCCTTTGTCATGAATCAATTTACCCATCTTGAAAAGACCTCTACTAGTTGAAATCCAGTCCTCTGTGATTCCAACCATCCACACCAACCACTGACTCAAGAGTTCTGACTCTGACAAACAAGTCTTCAATCTAAATACCATAGATTCTGTCAGTTTTACTCTTTAGCTTAGGTTTAGCTTCTTAAATCAAGAATTTACCTTTTGTATTTCAAAGAAAAGTTACCAGAGAGAGAAACACTAACGATACAATTTTATACATTCATGTCTGATACTTTACAGAATTCTCAATGAATATTACAAAGGAGAGGTCAGATAGTTATCTTTGATATAAGAAACCTTTCTAAAATCCTAATTAGATGAAAAAGAAATATGGTTTTTTGAATTAAATTTTGCAATCACTTCAGTTTAAAATTTCCCTTCTGTTAAATTATGAAAACAAGCAAAGAACCATATGCAATGGGCTTATACTGGTACTTTCTTTTTCTATTAGGCTCCAAACAACTACTGATTAAAAGAAAGAAATCTCATCATAAGAGGGAAATTTAATGAGTTCTCATGAACAATTAAAAAGATTATTTGCATATTTTTAGCCTATAGGAGGAAAAAATACCAAGCAGGAAAGGTTTAGCAATAATCACACGCTGGGAAGGAGTGGAAAGGGAAACATTAAATGCTTTTCTTGCTCCTCCGGAAGCCCTGGATGGCATTTCAGGAGGCTTATTAGCATGCACACTGGAGTGACCTGGTTTACCAGGCCCCTGCGCTCAGGCAGGTGTTTATTACAGGTGCTCCATCACTGGTATTTTTATCCCGCTAAGAAAAATTAGAAAAACAGAGAGGACCCATGCCTGATTATGTTCACAGTAGTACATACTACAGCTATTAGAAGAGGGAAATTAAACCCAAAGCAAAGCTTAAGAAGCATTTGATAAGCTTTCTTTGGAGAATCTCTTCTATGACATTTACTCTTTGTCATTCCGTCTCTGCTACACTGGAATTATCCAGAACATCTGTCCCTGAACCAAAAGACAAGAAGACAAGAAGCTGGAAGAAATTTGGTTTCCTATTCAGAAGTGATCAGCCACTCTCTACCAATTGACTTCAACATGAGCAATTTTTTTCTCTCTATACCCATAGATTATATGTAGATTTTGATAATATCTACCTTTGAGGGTTGTAATGATCAAGGAAAACGTATTTTCCTGTATAATTGCTACAGATAGAAGACACTCGTTGCTTGACAGTCAGGAGCATAATGGTTAGATGATAATAAAACTCTTCAGCAGTCACGCAGTGTATCAATGATGAGAGACTGCTCAAGTTAGTGTTTCAAGTATCGGGAACAAAAGTGTGGTGTTGGCTTCTGTTACAGAGTGACTTTTACCACACCTTCCTTTAACCCAACACTGGAGTTCACTTCTGTCCTTGAGGAACAAGCTGACAACCCAGGCACACTTCCTGAACAATGCCCTGCATCTCAAACCCTCTGCTCATTTTTGTTTCCCCACAACTATGGTGGTTCCTGCTAAAACTCATGCTGATATTGTTCCTCCCAAAACATCCAAATAGTCTTAGGTTTTCTGTCTTAGGGTTTTCTCAGGAGCCCCAGCAGCTCCTGAATACATAAGAATAGTCTAAATGCAAGATGTAAGGGGTCCCGGGGTAAAATCGATGACTCAGGCACCCCTCAACAGATGGGAATAGAAGCCAGTGGATAAGTTATGTGGCCTCCTTTCCTTCTAGAAGACATTATTCATGTTCTCAGAGGTTCCACCTGAACTGAGTCCCAGTTGCCTGCAGCTGGGGTCTTGAAGATGTGCAATTGGCTTTTCATTCTTTTCCTGTCTGTGTCCCCAACTTGTTCGAGCTCCTTGGGACATTAGCCAAATAAACTCCCTGTCTGGGCTCTCACAACAATTATCACACTCTACCACATTACCACAATGTTATCTGTTCTCATTTTTTCCCTTGAATATCATTTCACCCATAAATAGTTCAGTATGCATCTTTGTCAAATAAGGGCATTATTTTTGTGTAACCATAATGCCCATATCATACCTTAAAAATTAACATTAATTTTTCAGTTTCATCTAATATCTAGTCCTTATTAAATGGTCTCTACTTGTCTTAAAAATGTCTTTTTATAGTTAATGTATTAAAATCAAGTTCTTTTAAATCTCTTATGATTTATTATAGTTTCTCTTCCAATTTAAAATGATTATTGAGGTTTAATTAAGATACAAGGAAATGGAGATTTTAAGTATATATACCTATGAATTTTAATTAAAAAAATCTATCTATCTATCTATCTATCTATCTATCTCATTACAACCATCACCCCAGTCAATATGTAGACCACCATGCATCAGGGTTCTTTGCAGGACCTGCCCCACCACAGCAGAAGTTACTCTTAATAAAATTTCTAACCTTGAAGCTTAGTGCTTTGGAACTGCCTATCAATGGAATCATGAGACTTGTGCTTTTGTGACTGGCTTTTTTCTCTCAACATAATATTATTGAGAGTTATCCATGTTGTGGCTTGTATCACTATTATTAATAGTAGGTACTGTTATACTATTAGGTGAATAGGCCACTATTTATTCAACTATTGAGTGGTTTCAACTTTTTTTAAAGACATTTTTGTAACTGTATGAACAGCATGTCTTTATTTTATTTGTTTATTTTTATGTGGTGCTGAGGATCGAACCCAGTGCCTCACATGTTCAAGGCAAGCGCTCTGCCAGTGAACTATAAAGCCCTATCCCGGTTTCAACTTTTTGACTGTGAAAAACAAAGCAGCGTTGAACATTCTTGTAGAGGTATTTGTGGACTTATAATCATAATATATGGTTTCTCTTTCTCCTGGGAAATACCTCAGAAAGAAATTTCTGGTTCATATGGTAAATGATCTTTTAACTCCATTTTAAAAACATAAGAGAGAGAGAGAGAGAGAGTGTGTGTGTGTGTGTGTGTGTTAATAACTTTATGTGGTGTTGAGGATCAAACTCAGTGCCTCACACATGCTAATCAAATGCTGTAACACTGAGCCACAACCCCAGCCCCAACTGTGCATTTTATAATAAACATTTGTAATTTTATTTTAAAAAATCACAACTATGAACATTGTTACTGTTAGAGGCCCTTTTTGATCTCCATAATGATATTGAGCATGCTCACAGGGTTTTTCACTGTTAAATCTAGTTAAACAAGCATCTTTAAAAAAGTGGGGGGAGGTGTAAAGAAAGTGAACATACTACCATTTAAGTTGTTTTAATGGTTATTTAGGAATGGTGAAAAATTCAAGTAGAGACAAGGAAAACTCATAATGTTGTGGCCAACATTATAAATAAGGCATTATAAATTTAAAGAATTTTCTGGTTTAAAAAATAAAACTGGTGTACACTTGTAATCACAGAGACTTGGGAGGCTGAGGCAGGAGGATCACAAGTTCAAAGTCAGTCTCAGCAGCTTAGTGAGGCCCTAAGCAATTTAGGGAGACCTGTCTCTAAATACAAATAAAAAGGGCTAGGGATATGGCTCAGTGGTAAAAAGCACCCCTGGTTTAAATCCCCAGTATAAATAAATAAATAAATAGATAGATAAATATCAATCTGGTAATCAATGCAGCTCTTCAGGGTCTCTGTGTTCAGGAGGGCCGGTCTCTACATTTCTGATGCTGCTCTCCTTCATTCATTTCTCTTGCTCCTCCATGACCACATCCACCTCTCTCCCTCCCATCTGCATCAGAGGTCCAGGGAGGAGGTCCAGGGCACCTGGACCTCCTGTAACTCCATGGAGTGGTGGTGGCATCCTCTGTCCTCAGGGAATATACTGTTCTGTGGAGACTTCTTTTGAGCAAGAGAGACTCTCAGTTTGTTCCCTTGAAAATCTTTTCCATCAAACCACTCCACAGCAGTCTTGGCAGTTAGTGGGTCTTCAAAGGACACTGTGACATCACCTCTGGGCTTTTCTGTTTCCTTGCCCGGGTGGATATGGATCATGGGTCACCCAGTTCTTTTGTTCCTCTTAACAACCCCACACTGTTTAAGTAATTCTGCCAGACCAAGCAAGAGTCATATGTCATTTAATCCTTGCACATAAACTGCACTGATGATGTCAGTCTTCATGAGGGTCAAGGTCTAGTCCTTCATCCATAGGTCCACTGGGCTTACTGAAGCCACCACACTGCAGCATCCATTCCACTACACCCTCCTCTCCACCCATCTGTGCTTGTGCCTCTACAAGTAAATCCTCCTCTTCCCCTGCCCTGGTTATCTGGGCCACTCATGCTCCCCTTCTCTTCTGGTGGGGAAAATTTTCCAGACTCCACCCATAAACACTGATGCTACTGGGTGGTCCTGCTGCAATGAACTCTTGCTCTGTGTAGCTGTTGCTCTGTTAGTTGTGTTCACCTGGAGCCTGGCTATAGGATTCAATCTGGGGTGGGGTAACTAGTGGGAGGCTGTTGCCCATAGCTACTGTGCTGTCCATAGCTCTTAGTTGCTCTTAGATGCTCTGCTGAGACCTGCATGGATCATAACTAGTCGGCTGTGTAGAGGAATAGCTGGTAGGAGGATAAAATGGAGGTGTGGTGTCTAGGTGCATGGGGTAGCTCCAGGAACTACAGTCACTCTGTCCATATCCTAGGCTAGGGTGATCGTAATCCCCTGTGCTAGACTGAGGTTGACTGGTGTCATTGGGCTTGTTACAATCCTGAGTTCTTATAGATGTTGTGGCTGCTGACTCCTGACTATAAGCCGGGTAATCAGGCTGAGTGCCACATGCAGACTGAGCTGCATAGAAGGCCTGGGTGGTGTCCTGAGCCAGTGCCATACCCCTGGACAGCCTGGCTGTGTCTGAGGGGCCGTTGGAATAGTATAACCAGTGAGAGGCTGTCCATACCAAGTTGCATTGATAGGCTGCCCATAGGTAGCCGAGGTCTGAGCCTGGGTTTAACTGACATCAGTCGGCTGTCCACAAAGTTTCTTAGCTTTGTAGCCCATAATCCTGAGTGGTCTGCGCCTGTCCTTGAGTTGGCTGGGGCTGTCAGCTCTGTAGACCTGCTGGGCCGCAGCTAGGCTGTGGTACTGTAATCTGTAGGTGCCATTTTTTCTCCTTCCTCCTGATTCTCTCAATATCCACCTCCTTCTCACTTTACCTCTCATAAGCTGCTTTTTGAAGTGAAAATATTGTTTTATACTCATTGATTCCTAAAATTGATACACAGAATTGTAAATTTTGAAGTAGTATCCTGTGGTGTTTTGTCACACACATGTATTGTGTAGTGTTCAAATCAGAGTCAGCATGTTTATCCTCCAAAATTTTCCACTTATTTGTGGTAAAAACAATTAGAATGCTTTCTTCTATTATTTTGTTGTTGTTGTTGTTGTTGGATGTTGCTATCTAGTCAACCTACTTTTAAAATGAAACCCTAAAATTTACTTCTCCAGTTAATTGCGTTTAAATTTATATAAGCAAAGTCTGGGACTTCTTGCTGCCATACATCCCTCAATTTGATATTTCAGATTTTAAAAAGAATTTTGACCATCACAATGCTGAATCTAGTGATGTTGTGTTTTATTTAAATTGTTGTTTTTATGGGCACTAATAATGTTAAGCTCCTTTTTATATGTATATTGATAGTTATTGTCTTTTCTAAATTAGCTGCTAGATTATTTTGTCTATTTTTATCATATTTGTCTTCTTTCTAATGAGTTGTAGAAATTATGCATGTGTGTGTTTGTGTGTGTGTGTGTTTGATACAAACCCTTTCTGAAATATCAGTATTGCAAAAATTGCCACTCAGTATGCAGCTTGCCTATTCATTTTCTTAGTTTTTTGAATAGTAAATATGTTAAACTTTGATAAAGTCTAATTTATCATTTTTTCTTCTTTAATTATGATTTTATGCCTTGTCTTAAAAGCTATTGCCTATTTCCAGTCATAGAAACATTCTCAGATGTATTTATAGCAGTTTCATAATTTTAGCTTTTATAGTTATATCTGTGATGTCTTAAATTAAACTTTTGTATATAGTGTGAGAGAGGAATAAAAATCCCTCTTCTTTTTCCAAAACAAATTGAAAACAGTTTCCTTTCTCCTACTGAATTAACTTTTTTGCTACTGTGAAATCAATTGACTAGATATATGTGCCTCTCAACTCTCAAATTCTGCTACATTGATCTATTTGTCTCCACGTAGACTAGTACTTAGGTCTTGATCACTATTTCTTTCTATTAATTCTTGGAATCAAGTTACTCGATTTCTCACACTTTTCATTTATCAATATTATTTTGGCATTTCTGGTGTGTGTGTATTATTTGAGACTGTGTTTATTTTTTGACTGTTTGCATGTTGATATTTTTTTGTGTAATTAGTTTGTTAATATCTACAAAAATACCAGGATTTTTACTGAGGTGAAGTGAATATGAATAGAATGATTTAAATAGAACTGATGTCTATCAATAGTGAACCATCATCTATGAACATGGTATATTAATTTATTGAAGTCTTTTTTATTTATTTCAGCATTTTGTTCAGTTTTAAATGTATGTGCATTATACATATTCTATGAACATTATTTTAAAATATTTAATATTCTTGCTATCGTTTATAATGATATTTTTACTATATTTTCAAATTTTTGGTTAGTTCTACATAGAATTACAGTTGGTATTTGGATGTTGGGCTAGCATATTGCAACCTTGCTAAATTTACTTAGTTCCAGTGTAGGTTTGTTTGTTTTTATAAATCTCTCAGGATTTTTCTAAAATAAAAATATGCATTTTTCATTGTTTTTAAATATTATTAATAAAAATAAACAAAACAGAAGAATAACATTGTTGATTCATCATTGCTAAGTGACTGAAGAAGGTAGAGCACATATTTTTCAAAGGTGTTTCTCTTTTAAATCACTACAAAAATATTGTTAGATTCTAAATTCAGAATTGGTGTAGTGCTATTTGCACTAAGGAAACTTCTAAGTTAATTGCCTTGGATGGTATTTTAATCTGTTTTATGTTCAATTGAATACATAAGAATATTATTTTTTTTGCCAACCATGAAAGATGTGATACAGACTACCTAAGAACTAGCAAGCTGATATTTTCACCAATGTTGTCATAATGTTGAAACATATACCATGTTTAATTTTAGTTGTCAATATCATAAAGAGAGAGTCTACAATGATAATAATGAAGAATCTGGTTTGAAATATTTAACAGATTTCAAAGAAAGTTACTCCTAAGTTGTCAATTCAGATAAATATTAAAAATAGAAAATTGGTCCTCTGGAGATTCTGAATTTTCTCCTTGAAAGCTGTTGGATGATGTTGATGTGAATTGCTTTGAGCTTGTCATAAATCTCAGGGATCAAACCTTTAAGTCAAAAATATGCATATTCCCTGTCATCACTTGGGTCAAGTTACTTCTCTTAGAAAGTACATCTTCAGATAATTCTTGCTAGTGTCAAATTTTGTCTTGATTATCAAACAAGCCAAGTCACGACGAACCTCTATGACCAATGGTCTAACAAAAAGTATATATGATGTTTACTATTTATCTTCCTGTCATCTAAAAAGTGACATTGATGTGGCATTGAGAAATTAAGATCCAGAAAGGAAAACAAATACAATATTTCAGAGTACTCTGAATTTTATTTGTTCTTTGGGGATATCATTTTGAAATATTCCAGCTTGCAGATACTCACAAGGGAGACAGGCATCCAAAGAGGCAAGATCCCCTATGTTAAATTATGAATGCCGTGTACAGTTTCTGCTGCCCACCTGATGTGGAAAGATATGTGAGCAATTAATTTCTAGGGATGAGATACAATAAAATCATTTTATTCCAGTACTAGAAGAAATACAAAACAAGACAGGAATTTTACATATAATTTTCAAACAATGTTACAATTAGCCTCATCAATAATGGTAAAGCAAGTAAAGAGATAGCAAATTTTGTTTTCTTTCCCTCTCTCTCAGAAGCACTTTTATTCAATATTAGTTTTTGTAGTGCCTGTTACATGAAATAAGGAACAAATATAAGATGAATGGAAAAATTATTAATAGCTGAGTTAATACACAAGAGGCAGAGTCTGGCCCTAATATTTTTCTTATATTTGAGATATGAAGTTTATCTAAGTTATGAAGACTAATGATAGAATGAACACTCATCTACACACTTCCAGCTTAACAAATAGCACATTAGTAATAATTTATGAGCTTCCTAGGAGGGCTTTGTGATTCTGCTACCTTGCCTTTCCCCCTGAACTGCAATTTTGTATTTCTATTGCTGCAGATATATTCATTTAGTCCTAAAAGCATATTATTCATTTTGAAGTGTTCTGAACTTTATAGAAACATTAGCCTTTCTGTGGATCATTCTTTTACAAAATTTTAAAATAGTTTTTGGGCCATTTACCTACCTTTGTACATGTGGTCATATTTGATTTGTTGTTACTGTTGCATAATATTCCATCACTTGAACACATGACGATCTGTTTATGCTCCCTTCTTCTGTGGGAATTTTGTTTTTTTCAGTTTTCTCACTATCCTAAAAGATGATATGTGGAACATGTGCAAGAATTTCACTTAGGAGTAGAATTTTGGGGATCATTTTAAACTGTGCTCTAGCACATCACTTCAGTTTCTTGTTACGGTTTGCATCCACACAAGAAGAGGGCACTGATCTCTTGGTAGCATCTCCTAAGATGTTGTCACTTAAAATTTTGCTCACTCTAAACACAAGAAGCAGTGAAGTGTTTTAAATTCATATTACACTGACTGCTGGTGATTTTGAGCATCTAAATAAAGATTTATTGAACATCCGCATTCCCTCTGCCAAAAAATTTCTGTTCAGAATTTCTGCCCATTGTTTGAACTATCACCTTTTGCTTATTTATTTATAGGATTTCCTTTTATATTTTGGACAGTAACTCTCATTAGAGAATAGGTTCCACAATCATCTTCTTTCAGTCTGTAGTTGCTTGTCTCTCTCTTCATAAAATGTTAATGAATAGTCATTCTTAACTTTAATAAAACTCAACCTATTAGTTTATGACATCCACTTTTGAAATCATTCGAAAGTGTCCTCTGTCATAAAACTCCTAAGATTTATTTTATATCTGTAGCTAAAACTGGTGCTGATTTTTATGTATGAAGTAGATAAGAATCATATTTCATTTTTCATATATGAAGAAAAAATATATATATATCCAAAATTCACCTACTTAATGCATCAGTAATATACCAAGTTTCTCATCAGTAATATACCAAGTTGACATTCTCAGAATATCATTTTAATACATTCACTATTCAATCAATTTATTTCTATACAAATACTAGATTTGTTGAATTAAGTTTTAAAATAAATGTTGAAATCTGCTAGTGTGGGCATGCTTGCCCATCATTTGTGCTTTAGAAACATTTTGGCTAATTCTAACATTTACACATTTATTTTTCATTTTTTTTTTCTTTATAACTCACATGTAATAATTATACATGTTTATGAGGTACAGTGTGGCACCAATATATGTATACAGTGTATAATCATCAAATCAGGAATTCTTAAAAACAGTTGAGAATAGATATACAGCATATCAAACTCTTAGGGACAATATGAAGGCAATTCTAAGAGGAAAGTTAATAGCATTGAGGGCCTACATTAAAAAAAAATAGAAAGATCCCAAATAAATAACCCAATATCCTACCTCAAGGCCCTAGAAAAGGAAGAACAAATGGATTTCAAAATCAGTACAAGACAGAAAATAATTAAGATCAGAGCTAAAGTTAATGAAATGGACAATAAAAAAATAGTATGAAGGATCAGTGCAAGAAAGATTCAGTAACTCGAAAAGATAAACAAGATTGATTGACCCTCAGCCAAATTCACCAAAAGAAAGAGAGGGAAGACTCAAGTCACCAAAATTAGCAATGATACAGGAAACATCACCACAGAAATTTCTGAAATCCAGAGGACCATTAGAAACTACTTTGAAAATTTATACTCCAATAAACAGGAAACCTAGAAGATATTGACAATGTTTTAGAAATATATGATCTACCAAAATTGAACCATAAGGATAAAAATAACCTAAATAGACTGATATCAAACAATGAGATTGAAGTAGTAATTCAAAACTTACAAATAAAGAAAATCCCAAGACCAGACAGATTCTCAGCCATATTCTACTAAACTTTTAAATAAAAATTAATGTCTATATTCCTCAAATTACTCCATGAAATCGAAAGGGAGTACTCACAAATACATTTTACAAAGTCAATATCACTTTGACACCAAAAGCAGACAAGACACATCAAAGAAAGAAAACTACAGATCAACATCCCTAATACACATAGATGCAAAAATCCTTAATATTACCAAGCCACATTAAAAAACAGATAGTATACCATGATCAAATAGGTTTCAGCCCAGGAGCACAAGGTTGGTTCAACATATGCAAGTCAATGAATGTAATTTATCTCATAATAGAAATAAGGACAAAAATCATAGGTTCATATCAATAGATGCAGAAAAGGCCTTTGATAAAATCCAGCACCAATTTATTTTAAAAAACACTGGAGAAACTAGAGATAGAAGGAACTTACTTCAACATTGTAAATATACATATGACAAACTCAAAGCTAACATAATACTGAATGGGGAAAAACTGAGAGCATTTCATCAATAATCAGGAACAAGATAAGGATATCCACTCTCACCACTTTTATTCAACATAGTTCTTGACACTCTATTCAGAGCTATTAGACAAGAGAAGGAAATTAAAGAAACACAAAGAGAAAAAGAAGAAGTCAAGTTCTCTCTGTTTATTGATGACATGATTCTATCTAGAAGACCCCAGAAGATATCTAGAGCTGATAAACTAATTCGGCAGAGTAGCAAGATACAAGATCAATGTACATAAAAATCAATAGCTGTCCTATACTCCAATAAAGAACATGCTGAAAAAGAAATCAGGAAAACTCTCTTGTTCATGATAACCTCAAAAAATAAAATACTTGGGTCTAAATCTAATCAAGGTACTGAAAGCTCTCTACAATGAAAACTATAAAACACTGAAGAAAGATATTAAAGAAGATGTTAGAAGATGGAAAGACTTCCCAGGTTCTTGAATAGGCAGAGTTAATATTGTCCAACTGGTCATTTTACCAAAAGCAATATAGAGATTTAATGCAATCCCCATCTAAATATCAATGCCATTTTTCACAGAACTAGAAAGGAAAAAAAAAAAAAAACAGTCCTTAAATTGATTTTAAAGAATAGACCCAGAATAGCCAAAGTAATCCTGAGCAAGAAGAGTTATGCAGGAGGCATTATAATACCTGATCTCAATTATAATACAGAGTTATAGTAACAAAAACAACATGATGTTAGCATTAAAATAGACTTGAAAATCAATGGAATAGAATAGACAACATCGAGAGAAATCCACATACAGTCATCTGAGACTTGATAAACTTGCCAAAAATATGTTAGAGGAAAGATAGCCCTTTAAACAAATGGTGCCTGGAAAACTGGATATCTATGTGTAGAAGAATGAAACTAATCCCTATCTTTTACCCTACACAAAAGTCAACTCAAAGCAGACCAAAGACTTAGGGATTAGACCAGAAACTGCAACTGTGAGAAGAAAACATGGGGTCAGCACTCCATCATACTGGAGCAGGCACCAACTTCCTTAACAAGATCCTTAAAGCTCAAGAAATAAAACCAAGTGAGATAGTATCAAATTAAAAAGCTTCTATACAGCAAGGGACACAATTTCCTTGCCAGCGTACCCCATGTTGCTGACATTTGCAGTGACATTGAATGTAGGTGACCTTGCTCAAGGACCAAGGCGGATTAGGGTGTTCCCGGTTTAAGATAATTGGGTTTAGGGCGTTCCAGGTTTAAGATTATTCCTCCTGGGAATAGGGCGTATCCTGCTGCCTGAGTTCCCCTTGAGTTCTCACTGGATTTAGACAGTAATTTTTGGGAGACAGAAGCCCAGTGGGAGTGGATTTGGGCAGAGAAGGTGGATTTGGGCAGAGAACGTGGATTTCCCCAGAACGTGATTGTAGACGGCTGGTGTGAGTTCGGGAATAAAGAGTTGCTGTTTGAATCTACAAGCTGTGTGGTGGCTCGTGATTGTGTGCCCAGCCAGACTGCTGCATTTGTGCCCAGCCAGACTGTGGCACTTGAGTTTCATTAAGATTGCATACTTTGGACTGCAAAAGGCAACATTTTTTAAAGAGAGAGAGAGAGAGAATTTTAACATTTATTTTCCAGTTTTTGGAGGACACAGCATCTCTGTTTGTATGTGGTGCTGAGGATCAATCGAACCTGGGCCGCAGGCATGCCAGAGGAGCGCACTACCGCTTGAGCCACATCCCCAGCCCTGCAAAAGGCAACATTAAAAAATGAAATGGCCAGTCTCAGGAGGGGGAAGATATTCAAATTATGTATTTCCTACAAAGAATATGTATCTAAAATGTAATAATAACTCTTACAACTAAATATTAAAAGAAAAACTGCCTAATAAATAATGTGGAAATATTCTAATGGATATTTCACAAGGTATAAAAATAATCACTAAATATATGAAAAGACATTCAAAATTATTAGTTAACCATTTATTATTAGTTAACAATTTTAACTATTTTAACAACAGTTAAGAAAATTATTTGCACTTTGCAAATTGAGAGTGTAGTTTGCTTTGGGGAACTCCACTGCTGCTCCCCGAATGGCCACTGGGCAGCCTCTGTTCAGCCTTTCCCTTTGTACTTCTTGAATATTAATTGCTCCTGCCTATGAATCTCTTTGATTTTATACATATTCCTCTGTCGTAGAATTATATTATATATTTGGTATTATTCAAAAATAATATGTATACTATATCATATTTGATAAACAGTATCAAAAAGACTTTAGTTGGAGCACAGCAAGCATTATCAATTCCGTTTCATTACTCTTGAGTGGGGGAAGATGTGTAGCTGTGTAAACGTCAGCCTTTCTCACTAGATGCCAAGCTCATCTACGGCTCACTTGGTACCCTCAGCTCTGAGAGAAGGCCTAGAACCTAAGGGGAAAACACTATTGTACATTAATTGAAATTAAACTTAATCAGGCTTGTATTTATTTAATTTAGTGAGAGATCATATTTTCCAATTATAAGCCTCATAGAGTCAAGATGGGCAACAAAGTATATTGTGAAGGTTAAAGAAAAGCCTCATTGAAGAAGGGAACCTCAAAAGGCAGCTTCAAGTTCAAGTTACCTGTTAAAAACAAAAGACATTTTTACCATCCACCTCTTCTGTCCATGGCACTATTTCTTAGCCATGTCCTAACTTAAATTAGATCTTAATAAATAGGGATTTCCAAAAAGATGAACTATTTGTTCCTTAAGTATTACACAGAGACATTCAGGCTTCTTAGATTTGCAAAGAAATTTTCACATTTCAGAAGTGCTTTTCAAACATCTCCGTTTTTGCTAATGCAAGATGCCATCATCAAAGCAAAACTTCAACAGCCAAATGGAAGGAACAAGACTTGGAACAAAGATTTTTTTCAAGGCTACTACCATAGGCGAGAAGGGCCAGAATTCAGCCTTAGCTTTTAAAAGAGTTGAAGTGCCTGTGGTGGAAAGGGTCATAGGCAGCTGTGTTGGCTAATTAGCTGCACCTAAAGGAAAAATAAACTTTGTCTCTTCATCACAGGACAAAGTTTTCCACTTAGAAATAAGTGTCAACTGAAGGTAAGTTAGTCTACTACCTTCCACAGAAACTGGGAGATAAAGAGCATTGTCATCATTGATGATTATTACATTGCAAGGCTGGCTCTCAGATCTCAGTCCTGGGTTACAAAACTAGCAAGACACTCTTAAATAAGATTTGTATCTCAGAGGGGTAGAAAGACTTAATGGTGACAAATTGTCTAAAGAAAATGATCTTAAAGGAAAGAGCAGAGTCCTGAGTGGTTAGACCATCTAGATTCTGTAAGCAACTAGTAACAGGAAGGTCACAGGGTAAAAGCCATCTCCGGTGCAGCTGTAGGAAATGCTAGGGCCACCTTGGTCACCACTGCCTTCCTTAGCTATCACTGTCACATTTCAGACATCAGCCATTAGCCTTGACTGTGGAAATTGTACTTACACCAAGAACAGGTCCCTTGACTAAGAGGAGTCAGCTGAGTGTGGGTGATAATATATGGTTTTCTTCTAATGCTCCAAGGCCAGAGCAAGGACACAATAACTTCAAGTGGCTTGCTGCAGTTGTTCACATAAGTACTTTAATAGGGTTATTTTTTCCTAATTGATCAAGGCGACATCTTTCTTCCATTCAATAGTGATGAAAACGGAATTGATAATGCTTGCTGTGCTCCAACGTTTCTTCTCCATACTGTTTGTCAAATGTGATGTAGCATACATATTATTTCCGGAGTAAGAGAGGTTGAATTTAATCAGTGCCTTTTGTTTTCTTGCTATTTGCTTTGATTGCTGCAGTTTAGCTGTTTGGTTCTGTTGAGTCATTATTTGTTCCTCCCCCTCCTTCTTTACTTCTCTTTGTTTCATTAGCATCTTTATTTTATAATTTCTTTATTCTTTGAGCTGTGGCACTCATTATTTAAATAATTTTTGCTTCTAAGCTTTTTTTTAAAAATCAGAAACTTTTATATCTAACTAGTTTGAATAAATCTGACCTAAACTTTAGAATTCTATTCTTTTATATATCTGAGAAGGAGTGGCTAACTGCTGAATGATATGGATATTGGCATAATACCCTTTGGTCTTTTCCTCATTGATTGCCTCTGTTGATGGTCACACAATATCCATACTCTTGTAGAGTCACTTTGCTGCTTGTCACCTTGCTGCTTGTTATCTGCTTGTGACCTTGTCACCTTACCAAGCAGAAACTATTTCCCCACTCTTTGAATTAGTTCTGGTCTTACGGCTTGTATTGACCAACAGAATGAAGCCTGGTGAGGCTTTTTTCAGTACTAAGCCTAGGACCTCTGGTGGCTGTCTGCATCTCCCAGGAGAATGAGTCTGGACCACACTGAGGAGAGGAGAGTTCTCAGTTGAAGTGGTCTTACATCAGCCCCCAGCCAACCACCACAGACTACAAGCGCAGGTGAACAGCAAGTCTAGGTGGAGACTGGCCACATCCGTCCATATCAGCAGAGCCTCTCGATTTCATGGGTCCGTAGACTCAGGGCAAAAATAAATGCATATGTTTCCTATTACTAAAATATTGTTGTCATACAGCACTGAGTATTAGATAACATAAACACATAAATTTCTTTTTCAATTATTGTGTACAATTCTCTCCACCCAGTTGTTGGTCAATGTTGTACTGTATGTACCAAGGTACCAAGATTAAGTACTAAAGGCATAAAACAAATGTGAACTATGTCTCAGTCAACATGGGCATGTGAGAAACAAAAAAAAAAACTAGGCTACATCTGAAATACAATTTGGTGTGTTATATTATTAGATAAGCACATGGGCATAGAGACCCTGATGCGGGTATTTAACACAGGGATCAAATTGTGTTTCTTGTAGTGCTTGGTACATGTGGGAATCTTGAATTAGGATGTGTAGAAACTAAATATGTTCAAAAAATGTAACAGAAAAGCATTCTAGGAAACAGGAAAATTATCTCTAAATAATGGAAGAGCAAAGGATACTGGATAAATGACAAATAGTTTTAGAAACTAATGGCTTACATGGGTTTGGCAAAGACAAGTCTAAAAATTTAAGCAAAACAAACATCTGAACACACACAAACACATACACACACCCAGAGACAACCTCCAAAAGGGATTAGAGCATAAATATCCTTATGTTTCATAAGTTTGATCTCCATCCTAATAATTATAGAAACAAAAAATAAAGGTTAATAAAAACTATAGTTGCGAGGCACAGTGGTGCATGCCTGTCTTCCCAGTGTTTTGGGAGGCTGAAGCAGGAGGATTGCAAGTTCAAAGCCAGCCCAAAGCAACTTAGTGAGGCCCTGCCCCAAAATAAAAAAATAAAAATAAAAAAGGGCTTGGGGTGTGGCTCAGTGATTAACTGTCCCTGGGTTCAATCTCTGGTGCCAAAAAAAAAAAGAAAAAAAAAAAACTACAGTTGATGTGATGTGAATATTAAAAGCATTTCAGGAACTTTTTATTGCAGCCATAGAGTAAGAAAATGGGGGTGGGGGACAGAAGCAAGAGCAATTCAGTAGACGTCTGGTCAGTGAGCCAGGAGATAAAGGAGGAGGGTTGGTGTACCTGCAGCTATAGAGACAAAGCAAAGAAAAAGCAAAAGAATGGAGACCTATACTAGTGTTCAAGGAGGTACTTCATTTAAGGATAATGAGAAATGGGGATGAAAAGAGGGAGGGAAGGAGGGAAGAAATGAGGGAGACAGAGAGGGCAGAGGAGGAAGGAGAAAAGAGAAAAGAATAAAAGTGAAAAAACAACTTCCACTCACCTATACGGAAGGAAACCCAGAAATTAAGATACTAAGTGACATAAGTTACATGACTAGGCTTTTTGTGGGAACTTCCAGAATATTCTGAGGCCGTGGCTTCCTGATGAGTGTAAATGGGGAGATGGAAACAGCAGCATGGTAGGAACGTTGACCTCGGTAATGTTTGGAGACTGGATTTATGCTGCAAACTGTGAATACATCTTAACCTTTGGTTAAGTCTTCATTGTACAGAGTTTCTCAAAAATAGACCCCAAAAGGTACACCATTCTTTTCATTATTTGGGGATACAATATCTTTTTCTATATTTCTTCAATTCAGGGTTCCTGGTGACCTCTCTTGACTAAAAGTAGCCATGTATAAAAGTGACACTATGCACATCTTGAGCCTAGTATCCCTTCTTCTCATCCTTGGAACACTGAGACCAGGTGCACATGACTGAGCTGGCCTCCTGGAGGCTCAGAGGCTATGTAGAACAAAAATGAACCATCCTGCTTATGCCCTCTCCGACAACCAGCACTACCTGACTGGGGAGCTGGTCATAGGCACGAGCGAACACAGCCGAGACCCAGTGCAGGACTTCTAGCTGATCCACAGAATGAACTTCCACAAAATTGTGATCTATGTAGATGGCTGTTGTTCTAAGCCGTCATGTTGATAATTTTGTAGACAATGAAAGCCAATGGATAACTATTTTAAAAACTATGTTTCCAGAGCATCTTGGCTTCCAATTGGAACAAGCGTATTGCGACTGTTCCTGTTCTACATTCTGCAATAGTATCCGCATATTGAATTTGTGACATAGGAATAAAAAGCAAAGAAAATGAAGCAGGGTGGAAAGAAAATGATGACTTTCTACTTAACTAAACTAGGTAGGGATAAAATTGATAACCTTTACGGTTTGAATTCATAAGCCCATTTTACCCTCAATTTAGTTTTATGTCTTCAAAAGCTTTGGTTCAATTTTACAGATTTCATAAAAGAAATAATTTTCTTTTGAAATTTCAGAATTGCTCTTTGGTTCAATTAAACCTTGATGCCAGGACAACTAAAGCTGTTACCCAGTTGACTGTCCTGCATATCTTGGCCAAGTGAATGCATGCTGCATTTTTCCTTTATCTGCCTTGGATGAATTATTCATTGATTGAACTCACATTTCCAGGAACACAGATGGAAAATGGTTTAAAAAATGTCCCCTTTTAATAGAGCATTCTATTTTTTCCTCATTAAATGTCCTGGTATAGTTGACCATTGCTTCTAACCAACTACAGCGATGCCCCCCGTGGCTCATTATCAACGTAGGTTCTTTTGCTCACATAACGTTCTTTTCTCTACACCTGAGCTTGCTACACCAGAAATGCCTTTACAATCCTCATATTTGAAATAATATTTTATGTTCTTTCCCTGCTAAATGAAAAATATGACTTCAGTATGTGGGGTTGGGAGAAATACTTGATTTCTTTTCCTTCTCTCAACCTGCCTTCTTTTCTTCTATTCTTATTTGTTTCTTTGTTCATTTTCCAGAATACCCCGTTATTGTTTGTAGGTTGTTTATCAGCATGGCTTCCCATCCAATTTTTGCATTAACTCCTGCCTCTTTTAAATGTTTTATGTTTTGAGACCATGAAGATTTTTTTCCCTAGATTAAATTTTGCACAGTCAAAAGAAGGAATTTCGAAATCATGCACTTTGTATTCTAATCCAAGCTGTATCATGTTCCGGTTAAGAAAGAAGTCAAATAACCTAAATTATTCCCATTACCTTAACTGTAAGACAAAGTCATTAACCCTATTTTAGATAATGGTGTAAGAATCTGATTTGTATAAGTAACAAAAATACTGGAGACATAGATGGTGCTTTAACATTATAGAATTGTGAAGAGATGTCAAAGGAGTAAGACGAACAATAAATTTCTAAAATAATTTGAAGTAGAAAAAGGATTTTCTTGGACTTAATTTTTATTTTTTATTTTTTGTATTGGGATTGAATCCAAGGGCGCTTAGCCACTGAACAACATCCTCAGCCCTTTTGTGTTTATTTAGAGACAGGGTCTCACTGAGTTGCTTAGGGCCTTGATGAGTTGCTGAGGCTGACTTTGAACTCTTGATCTTCTGTCTCCTCCTCCCATGCTGCTGGGACTACAGACATGCACCACCAAGCCCAGCTGGACTTAAAAATTTAAATGACCCTTGAAGGGTAATAAAAATTAATATTTTTTTAAAGGAAGAAGGTTTTCAAATATTGGAGCTCCTAAAGGATATTTCTGGGGTCTTTTGAAGAGTTAAAGTTGAAGCTTCTGCATTCTCATGATTAATCTAAGCCATACATTCCAAGCCTGGAAGCTGTCATCTGTCTGTCTTACCTACGTACCTACCTAATTACCAACCTACCTTCACCTCACTATCGACACACAGGCAGGCCTACACATTCTTCAGTAAGTCACGGAAAAGGCTTTTTTTTTTTTTCATTATGGTATTTTAACCTTCATCAGAGAAAAGTTGTCTTTAAAGAGAAAATATTTCTAATTCCATATTCACAGCTGTTCTTTGATTTTTCATCTCTTTTTAAACCACATTTTTTCACTTCATGAGCTTGGCACATATCTTATTCAAGAAAGTGTTACGCATTATCTAATGTACAAAGTAATATATATTTAAAATAGAGGTTTCATAGACAAAAAAAGATTAATTTGCTTTTTGTGCATCTCATTCTCCATTTTTCTCTTTATCATCACTTTTTTCTATGCTCTTTGGTAACTGAGAAAGACATAATGAGGAAATTATAAGGAAAAAATTCACTGCCTCATAAAAGTATGTGTCATAAGGTGAAATTAAGATTTCAACCCTTTCTGGTAGCTGCGCTGCCTTGGATGTTATTTATTGCAAGAGTAACAGATACAGTTTATTTTTAAAGCTGTAGAATTGGTTAGATGACAGAATCACTAGGTCTGCATTTTCTCTTTGTGGTCTCCAGAGGGCAGTGTTCATTCCTCCAACACTGTAGGAGACTCAAAATAGCCACCTATCTGTATCTACCTACTAACCTCCTACCTCACCCACTGACTTCATACCCATTCTTTTGGGTAGAAATTAGAAAAACCCCAATGACAAAGGTTTATTTATAAGGAATATATAAATATATTGTGGTTTAATAAAAGTTATTAGCTGCTTTCTTTGCATTTCTGAAAGAGCAGATAACCATGTAGCCAACTAATTCTTCTTCTGAACCTTCCATAATAGTAAATACTGTAAAGAAATATTTTACTTTCCTTCAAAAATAAATAGCATTTTGATAGATACTGGAAATTGCCCTATTCCCTACACAACCAAAAAGACAGATCTAGAAAATTGAAACTGATTTTCACCAGGATGACAAGTTCTCTGAGAACGCGAAGTGTAGTGTGGTGACACACCTTGGACAACACTCAGGTCCCTGGTGCGTGGCAGGGAGGACTTAGATACTCCCTCTGCAGAGGGCTTTCTTTTATATTTACTGGTTACATTGTTAATATCAAGACCAATAGGCAACCACTTACAAGCTATTAGTATTATTTTAACTGTTAGGGAATGTGGGGATTTAAAATTTTATTTAACTAACAAAACTTTTAACAGTTATCAAAATGATCATTTTACAGAGATTATTTCAGTTAAGTTAGAGAAGAGAACCTTGAATAGGAGTACTGAAAATTTGAAGCAAGTGGGGAGATTCTGGTTACAGGAGAACAGAGACAGTGAATGAGGACCATGGAGAAGGTAAAGATAGCATGTTATAAATAATTATACATAAAATTCCATGACTACGTTTCCCACAAATTGAAACAAAGTTGTGACTAATGTTTAAAAATGCAAGAAATGAAAAAATGCACTATTTTGATATGATATGCTTGTCCACTCACATTTGTCTCTAATTATTAGTAGGACCTGGTCACATAAAATTTTATAAGGATAAAATAAATTTTATAAGGATAATATATATATATTAATGCAGGGGAGCCCAATTTTCTAAAATCTACTGCAGGAAAATTAACACTGTGGGGGGTAGGGAATATAGAATGATTGAAAGATGTTCTTAACAAATTGTGACATTTTTCTTTTCACTCTTAATGAGTAAGAATTGAAGCTCCCATCTATCGGGTTCTTCTTTAAGATGAGCACTGTAATTTACATGCAAAATAATTCAGGTGGAGCTATTTGGGGAGCCTTGGTGTAACAGAATCGCCATTTGTCAGAGATTATTACTCTAGAAGGCTCCCTAGGAGAGGCATAAATTTGCCCTGAAATAACACGTTGCAGGATAACAGCAAGGAGCTTGTCTCTGCCCTGCTCACAGCCTGCACACCTGCTCAGAGGGACCTGCCTACTGAGCCCCTCAGGCCAACCTGCTCGCTCATGTGTCATTCCAGCCCTTAGTTAGGAGCTACTGGAGCGATCACAGAAGCATCACATCACATACGAACATAGACAGGATGGATGTGTTTCCTTTGAAACCCTAAATATTTTAAGAAGGAAGGCTAGTTTAGTAGATAGATATCATATATTGGAGTCAAATAATCTCAGGTAAAAATCTCAATAGTTTGATTTATTAACTCTGAAGATCAGAGCCCTCATATCTAAATTAGGAATAATAAAGCCCAGTAGGGTTATTGTGGAGATTAGGATTGCTTCAGCCGAAGCATCTAGAACAGGACCTAGTAGATGTCCGAAATTCCCTCCTGTGTTGGAGTCTGGGTGCCTTTTGTAGAACAACTACAGATATTGCCCTTCATGTGAGCTGACAGAGAACCTACCAGCAGCACTGCTCTGTGTTCTGAGCAGCGGTGCTGACCCATTCTGTCATGCATCCCTGCCCACATTTAACTAATGGATGCTGGTTATTAAGAGCTGAGTGAACTATAGGGTGATTGTAGCCATGCAACTGTAAAGAGCTCTGTGGCCATAAATGGGGTCACTCCTTGTGCTCATTCAGCGCCAAGTTCCAAACAGCACCATTTTAGCTACTCTGTTCTTGAGTCCCTTGTAAGGCAACTTTAGTTCAGAGATTACCCTCTGAAAGTGGGAGCAGGCCTCCTTATTATTGAGTGCTGTTTTAGTTAATTGCATTATTAAGCCTTTGCACCTTCTTCATCCATATATAGCTCCACTGTCATTCTGTGGTTTTGAAGGAGTGATATGCGGGAGAGTGCTCATTTACCAGGCCTACACTAATAGTTGGTAAATGTGGTCTTACTAAAACTCAAATGAAAAGCTAAACTCAGCAATTTCATCCAAATAATGAGCTACCAATTATTTTAAGGATCTTAAAGAGTCCCTTTTGGTTATAAATTGCTGTTTGCAGATTGCTATCTAGTCAATCATTTTCACCACAAAGCCCCTTATTATGTAAAATGGTCTTAATCATTAAAAGTGTTTGGCATATCAGAAAGTCAGACAGCACAAAAACACCTAACAATACATTCTAAGTCAGCTGCAGTGAATTCCAACTTTATCCGGTTCCAAAGAGAAAATTCAATTAACATATTTTTGGTGGATGAGTATCAGTGGGTTTCCGTGGCATGTATTATTTCCACTGGGGACAGGCATATGGCTAAGCAGAAAAAGAACCAACTGTTTTGATTCAAAGGCATTTGTTCAAAGAAAACCATAAATAGACATCCTATAGAGAAACATGGCAAGACTCTTCGAGGCACTATAATTTATAAGTCATTATGTATATAGTTCTAAATACACATCTACATGTGAATGGGTCCTGTACAAAGGACCTCTCATGAAGGAATAATTAATGTTGTAAAATAATATTTCCCTTCCCCATTAGAACAGCTCCCTTAAATGATAGATGTTTTCTTTATAAAATATCTTTGTTTTTCATCATTCACCTAAAACATCCCACAAATCAGCAGTGAACAGGATTATCATAAACACAATTTTTTTAAAAAAAAAAGCATGATATGCTTAGAGAAGACTTCTCAGCCTAGGAAAACCAGTAGATGCATTTTCTAGGGTTAGTGTTAGCTACATGCAAATTTATTAGTTCAAGACAAAGGTCTTTGAGATTATTTACTATATCTCTGTACCCAACATATTCAGTGATACTCGGGTCAAAATTGCCAATGTGCATTACAACAGATTGTTGTATTTTAGGCTGTTAAATTACAAACCTATAAAAGGTAAGTTTTGCTCAAGTAAAGAGCAAAGGCGAAGGCAGAGTTTATTACAGAACAATAAAAATCTCTTCTTTAAAAGAGAAAGTAGTTCACATACAAAGAATAAAATGTCAGGAGAACATTACCTCTAGACTTACTCTTGCTGGCTGTAGTCCAAGCTCCTCCTAAGGAACCATAGAACAATTCCCTCCTTCACTATGAATTGATGGATGGATAGCCAGGGAGGGGCGCTGTCCTGGGTGCTGAAAATACAACTGCAAACAAAAGTCAGTGTGCACATGGAAATGCTCCAATGAGGAACACTGATGGTGGGCGAAGAGTCAATTCTATCCTGTAACAGTGTGGAGTGGTAAGAGCACAGGGGGAAATGAAACATCAGAAAGGTAAAGAAAGTAGCGCGCTAGTTGTCAGGCAGAGTGGACGGGAAAACCTCCCTAAGGTGAGCTTTCATTAAACAATTAAAGACAGTGGGAGAAGCAACATAGTAGGTATGTGAGGGAGGAGAATTCTGAGTTTATAATGGCAACTTCAATCATCCCAGTGAGGAAATAACCTGGGATTTCCACAAAACCCCAAGACCAGTGCAGCTAGGCATAGAAGGATTAAGGGGAAAAATAATAGAAATAAAGCAGAGGATGGCACATTCCTTATCCCAGCAGCTTGGAAGACTGAGATGGGAGGATCATGAGTTCAAAGCCAGCCTCAGCATCTTAGCAAGGTCCTAAGCAACTTAGTGAGGCCCGTCTCCAAATAAAAATCGGTATGTATACATAAAAGGTTGGGGATGTGGCTCAGTGGTTAAGTGCCTCTGGGTTCAATCTCTGCTACCAGATAAAGAAAAAGAAAAGAAAAGGAAATGATGCAGAGGAGAAATGAATAAATGAATGGGCCAGGTTGTGTAGGAACTTGGTTTTCATTTGTGGATTTTTGACAGAAGAGCAGACATATTGTTAGAGATCATTCTGACTGAAATGGCTTAAATTTAAAGAGAGAGCAGTCAGCAAAGTTTGTCACTTTTCTTCCGCCAAGTTCAATTACAAAGGTGCATGGAGCATGCTGACTGAGACGTAGTTAGGCTTGGGGTTTTGCCAGGCTGAGGAGGATATGTGCAAGAAAGCTGATAACAGTACCTTTTTTTGCAATTGTGGTAAAATATGCATAGCATACAATTCATCATTTAAACCCTTTCCATGTGTAGCGTTCAGGGGCATTAATATATTCACATTGTCATGCAACCTCACCAGTCTCTTTCCTCAGAACTTCATCATCTTCCAAAACTGAATCTGTTCCCATTACACAAAAACTCCCCATCCCCCTTTTCCCCAACACCTGTCAACCATTACTTTACTTTCTGTCTCTATGAAGTTGACTAATTCATATCTCACATAAGTGTAATCATACAATTATTTTCCTTTTGCATCTGATTTATTTCACTCAGTATAATGTCTTCAAGGTCCATCTGTGTTTCAGCAAGTGCCAGCATTTCATTCTTTTTTACGGCTGAATAACATTCCATGGTATGTATATACCATAGTTTAGTTTTTCATTCATCCATTGATGAGCAGTTGAGTTGTTTCCAAGTTTTGGCTATTGTGAATGCTACTACTATGAATATTACTGTGTATACATCTGCTTAAGTCCCTACTTTTACTTCTTCTGCATATATACTCAGTGGAGGAATTGCTGAATCACATGGTAATTCTATGTTTAAGCTTTGAAGAACTGCCACTTTTTTCATAGTAGCTACACTACTGTATGTTTTTCACCACAATGTCCAGTCCTCCAGTTTCTCTGCAGCCTCACCCATACTTGCCATTTTATGTTTTCTCTTTTTAATTTTTTATTAAAAATTAAATTCAAGTGGGTGTGAAGTAGTATTTCATTGTTTTGATTTGCATTTCCCAGACGAATAGTGATATTGAGCATCTTTTCAAGTATTTAGTGAACATTTACATATATTCTTTTGAGAGATGTCTATTCAACTATTTTGCCCATTTTTTAAAAAAAAATATTTTTTAGTTGTCAATGGATATTTTTATTTTATTTATTCACACGTGGTGCTGCGGATTGAACCCAGGGCCTCACATGTGCCAGCAAGCACTCTACTACTGAGCCACAACTCCAGCCCAACTTTACCCATTTTTAAAGTTAGTTTTTTTTTGTTGTTTTGAGGTATAGGAGCTGTTTATATATTCTGAGTATTAATCTCCTTAGAAATATGATTTGCAAATATTTTCTGTTGTTCTTTGGACTGCTACTTCACCTGGTTCAATGTGTCCTTTGCTGTACAAAGGTTTAACATTTTGATGATATCTATTTTCCTTTTGTTGCCTATGCTTTTCTTGTCATGCACAGAAATCACTGGCAAATACAACGTTTTTTGTTTGTTTGTTTTGTTTTGATTTTTTTTTTACTTTTAAGAGTTTTATAGTTTCAGCCTTCATACTTAGGCATTTCATTCTTTTGTTAATGAATTCAATTCTGAGTTCCTTTCTGATTTTGGTATAAAAAAGTATCCTCTTGCTTATGAATACAACTTTTTTCCAGTACTGTTTGTTGGGAAAAACTGCCATTTTCCCTTAGAATGGTCTTGGCACCCTTGTGGAAAATGACTTGCCTATAAACATAAGGCATATTTTGGGGCTCTTGATTCTAGGCCACTGTCTATACATCTATCTTAATAGTAACACCACATGACTTTGTTGATTATAGATTTGTAGCAAATTTTGAAATAAGGAAGCATGAGACCTCAGCTATTTTTCAAGACTCTTTTTTGGCTATCCTTGAGATTCCATATGAATTTTAGGATTAGTTTTTATATTTTCACAATTAAATGTTGGGGTTTTGACAACATGATGGGTAGTACAGATGCTTGATGAAATGAACTCTTTAAATCTATGAACATGAATATTTGTGCCTTCTTTATTTTTTTAACATTTTCTAGTTTTCAATGTACAGATCTCTTTTGTCCCATCAGTGAAGTTTATTTCTAAGCATTTAGTATTTTTGATGCTAATGTAAACAAAGTTATTTTCCCTTCAAATTGTCCACTGTTGCTGTATAGAACAACTGTTTTGTGTATTGGTTTTGTATCTCACGACCTCACTGAATTTGTTTATTTGTTAGTTCTAAAAGATTTCTCTTGATGAATCTTTAGGTTTTTCTACATAAAAGATCATGTCATCTGCTAAAAGACATAATTTTACTTTTTCCCATCCACTATACATACCTTTTATTTCTTTTTGCTTTCCTAAATGCTATGGCTAAAATTGACAGAGTGATAAAATAGGGTATCCTTTTCTTGTTCCTGATCTTAAAGGCAAGGAAACTTTCATTTTTTCACCATTGAATATGATGTTAGCTGTGTGGTTTTCCTATATGGATTTTATTATGTTGAAATAGGTTCCTTCTATTCTTTCTCTAGTGTTGTTATCATGAAAAGATGTTGAACTTTGCCAAATGCATTTTCTGTCTCAATTGAGATGATCATTTGGTCTTTGTTGTTCATTGTTGATGTGATGTGCTACATCAATTTTCATATATTGAACCATCCTTGGTTCCAGGAATAAATGACAGTTTGTCAAAATGTATAATCTTTTAAATAAGCTTTTTGAATTTAGTTTGCTAGTATCTTGTTAAGAATTTTTGCATCAAATTTCATCAAGGATATTGATCTGTAGTGTTCTTATCATGTTTTTGTGTGATTTTTCTGGCTTCATAGAATAAGTTAGGGAGTGTTGCCTCCTCCTCTAATTCTCAGAGGGTTTGGGAAAGATGGGTGTTAGTTAAATGACTATTAGAGTTGACCAGTGAATTTAGCTGGTCTCGGGCTTTACTGGGTTGAAAACTTATGAGTACTGATTCAAATTCTTTACTTATTATAGTTCTGTATAGTTTCTGAGTTAGTTTCTATCATAGTCTGTATGTTTTGAGGTTTTTGTCCATTTCCTCTATTACCTAATATGTTGACATATAATTGTTCATAGTACTCTCATATAGATTTTTTTATTTCTGCAAACTTATTGGCAATATCTCTACTTTATTTTTTTTATTTTAATCATTTGAATCTTATCTCTGTTTTTCCTAGTTACTCTAGCTAAAGTCAGTCAATTTTACTGATTATTTAAAAGAATTCTTAGTTTCATTGATTTTTCTCTATTGTTTTTCTATTCCCTATTTTATGTACCTTTGTTGGAACTTTTCTTTGTTTCCTATGGCCAACTTTCCTTTTTCTATTAAGGTTTAAAGGTATTTTGTTTATTTGAGAACTTTTATCTTTTTCAATGTAAGCACTTAAAGTTTTAAATTTCCCTCTTAATATTGCTTTTGATGCTCTTCATAATTTTTGGCACGTTGGGTTTTCATTTTATTTGTCTCAAGATATTTCCAATTTCTAATTGTATTTCTTCTATGCCTTATTGCTTGTTTAAGACTGTGTTATTTAATTTTCACATATTTGTTCATTTTTCAATTTCCCTTTCATTATTGTCCTTTACTCCATTATCATTAGGAAAGATCTTTTATGGGATTTCAATTTTTAAAAAATTTTTAAGGTTTTTTTTTTTTTTTTTGGTGGTCAACCATATGGCTCATTCTGGAGAATGTTCCACATGTACATTTTGTTATTAGGTAGAGTGTTCTGTGGATGTCTGCTAGGTCCAATTGGTGTTAATTTGAGTGTTTTTCATTATTAATGTTCTGTCTGATTTTTCACTAAGTTCTTTTTTAAAATTATTTCTTACATACATCACAATAGAGGAGTGCATTACATTCATATTTTTTTTGCATTACAATTCTTAATACACCTTATACCACAATTTATCAAATCTCTGTTTGTATATAAGGTATGTTGACACCAAAATCACATCTTCATACATGAATTTTATATAATGATGACCATCTCATTATGTACCATATAATATATAAACTTGGTAAGAAGGGACATTAAAATACGGGAGAGATAAAAGGAAAAACACAACATTGGACTGATGAAAGCATTATTAGAATCTAGTTACTAGAGAAAGGAAAGGAAAAATAGCAAATCATGATTGGAAAGAAATATAGCTGGAAATGAAATCATGTTGTATTGCTAAGTGTATATTGTGACCATATGAGCAATAGGCTACAATAGGCAGGATGACAATGTGGACAAAGTGAGAAGATGGCTTCAGATCTGGACACTGCGGATCCATTATATTGGATTGATGACCTCAATGGCTATGGAGTTACTGAGAATAAGAACCAGAAGAATGGTGGAAACAAATCATCAACAGCATGCTCATGTCTTTAAGGAGCCAGGGGAATTGTCAAGGAAGACAATGGATTATGGCACCAAGATTGAGAAATATGTGGAGAAACCTGATTCCATAGGCTTCAAGGGAACTTATTTATAGAATAATCTAGAAATAACAATGAGAAATCCCAATTCAGGAGCCATCACATAAGATGTGAGTGAGATAAAATTGCTATTATTTGAAAGAGCTGTAAGGCTAATTATATCCCCAGCAAAAAAAAAAAAAAAAAAATCAGCTTCAATGACACGAACTTCTGTCAAAGAGATTGAAAAAAACAGAGATGATGCTAATGAGTTGACTGTGAATTTCAAAGCATACAGTAGGAGGCTTTAAATGTGTCAGTGAGGTGGTGAGATAGGAACACATGAAGGATGCAAAGAACACCATATGGGTTAGAGTGGGCATAAGGAGGAAGACATGGAACATAGTGTGCTTCTGTTTAGCAGAGGCAAGAGGAAAGTTAGAGCGGGCTGAGTATTCTAACAGTGCACACACATAATCAGTCACGTCTCACGCAGACCCCTTCCTTCAAATGGGTGGTCTCTTCTTTTCTTTCAAGAATGCAATGTTGTCCACTTTCATATCATAGTAACACAGGACTTTAAAGATAATGATGGGGAATTTGCACAAAGAGAGTCTCACCAGAAGCAGGTAAATCTGATGAGCCTCCCTTTTAAATTATATTCTATGATGAGCTCTATAAGACAGATATGAAAAGAATTGTTGAGTAAAAGTGTATGAGCATTTTTAAAATAGTGACTATTTCTAAAAAAAATCAATATCTTTAAAAAATATTTTGTAAGACAGCTAGAACAAAAAATGAGGGAAAGAACACAAATTCTACCACTCAGAAAAGAAATACCTTAAATAAGATATAACTTTAAAAGATAGGTCTATGTATATGCAGATAGAAAAAGAATTAGAACATGTTTTATTAAAATGTTGTTATACTTCAACCTGGCACAATGGCTCGCACCTGTAATTCCTGTGATTCAGGAGGCTAAGGTAGGAGGATCACAGTTTGAGGACAGTCTCAGCAACTGAGCAAGGCCCTGAGCAACTTAGCGAGAACCTGTTTCAAAATTTAAAAAAAAAAAATGAAAAGGGTTGGGGATGTAGCCAGTGCTAGAGTGCTCCTGAGTTCAATTACCAGTACAAACCAAAAAGAAAATAAAATGTGATAATTTCTTCACAGGTTTTGTTTTTGTATTTAAAAGCTGAACTTTGTTTCATTAAATTTAAAATAAAAGATGATAAAACAAAATAAAGGAAGCTAGAACTTTTGATAAATACTTTTACATGGAAAATAAATTATTTTCTAAAAGTATCACCCCAAAATGATTAATACAAATGTTAAAACATTGAATTTACTATTTTAAGTATATGTGTGAATTTTAGGCACCACTTACTCTCCACCAAGGATGATATTTAAGTGAAAGTGACCAATAGCTGATGCAATTTTGAATAATTTCACAGCAGTGCAAAGCATCTACTCCCATTCAGAATCCCAGTGATCATCCTAAACAATGTGCATTCTGTACATTCATTCTGCCCTTACTGAGCAGGGTTGGCCCATCTGTAAAATTAGTGACATTTCTACTGCTGATATGAAAATGTGGTCTAGAAAACTGGAATCCTCTTGTTCCCAATTTTTCCTACAGTGTTATGTTTGAAACTTGAAGTCTTTAATATAATAGGCAAGAACTGTGTAACTTAATCTTTAGAAATTCAATGAATGAAATGGTGAATTTAGTTACTAATTCATGAAATCACTGAGTGAATTGCATGTAAAACAACCCTGTCTCTCACAGTTAATGTTAGCAGTTATCATTATTGTCTCACAGAAGGCAATAAGTAATATCCAGGGGAGTGTTACTTATATTTGGGTAGCCAAAGCATAAATATCACAGAGACAAAATGAGAAATAAGAGTACATCAAATAAGAAAGGAGAAAGTAACAGATGCAAAACAAACAAAAAAGGAATTACAACAGCAACAAAATTAAAATTCTAAAATTAAGCTATTTATTTTTTTTACTAAATGGAAGAATAAATTGCATGAATCCTAAATGTTGAGTTTGGTGATTTTTTTATAGGTATATGCCACTATAAGTACCATATAAATCAGAATATATTTACAGTTACCTGGAAGGCACTAAGTTGGGTCACTCCAGTCAGTGACCAAGGTACCTTAACCTCTGTTCTGAACTTCATATAAATGAAATGTTACCCTTATATACTTTTTTGCATCTAGTTTCTTTCATTCCACATGGTGCCTATGAGAATCATTCACATTATTATTTGTGAATTATTCATATTATTATTTGTCTTTTCACCCCATTGCTGTAAAGAATTCTATTATATGAATATATTACAATTTATTTGTCCTATTGATGGACTTTTAGATTGTTTCCATTTTGGAGCCACTATAAATAAAGCTTCTATTATAAAATTTGCATCTATGTCTGATAAAAGACAGAAACACTTATTATTTGGTACTAACCAAGCAGTGTTAAAGAGCATATGCATATTTAGTTTTAGTTAGATATTGGCAAACAATTTCACAACTAATTGAAACAATTTACACTCCTACCTAGCAATATCAGAGAGCTGTATTTGTGCCACATCCTTGTCAAATCTTGATATTGGCCATTGTTTTTTAACTGACCTGATAGGAGTTGAATTATATGTTATTGTGATTTTAATTTGCAATTTTATGATGGATATTGAAGTTGGACATCTATTTATATGCATCTGAATCATTCAGATATCTTTTCCCAGGAAATTTTTGAAGCACTAAGTCTATTCATAAAACACTGGACTGCATATTTATTTATGTACTTATTAAATCTTTCATAGGAGTGATCTATCATCCATCTCCAATTGTGCATATAAAATCAGAATCAGAGTTTACATTTTTAAAAATTTCTTGCAGAGATTCTTTTGATATAATATCATTGATTCAACTGAAGAGGGCCTTTGCTGTATTTCAGGGGGTAAACTTTCTGGGCCCTTTTTCTAATGAATTTGATGATTTGTCTGTTCTTGTGCAATAGAAAGCACACTGTCTCTATTTCTATGACTTCATACTATCCTCCTTCAAGATTACCTAGGATTTCTAGGTGTTTGAGGTTTGGACACAGAGTTTAGAATCAGCCAAATACATTCCCCAAATCATTCTGCCCCTCTGTAACATTGGCAAAAGGTAGTTTGTTGAAAACTGTCAACTACACTGCGAACTTCATATGTTATTATTGAAGTCCCTTAAAATATGTTTCAAACCTGTTTCTGGCCTTATTTTCCAGTTACTCCTCTTCATTAACCTCGCACTGTCCCCAATGTCTTTATTTAAATCCCCTGCATCTGCCATTGACAGCTGCTTCCCCAGCTGGAAGGCTAGAGAGCATTCAGTGCTTCCTGCACATCTAAGTCTGACTTCTGCTTCTAAAGTTTCCATTTCCATGTTCAAACCCCACTTTCCCAAAACAGCTTTCTCCCTCCCCACCAGCCCATGTTGAACTCCATCATCTGATCTCCCACTGTAGATGTTTCTTAAATCAAAAATATTTTGGACTAGTCACTTATAGCCTTATATTTTTAGATATTCCTTTATGGGACAACATTTGGCAGGAATCCTATCTTCAGAATTTTTCACCCTTGATAAACCTAAAGCTGCTGCTTGTACGTATAAGGTGCTGAATGAAAAAATAACCACAGATTGCTTGGGCTGCAGAACTTTTAAAGCAAGGATAGTGAAATCAGCATTTGCACTATCATGGTAAAAAAAATGCAAAGTGAAATTAAAATCTATGTGGCTATTTGGGAGTTTGGCTTTTATTTTCTGTTGCCTGCTAGGACCTGGGATGAATACCTGTGCATCTCTATCTGTCTGTAACTTGTCTTCTCGTGTGTGTGTGTGTGTGTGTGTGTGTGTAGTTGAAAAAAATCAGGAATTTCATGAAGAAATTATGTTTTATGTACCACCACAGGAAAAGGTCTTTAGCATTATAAACTATTCCAATGTGAAATAGCATATTCAAATCATTTAAAAATATAGATGGTACATAGAAGGAAAACTTCAGGGATTGGTTTAAATGTGCTATATGTTCTTTCAGAAAAAGAGTACATTATGAAGCTTAGGTCCCTGAAAGTTAATTAAACTTTTTAAAAAAAATTTTGAAACAGTTTTATTTAAAGAGCTAGAAGTGCCGTAAAATTATCTTTTTTTCCCCTTACTACTCTATATCCTTAATTTCAACAGGCTACATACTAATTTCTAATAATATTTTAATTAATAAAGAGCTCTTGAAATTTACTTTAATTAAAAGCAGCCCTTATATCTCTGAACAGTAATGTGCATTTGAACAAAACAATGTAGTTTTAAAATAAGCTTAATCTATCCTTTTATGAGGAAAAGAGAAGACCGAAGAAAGGAGATATGCTAATTATCAAATATCGCAAGTAAATAGCTACATTATAAATTACTATCATGTTCTGAGTAACTGAGCAAATAAGATTTCTTCATTTTAATCAAAGACTTATGTGTGACACTCTGTTTTTTATTCATTTTTTATTTTTTGCTTTTCTGGAGCTTCATTACTAAAAGTATATCTGATAAATGGGTAAAGTTTTATTAAAGTTAATCAACTGAAATCTGAAAGTGAATATCTTTAATGTTATTTTAACAAAGTCAAATTTTTTACAGTTGAAATATTTTATCCTAGCTATGGCCATAAAAGAGCTGACTTTAAATGACAAATGGGGGTTGGAGATGTGGCTCAGTGGTAGAACACTTACCTATCATGGGTGAGACCTCGGGCTCAATCCCCAGTACCACAAAGAAAGAAAAGAAAAACAGTGTATTAAAAGAGAAATCCGTGAGAGTAAACCCTTATTAAAGAAAATGTGTTTAGTCATTTAAGCCAGTATATAAAATCGTCCCCAAAATGTGTAGAATTGGAACCATAAATAGATAAGCCAAATTGAGGAAATTATAGACCAAGGTCACTAAGCAAAAATGAGCATAATCAGTAAGACATAGAAGTATTATAGGAACTCTTAGTTGCCTGATTAATTCACAAGATCACACTTTTAATACTCAAAAAGTTTGTAGAAATGTTGAATTTTGCATTCATTGCAATAGTCTCTTTACTATGATTGCTCAAGAATACATGTTTATCCCTCCTAGCCTCTTACAAAAACCATTCTCTTTCAATTGAGAAATCCAATCATGGAATTAGGTCACTCCGGTTTTCATTGGCCCTCAGGTTAACTGAGGTCTAATTTGACTACAAACTCAGTATACTTTCTCCCAGCCTGTGTACAGGTAATTTCATAGTACTGGATATTTCAAAAAGGTGGAAGGTGGCCAATTACACTTATTTATTGAACACCTTTTGTGTTAGGTATCTTAGAAGGTTAGTAAGGCACATTAATCCATATACAATTTAAGGAAACTTTAGTTGGGGAAAGAAAATAGAACAAGTGAAAATATAATACCAAGAAGTAGAATAAGCACTATAATGGAGACACAAATCAAATGCAAGCACATCTGACTGAAGAGACACACTATTGAGAATGAAGACTGTGTTTTTAGGGAAGATGATGAAGAAAAAGTATTTTGAAATAGGGTAAAAGCTAGGCTTAATGGTACATCTCTGTAATCCCAGGAACTCAGGAGGCTGATGCAGGAGGATCACAAGTTTAAGATCAGTCTCAGCAACTTAGTGAGACCCTCTCTCAAAATAAAAAACAAAAATGGCTGCGTATGTAGCTCAGTGAGAGAGTGATCCTGGGTTCAATCCCTGGTACCCAAGTAAATAAATAAATGTCTTAACAGAGGCCAGTGCAGGGCAGAAGACTGTTCATTTATATATGAATATGATCCATTGACAATTATTATTAATCATTAATGAGAAAACCTAAACCAGAGTGTGGGATAGTTGGCACAGTCATTATATGATGTGATTTTCTTAGTGTGACCATTGATTTTGATGCTGATATCATTTACAGTACCAGAAAATTGTTTTGCTCCTTCACACGAGACTTTTGGTCACATGTTGACTTCTATTATATATGATACTTTGACCTCTACACAAATTGAAAACTGGAGATTCAAATGAGCTTTTCTTTTCAAAGAAATGTTGGCCAGAGCTAAGGAATGTATGGAAGTGACAAACCTTGAAAAAAATTAATGTCAGCAACCTGCCCCCAGGATTCTGGGAGCTGCCCAAGGGTGTGTGTGTGTTTCCCTCTCCTTTCTAGGAGTGTTCTGAGCTTTTCCCACTAATGGTAATTATAAGTCAAAGAGGAATGTGGATAGTTAAAGAATGAGAGTTGCCATAAATAAAGCTGTTAAACATTATTTTTAAAATTTTAATGACAAAATTCATTCCGTCGATATGGAGTAGACCTGAAGTTGCAGTGAAGTTTAATGATTCAAACTAAGTTTTTACTCTCCTTCACATTCTTATTCTTAAAAAAATGTCTTTCTTCCCTTAAATGAATGTGCCAAACTTTTCTCCTTTTTTTTTATGAATTAAAGGACAAAAGAAATGTCGTCTACTTTCAGCAGACATTGTGGTGGGCATTTTGGATACAAAATATAAATCTTCAAAAATGTCCATACCATTACATAGTTCACTTTGTCCATGATTTTGTTTTGACAATTCTCTAGAATAGTCCAAACAGGTACATTAACCACAAGGGAAATGTCTTCAATTATAATATTCTTCTAAGTGAGGAGTCCAGAGTCCACTCAAGAAAGCAATTAACTACAAATGTTTCTGAGAACAAACGCTGTGCTAGATAAATAAAATAGAATTCCTCCCACCAGGGATCTTGTTATCTGCTACCTTGCTATGACCTAGATCAAGATTCCGGGTATTTCACAATATAATGTGAATTGTGTCCCTTAAGTATTTAGCAGAATCAACAAGTACATTGGTTAAGACAACCAAAAGAAAATACACCCAAGCATTACTTGAGGTGGTCAATTTGGTATGTATGAAAATCTCTTTTGGGGAGTAGATATAAATGAAGAGTTGCCCCGTTAGTTATAGGTTTTAGGTGTCTATGTTTGACCTATAGAATTAAGTCCAACAGACTTGCATTAGATCTGGGATACAGAAGCACAAACCATGTCAGGTAAGGATGATGTCACTGGAAACCCACAGCCCATCTGTAATCCATCTCCTTGAAAATATGATCTGATAGTATTTGAAAGAGAAAAGTTCTCAGAGTAATTTTGTCTTCACTATTATTATAGTCCTCAAGAAAAAGATGACAGTCTACCACTTAGAAAACATTGCTCTTAATGATTACTTATTTGCATGAAATCTTAACATAACTGAATTCTATAATTGCTCAACTTCCTCACTAAAATTGCCTAACTTTATTTCTGCACAAACATAATATGCCTATGGTTTTGAAAAAAATGCATCCTACTAATAACACTAACGAAACTTATTGCAATCTTTCCTGCCAAGATAATGAGGAAAATCATACGTGGACCACTCTTAAATTACATATTGTGAATAATAAATTTTCTTTCTATCAGTCCTGATTTTTCCCCAATGCACTGTGCAATTTATGGTTCCATTCATTCCTCTGAATTGTTTTTGCTATCGCTGATATTAAAAATTTCTAGCAAGAATTGTATAGACTTTGGTTAGGGAGAAAAGGCAGCATTTCACACATTTAATGTATACTAATGGAAAATACATTGACACAGACATTATTAATTTATTAAGATTATTCAAGGGCAGAGAGAAACAACGTGATCAGTCAAAAGGGGAGTATGATCACGGAATGAAAATAAATTACAGCAGGCAAAATTCCTTTTATGAGGGAATTTCACACAACCCCTTTATCCAGGCATCTAAAGTATGAAGTGGTCTTCCGGCACCATTTCCTGGAGGATCATCATAGCGTGGGTGGCTTACACTTCATACTCCCCTCCAAATGAAATCAGGGAATGCCACTTCTGGACAGTAGAGCTCTTATCAGTTGCAAATCCTTTGATTACACTAAATTAGCAAGAGACTTAGGAAAGGAAAAATGAATAGGCCCCCAATATCATATACATAATGACATAATGACAAGTGTACACCAAATGTCCTCTCTGTGTTCTCACAGTGTCATATTGTCTTCACATCCTCTGGCCATATCCTTGTTCCTCTGTTTTGCCCCACCAGGTCCTGAGCACTTTTGAAAGCCCTACGTGATTTAGTCATCCTTGTCATCTCTCCAGTGCTCATGACAGTGACATGCACAGCACAGGCACTGCAGACACGCTTACTGTTCCCTCTGCTCACAGGGATCCCGCGGTTGCCTGTTGATGTGCTTTCCCTCCAGTCTGGGCTGTCTACGGAGAGGCTGAGGCTGCCATCTATGCCAGCAAGTGTCCTCCAGTCTTACAGTAGTTCACACACCAAGGGACTGTGTCTTCAAGGTGACATCTTTTCTCAGGAGATCTGTGCAGTCATGAAATGGGGCTTGCTTCCTGACAGCCTCCTATGGCAGCACCCACAGCTCTGGAGCAGGGAGGAGGGGGTTCCTTATGCTTCTGTCCCAGTCTTGTGCTTTTGAGACTGGGAAGGATCATGTGCCTTTGCTTTGTAGACTTTCTGTCGGATTTCTAACATCTTTTATGCCTCAGTTGGAGATCCCTGCTCAAAAGTGTTCCATGGGAAAGACCAAAGTGGATTGGTATGGCAGAGCTTCCTGTTCTTGTATACTAACTCGTAATTGTGGAGCTACATGAAATAGTACATAAGAATTAAATTCTTTCAATAATTCATATGGTTCAACATGAAATTATGCTATGAAACCAATAAGCAGAACTGATTAAAAAAAAAAAAAAAAAAAAAAAAAAAAACCTTCAGTAGCTCCTTCCCAGTTCCCAACTATTTTAGGAGTTTTGGGAAAACTAGATGAGAGTCGCTTCTAGGGGGACAGAAAAAAGCTGCTACCTCACGTGTGTACGTGTGTTGGGGAAAGAGAGTCAAGATATTGGCTTCTCACTGGGCCCTGATGGGGGCCAGTTATCTGGCATGCAGTCATCACAGTGAACCGCACACATTGTTTTTAACTGACTAGAATATGAATGCCTTTTCTATATTTGGGCAAACCCTCTGTGTTTTGTTGTGAGGAAGAAGTCACCTCCGACTATTAAAGATGAAAATGCTGGTTGCTTTTCCACCGGGAGTACAAGGCCAAGGGCATGATTCAACCCAATCAGTGAGATGCCTTCTTATCATATTTGTGATCTACAGCCAGAAAGACAAATAATTATGAGTGGTGCCTTGTTATCTCCTGCTGCATAACAAATTACACTGTGATTTAGTGGCTTAAAACATTTTGGTATCTGAGTCTCTGTAGGTCAAGGCTCCAGGCACAGCTGCCCAGGGTCCTCCACTTCAGGTCCTCCTCCAGGCTGCATTCAGGCTGTCTGCCAGGGCCCAGCCACCTCAAAGTTCCAGTGGGAAGGACCCACCGCCCACCACCTTGCACAGGTGTCATAGGACTCAGTCCTCATGGGCTGTCAGACCTCAGGCCTCAGTTTCTCACTGCCTAGTTCTTGGAGGCTGCTCTTGCTCTTGGTCCTGGGCTTCTCCACGGGGCAGCTCACAACCTGGCAGTTTGGTCCAAAGGAACAAGAGGAGCCAGAGAGAGGCAGAGTGCAAGCTGCAGTTACATCTTCAGGGACCTTATCACAGAAGTGACGTTCCATCACTCCTACCACATTTCATTCATTGGAAGCAAGTTGCTAGCTTTGGTTGACACTAAGGGGAGGGATTTTGTAATCACATAAATACCAGGAGGTGGGGATCCCTGAAGGAACCTTTCAGAAGCCACTTGCCACAGAGAGCATGGAATCCATCTGGAGGCGGCAAAGGCAAAGGCTACGGCTACATTCAACATCAAGGGTACAGAAGTTCTAGCAGAAGCGAGAGCAGCAATTTTGTCTGAGACATCATTTCTGACGTGTGATTTTTAGTTATGTTCCTGGCTGAGCAGTTTTTAAACCTGATCCTTTGGGCCTCTCAAAAATCCTTTGAGTTGCCAAATGACCTTGAATAAAATTCCTCTTATCTGCTTAAAATAGCCTATTTGTTTCTGTTGCTTATAAATACGATTCTTGGAGAGAACAAACAAAGCAAAAGAATCTCTGGGTGAGGACAGAAACTTGGTCTTGTCTGCCTTTGTATATCTGGTGCATGACTCTTGGATTGTAGCCACTAAATACATATTTATTAAACTATTGAATGAGTGGAAAGACAACACATCCAGACAGGAAATAGTCTGACACAGGATTATAAGTGCAAGTGGAAGATGAAATATGACTTAGAAACTGAACAGGGCAAATAATTCAGAGTGAATGCTCTAGAAAAACAAATCACTAGATAGAGGTTCCTTCAAGTGATACATGATACTTTCTGGGCCTGCTTTAAACATTTGAGTTATCTGAATGGTTGCCTCCAAAATTGCATGATGCCAGACAAGGCAAATCTCCATGAATCTCTGCATGGAAAAAGGACATTAAAAAAAATTCACTGAATGAGAAGAGAGATGGCAGGCAGATTGCAGCAACCCATGAAGGAGTCTTAGAGATAAAAGCTTTCCCTAAAACCTGAGCACAGACCATCTTACAACATTTCAAAAGCTCCACATTTTATTCTTGGTAATTCTGTAACATGTATTATTTGCCTTAGTTTGGCTTCTCCCTAGCAAATTCTGAGAAAAGAATTCAAATGCACTTAGTTTATTTGGAAGGTAAGCCCTAGAAATAGCACAAGAGGAATGGGGGATCAAGATAGGACAGGGAAACAGGCCGGTAGAGGCTTATGGAGTCAGGTACTAGGGGGGAAACAGAAGAGCTGAATCCCACCAAGGAACTCTGGGAGCCGGCACAGAACACACACTACGAGAGAGCAGTGAGTGCACTGGGATATTTACTCCGACCCCTGTGGCTCATGTCTTCAAGAGGGTCTCAGAAAGCACAAGCAGTGTGGGTGGGCAGAGAGAACCACAGGCCCCAGAAGCTACAGCACCAACAGTGTCTCACGACTTAAATGGATTTGCTGTGCTAAGTATTTATTATCTTGCAAAAACTTTGAGAACTCAGTATAATGTATTAATTTTGGAGATGTGGAAAATTGCAGCTCAAAAACAAGGTCTTTTGGAGCTCAATTATCTCTAATTCCAAAACCTTTATGGAAATAAAGCAGCACCTCTTCACCTAATAGAGATAGACACAGAGACACGGATAAGAAGCCACTGGCAGACGTCAATGCAGAACAATGGGGAAGGAAATCAAAGGCAATTCAGTGTCCCAAGATATATTCACTCTCTCTAAAATTAAGTTTGATACTCAAAGCCAAGGACTAAGTACGGAAAAATGAATCCCTGGGTCCCTCTGGTCAGAGTCATTCATGTTTCTTCTCTTCATATGAATCTCCTTGAATTGGGAACAAGGAAAAAACATTTGTGAAAGATTTCCTAGTTGAGGAACGAGAAAGGTGAACTTACATCAGGGTGTCCTGGGTTGAATAATGGCCCTCCAAAAATCCATGTTCACCTGGCACCTCACAATATGACTTTATTTGAAAATAGTCTTTGTAGATGTAATTAGTTAAGATGAGGTCAGGCTGGGTTAGCATAGACTTTAAATCCAATGACTAAATCCTTAAGAGAAGACCATATAGAAAAAGGCAAGAAGGCCATGCAGTGACAAACAGAAGAAAGCTGAGCATCACAGGAGCCACCAGAAACTAAGAAGAAGTGTGGAAGGATTTAACCTGGAGCCTTCAGAGAGAGACTGGCCCTGCCCACACCTTGATTCACACCTGTAACCTCCAGAACTGGGAGAGAGTACACTTATGTTGTGTTAAACTACCTAGTTTGTGGTAATTTGTTATAGAAACCCCAGGAAAGTAATTTAGGGTGTCATAGGCTTCATTTTGTCCCCACCCCCATATTCATTTGTTGAGGTCCCAACCCCCAGTACCTCAGAATGTGACTGCATTTGAAAATGGCCCTTTAAAAAGGCTCTGGAGGTAACATCGGGGTATACATGTGGGTCCTATTCTAATCCAATTAGGAACCTTACAAAGGAAGAGGTTAGAACACAGAAAACAGGTCATGTGACAACGATGGGAGGACATGGTCAAAGATGCCACCTGCAATCCAGGGAGAGAGCCTGGGATTCCAACCTGCTGCACCCTGATCATCCAATTCTAGTCTCTAGAACGGTGAGAAAATAAATGCTGTCATTTAAGAGACCTAGTCTGCATTTTGTCCCAGAAGCCCTAGCAAACTAAGACAAGGGATGGAGCCGAATGGAGGGAAGGTGAAGAGTCAGCTTCCACTTTTGCGTTGCTACACGCCTACTGCTCTACTGTAGGGGAAGAGGATACTTCTGTGCAAGGCTGCAGGATCCACTAAGGAAGGAAGATGAGACAGAAAATGTGCAAAGTTCTCAGGGCAGTGGGTTCTGCATGTGCACTGGAGCTCTGTGCTGCAGTCACTCAGTTGGGGGATAAGGGTGACTTTGAGTCTGAAGACCTTCTTGTATTCCTCTGGATGGTGTATGTGGCCATCTCTCAGCCAGTGCTCTCTTTTTTCTTTATCTGAGAGTGCTTTTTACATGGAGTACACCTCTGATTTTAGAGAAGAGGAGAAGCAGTGATGGAATTGGTGGGTAGATATTAGGAGCTGGTAACATCTGGCAAATATGGACATGGGAATCAACACGTCAAGTTCTTTCAATACAGCCATCAGGATTTGAAAAAAAAAAAAAAAAAAGACACCCCAGGAAAACATTCAGTCAAGAAATTTAAAAATGCACATTTGATTTATGCCTTCCTTACAGTGTGGCTTTAAGTTACCTGAGCCTCATTTGTGCAACTTCTGTGTATAGTTTTATGTATAATGTCATTGCTCCCAAACCAGACAGCCACCGAAGCACAGAGATTTTAGGACAGAAATTATTGTGCAGAACAGAAATACTACAGTATTTTTTTTTGGTGTGTGTGTGTGTATGTGTGTGTGTGTGAGTGAGTATGTTGCTTTATAAATTACAATCCTGTCCATAGAGGGAAGACATCACTATTGTAGTCAATTTTCTGAATGCTATGTATTTTTAAAACTAAATGTATTAAAATTTTTATGTCAAAAGAAGAAAGGTTGCTACATGATTTTTCAGTTTAGATAAAAGGGTCTCCTTGTTTCAAGTACTGCCTAGTCTATCTACACTTCAGTAAAAATTGAGTTTTATTTGCTACACGAGAAGGTACAAACTGGAGAAGAAGATAAAATTTCTCCGATTCCTCTGGATGAGAGACATACCTGGGGGTGTCTTCCACAGCAGCCAGTGTATGAAGAGCAAGACGGGATTGGTTTAGAAGGAAGCACTCTGTGCTTTAGAACGAAAGGGAGAAGAGTGAGAGGCTTTTTGGTTTAGACACACTCTTACTTTTTGTTACTTGGGATTTTAAATTTTTCAGCAGAGCAACTCTTCCATTATTGTTTCCTTCCAAGGTAATGGTCCCTTCTACGAGAATCAAACCAAATAAAGGTAATTTATTGTCCACTAAAATCTTCATCTTTGGTCAGCATTCAAAATATGAGATCACATATATGAGCCCAAATACAGATTATAAAGATTAATTTTATTAAAATGCAGCAACAAGCAGAAAAATTCCCCAATGCAATAAATCTTTCAGGAGGATTAGAGACCTTGAATTTAAACCCGTGAGGCCATCTTACCCTCGTCAACATGATTATAAAATCTACAGTTAATGGTGCTGTTCCTAGACATTCCCATTTCTTCTTTCTAAAAACATTATATAATACATTTTTTTCACATTCACAGTGAAGAGTATGAAATACAAAACTAAAAGAAAATCATGATTAGAAATGATTCATGTTTTCAAGTGTATGTCTTAGTCTGTTTTCAGTTGCTAACAACATACCCAAGGCTGGGTAATTAATAAAGGGCAGAGGCTCGTTGGGCTCACGGTTCTGGAACTCCAAGGACATGTTGGCATGGCTTCTGGTGAAGGCCCCCTGCTGCCTCACTCAGAGCCAGAGAAGCAGAAAGGGGAAGCAGCTCGTGTGGAAGGAGTAGAGGGGCGACGGGCTTTCTCCTAACCACTCAGCCTGGGAGAACTCATCCTTTACCCCAGGGACTACCTCCAGAGAACTCATCCAGTCCCAGGGAACGACCTCCGTCCATTCTTGAGGGCAGTGCACCCTGGGACCCAATGGCCTCTCAAAGGCCCAATTCCTCTCAACGCCATTCCATTGGGAATTGAGCCTCAGCATGGATTTTGGTGAACACTAACCGGGAAGCATAGCATGTACCTATGGTCTTATAAATATGCTAACAAAATCCTGTATCTAAAAGGTTTCCAAGCAAATTTAGACCCAGAGCTTCAAAATCATCAGGAAATCCCAGGGCACAACAACCACCTGGGCGCTGAGGACCATCCCATTGGTTTCGTGAGCTTACTGAGGTGAAGTGAGTTTGTTTTTCAGTAATATTTAATGTTAATAAACCCTTGGGGACTAGAAAGCATGATCTCTTTGACTTTAGACACTGCCTCTTTCCACTGAGATAACCCTTATTTTCTTTGCTCTAACTCAGTATTTCTGATTATTTAAATTTTTGCATATCTGTTTTTAGATCTCTGTTTTTTTTTTCTTTTCCCCATTGCCTGATGACCTGTATGCAACATTCCTTTCAAGGCATTTTGAGAGAATTTCAGAGTCACCAAACCTGAACCTTAATAATACCTAATTGGAAACAAGTTGCCTGGGTTTATTGTTGATTTTTCCATGCACCGATTATGTAGGGAAAGCCTTTCTGAATACTTCTAATTCAATGCTGTACACTTGGCCACCTTACCTGGCAGGCTAGATCCAGTTACTTTAAAATTCTTCCTATAATAACAACCAAGGTGTGTTTTGGTCAGGAGAAGTGGAGCTATGCAGGATTCTAAAGGTGGCTGACATTGGCTGTGAATTGAAACTCTTTAGACATATATATTTTTTTATATCTGTAAAATGGAAATAAAGGTGGTAATGTCTTTCATAAACTGAGACAAAGACCTGTAGGGTCTGACTGCAGCTAGTACAGGGATCCAGACTTGCTATTGCTGACTGCAGCCCCTCTGCTCTCAGTCCCCCCAGCAGGGGTCCAGGACATGGGGCAAGGCTGTTTGGTGCCTGTGCCTGGGAAAACCTGGTCTCCAAGGCAACCCCTCAGGCTTCCATCTCCTGGTTCTCTCTCCACCTGCCTCTTGAGGACTATCTGCCTATCAGTTAAGGAGTTACCATTTCTCTCATTATCTACTCCTTCCCTCACTTCTTTCTAAAGAGTTCTAAGCACCAAATAAAGAATCCTAAGCATAAATAAAAGATAAATAAATAAGATTTTTCCCCCAAACACCAACATTCTCGTGGGCCTCTGGCCCAAAAGGTGAGTTATTTAATCCAACTGCTATAGAGTGGTGATTGAAACAAAATATAAATCCACCAGCTTAGTGTTGGGATATACATTGGAATAGGCTCTGAGCGAGACAGGTTCTCCACTGCAGGCCAAGGGTCAGATCTGGCTTCCTTCAGGACCATGATACACTTTCTCCTTTATTTGTGTACAGCTTATTTTTGTGACTCTTCTCATAACTGCCTCTCTGCTAGTATAATAATGAAAATTAAAATATTTTACTCAGATACAAGGGTAAATGACATTTGTAGGTTGTCTAATAACTATCTGACCGAAATAACCCAAAAGTTCCCCTTAGTTTCTCCCAAGTTTAGAAAGTTTCTTCCTGAGAATGAGTCCTAACCTCCCTTTTGTTAGCTTCTTAGAGCACTTTAGAATTAAGTTGGAATTGTAAATTCTTTCTCTGTCCCTTTGACATGTAAATCTTCTACAACAAAGGAATGTCTTTCTTAAGGATCTGGAAAGGCAACCAGCAAAAGAAGTTCCCCCAACCTCCCAGTGTGTAGGGGAGGCTGGGAGTCTGACTCTGAGAAGTGGAGGTTAGAAAACACAGATGGGCTAAGGACTCTGACCAGGGGTTGTTGTTTGGATCCCCAAGGATCCATGTGTTAAAGGCTTGCTTTCTAAGGTAGTCTACTGGAGTGTGGTGGAACCTTCAGGAGGTGGAGACTATTGGTCCCTTAGTTCCTAGGGGATTGTGACCTTGAAGGGTATCTAAGACTCTGGCCCCTTTCTCTCTTTTGCTCCTTGGCAATGAGGTGAGAAGTTCCCTCCATCTCATTGTCATCTGGTATGCCCACCAGAGGCCAAAAAGCAATGGGTCTGCTAATCATGGACTGGAACCTTTAAAACCTTGAGCTGAAATAAATCTCTCTTCCCTTTATAAATTAATTATCTCAGGTATTTTGTTATAGTGACAGGAAGCAACACACCAACCTCCTCCCTTACCTATGTTCTCCAGTGCTTTCTACCAGCTCACCCTAGCATTTATAAATTCTCCTGGCTTTTGTTTGAGCAGTGTTGGGTTCAATTTCTCTTCTCTTGAGACAATCTTAATAACTGTTGTTATGGACTTGAATAAAGTGTCAGTTGCCTATTTAAAACCATATGGTACGATTTTTCTTTAACATGTCAAAAGGAAATGATATGGGAAATGCTAGCATACACTGTGGCTTGGTTTTCTTTACTGTGAGCACATTCATCAGCATTCTTGCCAACGAATCAGCAAGAGGGATAAAGGTAGGGATGCCTGGGATAGTGCAGAAGTGGACCTGAAGATAGATGAGGCAGAAGAGCACTCAGAGGACAAATTGAACTTGCATGTTCTGATGAGTTTTTCTTCTAGGTTAAGTGCATGAGAACTGAGGAAGCCCTCATAGACAAACAGTAAAACCTGCATCAAGGTACAGGTAAGAGCCAGGTGCAGTGCTGCATGCTCAGAAACTGAGCAAGATTCTGTCTTAAAATAAAAAGTTTTTTTTAAAGGGTTGTGGATGTATTTCAGTAGTAAAGGGCCCCATGAGTCAATCCATACTACCTCCAAAAGTACCAGGGTAAAGAAAGCTCAGCTGTATAATGATAGGTGGCTGGCCCCCATCTCCAACACAACTCCTCCTTATAAAATGGTGCTCCTGATTTTAATTTGGGGGGAAAGGAGGGTTAGAAAAAGCCTGGCATATGCTTTTTTTAATTTTGTGGGTGGTCAGTCATGTACAGTAACATCTTCATTATCTTTATTCATGTGCTTTTGTTGTAGCTCACATCAGTTGAAAAATACTGCAACTCTTTGATAATATGACCACAAATTTTACATGATCAGGTTATTTTGAATTCCAATCACCAAAGTATGGAAGGTTATTTCTGTATTCTTACGGAAATTCTGTTATATGTGCCTGCAGATTTTCACTTGTGTAAATAAATGTACATTAGTGTAAATAATGTACATTAGTGTAAATAAATGGCTTGTAAATTAGTGTAAATAAATGTTCTTTAGTGTAAATAAATGGCTTGTAATAGTACACAGGGGTTTTGTACCATATCTAACAGAATTGCCTTTAACCTCCCAGAAGTCATTTAACAGAGAAAAGATCCAAAACCATATCTCCAAGGACTGACAACCAGGCACAATGCCCCCTCCACTCGGGCAGCCAGGCACCCGAGAGGCAGCAAGCTCAGGGTCTTCCCTTCCCAGACAACCAAACTGACGCTTTTCAAAGGCAGGCTTCATGCTGGATGGTAACCGATGCTCACAATTTCACTAGTGAGCTTCTGATTTCATATGAGCATACTTTACTGAATCTTCTCTTAGGAAAACTGATTATCAGACTTGTTTCTCTGTAAATATGCAGATGTGGTGTGAGGCCACCATGGGGTTTATTAGTCCCAACTAATTTTCTATCAGTTCTAGGAATCCAAGGTTAGCCATGTGCAGTTCATAGCCGGCACCGCCAAAAGACAAAATGTCACTTAGAAAAAGTGAGAAGCTCTTTGTTTCCTAAAAGTTAAAGTAATATGAGATGCAAAATATCACAGTACAGTTGAGAAAAAAGCTAGCAAAATTCCCAGAATCAATCAGCCAAAGATAATTGTGTTATTAAGAAACCATTTGACCATGTATAGATGAAAAGCCATATTTTGTGCAATCTACAAAAGCTTTACAATGTATCTGAAACATCTAAATTACTTTTATTAATATACATAAAATGTAGAATTTTTTGGTAGTATGCTGGATTAATTGCTTCACAAAGTAAATGAGTCCTGTGAGCATGCTATGCAAATCGTTTTATAAAAGGTCATTTTTATTAGCAACAGTGGTTGAATCAAGTGTGCAATTTCTGAAATAATGTGGCACATAATGTGCTGGTACATTCAAATACTATGGATATTAAAGCCATGGAAGCCTATTTAGGAGGCTAAGTATAAATTAAATGAATCTGAGTTATTTGCAGTTTACTCAGCATTCACTTATTTCACAAATGTTCATTGTACATCTACTGAGTGCTCAGCACTGGAAAGGGCACAGTAGTCTCTCTGGCTTGTTCCTTTGCAGCAATAGAGTGCTTTATGGCCAGACCAGCTAGTACCCAGACACATAGGAGTGGCTTGGGAAATAAATGTTGCTCTGCCTGAAGAAATATCTGCGAATGGTACCAGGCACCAGGCACTGCTCTGCATCTTGAGAATACAATGCTGAACAAGATAGACAAGTTTCCTGTCCCCACAGGAGCCACCATCCAATGGGAAACATAAGCCGTAAATGGGCAAACAGAGAGAAAAATAGGATCACTTCAGAAAGCTGTGACTGCCTTGAAGAAAGGTAGTGGGTAGAAAAGCCTTTGTTCCAGTGCAGGGGGTTAGTTTATCTTCCCTGTTGAACAGTCTAGACCCCTAATGAGAAGACTTTCTTGCTTGTATGGAGACAACATTTGACAGAAAGATCAAGGTAGACGTCTTGGAGTCAAAAGCTGACCAACCAGAAGGAGTCTGCCAAACAGAAATGAGAGGAAATGCATTTTGAGCAGAAGTTACTGGTGCAAGATCTCCATGCCCAAGACCATTTTTAACATAATTATGTCCATTGGGTAAGTGAGGATTCTCAAGAGCCCTGCTATTTCCTGTTATTTATTAGATTTCTCTAGTGTGTAGCATCGCCAGCTATGTGCCAGGTTCTTCACTCACATTATTGTTAAAAAATATTTTAGCATTAAAAATATTTTAGCATTACAGGGTAACTCCATTTTTCAGACAAAAAAAAAAAAAAGGAGTTGCAAAGAAGTTAGGTAGCTTCCCAAGAAGGAATAAGAGTAAGAAAGAAGCCTGTATGTGCACCTTCCGTAGTCCCTTCCCTTTCGCTCACACCCAGGTAGAATAGATGGAGACCTAAGGTGCAGCCTCCTTGAGCCATTGAAATCAAAGTGTTTCTAGATCACTGCTTTTATCAAATGTGGGGTGGGCATGCGTAAGAATGACTGCGGGCTTACTAAAAATGTCCTACCACCGGGGTCTCTTATGCAATAGGTGATCCATCCATTTCATCCTGAGAAGCAAGAGTGGAGGTCTCTCTGGTCTCAAGTGCTAATTTTTAAGTAAAAAAGGATAGAACATGTTGAAGAATGCCAAATGGTACCTGAAAGCAAGACACTGCATGAGACTGGATGATGTCACAGAAATCCTGGAAATTTTCTCAGGTAGCCTTTTAATTAGAGTAATGTCGAGAGGACAGATAAAGTTGGGTAGAGTGAAATTTAATAAAAAATTAAATTCCATTGAAAAAATCTGGATTATGCTGTGTCCTTTAGATACATAGAAATATTTTAGGTGGTTTGCGTATTCAAGTACAGAATATAAGTGTGTTTAATTTCACACTAAGACATTAATGACTGAGACCCCTTCTTTAATACACTGTGCATACAGGCTATTCATATTTAAACCACAGTAATTTTCACTGTACCTCCACCCGAAATGGGAGCAGTTTCATTATAATGTTTTCTGGTGAAACTATAAGATGACACATTACATGAAGCCATAGGTCCCACTGGAAGTTACTGTCACCAGGATGCAAGGGCTTGGGCGCTGTGGATACAAAGAGAAATAAGACTAGATCTCTTTCTTGTTCCTTATTCTTCAGGTAAAACAAATTATACAATCTAAGATTTCAAGTGAGGCCCTCACATCTTTGAGTCTCACAAGCGCCCAAAGGCTAAGCCACAAACTCCTGCTCGTGCCAGAATCCTTTACTCATCAGGAAAAGCTCCCCACCCTGCCAGTTGCCATATCCACTGGACCCGAGGACACCCCACCTTGTACTCAAGTTAATGGCTTTCATTTTCCTGACAGCTCGCAGAATTATTCAAATGAACCAATCACATTCACCCCAGGGAACCAGAGGGCATGCTGCCCAATCTCTGCTTACTCCAAAGCTCCCACCAACCCTGCTGGTTCCCTCTGCTCCTCAGTGTGAAGCCCTGTGTGTCCCTGTGAGGCACAAGGGGTCCATGGACTGCTGCCAATCTCAACTGGGCAGTGTTGGGGGTTGTGTGTTCAGCCATCTTGGATCACTTAGGGCATGGACCCCCTCCTCACCCACAGGGTAAACAAAGGGTCACGAAGACTTGGAAATTCTATAAAAACTTAACGTCTTCACACATTTGCTTACTGCTGAGATATGTTTTCTATCTGTGATGATTATTCTGATGTGAAATCCTCTTTTCGTGTAGTGTAAAACAGGAAATGCAGACGTCCCTTTGAAGTCAAAGCAGACCTGTATTTGAGAAAGTTCCTTAAACTTCCTGAGCATCAGCTTTCATCATAAAATGGAGAAAATTCTGTTTCTGTCATAGTGATATAAAAAGATTATGTGTGACAGCATGCACATTTATTGGTACAAGCCCGTGGTTGAGAGGTAGCAAACGTCAAACATGGCAGCCCCTAGAATCCAGTGAAGGGTGGGAATCAATAAGTATCTCTCCCAGACAAACTGGAAAGTGTCACCTAAGGAAAATGAACGCCAGTCATCGTGCATCTCTGCCACAGCTCAGACAGGTCTGCGTATTTTTATGCATCTGGGCTTCCGAATGTCAAGGGCCCTTGGGAGGAAGCAGGAAGAAGCTGCCACCCAGCAGAGGTTCAGGCACTTAGGAAGAGTCAGGATGGGTGTTGCAGCTAGAATCAAGGGTTCTGGGCCAACTCCAGAGGAGTTCAGTGTTGAGGCTCCAACTAGGCCAGCAGCTGTAGCAGAGCAGAGTCTGGAGGCTGCAGAGCTCCTGAGCACAACTGCAAGGAGGAGGCCCAGATCAGGCACTGGGGATGCGTCCCAAAGCTATTCATGGGCCCGAGAATCTGTTTACCTATCAACAAAGTGACTCATCCACTCCTCACTACATTTCACATATATATATATATATATATATATATATATATATATATATTTTTTTTTTTTTTTTGTTTGGCTGATTACATTGTGATGCTGGTGTGGTTGGGGTTGTTTTCTTTGCAGTACTGGGTTTTGAACCCAGGGCTTGCACATGCTCGGCAAGTGCTCTACCACCTAGCTACAACCCCAGCCCTGGCTATTGTTTTGTTTTTTCTTTTTGGAAAGGGAAAGAATGAATGCAGTATATTTAATATAATCTAAACACCTAGGAGACTTCAATTTTTTTACCGTGATGATTAATATCCTAGTACACAACTTTCTGTGTAAGGTATAGATAGGAGAGTTACCTGGGTGAGTGAAAATGACATTAGTAGGCCAACAATTAGGAAAGCTTTTAAGATTTTTAACTCATGACTATTTTCTAAAGTAGCTGTACAATTACATTTCCACTAGTAGTGTATAATATTACCCGTTTAACTACATTTGGACTAGATCACTTAATGTTACTTTAAACATTTTTCATTAATTTCCATTGTTATTATTAAAAGTGGACAAATATTTTTATTTACTTTGGTACTAAAAATAGTTCATATAAATTAGTTATTTATGTTGTTCCATCCTTTATCGGCTTAAGGGACCTAATATTTTGGTATTAGTGAGAATGCATTGTTTTTATAATACAAAATACTATATTTGTTGCAAGTCATTTCTCCAGTCTATGATGCATATTTTGTTTTTACTTTTATCTTTTTGAAGCAGAAATTACACAAAAATTTTTAAATGTTTATGCAGCCAGTAGTCTACTATTTTCTTTGTGTGCCTGTGGTTGCTTTTAAACTCAAAAAGTCCACCATCCAGAGATTTGATAAATATTTAATGATACATTCAATTTTTCTGTGGTTTAATTTTTTAACTCTTTATCTGCAATCTATTTCTTAGTGTGGTATGCAGTTGAGGTTTCTAATTTCTGGCTTGGTATTTATCAGATGAAGGATCTTAATTTACAATTCCATCTTCTTTTCTCATGTCAATCCCTAGAGTCCTTCCTTATCCCCATGGTCAGGTAGAGAGAGAGATGAGAGATTCCAGGCAGGTGTGAGCCTGCTGCCTGTTATTTCCCTAATTAACAAGGAGAGTCTGAGAGAGAGCGACTTTCTCTGGATGTCTTTACATTCTGGTTAATAACTTGACTTTTGATTATTTGTATCCAATTAAGGCAGAAGTGACTTAGGTAGATTGGCCACAATGTACATAAAATACACATGATTAAGCACACATTAAAAAAATTAACGGAACCTAGGCACTCATTTTCTGTTAGAATCTATCATCTATGACAGATATACGTGAATTGTGACTTTAATATTATTACACAAATAGGGAACACAGAGAACTTTTAGGTAAAGGGTATAAAGAATGTTAGGAGAGAATGAACCTGTATATGGCCAGGTTCGGAGCCTCTGAGATTGGGGCAGGAAACAACCTTATCAAGGGGTCTCAGGGTGTGCCACATCACCAGGAAGAATGGGTTTCTGTTGCTACTTTCTAGAGGAACAGCAAGTCTGCAGTTTTAGGCAGAAAACCCATTGGAACTGATAAGAGAAGATTCATCTGGTGAACACCTGTAGTCCTAGCAAATTGGGAGGTTGAGGCAGGAGGATTGAAAGTTTGAGGCCAACCTCAGCAAATTAGTGAGGTTAGCAACTTAGGGAGACCCTGTTTTGTTTTGTTTTGTTTTGGTACTGGGGATTAAACCCAGAGGTGCTTAACTACCGAGTCACATCCCCAGACCTTTTTATTTTTTGAGACAGGGCCTCAATAAGTTGCCCAGGGTCTAAATTGCTGAGGCTGGCTTTGAATTTGCAATCCTCCTGCCTCAGCCTCTGGAGCCACTGGGATTACAGGTGGGTGCCATGATCCCCAGCAAGACCCTGGCTTAAAGTAAAAAATAAAAAGGTCTGGGGATGTGTCTCTGTGCTAAAGAACCTCTAAATTCAATCCCCAGTACAAAAAAAAAAAAAGTGTAACTCCAAAGAGTAGTCCCGAAGGTTTTAAGCAGGTACAGAGAAAAGGCAAAAGGCCAACCTTGTCCACAAGCCTATTAATCCCTTGAGCTCTTTCTCCAGCATCTTCTCTTTGTACCTTTCAGTAGGAAAGTAAATTAGGGCAGAGAAAGACTCAATGGGTATTACTGGGCAGCCAGGGATGGGCACACCACTCCCAAGTCACTGACTGAAAGCAGCAGAGGAAGGACAAAGGGTTCACTTAGGAGCCTGGCCTAACTTTTTCTTTAACTGACAAAATTGCATATGTTTATGGAGTAAGAACCATGTGACGTTCGATACCCAAATACATTGTGTGATATTTAAATCAGGGCAAACACGTCGATCTCCTCAAATGTCACCATTTTTTTTTATGGTGAAAATGTTCAAGATTCTTTTTTCTACCCTTTCTGAAACATACAATACATCGCCACCATCTATAGTTACCTTTCTGTGCTTAAAAATGTTTTTACTGCTTCTTTGCTTACTTGCTAGCATATTTATTTATCTGTGTGTTTACCAAGTATTGCATTCAGGACCAAAGAAAAAGAAACCTGGCATTCTGAAACTGCTTCCAATCACCAAATATTTATCCTCTATATGGGCTAGCACCTTTTTTAAATGTTTGAAGTATATGCAGGAATGGAGCAGATATGGTCTTCATCTTCATAGAAATTCAATTTACCTCTCTTTAAAACATAGAAAATTCAAATAATAATACACATTCCTCAATTCCACATGTTGCATATTTGTTTCAAATTTTTGTTTTAAAAAGTAAAATCTTAAAACTACAGTTGGAGCTGCTTTGAATTCTCTCTGATCTCATTTCCCTTCCTTTCTTCAGAAAAATGATTGAAGTGGGAATGCTTCCAACCTTTAAAAAATAGATTACCACACACATCCTTGTTCATAAAAAACTTGCAGAATAATTTTGTATTTTGAAATATTTGAAATGATATTTTAGCTATAAAATGATAACTTATTTGTTATAATTTACATCAAGCTTTTGAGATGATTCATTCATATTTATCAAATACCCCAGACACTACTGGAAATGTAGAACAAGACAACCTAAAATCTCTGTCCTCACGAAAAGTAAATTCTAGTAGGGGAGAAAGACAAGCATCAGAATGTGAGATATTCTGTTTAGGAGGCTGTAATGAACTGAACTGTGATCCCCACCAAATTCATATGTTGAAGCCTTCACTCCCAATATGACACATTTAGAGATAGGACTTTGGAGACATAATGAAGACCAGGTAAGATTATAGGGTGGGAACTTAATACCACAAGACTGGTGTCTGAGGAAGGAGGAGGAGGAGGAGGAAGAGGAGGAGGAGGAGGAGGAGGAGGAGGAGGAGGAGGAGGAGACACCAGATAACTCTGAGATTGAGGGACCTTATGAGGTTCTGTTGAGGTGTTAGTCATCTGCAAGCCAGAAAGACAGCCCTCACCGGGAACCCTATCTGCCAGCACCCCAGGCTGGGACTTCCAGCCTCTAGAATGGTGAGGAAATACATTTCTGCTGTTTTACCCACCCGGTCCGTGGTGCTTTGTTATGGCAGCCTGAGCGGACCAGCGAAGCTATTTCATAATTGATAAGTGATGACAAGAAAAATAAAGTAGGAGAAATAAGATGAAGTCATAAGTTCAGATGAGAAGTTGGGAGTGTGCTCAGGAAGCCTCAGCCAAGGAGGTGTTCCAGAGGAAAGATCTGAAGGGAGTGTCGGAGCTGATCACTTGGCTACAGGAGGAAACACTGCGGCTAGTTCAATGACGGAGTGGAGCACCCCTGGGTGTTCTGGAGCAGAGTGGAGGGAGAGAGGGCAGCGTGGGAGGAGCTCGGGAGGGACAGCAGAGACCAGACCATGTAGGGACCAGGGGAGAGTGTCCCAACACAGGACTAACAGGGTTCATACTCATTTGACAGTTGCTCAGAACAGTCCTGTTGAGGAAAAAGCAGAAGCAAGGGCAGAATCAGGGAAGCTTCTTGTTGAACTTACTTCAATCACAAAAGCAAAAGTCTAGGATGATGGTGATTTCAATCCAGACAGGTGCCATCGGGGATGGAGATAAAATCTGGAGCACTGGGCAATGGTAAGGATGCTCTTGTCAGTAAGAGAAGTGAGGAAGACTGCGTGTGAAGATGTGATGCTGAATGAAGGTGGGTATGACATCCAGGAGCGAGGTCTGGGCTGGAGGCATGACCTTAAAGTCACCGGCACAAGGACAACACGTGCAGCCACAGGAAGGATGGATTCACTTAAGGAATGAATGTGATTAGAAAGAGAAGTCCCCAGAGAGGTTATGGAGATGACAACCAGCAACCAGCAAGGGAGCCTGAGAGATTGACCATTATTCTCATTATTATATGACCCAGCCCTCCCATTCCTCAGTATATATGACCAGAAATTTAGGAAAAGCGCGTGCCATCGCTGGATATTAAATAAAAGTTTCAAAGAGAAGCCATCAAATAGACCAAATTGATAAATGTGGTCACCTGTAAATCAAGGCCATTTGTTTCTATAATATGAATATTAGCATTTTTATTTATGCAGTCTTATAATGATAGTTTGGTTACTTAAGATATTTCACTTTTATTGTTAATATTGCAATGCTCATCTCTGCCCATGAATGACAGCTCCTTTCGTTGCACTTAGATAAATAAATGTTAGGTTGTAGAATATATATCCTCAACTTTCTTTAGAAATTGATACATTATTTTTCAGTGATTGTGCCAATACATACTACAACGAGTAGTGTTGGAAGCTCATATTCACATTCACACAGCTCAATATTTTTGACTAATTTATGTGAATTTTTTAACAAACCATTTAAAAAGTGCCATTAAATTATAATTATGTAATTTAATATATAATTATAAAGTGTAAGTTTTATGAATTTAGACATATGCAGATGGCCATGTTGCTATCACCACAATCAATGGTGATAAAAATATCCATAGCTCCCCAGAATTTCCTTGTGTCCCCCTTTGTTTTTGTTTTTTTTTTTGCTTTTTGCTTTCATTGTGTGTATGTGTGTGTGTGTGTGTGTGTGTTTTAAGAACATTTAAAATGAAATCACCCTCTGAACATTTTGAAGTATATAAAACAGTATACATATCTACATGTAGAAGAATGAAACTTGATCCCTATCTCTCACCCTGCACAAAAGTCAACTCTTAGTGAATCAAAGAACTAGGAATTAGACCAGAAACTGCAACTGCTAGAAGAAAAGGTAGACTTAACACTCCAACATGTTGGCACAGACATCAACGTCCTTATCAAAGCTCCTAAAGCACCAGAAATAAAACCATGAATCAATAGTGGGGCAGCAGTACATTTAAAATTTCCTGCTTAGCAAAGGACACATTGAAAACATGCAGAGAGAGTCTACAGAATGGGAGAAGATCACTGCCATCTGCTCCTCGGATAGAGAATTAATATTCAGAATATATAAAGAACTCAAAAAATTTAACATAAAAATAACTTAATTAATAGACAAAATAACCAAAAAGACACTTCTCAAAAGCAGAAATACAAATGGACAATAAATTTTAAAAAAATGTTTGACATCTCTAGCAATCAGGAATATGCAAATCAAAACTGCATTGAGATTTCATCTCACTCCGTCAGAATGGCAATCCAGAATACAAATAATAATAAGTGCTGGCAAGAATGGGGGGGGGGGGAACGTATGTTAAGAAGTTGTTGGTGGGACTGCAAATTAGTGCAACCACTCTGGGAAGCAGTACAGAGATGCCTCAAAATACTAGGAGTTGAATCATTATATGACCCAGCCCTCCAGCTCCTCAGTATATATGCAGAAGATCTAAGATCAGGATACTATAGGAGTGCAGCCACATCAATGTTTATAGCAGTGCAATTCACAATAGCCAAGCTATGGAACCAGCCCAGGTGCCCTTCAACAGATGAATGATAAACAAATATGGTATGTATCCATATGGAGTTTTACTGAGCCATAAAGAATATTAATATTATGGCATTTGCTAGTAAATGAATGGAACTGAAGAACATCATGCTAAGTGAAATAAAACAGACCAGAAATTCAAGGGTTGAATGTTTTCTCTCATGTGTGGGAGCTAGACCAAAATAATGGGAAAAAATGTAAATAAAAAGTAGGCAATCACATGAAAATAGAAGAGAGATCAGTGGAGTACAGGAAGAGGCTTGAGGGGGAGGGGGAGAGATTCGAAAAGGGAAGAAGAGTGAAATGAATCTGATCAAACATTCCTGTGTACATATATGAATATCCCGTCATGGATTTCAGCTTTATGTATATCTATAATGCACAAATTATTCTAAAAAATTCAATAAGTAGAAGATAGATCAGTAGAGGAAAGGGAACAGGGTGAGGGAGGAGGAAAGGGAAAGGGGGAAATACTGGGACTGAATTGGAGTAAATCATATTCCACATTGTAGAATTATGTCACAATGAACCCTGAGTATATCTATAATGAACTATAAAGGAAAAAAAGAAGGTATATGATGTTTTCCTGGTAATGCTTCTTACATAAAATACCTACTCATAGCTGTACTGTTCAGCTTCATATTATTATAACAAAATGCTTGAGAAAATTAATTAATAAAGATAAATGGTTTGTTATGGCTCACAGTTCTAAAGGTTCTAATTCAAGATCAGGTGGTACCATTGTTTTGGGCCTTTGGCAATACTGGCACATCATGGCCAGAGGGCATGGCAGAGCAAACCACTTATGTCATGAGCCAAGAAGGAGAAGAGAGCAGCAGGGAAAGACAAGGCTCCCACCATCCCCTTAGAGGGCACACACCCAGTGGCCTATAATCATCTTGTTAGATCCCACCATCTAAAGGTCCCACCACCTCCCAATATCACCACCCTAGAGACCAAGCCCTTAAACACAGGGACCTTTTGGGTCACTCAGCCAAACCATAGCAGTATCTTTGGCCCACTTTCCAATGGGTTGTTTTATATCCTTACTAATTTCCAAAGCTCCTTATGTGGATACTAGCCTTTTTCTGTTTAAATGCATTGCAAATGAAAGTGTCTTCCAGTGTATGGCTTAGCCTTTAATTTTGTTTTTAATATCTTTAATAAGTGAACTTAAAAACTTTAATGCATAGGGCATTATGGAGAGAAATAATAGAGAGAAAATGGAAGACTCATAGGTAAAGCTTTAAACTTGATGATAGAAAATAGAGTTTTCTACCTGATTGCTATCATGTAAAATGATTAGTCAGTGCAAATAATCAATTTTTATCAGTGAAAAGATTAAGTGAGCCAGCCGGATTCTGAAAGTAGAAGGCTGATTGATAGAGTTATTTTGTGGAGAGAGAAAAACGTATAAATGCTTAGGGAAACAGAAGGAAGGCGGAGCGACACAGAGTGTAGAGGAGGCAGGGGGATAGAACTGGATAGTAGCATTTGTTCCATTTTCTGAAGCTGGACTCAGCACCCCAGGGGAAAAGACGAGAGTGGCCCATACGGAGATTTTCTTCCAGCACTGAGGTTTTCTAGGAGTCTTTGAGCAACAAAGATCCCAAAAGAAGAGGAAGTTTACATCAAAGTGGAGAAGGGGTGGTTTGAAAGTAATATAAGAGAGTAAGGAAAGCGCTTGCCCCCTCCAGAATGAATTGTACCCCTCCCCCAAATTCCTGAGCTGAAGCCCCCCCACCCCAACGTGACTACATTTAGAGATAGAACCTACAGGTACATAGCTAAGATTAAATGAGGTCACAAGGGAGGAGGGGCCCTGATATGACAAGTGCCCTCCGAAGAACAAGTGGAGACAATGGTAAGTGCTTGCCCCACACCCACCCTGCAATCCAGGGGCGAAGCCTCACCAGACACAGACCTGCTGGCACCTTGATCTTGGGCTTCCAGCCTCCAGAACTTAAAGCACGTTTCTATTATTTAGGCCACACAGTCTTTGACATTTTTAAATGGCAGCGTGAGCAGACTAAGACATGGGGTAAGGGAAAATGAGCCACCTCCATCTGAGAGCCTCAGCAAGAACTGTATATCAAAGGAAGAGTGAAGTTTCTGTGGAGGTAAAAAGAGTAATTTTTCAGAAAGAAGCTGAAGATGTAGGTCAGGTTTCTTCCCAGGAAACCAAAACTCAAATTGACATAGTTTCCTACATTCCAAAAAAGATGCCCCACAATTGCTGTTGATAGTTTTAGTTTGGATGTTGGAATTCCATAATGTTAAAATAAAATGTTAATATCCATAACATCATTAAGACAAGGTTTCATGTGTGAATTGTTTGTATTTAAAAATGTCCACTAGCTTCTTTGTATTATCCACTGGTTTGTTTTTATGATTTTCATATTTTTTTTCTAAACAACAAGAGATCAGAGTTTCTGGTTATTATTTTCAAGTATGTAATGCATTGTAGGTTTAGATGTTTTAGTTCCAATAAAGGACAATCCTATTTCAACAAAGATGTTATCATATTTTAGTTTTGTCACTAGCTTTTGACATATGAGAGGCCTCTTAATATGTCATATGGTAATTTAAATAAGATCAATATCTCATGGATCTGGTGACCATTATAACTTGAGGAAATATTTCAGTTTTATTTTAGATACTGCTTTAAGTTATCTGTCAATATAAGTATCCCTATTGTTTTCTTCTTTAATTATAATACATACATAAAATTAAACATAAAGAACCAAAAATAAAATCAATAAAAAATTCAAGACCCATTCCAACTACCATATCAGCCGACAGTGTTACTTTAAGTGATAGACAGCCCAAGTCATGATTACACTGTTCCTATTTATATTGTCGAGCACGTTAACTCATTACACACTCAGTGCTTCCACAGTTATGTTTGAAAGAGAAAATGTGCACACTCATCTTCACCAAAACAGAAACGAAAACAGATGACATTACTATCTTAATGCAAAACTGATCTTGGAATAACCCTTCAATTTGCTGAGGTCATAAGCAGGCTTATTCAAATATTCACTTATTTAAATTTTCATCAGCATTCTCATCATTCCTGACCTACACACTTGGACCTCTGTATGTTTTTAGGAGTTAGTTTTGTCATCTTTCCTTTACCCTTAGTCATGTTATCCCTCCACCTTGTCTGTTCATAATATTGTTTTAACCTCAGTTAGGAAAGGGCACTTGAGATCTACCAGAGCAGGAGTATGTCTACAGTGTCTGTGGGTGCATCAGAAACGTGCCCCTTAGCTAGTGGTTCTAGAAAGAGCAATTCCCAGTGCCTCCTCATCCGACAGTGGCCACTAATGAGCCCCATGGCTATAAAAGTCTAAGTTCTAACATTTTTATGCAAAACTGTTTTCTTATTTAGGAGTCTGGCTTTTACTACCAATCACAATGTAAATACATCATCTATGATCAATCTAGTTGCTCTTAAAGAATTTTAATATTTATCTTTTTGCCTTGTAAAATACCTTATCAAAGTCAAGAGCAGGATGATGATCTTGGCAATAAGTCTGTTTTAATGTGTTATTTTTCCGTGTTACATAAAACAGAACTTTAAATACTGAATAAATAAAGATTAAAGAGAAAATAACTTGGGACAGAGTTTAGAAAGAATTGCAAAAAGGTTAGACAAATCCCATGTGCAATGTGTGATATTGAATTTTAAAGTTTTGGATATTTTTCAAGATTTTGAGTTTATTTTTGTACAAAAGCAAGATAGATAGATAGATACAGATAGATAGAAAGAAAGAAAGAAAGAAAGAAAGAAAGAAAGAAAGAAAGAAAGAAAGAAAGAAAGAATTGTGCATCTACAGGAGCCCTGAGGGGTAGAAGACAATTCAGCTTCCTTTTTGGTATTTTTCCCCCTCCCATCCTCATTTGAGCCCCTTTCTTTTCTGTAAGTGGAATAATGGTGATGTAATTAGTGCTTATGGCTCTTTATCAGCAATGCAAAATCCTTTTTACTCTTTTTTTTTTTCCTTTATACTGCACTTTGCAGGTTCCAACAAGGTTTTCTGGCTCTTTACAAAGGGCTGTCAGAAGCCAAGAGGGCAAAAGAGAGAGTCAGGAGACAGGGGCCAGATTTGTTAATGGAGCCTTTGTGTCTGCGTGAGCTGGTGAACTGGGGGTGGATGTCGTGGGTGAACCCTGGTCTGTGGAGCCAGTGTTCCCTCTCCAGAGACTTCACAGACCCCACACTTCTTACTGCTCCAGCAGTAAAGAAGGGCTGTCAGAAGACGATCCAGGTTCTTTCTTCCCCTGCCTTTACCCATCTTAAATACAGGAGGCTGCCCCTGGGCATGCCCTCCTGTTTTATCATGCCACACAGAGCTGAGATAAATACGGCCACAGGAAACCAACTGTAAAATTAGAATTCATTTAGTTACTTCAGTCAGTAATTATAACCTGAAGGGCAATCCTTTGAGTTAAGAAAGGCCAAACACTAATCTCTATTTTAAAATTGACAATAATTTCCAGTTAACATTGTTATCACTTCTAAAAAAAGTGCAAAGATATATCTTTGCAGTGGGCCAATTAGATATAACATGCTTAAGTAATGAGGATGCTTAAATGATTATGTTTTTAATACATACAAAAGATAGCACTCTGACGGTCAGGATTGTTTTGGTACCAACAGTGGGACATTTCCAGAACTTCCCGGGTCATGCCAAAATGATCTGTTATTTCTATGTAATTGAGGAGAATTTTACACAATGTTTCTTATAGATATTTTTTTCTGAATTTTCTATTCTAAAATGAAAGCTGAATATTTTCAATGATTCTAAGTGTAATTTTAAAAATGTGTTAGCTATTGTGTTTTCTCCTAATTTGTAGCTCTTGTTCTCACTGGGAGACATTTTGTTATGCTAAGAAAATAAATTTTAGATATTTTTTGGTTATATTTCAAGGCCAGGGGAAAAAGTGCTCTGACTCCCCAAACTGTAGAATATAGGAAAATATGTCATATTTCTCAAGGTATTAGTCAATTCATAAAAATCATCCAGCTCACAAACAAAAGTGCCCACCAAATACCTGACAAATTACTCATGTGAAGAAAATCACTGGAAGGATTCTTGGGGGGCACTGTGAGTGTTCCCCAAGGATTTTAGAGGGGAGCTGCTCCAGGAGCTCAGCTAATTATCATTGGCAAAAATCAGACATTGATTCAAATATATTCCATTTTTAGCATGAACATTTATTTAAAATAAAAGGTTAAAAGAGAAATCCATTAAACACCCAGGAAAATTGGCTGGATTTTGTTTTTCTTGTTGTTTAATTGCATCTTTAAATATGTGATTTCCTGAGAGTATTTAAGAGAAAGTTGAGAATAGAAAAATTTGAACCAAGTTCACCATAGATTTTGACTATTTTGCATTAAATATAAATATTATCTCCAAAATATATTATTTGATCAGCATTGAATAGCCCCGGCAGGATTTTCCCAACTCGGTGACTACTAAGATAAGAGAACTGGCAAAGCACAGATTTTTGATTATCAACATTTCTACTATTACCAGAGCCCCAGAGCTCAGTTCAGTTTCCCTCATATGGCGGCTACAGTTTAATCTAACTGCTGGAGCACCCATGCTCCAGGATTCCTGTCCTTCAGGAACTCAAGTTCTCTGTGAAGCAGAAAATGAAGACTCTGTCTCGGTCTGTGTGGGTACAACTATTTTCTCCAATGTCAGCACTTTTCTTCTTACTGTTAGTTGAAGAGTAAAACTTCTAGAGAAGAGGAAGAGGACTGAGAAGAGTGAGTACCTCCTGGATGTGTAATTTTTTTTTCTGTTGCTGCTAAGAATAAAAGAAAGTTAGAAAGTGGGGATTGGCAATCTCATCATATTCCAGTAGAATTTAAACTTGATACAATCATAATAACAGGCATTAAAAATTGAGCTAAGCTGGGCATACTAGCTGGATGTCTCGCCAAACTCTGCAAAGGGATTTCCTTCCAGCACTGAAAAGTCTGGAGAATCGGATTAAAGGTCAAGCACATACTTTGTGCTTGGCACATCGTGAGTGTTGACAAAAAAGCACCCATCTGAGGATGAGAAAACAAAAAATAAACAACACAGTAGGAATAAAGATGGAATAGGAACAGATGCAGCAGAACAAATAGTTGGAAATCATCTTAAAAGTTGGAAAGATAATACCAGGAAACATGAACATTAATAATAAAAGGCAATTACAGTGGTTTTGTAGACTCACTATAGGATGCAAAAATATACACAAAATCTATGATGCACGTTGAAATGTGCATATAAATAAGGAGCTAATGTGGATATAAAACAGAATGAAATAAAAGGGGAGATGGTTGAGGAAAGTGAGATTGGTCAAGGACTTAAATACAATGAAAGCTGTATTAGAAGCCGTAGAGAGTAAAACTGGGTTTAAAATTAAATCAGTGATAAAATTACAAACTCAATTATTTTCCCAGAATACTGTAAACACAATCAAGAGACTAAAAAGAAGACAACAAAATGGGGTGGGGGATGATTGATGTGGTGGAAATCCACATGGAAGAAGTATAATTTCAGGAGTCTTAAGGGGAAAATTGAATATAGGTAAAATCTAAACCAAATATGCAAACAAAAGTTGAATGAACCAAAGGTGTGAAAAGTCACACCATTCCACACATAAATGAAGGGCCCCACACCCCAACACCCTTGGCAATGTGTTGAATTTGATGATTAAAGAAAATATTGAAAGAACACCCAGAAAACTGGCTGCCTTTGTACTTTTCCTCTGGATTACTAAGTGACAGAAAATGTTGGCACGTTATCTATTATGTTTTCAAAGAAAAAGGCTGTAACTAAAGGCTTTCTTAACTAGCTAAATCATCTTTCATTTGTGAAGCTAACAAAGGAATTCTCATAAGCTAAATTCACAAAATACAGTAATCACCTGCTCATCTTAGAAACAAAGGACATAAAGTTACATTTCAGATGACAACAAAATCACAATTAGGAACTTAAGAAGATGGAAATAGTGGTAGAAATGGTAGAGAAAATTTTGCTCTTTGATTCCCCTTCTAAGAAATACTCCAAGAGGAACTTAGGTTGTAGTACAATTATGACAACAAACCACAAATTTCCTAGGTGTTCAGAAATAATACCACATAACAAGTTTACTTTATAATGAATTTTGAGAGCATAGGTTAATTTTACAAGAAAATATTTACTAAGGAGCAGATTATAAAATGACAAACCCAAGAAGTAAAAATAGAAAGAAATGGCACATGCAAACTTTCATTTGCAGCATTTTATATCTAAAGTAAACACTAGAAATATTAGCTTTTAAAATTTTTGGACAATAGATATGTAAGTCTTTTTAAAATAGTATTTTCCACTGTATATAGTTTTTCTAGATTTTTCTTTGTCAAAGAAAACAAATCATAGGAAATACATGGTAAGAAAAATTACGAGAGCCTATTGCTTCTGGATGCTGATAATGTGATTTTTTTTCACTCACTATTTGATATTTTTTGTTAATTTTTCTATAGTTTCTCCAGAAAGAAATATATTGGCCCAATCTAAAGGAAAGCGTCCATCAGCATGTACTGGAAAGACCACAGGCTTTAGAAATAAGAGTGTTTCAATAAATTGCAACTCCCACAACCATTAGTTAAATGAAATGATTTCCCTATTGATTTCCTCATTCAAAAATTAAAAGGCTAAGAATGTCTGCTTCCTATAATTATGATGAGGATTAAGTAATAAAGTGCTTCAAAGCAATGTATCTCCATAAGAAGGATGCTTTCTGAATGGCCTTCTTTCCTTGGAGGAGCTGATTCTAGCTGTAAATAGATTGGTTTGGCTTGTGGCTCAGAGGCACAGCGATTGTTCTTTCAGTTATAATAGGAGTTGAGCTGCCCAGCGCAGCTCCTTTAACAGGGAGCATTGCTCATTTTCCTGGGAAGACAGGGTAAAACAACATCAATGTCACTCTGTGACTCTGGCAGCATTAAAGAGAACAATAGGGGCAGAAGCAGAAATTTTGCTACAGAGGAGGAAGCCCTTATTTATTCAGGAAAGCAGTTCAGGGTCAAGTACAGAAAAATCAATAATAGGAGTGAGTAGTGAGGCATCCTAACTCATCTAGACAGGCAAGTGGTCAGACGCAGACAGGCAACAAGTGCCAGTCTGTCTAGTCACCGGAACTGGTGTCTCTTCCTCCTCAAAACACAATCAGACTACATTTCCCAGCCTTTCTTGCAAAAGGGTTTGCCATCAGGGTTGAACTCTGGCCAATGGAATATTAAGTCAAGGTGACATGCACTTCAAAATGGCATGCCCAACCTAGGGAACGCTATAGGCATGATCCTTTACTCTCGTTTTTCCTTGCTCTCGCATGATACAGATATCCATGGGAATCCTTTTGGGCAAGCTTTGACAAGGGGAGAGCCTCTGGACCATGGAGCCTGGGCCCTGGTTCTTGCTGCAGCACTCATCCTGGGTTTTTCACGTACACAAGATAATCTTTACAGTGTTACAGTGGTTAGCATTGCCCTCACTCACAGAGGTCTCATCATTCCAAGAAGCAAAAAAGTGAAGTACAAAAAAAATTAGAGGGCCAAAAATCTGACAGTTGCATGTAAAGATCAGACGTAATATGAGCCCTCAGAAAGGGCCTCAAAAGCACAGGTTTCCAAATCGAGGCAGCAGAGAGTGAGTGAGGTCCCCATGCCTAGCAGGCATGGAGCAAAGATCTGTTGATATAATTGCTTTGCATTGCTCTGAATTATATATAGGACTTGTAGCAAGGATGGATCATGCATAACATGAAATCCATGGAGTGTTATGTGACTTCTTATCCCACCCACATACAAATGTCCTAAGGACTGCATTTGGAAAACAAGACAATCTGCAAAAAGCTTCCCTTGATTCCACATCTCCCCTCTAGTTATCATCACCATATCTCATTACACTGTTCAGCCTAACTTCAGACAGGACTGATGAGTCTTATCTCCCATCACTCTTCATGGAGCCTCAACACATTCCAACATGTTATCTGTTCCCATCCTTCCAGTGCGACCATTTCTACAAAGGTGACCAACGGATCTTTAGAAAGAAGATCCAGTGGAAATTTTTCAACCCTGGTAAAACTAAAACTTCCATCAGCTTTCAAAAAAAAAAAAACAGATCACTCATTTTCTACTTAAAATTGTTCATTACTTTCATTGAACTCAGCATCTCTGTGTAGGCTGGTCATTACCTGCCATCTCCTCTCCCTAGACAATAGAATGCTCTGGTTTATTGCATTGAAACTCTCGTGTTTAAAAAAAAACCCTAGTTTCACTACATGTCAACTGTGACCTCTGCTACTTCCTTTCTCTCTGTGGCAGTTTCTATTATTTGTAAAAAGAAGAGAATGACAGTATCTCCCACGTAGACTTGTTTTCCATGCCTGTCACATATTAATAAAGCCCTATGACTATTATTATATATCTGTGCTTTTATCTTGATACATTGCCAACACACTGGATTTCTCTCTGCTCCTTGAATGAGCCAAGGATTTGTTCCCACCGCCCCCACCTGCTCACTGACCATGTGTTCTTTCTCCTGTCTGGAACACTCATGCTTCCAATCTCTCTCTGGTTGCCTTTCACCCTTCCCTTTGAATAGTTTTTTTTTTTTTAATCTAAAATAGATCCTCATTTTAACTTTTAAATGCTATCCCATTCTTCCTCTACAATGTATATGAAGCAATTTGTAATTACTTTGAAATACATACACACTGGCACCATGAGGTGAGTGTTCTCTCTCCTTGAATTCTAGTCTTCATGATGCTAAGGCTGATGAGGCCTCTTCTAGAATGAAGGCTTCATTCTTCTAGAATGACATACCAGGTTGTCAATAAGTATTTATTGAATAAATGAATGAATTTAAGTCCTTCCCATCCCAGGCTACAACTAGAGGATTAAGAAGTCATTGATATAGACAGAGAAGGCAGGCAACAGGCAGTGCTTTATATGAAAATATTAGAGTACAAATATTGAATATTTACATGACTATTTTGTAGTAATCAAGAACTAATTCATGTTTAGATAGTAATTATGACATTTTTATGTAGCATACACTGTGTGTGTCTAAGATTAAAGTTGTCTCACAAGTCTTCACAGAATCTTTGTTAGATCAAGCAAATATGCTTAAAACGGATATAAGCTCAATGAAGGCAAGTGTTAATGGTATTACATTAGCTTTTGGTCACTGCAACCAAATGCCTGAACAAGAACAACTTAAAGGAAGAAAAGTTTATTTGGGGCTCATACTTTCAGAGGTTCAGTCCCTGGTCAGCTGGCTGGATTGCTGTGGGTCTGAGACGAGGCAGAGCTTCATGGTAGAAGGGCCTGATGGAGGAAAGCTGTTGGCTCATGGCAGCTGGGAAGCAGGAGCCAGAGACAAATTCAATCCCCAAGGGCACACCCCCAGTGACCTACTTTCTCCAGTCACCACCGAGTAGTCCCTTCAAATTAATTCATCAAATGGATTAGTCCACTGATGAGGTTATAGTGATCATAATCTTATCACTTCACTGCTGACCATTGCTACATTGGATTTCATGTTTCCAACATGTGAGCTTTGCAAGGGACAATTCATACCCAAACCACAAGTGCCCAGGACAAAGAACTGGAAACTGTAGCTGCTTGACAAAAACTGATTAACTAATTAATTAATGAGTTAGTTAACAGTTCCCTTCAAGTGGTTGGGTAGCTGTAATTGCTACAAGTCTAAGTGACTTGCCTCTAATTTTACATTTTGATGAAAGCAATCCTGCCAAGAGAAATTGGCTGCAATTTCTGGCTAAGCTCAGCTGACTTTAATATTTTTGGCTTTTCCCCAAAATATTTATAGTTTTCTCTTCACCTTCCAGTGATTTACTATTCAACCGTAGTTCACAGAGGTTAAAAGCACCAACCTTAGTACATATACAGCGTTCCTGTCAACGTCTTGAACAAATTTTTTTTTTTATCCCAAGGGCATGGCAAAGACTTATCAAGCATTAATTATATGCCATCTCTTCCTTTCATTCAAAACATGCTTTACTGAGAGAAGATTATATATCAGACATCACCTATAGAGATGACTTTAGTGGGGTCAGCGAAGGAGAAATGGGGAAAGTGCTTCCTGGTGACATAAAAACCTTGCTCTTTCTGTTAATGGTTTGCATGTGCAGATGCCTCCAGACAGCCCCTGTAAGTTGCTGAGAGAGAAAAATCCAGATCTCTGGTATATAACATGAAAAACAGTATCCTTACTACTGAATCAAGTGGGGTTAGGAAAACCTCATCCATCTTACAGAGTACAATGGGAAGTGTGTGTGGCAGATGCACCTTTATGAGACCAGTGCCTGGAGGTGAGGGATGGCGTTTCACCTCCGTTCCATACCAGGTTCCCGTCTCCTAGGGACACGCACAGTGTACTTCCTCCAACAGGGAATCCCAAGAAAGATGAAGACTGCTCACAGGTGCCCTCTTCTTTGAGGCTTCCTTGGCAATCTCCCTTCAACCCTGTTCCTCCACTCAGCCATTTCTCAGGGCTCTGCTGCTGCTCTCCCCATCAAGAGCCTGAACACAGTACCTCTCAGACCCCAAAACATATTCTCCCTCTTTTCCCCAGCATGCAGGGATTGAATGCAGGGCCTCATGCATGCTAGGCAGCTGCTCTGCCACTGAGCCACACCCCTACCTTTCCCCCCAATTTTTTAATCTCAGGATTTTTCGTCCTGTTAAATGACGTAGCCAACAGCTCACTCAATTGTCTCTCTTGGCTGTATTTCTCAAGGCTAAATGTAAAGAAGGCAGAATCCAAATTCCAGACCTTTCTTTTGCTCACCTATCTCTGAATTTCACTTCTAGTTTCTATTGAAACTGGCAACTTTCATTTCTTCTTCTCCCCTACTTCTTTTAGGGGCCCCACAGAAGCATTTTTTTTCTTTCTTTCCTAATATAAATGACAAATCTATAATTTTCTACTAAATTATTTTTATCTTGAAATTCACAAAATTTGTTTTCAAAGTTATAATCCGTTCATTGGTTATGTTTTTAGTTTCCATTTACCTTCTGATTATTCACATCCAATCTCTTTTTCAACTGCTGATACAAAGTAGACTTAATAATTTAAAACTTCACAACATGGTTAAATATCTTCTTTCATTCATTCATTCATTTATTTTCTCAATAAAAATTTATTTTATATTAGTGTGCCAGAAACTATGGGTGAATAAAAGGTAGAGTAAGGCTGAATGTTTTCTCTGATATGCAGATGTTAATTCACAATAAGGGAGAGTGGTGCTAGGGAAGAATAGAGTTACTTTAGATTAAATAGAGGGGAGTGAAGGGAGAGGAGGGGATACAGAGATAGGAAGGGTAGTAGAATGAAACAGATATTATTACCTTATTACATATATGACTGCATGACCAATGTGATTCTACAAAATTTACAATCAGAAAAATGTGAAATTGTACCCCATTTAGGTATGATATATCAAAGTGCATAAATGCATTCCACTGTCATGTATAACTAATTAACACAAATAAAAACTTTTAAAAAAAATAGTAAAGAAGAGAAAGCAAACATTGCTAAGGTTTGAGATTTGTTTAAATCCAAATATGAAATCAGGATATATTTTCAAACTTAAAAGATGCACATAGATGTTTGAGCATTTGTAATTTCATTTGAGTCACGTTGGTGAATTACTATACAATCTTGTTACATTACAAAGAGAAGTATTTTTGTTTTTTTCCCTATTATGAATTTATATAAAGGAGAAAAAGAAGCAACTATGAATTTTTATCTTACACTAACCCAAAATCTGTGATGAGATCAGTGAACTTAAGTTCAGAATTCCAAACAAAATCTCTCTTTCTTTGATACTTTTAGGGCTCCGATTGAACCCTGGATGAGAATTTCCAAGGTCCCAGGCAGCATGTGAGAACTCTCCCTGGAGCCCTAGGATGCATTACAGGACACTGATCTAACATCTCAGTCCCTCTTATGCCAGGTCTCCCACTGAGAGTAACAGCATGCCCCTGGATGCCACAGAACTATCTCTATAGATGAAACCAGGGATTCATTCTGAGGGTCAAGGCCAGCAAGCTCATAGAAGCTATTGTGAGCACTGTAGGAAATGATTGCAAGTTGATGGTGAGTGCGCTTTTCCAGGCATGTAGAAGGGTTTTAGTACTGCAGGTGCAATTACCACTTAGCACAGAATCAGCACCCTCTTACTGAAATTAGAACAGAAAATGAGTCAGGCTGGTGGACAAATTGCAGTACATGGCCCCGCTGTGTTAGTGACCTATATTCACTTTCCCAACTAAGTGTGAAGCTCTGTTTCTGGAGCCAGTAATTTAGTGGAAGGTGGCAAGGAAGATAATGCATTCAAGGGGGGAACAGGGAGCATTCAGCCTTATGATACTTCTCAGATACCAAAAAGTCAGCTTGGGATGCAGCGCAATCAACCTCCATCTTCCGGCTTCATCACACCATGAGAAGTCAAGTGTGCAAGGTCGTGGCTGAGGAACAGTGGGACAACAGGAAAGGCAGCACAGAAATCATGGAGGAGTTTGAATGGCATTAAAAAGAGGAGAGCAGCATCTCTGTGTTCAACACGGAAAATGGAAGCGCCAGGTCTAGGGAAAGCTTTTCATGGATAACATTAATGGAGGTTTTTAATGGGTCAACTTAACTGAAAGTATGAGCCGGAGGAATTTCTACTTTTCTAAGAATGGACTTCATCTGAATCACTTTATAAAGGGAAATAAGCAAAGAAATTGATTCCAAAGCAACTATAAAATGAACTTTAGCTGGAAAAAAAATGAGTGAAATGATATGACTCATCTAGACTTTATGTATATGTTTTTTTCTGTGTGCAACATTTTGCTTTTTCTGTTTCTAATTTTTGGGGCCTAGGGGATCTTATAAATTATATGAACATGGGCACAAAAATAAATGTAAGAGAAAGTGAAAACATTGAGAGGTATAGGCACCCAAGTTCATATCTAATTGGAAGCACTTTAAAAATTTATCATCATAAAAATTAGAGTATATATTTGACCTAATTAAAAAATAATTGATATTAGTCTGATACTATTTCAGAGATGGAATAAGATTAAATTTTACCTATTGAAATCATTCCAGTCTGTACTTTTTTTTTTTACTAAGCATCATTATAAAGCAATTTAAAGGCCTTTTATTTTTAAATTTCAGTCTTTTCTGGTCCCCCAAATGTAAAACCTCTTTGAGAACAAGAGCATAGTGAGAGATGTGAATGAGAACGGGATGTGGTAGGGGCTATGGCAGCAATTGGGAGAGTTCATTTTATACCATATCTTTGGTGCCCAGTTTTGACTGTGAATCTAGACCTGAGGATTCTCACAAATTCCAAGAAGGTGGAGTTTCAAGAAATAAAACATAGTAAACACTATGAAATCCTCCAAACCATAAAGAACAGGGAAACTGAGAAAATATAGTATTTGGCTACTAGAAAATCAGGTGGAGCTGCAAAACTGGGATCAGAAAGATGGTAAAATCTGTGAGAAAACTGAGCAGTAGCTGTAGCTAACTCTTTAGGGCACAAGCAGTAAGGGTGAGAAGATCTAGAATAGGACAGAAACTTGAGCGGTACTTGTGTGTGTGTGTGTGTGTGTGTGTGTGTGTGTGGTGTCGTTCTTTTTGTTGTTGTGTACATGTAAGGGTGAAATTTGGGAATGTGCATACACAGGGAGGGTGAAGACCATAGAGGAAGAGACATTGAAAACGAGAACAAAAATGCAAATTTAAAAAGTCATAAGATCTTGGAGGGGACTGGGGTTGTGGCTCAGTGGTAGAGTGCTCGCCTAGCACATGCAAGGCCCTGGGTTCAATCCTCAGCACTACCACATAAAAATAAATAAATAAATAAAGGTATTGTGTCTAACTACAACTAATAAATAAATATATATATATATATATATATATATTTATTTATAAATAAATAAATAAATAAATATATATATATATATATATATATATATATATATATAGAGAGAGAGAGAGAGAGAGAGAGAGAGAGAGAGAGAGAGAGATATCTTGGTGGAGCAAAGATGCAATGCTACCAGGGTCAAGTAGAAACATCCATACTGTCTTGAGATGAAGTGTCCCTTCCTGGCTGTACAGGGAGAGGGTGGTCCTTCCTTTCTTCATGGGGAGGGTGGTGAGTGGTTAGGGAGTCCAGGAGCCTCAAAGGAAATGCAGGTGTTCGGCACAGGAGGACATGTGGACTGCAAGGACAGAGCTGACCGGCCCACGAGTGGTGTCTGAATTCTCTTTTTTAAGAGGCAGGAATGTTGAAACTGAATTTTTTATTCTGGACTAGAACAAAGGGTCAGTTTTGCTCTAACTCACTCAAAATTGTAGGTGACTTCAGGGAGGCAGGCAGAGTAGATGAATTCTAGTCTTGTTTTCATTGTTATTTATAACACTGATTCTTTCTTTGGTACATTCCATAAACTGTATTAGGTCCTAAAGTCTTCCTCAACTTTTTAACACCTTCCATGTTCCCAGTATTTATTTCAGAGAATGAGTCAGTATATTAAGTGGTAAATATATTTGTGTTAATTTTTTTTAAAAAAATCAGATGTTTAAGGTGTGGAAGAAAAATGGGAGAGGTTAGCATTTAATGCTTATCTTCAGCAGGAGAGACAAGATTCGAGACTAAACCAACATGGCAAAATATAATGGTAAAAACCATTGGCTTATTGTTAGAGAACACTGAGTTTTGAACAATATATTTTAGTAGGCAGAAAAAGGACTTCATAATGAATATTGTTCACCTTGGAACAAAAATCTAATGAAAATATTTAAACTTATAAAATCTTTCCCATCAGAAAACATAATTTGCTAATAGTCCTCAAAGTTTATATTGTACACTACACGTAACATTATACAAAGGTGTTTTTATTTTAGATAAAAATTTATACCTCTGTTTAAAATAGATCTATAGTAGATTTATTCCAAACCCTTCACTGTTGAGCAAAAAATTCTGAGTTTTGTGGAATAATAAACTCATGGATCATATGCTTCAAAGAGCTTGTAGTTGGAGTTAAACAATTCCAATATTTATTCTTGGAAAACTTTGGGAAAGAAAATTTTGTTATTCTTAAGTAATGAAGAAATAAACAAAGAGATACTGAATACAGGCTACATGGTTTTTTCAAGGTCACATGATTATTTAAGAACAGGCAGAAACTCTTCATTTAGTCCTTTATCCATCTATGCATATCAAGCTTCTTGTTTCCAAGAAGGTCTTTGTTGGCAGGTGCTTTGAAACCCAAGCATCTCTGTCTTCCTCAAGGAAATGCCTCTTGAAGATTTCATAATGGTATCATCAACTCCCTTGCACCTGGGCTAACTGAAATAGATCATCTTACACATGTGTTGTTACCCTACAAGTGTGACTGAGAGGAAAAATGGAAGAGTAGGATGTGGAAATGGAAATTAAATTGGAAAAATCACGATAGCATATGCTCTTGAAATTAGTGAGCATCTATTTTTTCTTCATATTTGTACTGAACTTTTAAAATATTTTAGGTGAAATTTTCTGCTTGATAGTTTTTATAGGCTTTTTTTTTTTTTTTAAAGACAGCTATATTTCACCTCAGAGAAGCAGAACCAGCAGATTTTGCTGCTGTGATTAAAAGACCTGACAAAACATCCTAGAGAAGGAAGAGTTTATTTTGGTTCATGATTTCAGAGGTTCAGTCCATGGTAGGCTGACTCCATGGTGTGAGGTGAGGCCGAACATCATGGCAGAAGTGGGTGGTGGAGGAAAGCAGCTCAGGACACAGTGACTAAGAATTAGAGAGGGAACTCCACTCACCAGGGACAAAATACAAACTCCAAGGGCACACTTCTGGTGACCTACTTCCTCCAGCCACACCCAGCCTACAGTTAACACCCAGTTAATCCATGTCAGTGGATTAAGTCACTGATTATATTTCAGCTTGCATTATCTAATCATTTCACCTCTGAAAATTCTTACCTTGCTCAAACATGAGCTTCCAAGGACACCTCATATCTAAACCATAACAAGCAGCTACCAATCCTAACTCAGTCTGAGGCCAAGTAACTGATGACCTCCATTAGTCCTACACTGGCAATAAATACAGTGAAGTTGGTGGTGAATGGTCAGAGACATTTGACTATATGCTTGTGCATTGGTTTGCTAGTACTGCTGTATCCAAGTACCACAAACCAGATGGGTTATGACACAGAAATTTATGGTCCCAGAGTTCTAGAGCCTGGAAATGTGAGCTCAAGGTGTTAGCAGTGCTGATCCCTTCTGAAGGCTGCAAGGGAAGGAAGGATCTATTGTAGCCTGCTCCCTTTGGTTTGTAGACAGCTACTTTCTCCCTATGTCTCTTCATGCTACCTACCTTTTGTGTGTGTCTCTGTTCCTAATTTTCCCCTTTGATAAGTCACCTAGGATTAAGGCCTACCTTAATTAACCTTATTTATTTGGATTACTCTCTAAACAGCTTATCTACAAATAAGGTCACACTAGACTTCAACTTAGAAATGTGAAGGATGGGGGATACAATTCAATCCACAACAACTTGATAATACAAGCAATACTGGCTCGAGTCTATTATTTGAAGTTCTTAAAGTAGCTTTAGAGAGGAATCAAACACGCTGACATAGTGAAGGTAGATAAATGGATAGATCAATTGATTGATTGGCTGATTTGAAATGATGAGGAAGATTCTAAAATAAATCTATATCTATTGCCAGGCTCTTACAAAAGTAGACAAATGAAGAAATGACAACATAAGTGTCTTATTTGGAAATGTAAGGCTGGCCAAAAGAAGAAATAAACCTGGAAAACATTAAACCTGGTTTTCTCTGAGGTATCCGTTCTAAGGTGTTGGGGGATAGGGGCTGGGGTTATTTGTTTTCTTTATAGATTGTTGCATTATTTCAGCTTTTGAAACAGTGTGTGCATTTCAAGAATGCTTAATTCAAACCTTAAACTAAATACTTAAAATCCTCTTGATTTTGAGATCTGGCAATATGTCTGTTTAAAACCATTCCAAATAGTGGTAGTTTATTTTTTTTTTCTCAAAAGTTTCATTGTCAAACACAAATTCTGATATAGGTAAAATCTAGGAAGATCAAGTAAAATGATTTCACCTGATAAAAATGGGTTTAATGTCCCTGGGCAGGGAGTGGGCAGTTGACAGTGGAAGGTGGCACATGACTGAGCCAGGGAATAGAGGTGCCTTTTCACTGACAAAAGCAGTATCTAGAGGAAAGCACCGTGGGTCAGAGTCTAACACTGAAAATACCGTTTTAGGATTAGAGGACAGAGCATGAGGCTGGGAGTCCCTAAGGTTTTTTCCTAGACACATCATTCACTTGTTTTATGATTTTGAATAAGGCACTTAACCTTTCCATCTCACTGCAAAATTATTTTTATTATTTCTACAATGGAAAAAGAACTACTCTTCCTCTTGATTTTTAAAATTTGTTTCTTAACACTTCCAATTTTTAATTTTTTATTCTACATATGCATCTATATGCACATACATAGACACACATGTGTGTATACATAACACATTCGTATATATTTCTTTTGTTGTCAAATGTAAAAGAAATTGCATTTGATTGCCATACTGTAATAAATCTTCCTTCAAAACACTAAAGATCAGAAAAACTCACCCTCATTCTGACGCTACTGCAAGCTTCTTGTTTTCTGAGTTGTAAATAAAAGGTAAAAACCCTTGGCTGACTAATAGGAATTAAACAGCGACCTGTTAGCCCTGGATATGAAAGTGCTGCATGGGACACTTTGCAATGACCCTCACTCTAACTGCTAATCAATTTAAGGCAGATCCAATTTAACTATGAAGAAAAACAAGCAAACAGACAAACAAACAAACATGTCTATGTTCAGTGAGACTCTGCAAAGCCTACTCCTGCAGAGAACCCAGAAATTGAATTCTGAGAAGCTCTTTTCAAGTTTTAATGAGCCACCTGCCTCCAGCTATAAAACCCAAAGAGAAAGGAAAGGAAATATGTTGAACAGCAAGAGGCAATTTCTAGCATTGTACAGCAGGGTCTCTCTAGTGAAGTCATCCTTTGTATAACATCGCCAGACTTTCAGAGAACATGGAGTTAGGTCTTGGGTAGTTAATATGCAATTATTGTTTTAAGTGTTACCATCTACTTTTTAAATGTATTTTCAACTTAGATTAAACAATAAGGTTAAATTCTATTTTTGTGTAGCAGTAACTAAATATTTACTAAAGGTTGATCACCACAGCAGATGCTACAGACCTAAAACAAACTTATAAAGGAGCCATCTGCATTTAAATCTGATGACATATCGACCCAATCATGAGATTTCCTAGGGAAAGAGTGTAGAGAGAAGAGAGAGTAAAAAGAAGGAAAGGGAAGGGAAAAGATGAGAATGGATAGACGTGACAGAGGTTGAAGAACAGTGTTTGTAATGTTAAGAGTTATGTGACCTTAGAGTGACAATGACAATAAATGGATAGGCTCTTCCAGCAGAAGAAGCTATCATCCTGGATCATTAAAGAAAAAAATTAGTACTCAAATACACTATTTACTTGATGAATATATATATACACAATTTTGGTATATATATATATATATATATATATATATATATATATATATAATCAAAATTGTTTTGGTTTGGAGACACTTTTTCACTTATAAGGTAAGTAAATCTCATTAATTTGGGAACAATAAAAAAGGATGGAAAAGTGGGTTTTTTTAAACATCTTTTTTCCCGGACTTTGATGGCTTTGGAGTATGTCATGGTAAAAGTGACTTATTTCCAGTTTTCTTTGAACCACTGCCACTAAAAACACTTCCTCTCTGATTTAGGGAATGAGTTATCTCAGGGATTTTTCTTGTTTTATTTGATTTTTAATTTTTTTCTGGATATGTTTTGTCGTTTTTAGTAAAAACAGTGACACACGCGAGGAATCTGGGGAGCGACTGTGGGGATGGTGAGGAGGGAGGAAAGGAGGCAGAACTCTTGGTAGTGAGGTGGCCAGGCATTCTGGGCGGGGTCAGTGATCATAAACCTGATAAAACAGGTGCAAATCACACAGCTCACAGGGGAAAGTGAGCAGAAGGATGCACCCACACCATCTCCCTTTCTGAAGCACCTAGCAGGCTGGGTGCTGCATACAGAAGTTAGTACTAAGACGGGCTGGGTGAATAAACATCTGCTCACCCCTGAAAGACAAAGCGCCTGCATTCATGAGAGGGCGAGTGGATATTGATAGGCTGTGGGAAGGAGCAGATGAGGCAAGGATGAGCCAGGGTGCAGCCTGCCTGCCTGTTGGTCCCAGGAAGGTGTCTGGTCCGGGAACTGCATATTCATTGTGACGACGGTCACCAGATTCACAGTTGTTGATCATCTGGGTAAGCCACATGAAGTGCCACTGCAGGGCTGAGACACACTCAGGAGGTCTGCATTTAAATCTGATGACATATCGACCCAATCATGAGATTTCCTAGGGAAAGATTATAGAGAGAAGAGAGTAAAAAGAAGGAAAGGGAGGGGAAGAGATGAGAATGGATAGAAGTGACAGAGGTTGAAGAACAGTGTTTGTAATGTTAAGAGTTATGTGACCTTAGAGTGACAATGACTAGACATTAGAAAAGGTGTTTTCTTACAATCTTTTTTATTTTTATTTTTTAGTTGTTGATGGACATTTATTTATTTATATGCTGTGCTGAGAATCAAACCCAGTGCCTCACACATGCTAGGCAAGTGCTCTACTACTGAGCCACAACCCCAGCCCCTTACAATCCTTTTTTTTTCCAAATCTGGAGATGTGCCTTTTTTATTTTCCTTTGTTTCACACCTGTCAATATTTGCTTTATCTTCCTTATTTCTTGTTGTGTTTTTTTTTTAATAAATTTTTATTGTTGGTTGTTCAAAACATTACATAGTTCTTGACATATCATATTTCACACTTTGATTCAAGTGGGTTAATTATTAAAAAATAAAAATAAAAATCTGATTCCTCAATGGGGAACAACTAAATCAGTAACCCTTTCCTTCTTTTTCTTCTAAGAAACATCACTTGTCCTCGTATTTATTTTGAACTAATTAGGTGACTGTTGTAAGTGTGAATATGAGGGAAAATTATTAATGAAATCCCAATTATAATGCAAAATGATTTTTTAGAATAATATTTCCCAAAAATATGCATTCAATGAAAATCATTGAGCTGCAGTGATGTTTGTATTTATTTTATAAAGCAGAGTGTACTTGCTTACATACTACTTAATCCTAAACTGTGGCAATACAAGTCTGAGATCTCTCAAAACATATGAGCCACTTTTTATTTATTTTGTTCACAGTATACGGTTTGGTAGAATTTTATATATACACATATATGTATGACGTGTATATATATGATATATATCTGTGTATACATACACATTATATTTTAGTTTAAAAGATTATTGCAATGTAGGCATTCAAGATTTTATGAATTAAATTAGTATATAAAAATAATAAATTATGTTAAGAAGCATTGTTTTTATCATTTTATGTTCATATGTATAGAAAGTTAGGCTGATAAAAATGTAAGTGCTCAGTGGTATCACCTGCCTAGCATGTGCAAGTTCCTAGGTGCCTTCCCCAGCACTTCATCCCCTCCAAAAATGGTAGGTGCAATAGGGAAGAATCTTCAAAGAACTTACACCTTGAAGAGTTAAAACATTTGGGAAATGCAGTGCTCTCACCAGTAGAGGCCAGCCATCATGGTATAGTAACAGTCCTATAGGAGAGATGATATATACCCACAGGAGAGCAAATTCCATTTACTACCAAGGCACGTGATAGTAATAGGGCTCTATATTTAAAAAATAGGTAATGCTATGACTCTTCCATTGGATTCCTATAATGCTGAGCTCTGTGCTGTCACTACAGCTATTCTTATTAAAACGTACATTTTTTATTATAAGCATGGAATGAACATCATTGATCAGACTGTCTATAGACTGCCTGGTCCATGGGACATACATGATGTGTAGAGAATAAATTAAAAGGGAAAAAATGTTATGGGAAAGCTGTAGTATACCATTCTTTGCACAAACCAAACAAAGCTAAATAAGAATCTTAAAACATAAGAGCAAAAGGACAATTACCTCCACATCTCTGCAACTTCTTTTGGTAGCTTCAGTTTCAGAGAGGTGAAGGCAATTGCTAAAGTCATCAAGCTAGTTGACAGCACACAATCTGACGTGCTTTCTCTGTGTGTATGGGAAGGGGAAGTGTCTTAGGATTGGTATAGGTAAGGGAGGAACTGGAGAAATCGAAGAGATGGAAGCTATGGAGCACAAATTTCACACTAAAAAATAAAGAAAATTTAATTGCTGCTCATTCTCTCAATGTTTCAATTCTTTTGATTTTAAGCTAATTTCTACTTCAATTGAATTTCATTCCTTAGACAGTAACAATATAATCAAAGCAGGGCCAGGATTCAATTCTGTGAGATTTTTTAAAGTCTTCTTCCATCATTAGAATGCTAACCTGCATAAACTGTGTGCAAACACACACACACACACACACACACACACACACACACACGACATAGTGGAATGCCCAAATTTTTCTGGAAACAAGCAAAGGATGAAATCTACACTGTTTTCACTTACTTTTCACCTCGTGCACTGGCCTGTGATTTTTGCTGGTGTGAGAGTGCTCAGTTGAGATAGGGTCATCATCTCTACGGCCTGTTGTGAATTTGCATACAGAGGAAGGACATTTGGGGCAGGAGACAAGTGGTGGGAACAAACAAGCCATTAGTGCAGAGAGATCCCATTTTCAGGCAAAGGACCTTGCTGATGAAAATGACACTGGAATGCCAATGATTTAAGCAGAATCCTCCAAAAATACACTCTAAATTTAACTTTCTATATAAAGCCTTCTTCAGAATTTTCCATAACCCATTAAAACATCTTAATGAATATCATACTGAGATGGAAGGAGGCCATTACATTGTGTGGAGAATTTGCATTAATAACTAAAAAGGTAATGGTCTCTTGCTCTTTACGAAGTACAAGAGATTTCTTGTTTTTTCCCCCCACTTTAAGATGACCTTGTTCTTTTCCTCCCTAATTTGTAGCCCCAAGGGGAAGAGAGTAAAAAAATGGATATAAAAATGTTAATTTTATGAATGTAGTTGCTGTCAAACCAACACGCAGAAAGAGACAAACTCCTTTCACTTTGTAAACTATTAGGAAGGGGACAGTGTTGGGTTTGGAGGATGTCCCCATCCCAACCAAAACTTACAACAGTGTCTAACATTCACAGAGTGCTGACAATGTGCCAGATATGTTTAATATGGACATTGCATACCTCCTCCCAAATGCCAGACATAAGTTACCCATTTACAACTTAAAGAACCCCAGTGAAGCCAATGTTAATGTTATCTGAATTCTCCACATGGGGAAACTGAGGCAGAGGGAAATTAAATCGCTTGCTCAAAGTCACACAACTGGTAAGTGGTAGAACTGGGATTATAATTGAGGCAATTTAGCTGTTCTTCACCTACAAGTTGTAGAGCTTCTCCTACTGAACAAAATGTAAGTTCCATTAGCCAAGTTGGCATTTTCTCCCAGGTAACATTGTAATAAAGATCAGCATAGAATTTAGTAATTTGTGAATTTCATGTCCTGAATTATAGTTTAAACGTAGTCCAGAAAACATAAATTCAAAATCCCTTATAGCTGAAGATCCTGAAAAGCTAGTATATGAAAAACTAAAGGAGAACTAGAAGTTGTAGTCAGGTTTCCAAATACCAACCCTTTTCCTTGTTCCTGAGTTTTCTGGAAGAGCTGTAAGCATTCCCTTTTATGTGTATATGAAACATATGAATTCTACAATTGGAAAATTGCACAAACAATTTCAATAAATGTTAGGTACTATATACCAGGCAATAGGAGAAATGTTTTTATACACAATTTCTAACTTACTATCCTTATTATCCCTATTTTGCCAGTGAGAAGTCTGCAACTTAAATGTTACTGAATGGTTTCTGATCTGCTTTAATTCAAAGACTGACGTTTCTTTCTCAGAAACCTGCTCTAAAGCCTGTTGTATTTATTGTCCACTGACAATAAGACTGAAAGTCCTCCTCTCTTACTTCTGCCCTCTGCAAATCGCCTAAACTGCAGCTTCCTGACCTAAGACCCCGCCCTTCCCTAAAGCAGCCCATGTTCATAGAGTGCTCAGGACAAGGTTCAAGGACCATCTTGGCCTCCAAGCTCCACGTGGATGGTTGTGTGGGCTGAGGCCAAACTACGACTTCGTCACAGTCCACTTTCTCGTTTTCCTCTCCTGCTTCCTTCACTTTGCTTCTCTGGTCTAAAACCCCAAAGCCCTCCTCAGCAAGCTTCCTGCGGGCACATCTCCATCTCAGAGTCCGCTTTTAGAGGAACTGGACATGTGATATTCAACTTTGTGTTTCTTTGGAATTAAGTAATCCTTTCCAAGGGATCAGAACAGGTCTATTTATGGGTGCATTATGTGTGTGTGCACTTGTGTATCAACGAAAGGGAGAAACACACACACACACACACACACCATTTATCTCTCTCTGATCCTCTATCCCTGGCCCCAAGGTAGCATATTTTCATGGCCTAAGCATCATTTCTGGGATGGAGGTGCTTGGCAATGGTGCTTTCCTTAGATCAGAATTCGACATTGCTGGGTCCCATGTTTTAATACCTTTGAATGCCAATTGTGAGAGTCCTAGTTCAGAGTGGAACATCATGTTACCTTTTAGTGTCCACTGTAGATCCAGGATGATTTCTTCATGATATTTTTAACCAACAACATCAGTGAAGGACTCATTTGTAACTAAGGCCACATTCTGAGGTTTTGGGTAGATATAAATCTGGGGGATGCTACTTAATTCACTACATGAATAAATGAGTTATTCCTTTCTTAGAGGTTATATTAGAGTATGCAGAGAAAAAAGAGAGGAGAAGGGAATTAATATGGAACTTGGCTTGTGATGATGGAAGCTGAAAAGTTCCACGAGAGGCTGTCTGTAAGCTAGAGATGAAGGGAAGCAAGGAGGGTGGCTAAGTGTGAAGGCCCTGGAACCGGAGATGCGCCAGTATGACTCCAGGTATGAGGCAAAAGTCCTGAGAAGCTGGGGGCCGTTGTTGCAAGTCCTGGAATCTGAAGGTCAGAGAACCTGGGGTTCTAATGTTCAAGGGCAGAAGGTGGGTATCAAGCTCTAGAAGAAATAGGGAAATCCACCTTTCCTCTAGCCTGGCCCTCAGCTGGTAGGATGGTGCCTGCCCACATTGGATGGGGGCCCATCTTCTTTATTCAGTCCACTGATTCAAATGCCAATCATTTCCAGAAATTCCTTACAGACATGTCCCTAAATAGTGTTTTACCATCTATCTAGGTATCCCTTAACCAAGTCAGATGCAGATACAATTAACCATCCCAGTAATGAATAAAACTGTTTTAGGAGCAAAAACACCAGAGCAAAACAACTCAGATTCTCAATATTTCTGAATTTGTATACTTTTTATTTGACATTAAAAAGAAACTTGAAATACTTCAACAGGTTTTCACAAGAAAAACTTATTAACAAATTTCAGGCTACTGTAATGTATCTTTCATGGTCAGGCAGGTTTGTGAAGCAAATTGAAGTCGACTCTTGTCAGCTTGGACATATTTTCGTAATTCTTATTTTGTGCCCATTGTTCCTTGTTAATCTCTATAGTTCTAAATTCTGACAGCAGTTACCTGAATAATCACATTAATTATTATCACAAGGAATGTTGCTTACAATTTAATGTCATTGTTCAGTACCATTATTCTGTATGAAAGCAATGGAATTTTAAATCATCAGCAGGAATGGGTTATAGAATTTAAGATTTCTCCCAGATTTCCTCCTGTCCTTCTCTACTCTGCAAGAGCTTAACTAATTTTCATATTTGAAATTGGTCTCCACTGGTAAACAGTAGTCATGTATATCTAGGAATATTTCATAGCATCTGCCTTCCTGGTATACTGCAGCAGTGTTCCATTTAGTCATGCTTTTTCCTAGAGGCTCATTCCCCACCTTGCAAAGTGCTGATTTCAATTGAGCCACCATCTTAGGGTGATTCTGAATAGGAATGTATATGCAGATTGTAACTGAGTGTGACAAATTCAGAGGGAACACACAGAGCTTATCTGAGTAAGTAGCATCAGCAAGGACAAGGCATAGTTTTTCGTAAATTCATTTGAATAATAAGGGATTTGGTACAGTCGTTTTGGACCAAATTTATCCCCTCAAATGCATATGTGGAAACCCTAACCCCCAATGTGACTATATTTGAAGACAGGGCCTTTGAAGAGCTAATTAAAATCAAAGGAGGGGGCTGGGGATGTGGCTCAAGCGGTAGCGCGCTTGCCTGGCGTGCGTGCGGCCCGGGTTCGATCCTCAGCACCACATACAAACAAAGATGTTGTGTCTGCCGAAAACTAAAAAATAAATATTAAAATTCTCTCTCTCTCTCTCTCTCTCTCTGTCTCTCTCTCTTTAAAAAAAAAAAAAATCAAAGGAGGTCAGGAGGGTGGGGCCCTCGCCCTATAGACTAGTGCCTCTGGAAGAGGAAGAGATGCCAGAGCTATGTGCACACAGAAAGGACATGAGAGGATGCAGCAAGAAGGAGGCCATCTGCAAGCCATGAAGGGAGGCCTCAGGAAAGTCAACTGTGCTGACACTTGGACCTTGGACTTCTATTCTCCCAAATTGTAAAAAAAAAATACATTTATATTGTTTAAGCTGCCCAGTCTGTGGCATTTTGGTAGGGAAGCCCCAGCAAGCAGCTGTGAAGAATTATTTAAATAGTTTTGTGGGTGCACCCATCTGAGTGGAGGAGAACTGTGGGGGATCAAATAATATTAAGACCCTGTATGATTAAATCATAGACATGTCACAGGCCTAAGTTACCTCTGGCATATACCACCCAGAACTTGGAAAGTGAGCCAAATGGGCTCATAAATCAAAACCTAGTGCCAAAGAATAATTTGTTCTTTCTTTCAGCTTTGCTTCTCGAGTCAAGTTTGCTGGTGCTTCTTCCTTCATAGAAGGGAATTTTTCCAAGAGGAAAGAAGTACCTGGGTTGCTTGATGCTGACCTTGGTTGTCCAGTACCCACTTCACCAAGGCAAAGACACATGTCCCAATGCAGCTGTTTGTGTGCATTGAGATAGGGCCATTCCTACAGTGGACAAGTCTGAACAAGTTTCCATGCCACCTCTGACATTTTTACAAAAGTGAAATCAAATTGCATATAACAAGATGCGATTTTAAACGAACTTTTAAAACTTCACATACTTTTGACTTTTGGAAGCTGCTCTGGCCCCGTGTCCAACACAGGAAGCTCTGATCATCCATGTGATGAATTACTGCACCAGGCCCTGTCAATAGCTTTTTTTTTTTCCCATTCTCTATCTCACTTACCTAAGGTCCTACAGGTGTTCCCTGGGATCACCTTCTGCATATAAGGCTGGTTCTTGAATACTTGTCTCACAGGCTGCCCTGGGAGTACCAGACCAAGAGAATCACTTAATGTTGCCATGAGGGTTAAATAAAGTACAGTATTAAAAGTACCTACATCAATGCTCGATGCTTTATGGCAACTCAATAAATGTTGGTTTTTATGATAATGTGGATCCCCAGCCCTATTGAGCTGACTTGGACTCTTTGCTCCTCTAGCCTAAACTTGGAACAAAATCCAGGACTTATGAAGCATCTTTCTTTTCCCTGCCCATATTTGAATAGTAGCCCCAAAGTTCAGCCTTCTCACAGGGAGATGAGCACATTAAGATGGACCAAGGAGCCAAAGTGTATCAAAAGACCCAACATTTTCCCCACAGAAACTGGAAAAAAATGTGCAAGGGAAGCTCATAATGAAATCTCCCTGAAAAAATGGCTTCAGTTTATGAGCTTGACAGGGGTTTCTACCAACCCATGAGTTATTTACCCTTCTGAGAAATGTGAAATGTAGTGTGGTTGGACTGGGGGTATCTGGGGACAGTGTCACTCTGTATCAGAAACTCCTAAAATATCGGAAAGAGATTGTGATCATTCATAACTATCTGAAGGTCTGGTTGGTTGGTATTATAGAAAGAACATGGGACTGAATACAGAGACCTGGATTTTAGACATGACTCCAGTTACTGATTGTGTTTATCTTGGGCAAGTCATTGAATTTCCTCTGAGTCTCAGATTGCTCCTGTGAATATTATGGGTTCATTAGAGTTGTCTTATGGTCTTTCCAAAGCTCTAAAGGACTATAATTCATTGAAGTTTAGAATGCATTTTCACAACACATTAACCTGTTGTGCATGGATAGAAACCAGTCAAAATCACCGTCCCAGAGTCAAACTGTGAAACAACGATGAAAAACCGGAAGTGCTAACTTGCAAATTCAAAGTTTGGTTTTTAAAGAACTCACACAACCAGGGGGTGCACAGTATTCAATAAGCAAACTATTCTAGATCATCGTTCTTATCATTTGGAGTAGTGATTTTTCACAGCTGTGCGATGCAGAGGCCTAGCCTGAGCTGGAGCTGTGAATCAATTGCAAAGAGCCCTGAGAGCTGCAGAAAGAGGTACTCCACGTAGCGGTACAAAATATGATATGTTGTACGGATTATCTGACCCAAAATCAATACACTTCTCTCTTTCCCGCTTGCGCATGAAACACAAAAAAGTAAAACTAACTCGAAATCAAAATGAAACAGACTCATCTATCTCTGCTGACCAAGATAATTAAAGAACAGAATTGACCCCAAAACATGTACGATGAGAAGTAAATAGGTTGTTAAGGAATTTTTTTTTCTCAACATTTAAAAACACAAGTGTCTTATTTTGCCCTTCTCTCCATCAGTTCAACATTACCAAGTGCTTTCACTGATCTTCCCAAATGGAAGCCTTAGAGTGGCTGTGCCTACTCTGTGCCTTTGGGAATATGCAGATAAGACAAAAGGAAGACCCACTTCTTACCAAAGGGCAAGTGCACACATGCTTCTGGAACACCCGCAACAGGCCTGGCACCTTTCCCCACAGCTGGCATTTTTGGCCTCTGCTCTGGAACATTCTACTAATATTTTTCAATTTTTGTTTGCATCTAGATTTATTCAGTTACCAAAGTTTGTAGCTCATTTCTCATGTCCTCTTTTTCTTCCTGTTTCACAATAATCACCTTGATTAAACCCATACCCACCAGATTTCCACAAAATTCTCACATAAAGAACTTTTTTTTTTTTTGAGATGGGGTTCTCTGTGTGGCTCAGGCTGGTGTCAAAACCCTAAGCTCAGGGGATCTTCCTGCCTCAGCCTCCAGAGTGGCTAGGACCATAGGGATGCACCACCATGCCCTGATGGAATTTTGTTTTTTCTAACTTTCCGTATATGATTATTCCAAGAATATGTCATCAAGTTAATGTTCACACTTTCAGTCATCTGCTTCTGCTCAAAAATATACTAAAAAAGTTTTCCTTCTCCAACAGGTTTAGGGCTTGTTACTGGACTATTTAGTTGTAACCAAGAAGAAAACTACCTTATGCCCCTCCTGACCCTGTACCTTCCAGCCAATTAACCCAGTCTTTCTCTTGGGAGTGATGGGCTTCTGTCACTAGGGTCTGCTGTACACTATTGGACCCGGCTTGTAGCACATTTTTTTGCTCCTCTATTTCATTTGTTTTACTGTCCCTAGTCTCAAGGTCTAACTCACAGAAAGCTCTTCGAATAAGTGTTTTCTTCCAAAAATGGCTCAGACTAAGGGCTCCATTATGTGAGGTTCTGAGTCCTGTGGTACCTCTATGATTCATTACTGATAATAATGATAATAAATAAATAGTAAATAACTGCCACACTTTTTAAAAGGCGTTGTGAATTATCTTTTTGTACATCTGTCACATCCTTGTTTCTATACTACATCCTGGCCTCCGAGTCTAGATTCTGTTATATCTAAAAGTTAGAGAAATATTTTAACACTAAACTGTTTAAAACTCTAGCCCTTACTAAATCTCCCTGTGCATACTGCTAGGAGGCACTCAGGGCTGTGCGCTGTTGAGAATTGTGTCCCAGCAGCCTGGCCACCTCAGGCTCTATGATACATATGATACATGTATTTATCACATATCAAAAATGGAGTATTTTAAAAATCACTTGTTTGATACATTTGTTTAGAGAATAGCAAATCATTTCATAAATTTACTAATATATATGAAATGCACAATCAAAACTTTTAATAATAGATAAATCTATGATCTTATTTTGGATGATGGGCAAGTTCCAAATTCCTTGTGGTAATGGTTGCATAGCTCTGTAAATTTACTAAAAAATACACGCTTACTGCAGGTGAATTGTATGATATCTAAATTATACATCAATTCAGATTGCATTTTCATTGCCTATGATGATAATTCCTTAAAAATATGTGTTTAGATTATTTTAAAAACCAATCAACCAATGTTGGTCATCTGCTTGACTTTGATCTTGTTACCACCTTCTTGTAATCTTTGAATTACAGGGTGAACATTATACCCACTGCCATTATTTTCACTCACACTTCCTAGAGGTTTTAAAGTAGCAATAAACTTTTCTATAGTGTCTCTAAATCACCACTTATGATATTCTCTGCTATGGTCATATTGAAAGAAACTGTGAAGAAAATTATATCAAACTCATATACATGTTTACACACGTGTGCACGCACACACACACACATACATACAAAATTTAAGGTCTGCTGCCATTTGCTTAACTAGGTTTTCATTTCAATCTCAGGTGAAGAGATCATGGCAATTACAAACACAGCAAGGACAAATCTAAGCTGAGGTCCTCCTTTAACAAACAGCCCTATTGCATAGCAGGCTCATTCAGAATACCACCCAATTAACACTGAATCTTTCCTTCAGTCAATACATCATTAACTTAATTCCTTTTGAATTGCAGTTCCTCTGTTCTAATATTGGCACATTAGGGGCTGTCATCACTCTGCCTTTGAAGAAGGGTTCTGGTAGAAGGCTGCCCAGGACATCCCGCACCCCTCCTGCACCCAAAGTGTAGAGTCATTAACAGTGTCTCCTGCACCTTAGAACCTATCAGTGCACTCTAAACCAGCATGTTGCATCTCCATATGTTAATTGTCACAATTTACTGAAAGTAAAACTTTTAACTTACCTAAGCTAAAGTTTGCAGATGCAAAGTCAGATTCCATCTATACTCTACATGACTAGCACCTGTCACATCAGTCTTTCTGGTCTTGGAATCCTTTTATACCCTTGGGTGCTTACAATAAGCAATTTTTAAAGATCTCTTGCTTCATTTAATTGTTTTTTCTTCTTTGAAACATTTTGGGTTTCAGCGCCTCATGGATGCAGTGAAAGAAAATAATGACAATGTAAAATATGAATTCAAAAGTTAAGTTTCTCTCTCTAATAACCCAGAGCCAAAGCTTCAGGGTCAGGACTACTGACTCTTTGTTCCCCTTGCCTATGGGTTCTGATCAGCTGCCTCTGCCTGCGCATCTCCTTCCACAGACTGCTCTGACACCAGCACTGGGGGCTAGGGTTGGTATGAAGGGAGTGGTGTGGAATGAATAAGAAAAATGAAATCCAAAATGAAATGAGGACCATCTATTCCTCTTCGTGTTCAGGTGTTTTTCTCCTCACTGTCTGACTTCTAGATTAGGTCTTCACATGGAGAATGGCAGGGAAATAATTATTCTAGTTTCACAGTGGCTGGAAATTTGCTCTGCTGTGGCTTACAGCTAGTATTCCCTAAACCATAGCACAGAGCAGAGGCTGATTTTGTCACAGATAATTTGGTTACAGGTGGGTAATCATATGGCAAATAAGAAATGGTGTTTGATGATTTAAATTCATAACTGTGGTTAATGAAGTGTTGTAAAAATCCTAGAATAAAAAATACATTTGTAGAAAAATAAACAACATATATAACTTACTATAACATCCATAACATATGAGCAGCATTTTACAATCTATGCATAGGGAACTTTGGGTATATAACATATCATTTTACAAGAATATTAACGGAGCACAACTAAATAGTCTTTTTAAATTATTAAGCTAGATTGAAGGTTTTCCATCAAATTATAAAGCACATGACAGAAAATGGATGATTCCAGTTGCTTAATAAGGAACAAATATTTTGGACTGCTGTATTATTTAAATATGTGACTCCTGTAAAAGAAAAAAACAATTCTACAAATTGCAATGGTTTTCACATAGAAAATCACGGAAAATTGCAGAGTTTGATTATCTAAAGAAATCAAATACAAATGATAAAATGAATATACTCGTATTTAATTGGAATATTGTGAAGGTTAATGAAATCAAATAACCTTGAAGGGCTGTGGGTGACAGTTAATACACCACATTGAATTTTTGGATTAATATTAAAAGAGAACAACCTGACTCATTTCTGTTTATTCCAATATTCAAACCAAGTGAAACTCCTGGGAATTATTAGAGAGACAAATTAAAACAACAGATGGACTTGCAGTCGCCTGCATAAGAATGTCTTTTCACAAAGCCTCCTGACAGTTTCAGAGATTCTAAGGTGTTCTATTTAATTTCAAATAAAGAACACTACATTTTTCCCTCTTAGCAGGCTGTCAATCTTTGAAGGCCCTAAAGAAAATGATTTGAAAACACCATGAATTTCATGTTATCAGGCATTTTGTAAGACATATCTTGTAAAATAGATATAAGACTGATTATTTCTTAATGATAGAAAGAAGAAAAATATATAGTCAATTTCTATCTTCCCAAGTATGAATCTTCATTCTGGCTATTATGAGAGCAATTATTTTTATGTAATATTTTTTACATGGCTTTTAAAAAGAAAATAAGCACTTTTGACTATATATTTATCCCACGTAATTTTGTTTACATTTTATGCATCACTGAGCCAAACTAGCTGTTGAAAAAGTGGCTTCATTAGCATCTGCACCTGAATAGATTTTACCCCTGGAATCTCAGGTATATATACATGTATGCATGAGGAATTTTGTGCTTTTGAAAATGTTTTGGATAAATAAATATTTTGGAAACTCGCTAGTGTAACCCTTATAAGAAAATTCCTGTTTTTTTTGTTCTGTTGTTTGTTTTATTGTGTTTGCTTTTTTTTTTTTTTTTTTGGTAAAAGATTCTTGCATATATCCAGAGTATAAAATAGGAGTTTCTAATGGGGAAAAATGTTTATTTTCTAAACATTAATTGTACTACTTATACTGAAGGCTCAAATAAAGAAGACTCTGTGCTTATAAAATAAATAAATTATCAAAAAGGGACCTTGACATTCCTGCTTCTAGTAATTAAAGAGTGCTTTGCATATCAATTCTCCTTCTAAGAACTAGAAAGACTAGAGTTTAAAAAATATTCTCCAAAAGCATCTAAGAAGAAAAAAAGAAGCTTAAGGAATCCAATTCTAGAAGGAAAAAGTACCACCCCAAAATGCACCCAACATTTTATCATCACTCCTGTCTTTGAGTCATTTTCTGATTCTCAAGAGGTGACAGAGAAGCTGTGAAGAGATTCTGTCAATGTCATGTGACTGGGACCAAGCATAAGTCTGAGTATGTGGTGCCTATAAAACAAACTGTCAGATTCTCAAAGATGAAGGAGGATGATAACCTGAGTGTGAGTAAACCAATGATCAGTTCTCCCAGAGACAGAGAGCCAGCTGGGAATCAGATCAATTCTTACATGAATGGAGGGAATCTGTTCTTAGCCTGAACACATACCAAGAGCAAAACTAGATGCCCTGCAGAAAAATTTTTTCCTAAGTTATATATTAAGCACCTCAGTCAATATCAATAGTGCATTCCATGAGGCAAGATAACAGAATAAACACACACACAAGAAGAAGAAAAACTCAAAAAGTGAATATATGAAGTATCTACATTCATGCTATCAAACATGAGTTTGAAAATAACTATTGTGAGTATGCTCAAAAATATAAATAACATGATTGAAAATGTTATCAGAGAATAGAGAGTAAGAGAAGATTCAAATGGGTATGCTGTAAGTGAAGAAATATAATAACCTAAATGAGAAACTAATAGGCAGGTTTAATAGCAGATTAGACAAACCAGAAAAAAGGATCAATGAACTGGAAGATAAGTCCCTAAATGATAGGAACAAAACACACAGAGAGAAAAGGATGAGATGGGAAGAACACCAGGAAGAGGACTAATGAAATACATGTGACCGGGGTCAGGGAACAGAAAGTCCGGAGAAAGGGAAGGAGCAACATTTGAATGATCATTGGGGATTTTCTAACACTGAAGGAAGCTGCCTAGACCTAGGAGGCTCTAATATGGATTCACATAAAGTAGAATTAATTGTTGCTGCTGGACATCAAGATAGTACTTTGGGTGGACAGGACCTGGAACAGGGCATGAGGAAGGCTTCAAGTGGGGACAACTCTGACTCATGATCTGAGTGTTTGATCCAGACATAAGGGAGTGTCACACTAGTGAGAATCAATTGTGCTGCAGACTGAGGGTGTGGGCTTTTCTCCATGTAGTCTCCATTTCAATGTAAGGTTAAGAATAATATATGATGGTAGTAATAGAGAAGCTCTACAAATTCCCACGCAAGAGAAATATGATGAAAACCACCCCTGGGCACAACAGCACTGGGAAATTCTTCTTCTTTGTTGGGGGGGTGGGGTGGACTGGGAATTGAATTCAGGGGTACTCGGGCGCTGAGCTACATCCCCAGTCCTACTTTGTATTTTATTTAGAGACAGGGTCTCACTGAGTTGCTTAGCGCCTCACTGTTGCTGAGGCTGGCTTTGAACTAGCGATCCTTTTGTCTCAGCCTCCCAAACTGCTGGGATTACAGGCATGTGCCCCTGCACCTGGCAGATGTAAAAAACAGAGGGAAAAGGTCTAACGAAATACAAGTGACTATGGGGAAGAGGAAGACAAGAAAATGGGAAGAAGCAACATTGAAGGGCTAAGCACTGGGAATTTGAAAATTCCCAAGTAATAGAGCTTATCAAAAAAGAACTGAAATTCTTGAGGAAACACAGGTAGATGCTATTTATATGACTCATATTTTTAAAAATACTGAAATTGAATCCAGTGGTTCTTTACCACTGAGCAAGTCCTTTATATTTTTTAGAGACAGGGTCTTGCTAAATTGCCCAGGTTGGCCTCGAATTTGGGATCCTTCTGCCTCTGCCTTGTGAATAGCTGGGATTACAGGTGTGCACCAAGGCACATAGGTAGTATCCACATTTTAAATGAAAGGACAAAAACAAGTTGATTGTAAAAGAACTGAAAAAGATAAATATGCCCAACACCAGAATAATTCTTATATAACTATACCAATATCAGATAAAGTGGGCAAAAAGCAACTCTAGATATTTAGGGCATTTTTAATGATCAAGAATCAATTCACCAAGCAGACATGACCATAATTTATATTAAATCCAAATCTTTCTTTATGACTGATAAAACAAAATAAAAAACAAAAAATGTGTTAGACTTTGAAATATCTGAACAATTATGCATTCAATCTGAATGTCAATTATGACATATAAGATCAACAGGGCTGGGGCTGTAGTTCAGTGGTAAAGTGCTTGTCTAACACAGGTGAGGCACTGGGTTCCATCTTTAGCACCACATTAAAACAAACAAGTAAATGAAATAAAGGGTAAATTCTAAAAAAAAAGATCAAGAATATGAATTCCTTTGAAGTAGTCATGAAATATTTATCAAAATTGTAAAGTCAAATGTATCCAGCCGTTTCATAACTGAGGAAGTTGAACTGATGGTCTATCTAACAATTGGCTCAAGGTTACAAAGAGTAATAGAGCTTATCGAAACACTGATCTGGAATCTGTTTCACAGTATGCCAGCCTCCTTCCCTTAAATAAGGAAGACTAAAAGTATATTCTAACAAAGCCCTGATGACCCGGTCTTTTAGAGAGGCTACAAGGAAGATTATGCCCTAGACATAAAGAGAAAGCCCTAATGACTGTCACTTCCTTTCCTATCAGTGGTAAAGTAGTGCCCACTGTGGCAAATTCCTTGCTGTGGATACATTGAGATAGCCTTCAGGTTATTTGATAACATGATTAGAGTGCAATGACTTCAGACACAGCTTACAAAACGTGATGGAGGGGACTTTACTCCTGCTACTCTGCAGACAACACATGGACCTCCTAAACCTTAGACCCCAAACTACTTAATCAAGTGGAATTCAACAGTAAGTAGATGATCTACAGATATTTTTGTGATGCATATATTAAAGAAGAGTTGCCATTCCTCCCTAAAATTCAGTGAAAATATGAACAGACATTAAAAAAAAAACAGTATATGTTTTTGGTAAGTGCTCTATATACAAACTATTAGCATTAACAACAGCTGCAAGATGGAACATTCTATGTAATTTCAACCATTTCTCTGACTCTCACCATGTGCCGGGCCCTGTGTTACATAGTTTACACAGGGTACTTAGAATCTTCCTAAGAAAGTTTCCAAGTAGCAATTCTTGCTTTTTAACTGACAAGGAACCTTGTGTTCTGGAGGTGTAAGTAGTTTGTTTAAGGTCCTCAAGCTGGTTTGGGTTCCTGTCTTGTCTATTCATTCTCAATTTCCTCTCTCAGTCAATTTCCACACTGAAATTTAATACAGAGAAGTATCAGAAAACTTTTCAGTGATTCCAGGAAACACTCCAGTAAAAGTAGGAAAGAATGTTAACTGTAAAACAGAGAGAGCAGACAATATGAAACCAGGCTACGGAACAGGGAAATACCAAATAAAACTAGATCAGATGAAAGTCTGGGAGGAACCGGACATTAGAGAAACACTCCTGCATTATTCATGGTTTGGAATAAATGTGTGTGTGGTGACGAGGAGGCTGATGTGTATATGTGTGTAAGAAATATTACGCCTCTTTTTAAATGAAGTTTTGTGAACTCTAATTTGTTTATATCTCACTATCATTACAGTTTTTAATTAATGCTTGTATTAATAAATCCCCTAGGTCAGGGACTCTCAAACTTTAGAATGCAAAATTATCTAGGGATCTTTTTAAAAAATTTGACCACAAAGAAATGCCAAAATGTTTAAGGAGACAGGGGTTTGTTAAACATGAATCATTGAATTCCACCATCAGTTTCTGACCCAGTGTGTCTAGATAAGATTCAAAATTGTCTATTTTCAGCAAGTTTTCAAATGATGTTGATGAAGCTGGTCCAGGAACATGTTTTGAGAACCACTGCTGGAGATATTTCTACTGAACAAATGGGAAATTTCAGGCAGGGATCAATCAGTAATTTGAATGGATAGTAAAAATAAAACCTAATATTTACCAAGCTAGTTTTCTTTGCATGCACTATGCTGAATTCTTTACATCGTTAAAGCTCCACAACACCATTTAACCTACACTACAATTCCTTGAGGTAGGCAATATAGGTTTCCATTTTATGGATTAAAAAAAAAAAGATGAAAGGCGTAGGTAACTTGCCCAAGCCAAGTCTATTAGAATCACTTGAACCTGACTACTATGCCTTCAAAAGGAGTCCCAAATCTATGTTTGCATTGTTCTCCAGTATTTGTATACAAAAAGACTCATGCAAAGAATTTTATAAACATTCGGACTCCTGGGCTCTATATTCAGAAGCTCTAACTCAAAATATTTATAATGAAGCTCCGCAATCTGCATTTCTAACTGGTAACACGTTTTTAGACATTGAGTTAAGTAGTAAAATAGTCTGGTCCCAGAGCAGGTATACCAGAAAAGTAGTAGAATCCATTTTGTCATGTTCTAGTACGAAGGCTTTTTCTTGTCTATGGATATCATACAAACTCCACAGAACATTTTCATCACTATAGAGGAGGAAATAAAGTCAGTTTCTTGAAGCTTTTTGTTTAACCATCAATTTAATAATTCCATAAAAATTTAAGACACAAGGGCCATAATCTATGGCTCACACTGACCATACTCTTGGTCAATTGCCTGTTATAGCTCAGCAGTGGTTCCCCGATGCTGAGATGCTGAAATATAAAAGAATCCCACATGAGTTCTGTTGGTGGGTATTGTTTGTTTGTTTTAATGAGCTTTGGAGTTCTGATTTGGTGGATCTGGGGTGAGGCTCAGATGATAGATTTATCAGAATATTTTAGGTGACGTATCATCAGTCAGGTAGGGAGACCACTGAATTTCAGATCATTTTCTGACTAGAATTGTTTCTAATTGTAAAGAGCTGAGCCACAGAGAGCAAACGGTGCCATTTGTTTGGCTGTTGTATTCTGCTTCAGTCCTTTTCCTGAATTGCCTCGAGGATCACAGATGGTGGCCCTGCCAGTCAAGTCAGCGCAGCCAAAGAGGAGATTGAGAATGGAGACAGAGGGAGCTGAGCAGTGGAGAGGATCTCACTCTTCTGACCCCTGATTCTGGTGCTCAGTTGGAGAAGTCACAAGTTATTACTTCACTGATTTTCTCAGGCAGTCAAATAATTTCAAGCAGAAAATCCGCCCAACTGGTTTGTATAAGTAGCAGTAGGGAGAGTGTGAAGACAGTTGTTGGAGCTGAAAAGAGGCATCTATTCATCCAGCTGATGTGTGCTGCAAGTCTAAGTGCCAGGCGCTGTTGCCTACCTCGGTGACCTGCAGGAAGCCAGAAGACAAAGACCCTAGCTTAAATTGGCTCAGAGAGTTAGTAAACAAACAAGTAAAGGAACGAATCAGCCTGATTCTAATAGTGGCATGCATTGCACAGAAAATAAAACAGGGTGATCGAAAAACAAATGACTAGGAATGAGACGGAGCTGCTTAAACAAGGGGGTGATGGATAAACACCTGAACGAGGTGTCGTTAGCCAGATCTTAAATAATAAAAAGTAATTAGCCATGTGAAGAAAAAAGACCAGGAACAGAGGAAAGAGCATACACAACCTTTCTGAGCCTAGAACAGGCTGAAGCCTCAAGGAACAGAAGAATTAAGCGATTAAAAGGAGCTAGACTCCCGTGGTGCACACCTGTAATCCCAATGATCAGGAGGCTGAGGTAGGAGATCCGGAGTTCAAAGCCAGCCTCCACAACTTAGCAAGGCCCTCAGCAACTTAGTGAGATTCTGTCTCAAAATAAAAAGGGCTGATGATGTGGCTCAGTGGTAAAGCACCGCTGGATTCAATCCCGGGTACCAAAAACAAAAACAAAAACAAAACAGCAACAAAAGGTAAAAATGAAGGCAAGGCCAGGTCAGGAGGGTGTTGGCAATTGACATGAGGTCACAAACATACATGACAACTTGAGTAAATGTAAAAGCAAAATGAAAATCATATTTCTATATAGATAGATAGACTAAAAGTCTACAGATGAAAACTTTCCTAAAGAAATGAAAATCACATTTTTTCATAACTCGATAATTCCATAATTCATATGGACAAATAAAAAGCAAAAAATTTAAGAGATTGATGTCAAAACTGGCCCTTCTATATTTTAAAATAAAAAGCCTCAATAATTTGAAAAGTATGGAACTGAAATAAAAATTGTCTTTCATTCATCATATTGCGCTCTCAATGGAGCAGAATAAGAAGTCAAAAAACAGAAGCAAATAGATATAGAGCTTTGGAATATGACAAAGATGGCATTTCAAATCAGTATCAATAAATTGTGATGGACAACCGGATGACCATCTGGAAAACCAAAGTTGGATTCCTGCTTCATCCATAGACAAAAGTATATTCTATGTTAGTAATGGAAATGCAAAATGGTACAGTTATTTTAGAAAACAGTTTGGCAGTTTCTTATGAGCATGCACTTACCATATGATCAAGCTATCCCATTCCTATATCCAAGAGAAATGAAAACATATGTCTATACAAAAAAACATGAATGTCTATATTGGCTTTATTTATATTCACCCCAAACTGGAAACATCCAAATACCCTTCCACTGGTGAGTAGATAAACAGACTGTGATGTGGCCACACTAGTAAATGCTATATAACAACAAAAAGAGACAAATTATTGTTACATGTTTTAGCATGGATGCATTATGCTAAATGAGAACATCAGGTTCAGAAGGATACTTACTATATGATTTCATTTATATGACAGACTGGAAGAAGCAACATGGTAGTACAGAAAACAGATCAGGGATTACCAAAGGCAGGGGTGAAGGTGGGAAGCAGATGGACTTGATTATAATTTCTTTTTGCCAAAAATTCATAGAACCTCATACTCGAACACAAAGAATTTAACTATATGTAAATTATGTCTCAATAAATCTAATTTGAAATGTTAATAAGGTTTATTAAAGCATAAAACTATTAGGAGAAAATTTGAAAAACTGGTTCATGACCTCTGAGTGAGAGGCTCTTCTAAAAATGATGCAGAACTTAAGAGTTCTTTTTTTAAAAAAAAAAAAAAGTTTATATGCTTCATTACTCAAGAAATAAGAAAAACCTACATAAGGAGGAAACTTTGTTCAAAAGTCAAAATACAAATAACACATTTGAAAAGACTTTTACAACTCATGTCACAGAAAAAAATATAGAGAACAGATTCTAAAAGTCGTTAAGAAAAGCAGCCTAATGGAGTAATTGGCAAATAATATAAACATATTTCATAGAAAATGAATCAAAATTAAGTAATTAAAGATATATTCAACCTAAGGAAAAATACTGAGCTATTAATTAAAACTTCACTCTGAATTATTTACCTATAATATTGATTAAAACATAAAACACAGCCTAAATAAGGCTGTGAAGAAACACACCCACACACACACACCCACACATACACACACACACATACACAAACACACCCACACACACAAAAAAACTTCATGTAGGAGACCGGATTTGTTCAACTATGGAGGATCATTTCTAATATTCTATTATTAGAATTACAAATCAATATGAATATCCTGTACCTTCTAATCTAAGACAATCTAACTTACCTTCCAGGATTTTCCCCTACAGCTCTGTGAAATGAAGTATATACAAGATGAGGCCTTGAGGCAATGTCTATAATGACAACAGCTTGCATTTCTTTGGTACTTATGGTGTGACAGTCCCCTTATGAGCCCTTGACAGGTACTAAATCAGTTATTTCTTGTAACCCCTCTATCAACTGAGGAAAGAAATAGAAAGTTATTATCAAAATAGATGTAACTAGTTACTCAGGATTGACAATTAGGTGTTCTGGCTCCAATGTCCATTATCTTAACACTTGGACTGAACACTTGTAACAATTGCTATAAAGCAATTGGAAATCACATTTAAAAAAAAATGGTTAATCAAATGTGGTGCCCTAATCCAGGGAGTGGTATGCAACTATAAGAAAGAACAGGATCCCTTTATGTATGAGTAATGCGAAGACATTCAAAATATACCTGCCCATTTGGTTTTATATGTTACCATTTGTACAAAAGGAAGGGAGGTAAAGAACAAACCTGCCATTTTTATTGATGTGAGTTTAAAAGTGGTGAGGTGGAAGGAAGGTGCCATGAATGGAAAGATTCTTGGTGCTGGGGTCACAGCATCAGCAGGGAGATTTTCCCTTATATACGTTTGTATGTTCTTGAGTTTAAGTTAAATATTGTGAATGTAATATCTATTGAAAATTTAAATAAATGAAAAAAGTGAGAACTATTAATCAACATAAACTATGAAAATGAGAGAAAATCACATCAGAAGATATTTGAATTTTCCAGAATGTACAAAGATTTCCTTTAGCTCTCGTTGTTTCTAAGAAAAAAAGGTTAAACCACAACACTATAGAGATGTAAAGAGGGATTTCACTGAAGAAACATGAAGCAAGTAGACATAGGAAAAGTGACCTCACTTCCCTGGTGACTAGAGGAAATGTATGAACACCAAATGGCACCCCTTTCAGGTTGCAATTGTTTTTTGAAGTCTGACAGTCAAAAATGTTGGTAAGGATGCAGATAAATAGGACATAATATATCCTTCTGTTAGAAGTTTTAAAATTTACAACAATTCTGAAGAGAAATTTGGAAAGATCTAATAAAATTCAAATGTACTCCCCTCACTGGGTACTGACCTGGGAATATTCATACCTACATAACAAGGAAATACATCTAAGATTGTACAAAGTAGGATTGCGTCTAACCCTGAAAAATCTAAATTTAAAGGTAAGAGAGTGGATGAATAAATTGTGGTATATACAACAAAGAGAAACTATATGATTACTAAAAATAAATAAATGATAGCTACGAATATTAAAATGCATAAATATCACATATGTAATGTTGAGCACGTAAAGATAATTATAGCTGGACACATAGAATATATGATGCATAAATACACAATTATAAATACAATGTCATGCATCTTAAAAGATGTATACATATGTGTTAGCATCCAAAAAGTTGCAAGGGCTGATAAACATCAAGTTCAATTTATTGTGGGTTTCTGATGTAAAGGTCAAAGAATGGAATTAGGGTAGGACAGCAGAAATGCTACAACACTTTTGGTGATATTGTTTAATGTGGAGGGTGTGCACATGAATGCTTGTTCTATTATCCTTTAAATATTTTTGCATATCTTAAATGATATATAAAATGATAAAAACACAAAACAACTTGTGTTTTTGCTTCAAGAGCTTGTTGCTTTAGGATATAAATGGAGATATTAATCACATTTGCAGCTGGGTGTATCTTGAGTATTAAATTCATTAACAAATAAAATGATCATAGAGTAGAACCCAGTACATTCTAAATGTAAAAGTATACTAACATTGTAAGTGCTCAATAAATGTTGCCATTATTATATTTATAATTATTACTGAAATAAGTTCATATAAAACAAAAGTCTGATCTCGGCAAAAAGTGATCATCCTAAAAGAATGGTGAAAAAAACTGTTTACAGTATTTAAAAGAAAAATATTTGTAAGGAAACATGATTTTAAAAAAAATGATGGCATTAATCTTCAGGATAAATAAGTAACTCAAAAAAACTTAAGAGCAAAAAAAGAAAAAACAAACAAACAAATAACCCAATCAATAAATGAACAGAAACCAGACATTTCACAGAAGACATACAAATGGTCAACAAATATATGGAAAAACTGTTCGACATCACTAGCCTTTAGAAAAATGCAAATTAAAACTACACTGAGATTCCATCTCACTCCAGTCAGAATGGCAATTATCAAGAATATAAGTAACAATAAGTGTTTTTAAGGATGTGAGGGAAAAAGGCACACTCATACATTGCTGGTGAGACTGCAAATTGGTGCAAACACTCTGGAAAGCTGTATGGATATTCCTCAGAAAACTCTGAATGGAACCACCATTTGACCTAGTTATCCCACTTCTTAGTATATACCCAAAGGATCAGCAAATACCACATCAATGTTTAATAACAGCTCAATTCACAATAACTAAGCTATGGAACCAAAGTAGGTGTCCTTCATCAGATAAATGCATAAAGAATTACCCAGCCATAAGGAAGAATAAAATTCTGGCATTTGCAGGTAAATGGATGGATCTGGAGGGTATCATGCTAAATGAAATAAGCCAATTCCCCAAAACCAAAGGCCAAATGTTTTCTCTGATATGTAGATGCTAACACACAATGATGGGGGGCCAGGGAGGGGTAGAAGTTCATTGTTTAGACAAAAGGGAATGAAGACAAGGGAGGGGAGATGGGAATAGAAAAGACAGTAGAATGAACTGGACATAACTTTCCTATGTTCATACATGAATACACAATTAGTGAAATGCCACCTCATGTATGACCACAAGAATGGAATACTAATTAGGATAAGTCATACCCCATGTATGTATAATATGTCGAAATACCATGCTACTGACATGCATAACTAAAAAGAAAAAATACAATGACAATATCCTATTGTTCCCACTTGTTATTTATCTGACTGGCAATACAAACCCCCTCCTCTGTAGAAGAAATCGCTATGATGTACATCTTGGCAAACTCTTTTCTCCTTGGAAGCAAAAAATAATTAGCACCCTTCTGTCTGTGCTTCAGCACTTATAGTGGGGATGTCACCCAATTTCAGCCAATCAGAAGCTTCCCCTTAGGACTTTGAAATTTGAACAAAAAAAAAGAGGAAAGGAAGGAAGGACCCAGCAGAACTAGGGACTGATACCCCAAAATAAATAAAAACATTCATTAAAATTGTACCAGGTATTTTACAGGTAATTACATGTCCTGCAATTACTATTGTTTCATGATGGACTCATTCATTTTGTAAATACTAGAATGTTGAAAAATAATTAGATGGATGTCCCACCACAAAGAAATTCAAAGTCTGGTATTAGTCACCTAAACCCAAAACAATGGTGGCAGCATCAACCACAATTACAGCAGTATAAGACGTGCCACGGGTAAAAGAAGAGATTGAGTCCATTTGGACTCCAGTGAGAGGGTGGAGACACAGAAGGCTTCAAGGGAGCCCTGGAAATTGTGTAGGAATTCACAGTCAAAAGGAGAAAGTCATTTCAGGAAAAAAAAAAATATTAGACGAAGAAGAAGGTAGCCATGAAGCAACCTAGCACATTTTTTTTTCTTTAATCCTGGCTCCTTTATTAAAAAGAAAGGGGAAAATACAAACTGCTAGGAAAATTGAGAACCATTAGCAATGAGAGATAAGGTGAAATTCAAACTCTGCTCTCTAGAATCTTGATTTTTTAAATTAATTTTTATTTTATTTTAGTTTTTACACAAATGGAGCAGAACTTTTCATTTCTCTGGTTGTACATGATGTAGAGTTACACCATTTGTGCAATCATATGCATACATAGGGATAATAATGTTATATCATTCTACCATCTTCCCCCCCACACACTCACCCTCTTCTCCCTCCCCTCTGCTCAATCCAAAGTTCTTCCCTTCTTCCCTTGCCCCACTCCCCCCACCCGCCCATTAAGGTCAGCATCCACTTATCAAAGAAAACAATTGGCCTTTGGGTTTTTGGGATTGGCTTACTTTGCTTAGCATGATATTCTCTGATTCCATCCATTTACCCATAAATGCCATAATCTCCTTCTTCTTTAAGACTTATTAGTATTCCATTGTGTATATATACTGCTGTTTCTTTATCCATTCATCTATTGAAGGGCATCTAAGCTGTTTCCATAGTTTAGCTATTGTGAATTGAGCTGATATGAACATTGAGGTGGCTACATCACTGAGATTTGCTGATTTTAAGTCCTTTAGCTATAGACTGAAGGAAGAGTGGAATAGCTGAGTCAAATGGTGGTTCCTTTCTAAGTTTTCTAAGGTCTCTTCCTACTGCTTTCCAAAGTGGTTGTACCATTTTGCAATCTCACCAGCAATAAATCAGTGTACCTTTTTCTCCACATCCTCACCAGCATTTTCTATTGTTTGATAAACCTCTGTCTCTCAGCCTGTACAAAACTCAACTCAAAGTGGATCAAGGACCTAAGAATTAGGCCGGAGATTATGCACCTAATAGAAAAAAAAAGTCCAAATCTACATCATGTTGGCTTAGGACCTGACTTCCTTAACAAGACTCCTAAAGCTCAAGAAGTAAAATTAAGAATCAATAAATGGGATGGATTCAAACTAAAAAAGCTTCTTCTCGGCAAAAGAAATAATCAATGAAGTGAAGAGAGAGCCTTCAGAATGGGAGCAAATTTTTACCACACACACACACACCACATAGAGCACTAATCTCCAGGATATATAAAGAACTCAAAAAAATTAATACCCAAAAACCAAATAACCCAATCAATAAATGGACTAAGGAAATGAGCAGACACTTCACAGAAGAAGATATACAAATTTATGATTTGATCAACAAATTTATGAAAAAATGTTCAACATCTCTAGCAATTAGAGAAATGCAAATCAAAACTACTCTTAAGATTTCATCTTATTCCAGACAGAATGGCAGTTATCAAAAAAAAAAAAACAGCACATTTATGAAAACATGAGTAACTTTTCCCAGCAGAGAGCACAGTGCTTTTATACGGAAGTTATTTAAATGTTAGGTTAATACATGATTGAATAAATGCACACATTAATAAAACTAAGCTTTGGGTAAATGTTTAGTAATCATGTGAAGTCAGTAATTCACAACTCAGTTTGTTAGTCTATGAGCTTAGATGAGTCTAGTTCATTTATCAACTCAGTTTTTGAGAGAGTTGATAATGTTTAAGTTGTTGAAGGAATCTATTAATAATAGGAGTGTTTTTCTACCATGATCTTATGTATAAAAATAATTTTCATAAAATTAATATCAAAGAAGAAAAAGTTGGCTACGATCTACATTCGGTGGGGTCGGGCTCCAAATTCCTCAATAGGACACCCATAGCACAAAAGTTAATAACTAGAATCAACAAATGGGACTTACTCAAACTAAAAAGTTTTTTCTCAGCAAAAGAAACAATAAGAGAGATAAATAGAGAGCCTACACCCTGGGAACAAATCTTTACTCCTCACACTTCAGATAGAGCCCTAATATCCAGAGTATACAAAGAACTCAAAAAATTAGACAATAAGAGAACAAACAACCCAATCAACAAATGGGCCAAGGACCTGAACAGACACTTCTCAGAGGAGGACACACAGTCAATCAACAAGTACATGAAAAAATGCTCACCATCTCTAGCTGTCAGAGAAATGCAAATCAAAACCACCCTAAGATACCATCTCACTCCAGTAAGATTGGCAGCCATTATGAAGTCAAACAACAACAAGTGCTGGCGAGGATGTGGGGAAAAGGGTACACTTGTACACTGCTGGTGGGACTGCAAATTGGTGCAGCCAATTTGGAAAGCAGTATGGAGATTTCTTGGAAAGCTGGGAATGGAGCCACCATTTGACCCAGCTATTCCCCTTCTCGGTCTATTCCCTAAAGACCTAAAAAGAGCATGCTACAGGGACACTGCTACATGGATGTTCATAGCAGCACAATTCACAATAGCAAGACTGTGGAACCAACCTAGATGCCCTTCAATAGACGAATGGATAAAAAAAATGTGGCATTTATACACAATGGAGTATTACTCTGCATTAAAAAAATGACAAAGTCATAGAATTTGCAGGGAAATGGATGGCATTAGAGCAGATTATGCTAAGTGAAGCTAGCCAATCCCTAAAAAACAAATGCCAAATGTCTTCTTTGATATAAGGAGAGTAACTAAGAACAGAGTAGGGACGAAGAGCATGAGAAGAAGATTAACATTTAACAGGGATGAGAGGTGGGAGGGAAAGGGAGAGAGAAGGGAAATTGCATGGAAATGGAAGGAGACCCTCAGGGTTATACAGTGGAGGGGGTAGAGAGAGAGGAGGGGAGGGGAGGGGAGAGGTGGGGAGGGGCGAGGGTGGAGGATGGGAAAGGCAGGGGAGCACAACAGACACTAGTATGGCAATATGTAAATCAATGGATGTGTAACTGATGTGATTCTGCAATCTGTGTATGGGGTGAAGGTGGGAGTTCATAACCCACTTGAATCAAAGTGTGGAATATGATATGTCAAGAAATTTGTAATGTTTTGAACAACCAACAATAAAAAATTTTAAAAAAAGTATAATCACATTATTCGAAATTATTTTAGTCATACATTTTCTAATGTAATTGGATATGACCTGACACAATAATTAATACTTTATTAAAATATACAAAATTTAATAATCCTTAAAGTATGATTTTTATAAATATGAGCATAAGATTTGATATCAACTGACAAATTAATTCTCAAAAAATTTTCTAGAGGATATAAAAACTTCCTCCTTTTTCCTTTTTATTTTTTTCTATTAAAATATTACCTGATGTGGCTGTGTCCCTGTAGTATGCTGTTTTTAAGTCGTTTGGGTATAGACGTAGTAGAGGAATAGCTGGGTAAATGAGCAGGAGCACAGGAGGAATAGACAAACTCTATATAGGGAGGGGGCATGGAGTTATTAGTGATGGTGGAATGTGATGATCAATATTATCCAAAGTACAGGTATGAAGACACCAATTGGTGTGAATATACTAGGTATACAATCAGAGATATGAAAAATTGTGCTGTATATGTGTAGTAAGAATTGCAATGCATTTCGTTGTCATATATAAATAAAAAAATATATTACCTGATGAAATCTTCACTTCATAAAATTCACCATGTCAGAACAATTCAGTGATTTGGAAACCCCCTTTCACTCTAAAAATTAAAAAAATCTTTAAAACTAAAAAAAAAAAAAAATAAAATTAATATCAAATAAGTAGGTTAAATACTATAAATAACAAATTAACTTATTTGGCATTATCATTTTAAAACCTGAAGAGTCATGAATTTAATAATCAGAATGATATTATATCAAAGGTAATTAACCCTATTAAAGAACAAAGTGATTTTTCTCTTGAGAGACTAATGAAATATACCGATGCAGAGAGTTTTTCAGATTCTTTTGACAAATCTGTATAGGACTAAATAAGGGGAAATACCAGAAGTTTCCAAATGACCTCAATGTATTTAAATAAAAATCTTTTAAAAGTAAATGCATATAAATTTCAAAGAATAATAAAATTAAAACATTCCACCTTACATTTATTCTTAGCATTTCGTAAATGGATTTAAAAAGTGAGGATGAGTTACCTCTCTAAATACTTCATGTGGTCAGGCCTTGTAGCACTTCAGTTCTCTCGAAAGTGTTAATGTGAAATTTTGAATTCACTAGGTTGATTCTAAAATTTAAACTCAATTCCTGACGTGCTCATAGTTTCTTATTTTTCTATTATTAGGTCATTGCTAAACTTTGGTGGAAGTGTATGTTATTTAACACTGATTCTCTAATTCATTTGTATGCATGTATGTAGTCATCACAACGCCCTGAGGTGAAATGTTATCTTGCTTTACCTCTTATTCCCACATCCCAATTAACAGTCTTTTCCTTACAATTGAAACCTTTCCTTCAGTCTAAGGCATGTTTTACTTCTCCCTAACAAAGGACATGTCACCTCTTTGCAATGACTGGGAATAGTTTTTATTGACCCATTCTTTCATTGGTGGTAGCCTTTTGAGGGTTCTGAGTCATATCACAGTTACTGATTATGACTTACTGTCTGGAATGGAACAGACTTTATCTCCACCAGTCCTGTGGGCATTAAACCACCCTCCTCAAGGCTGGCAACCTACCTGCCTCTGCATCCTTCAGGGAATCCTTGCTATGAACCTGAGTTTCAGATGCCCCCTGTGATTTTAACTCCAATCTCAGCAATGCATTAACCGGGAAGATTCTGATATTTTTATCTGTCACTTTAAGTGTTTGCTTTTTTTAAAAAAAATCAATCTGCCATATTTTCTGTTCTTAAATTAGAGCAAAACATACACTCCCAAGAATAAAGACCATTTACTGGCCATTTCACCATTTCAATCAAGCTTTGCAGGACAGATGATATATCCTAAAGTTGGTTCCATTTACAGTAACACTTAATATTTATGACTATTTTTAATGTAATGGTTTAAGTTGGGTTATAGTAGATTATTCAGAGCTCAACAGTGGTAGCTAATTGAGGTTACAGAGCTAATGCACAGATCCATTCACAGGATGATTAACCAAGATTTATGGCTGTCACAAAGCAACAAAAACATGCCCACTTACTCAAGAAATTTCTAACATATGCAAATGTGAAATAGTTCAATAGGAGACCCTTACTGCTGTCTTAATTTCTTGCTGGCAAGATACAAAACTTATCAATGCACCTTTTCTTATCTACTTCTAAAAAAAAATCAGCTTTTCAAATTCTTGTTAATAATTCACTTGCCATTTTCCTTTTCAGTTCCTGAGTATGCAATTAAATTGTAGAATTTCAAAAGTAGATTGTTACTTATTTTCTAAGTCTAATTCTTTTAATTCCTCTACATGGAATAGTTAAATTTAAGATAAAGTATAGCAAGAAGAAATTACAGTTAAATTGATTATGCAGAGGTGTTGCTGGGAGAGAACATCAAGCTGCAAATCAGGGCATGGTTTTGATTATTGGATGGTGAGCCACAGTTGAAATGTAAATTGATTCCTTGATCGTAGCTAAGTCCCTATATTTTGTAAAGCACTGTTATAAGTGTGACAGCATATGCGAAATATTTTTGATCATTACAGAAAAGATATAAATAAATTTAACTGAGTTGCATTGCTTGTTTTGTTAAAAGTAAAACATACTAGCAATGTAAATTGTAGGTATATAATTTGTGAGTACATCATGTTGGGTTAAATGAAATACATATAGATACATACATATGGATCATCCTTAGATGATCACCTTACATTTGTAGTCTTTGCAATACGGTTATTGTATGGCAAAGTCTACGCTCAGAAGAAGGAATAGTGTTGGAGCAGTCCAGGCTCTAATCTTGGTCCAGTGGCCAAAAAGACAAGCAAAACAGAAGATTCACAGGAGGCAAGAACATGGTGATGTTTCTTCTCTGTCTTGTATGATTAGTTCTATGACCTGATGAATACAAGGGTGGTTCCAAGAGAACCCAATTAATTCCCTGAGTGTGAAGCTGGAGTTGGCCTGGGCAAGCAGAAAGCTCATGATGGAAAAGCAGTTCTTTTATCTCCTTAACCTAATGCCAGAAACTGCACTGCAGAATAAAGCCAAGGAAACTTGTGTTCCAAGACAGTTTACTTTCAGTGTTCTCTGGTGGCTGCTTTTGTGATGAACTTGGCTTTCCTATCAATTACCAATGCTTGGGCTAGCTGGCTCAGATATAATTAAAGTCAAAAATCAAACTTTGATCCTCCAGCATTTAATGCCGGGCATTAATGTTAAACTGAAATGTACTGTTAATTACTTGAATATTACATGGTTAAAAGGGATCACTGGTGAGTTTCTGCTTCAATCACCGAGGGCCTATTTGACACTCAGATGAAAGAGAGGTAAGTATTCCCCAGGGTGTGTTTAGAGCTGATTTTATAACCCTGCCTCTTTGAACACTCAGTTCACAAGCACTTTCTGCTTGGTTACACTTTTTGGTCCGCTCTCAATGTTAATTTTCATCCTCAGTCACGTGTCCTAACCTTTTGGTGACTTTAATTTTTATGACAACAGCTAAAGTAACATTGCTGCTTTTGTCACAATATAACCCAAACCAAGAATTATAATTGTAATCTGTTGTGCAGAATGGGAGTTTTGAATTAAACACTGAATTTGACTAGTAGTGAGTTCCATGTAGAAGAACTATATAAACACACTCATGTGGCTCTGTAAGGAAGTCCTGGGGGGAGCATTTCAGATCTGTTTATCTGAAACGCACTGAACCCCACCAAGCGAAGGTCACAGAAGTGTCTGAGTGTGTGCCTCTGTTGTTGTGTGTGAGTGTGTTGTTTACTTCTGAAATGACACCCCATGGAAAGATGTGGCCATTTCAATTAGATAAAATTATGGCTCTAAATTAGGTTGATTAAGGAACATTACTGAAAGGAAGGAACACAGCAGCATCAATGAGGGTATCTAACCAAGGAACTGACAGTCAGAAAAGGTAGTGACCACCTAAAGGCGATGAGGACATTTAATTTGGAAAGATGTATTTTAAGAAGAAAAAAGCAGCTCTGTATTCTTAATATTATAATCTAAAAGCTGTAGAATCCTTGTTATGTTAATATTATTTTCATTGGTTTGGTAATCAAGCAAATCAACTTGTAATGGATTAAACTATGAGGGTCCAGAATCCTTCACCATTTTTAATTAATCCGGTTTGCTATGCAGCTTAGTTTTTATTGTCTAACCACAGGAAGACTTCTTGCACCAGAAATCTGAAAAACTTGAGAGCTAAGCTAAACTGAATTTGTTAAGCTGCAATGTTAAGGCTTGTATCATTATCTTAAAATTGATATCTGAATATTAGTCCTATTCTTCTTCAGTTGTTTATATTTAGAATTCCCTTTAGCGCTGCCTATGTTATTTGAACTTAATACTTTTGGAAAGGAGAAAATTATATCTATAGATATAATATAAAATTATATATATGTGTGTCTATATATATATATTCTCTTATATATGAGATATGGAGAGCTTTAAATAAAATTCTTAACGTGATTTACAATTTTCTGGGCCTTATTACTCTAGTCTCATATGTCAATACTTTTCTTGGTATGTAGTAAGTGTTCAGTAAATACTACTGCATGATTCAATAATTGTAAGATATGTGGAAAAAAGCAGAGTGTCAAATAGACGTGGCTTCACATATTTAAGTTTATAACTTTAAGCAAGGTACGTAACCTCTGAGCTTCAAATCTATCTTCTGTTAATAAAACCTACTGCTGTAAACAATGAAGTGAAATAACACACACATTGAGCATACAGGGTATTGCCCTGATGTAGTAAGGATTCAATAAATATGAATTCCTTTCATCAGATGTTTTTTATGCTGCACATAGTGGTAAGTGAGCCTCTGCACCTCAGTTGGAGTGGTATTTATGGAATGGTTGAACTTCATTTATTTAATTAATACATATATGTATTATAAAAATAACCATTGTGTAGCATTACAATAAAAGTGGTAGGTTGGTATGTAATGAAAAAATGCACTGAACCATCACTGCTATAAACTCACTTGGTCCAAAATTGTAATAAAATAAGAAGTGAGGAGGTCTTAGACTTGGGCTGTTTATCATTTCTAGATGAACATTTGGTCTACAATGGTGTCACAGAGAGCAACTGGTCATAAGCAATAAAATCTGCTCAAGCCAGCTAAAGGCAAGAAAGATTATTTCATAACATCATGGCACTACTTTAGGAACTGCGTGTAGGGACTTCAGATGAACTGCTAGAGGCCCTGGGCCTGCTAGGACATGAGCCATGCAAGCTGTCTGTCCCTCTGGTCTCTTCTCCCTCCGTAATCAGTCCCGTATGTTGCAGCCTCGGACCCATCCTGGTGACTTGCCCATTCCTCAGTCACAATTTCCACAGCTCCCCTTTCCGAGAACCTAACAGTGACAGCCTAGAATGGCTAAGTATTGATTCCAGATTTGGGGGGGACCAATCTGATAGGCTCGGCAGAATACAATATGGGGCTCTCTTGAGACCAGATGATGATCCAAGCTTATGTGAAAAGGGCTCTCAGAACATTGTAAAATCATGGATTAAAATCCACTTAAAATTGGTCATGACTGACAAATTTAAGGGTGATATTTCAAGTCAGCCTAACCACAACAATTAATTAAAAACATGTATCTTTATTCTAGATATTCTTCTAGAGTTTGCAGTGTCCAGAGGCCATTTAATTTTCTCAGCATGCTGTGGGGGGATTAGTGTTGATACCTTTGTTTTGGGTGATAGAAATGAAGCAATAAAGTATTAAGTGATGTCCCCTGACCACAGAGCAAGGAAGAGGTGGAAATGGGACTCTCAACATTAGCAGCTTAGCTCTCGATCTGTGCTTGGAACAGCCAAGCTCTTCTGCTTCTCCATGAAATGGCTTTTTACCTGTCAGACAAGTCTGATTTTAGGGCTTTGGGAGCTATGAGTAAATGTTAAAATATAACATAATGCCTAGGATCTTCAGGAGATCCTAAGGACAGAACTGTGTTTTCGAGAGCCCAGGGAGCTATGGGTAAGAACACTAAGTCAAAGCAGCTAGTTAGAATCAAGACAGAACTACCTGTGTCATCCCTGGCAGGAGATCTAGCCTGTACACTGCTCACATCCAGTAAGAAGGTGTGGAAGGAATGTGTTCTTTTCCTCATGCACTCATTAACACGTCCACCTCACAGAAAGCCATTTTCTCCAAGAATCACATGGGTAGGAAGACATCACTTTTCCTGCAAAACTGTAGTAGATCTCACTTATTATCCACTCTTTTCATATAAACCAATGAAAAGGAATATTACCTATCAGTTTACCAGAATTACAACTCCATTTCCTATCAGCATGAAAATGTGTGCAGAGGTGTCATGCAGTTTGACATAATGTGCCTGGCCAATTGGATATAATGATGATGCTCGATGTCTTTACAATGAAACTATTTCATTTCCTCCTTTCTTTCAAAAATTTATTTATCACTGACACTATTTGAAATACTACTTTTAATAAGAAAAAGTTCCCCAGAGTATAGTGAAGAAGTGAAGGACATGCCACCTTGAAATATGTCCAACTGATACATTATTTCAAGCTGAAATCAGTTGGGGAACTCTAACATCAGATAGGGCCATTTGACCTGAATTTCCCTACGCGCATCAAGCCACCAAGTGTATTTGGGGAGGGAGGAACTTCCCATACATAACAAGGCTGAAAAATAGTGTTGGATACCAAAGTTTCACAATTGGGGCTGAAATGAACCTGAATAAACACACTCTTGGAAATAGCCCTCCTCTGCCACTATTGCCTGCATCTCCTCCATGTAGCTTAGTGATATCCCAGAATTTACTATCCTAGGCCAGATATCCATTTGTCCTGTTATCCCTTGACAGATTTACTGTTCTTTATATATAAAAATATAAAATCATCGTGCTTTGGTCATTTCTTTGAACTTAACTCATTTGTGAAAAATCTCCATATACATGTATAATTAATAAAGTTTTATGCTTTTCTTTGCTAATTAGCTCTTGTGTTAATTAGGCTACTAGATCCAGCCAAAGAGCCTACATAAAAACTTACATGGGCGGAAGGGAATCTCTCTCTCCCTCACAATAGAAATGTTAAATCAACTTCAAAATAATTTAAAATATAAGTTTTAGTGTTTTAGAGAATTAATTTGATGCACTACCACTAGAATAAGTCTACTGTGTTTAAGAAAAAAGGCACAGTGTATGTTCATGTCTGCTAATGACTTCTCCATAGCTATGGGTGAAAAAAATATTTTTAAAAGACACGGTTAAAAATATCTCTTAGCAATCTCTGAGAGGCATTTTACAAAACTGCCCTCTAACAGATGTGCCTTTGACAGTAAAAGAAAAAATAAACTTCCAAATATTCATGGGCATGTTTGCCCACCTTCCAAACCTAGTGTGCAATTACTGTGGTGGAAAATCAAGCACCTGCACAGTGGAATAATTGATTGACTGTGACTAAGGGCTGTGCCAAAGTTTTTGAAGCCGTCTTAAGGCTCCATAACAAAACACATATAACAATGGTTGGTCACAAAGCTAACACTGACAATTAAGTTTCATGAACTAACAGAGATTTGCAACCTTCTGGTTTCAATTTTACAGTTCAGTTCTGCCAGATGGAGTAGGAGGAAAATAACATACATAATTAAAATCAATGAAGTTATATCAACCCCAAACATAAAAAAATAAGCCAATACCAATCATAAGTTTTTCACATCTGTGAAAAAAGTCACAGAGTTAAAAAAAAAATCTACAAGTTAGAACTTGGAAGCCTATAGGAATAAATATCAGCTGAGTATGCAAAGAACTTTAAATAAATCACTTAGATCGGAACAATAAGCAAGAATAAAGATAATTGGCTATTAAGAAAATAATTATCTAGATGAAGAAAAATTAAGCCATCATGTGGATGTTTGAAATAACAGTAAGAGGAACTTGCATGATACACTTGAAATTCAAGTAAATGTGTTCTACTGACCACAAGAATTGCTAACTGAAGAGATAATGAGAAGTAGCAATGTAGCTGCCATCTAGCAGACTTCTAATTATCTTTAGCTAGTTAGCGGATTATTTACTCCATAAAGACCTTGCATCAGCATTTAATATCTGATAAGGTATCAGAAATCAGTGGGTGACAGACAGTTAGGTATTGGGTAGTGGGAGAAATCGTGTTCTCTCATTTCCAGACATATATCAGATAATAAATTAAGCTCAAGATGATAGAAACATACATGCAGACATGACTTAATCTTACCTCTAGATGTAATAGGACTTTAAAAAATTTAATTGCTTTTTAAATATTTTAAGCTAAAAGGGGAATGTAACATCTCTTTCCGTCTGCTGATTGCACAGTTTTTCAGGTCTTTCCTTGAAATCACAAAGTAAATATGTTTTTAAAAACTAATAACTAGCCAAGAGTCAGTGGTTAATGAAAATGATAAAAAATTTATTTTAAAAATATGGAACTGTCAACAACACAGCTAAGGAAATCTCAAACTGAAATTCCAAACAAGAGGGGATGAGAGCAGGGACTCAGGAATGACCCCAAGAAAAGAGTGTATATGCTATATTGTTTATAAACATTACTGAGACCAAACATTGAGGAAAAGATGATACTAGATGAGAGAAATTATAAGCTAAACAAAACAAAACTAACAAAATAGGATTAAGATATGAAACAGATTAGAATCTATACCTGTAGACAACAAATAACTTTAGTAAAAGTCAATAAACTACATACACACATACTTATGTATGTGTGTGTGTGTATATATATATATATATATATATATATATATATATATGTAAATCTGCATATGTGTGTATGCACAAACACAAGCTATAAAATGAAACTACTGATGTTCATGAAAATTAAAAACATTTCCTGAAATAATTTAATTAATGTCAATTCCCAGTTAGAGAAACAAAAATATTCAAACTTGATGAGACAAAGTTTCGGTTAAGGTATTCTCTCAGAACATGTTCCAAGAAATATAGATACAGAAATATTTATAAGATTTTCAGAAGGAGACAGAACACTCAAGGAAATAATGCCAACATATCTTGCTGGGCTGAAGGAGAGCAGGACTGCAGAGACGCAGAGAACAATCTTCAAGCAAGATAAATAAACAATGAAATAAAATTCAAACCATGGTACACTGTCTTTCTTGCAAACGAATACATACGTACATTGATAAATTTTCAGAACTTAAAGAAAGGGGAAAAATCTTTGCAACTTCAAGGTGGTAGAGAAAAAAGAGGTTGCTTACAAAGCAGTAAAAACCAGTCTGGCCTGATACTTCAAACAAGTGAAACACTTAAAAGTCAACCAATATCTACCATCAAGGGTGGGCCAGACTGTGCAGCACTGAGGATAACAATTAGTAACATACAACAGTTTAGGTTCTGCTCATTCCACGTGTTCAAAGCGGGGGGTGCTGGGCGGGGGTGGTTCTGCCTGCCTTAAACTCAGGTGCTCAGGTTAACAGACACCTCACTGTGGTGTGGGCAAAACAGTCTCTTCAGAAGTCGCCAGGCAATGTGGCAAGTCATAGTGCTTCTTTAAGCTGCCACATCACTTTCTCTCATACTTCACAAACCAAAGCAAACCATACGGCCATATCTTGCTTCTGAGGGGGTGGCAAAGTGCTATCTGACTATTCAGGAAGACTGAATACAATGGGTTCATGAACACCTGGCCAAAACACTTGTATTTTACTATCCTCCAGCTCCTTCACCCTCAGAGAGACAACCTAAAATCCTATCAAGCTCAAAGTCTAGAATCTCCAGGTAATGTGTATTAGATTCTTCAGTGAGGGCAATGCCATATATCCAATGGCATCTTGAGTGTACTTGATGAATAGTAGATCTTTTTTTTAACACCTTCTGCTTTATATGGTCAAATTATGCTTGATTTCAACAGGAAATAATTAGAAACCATCTTTATTTGCTATGTTAATTCTATAATTTTAAAAAGTGACAATTTGGAAAAGGATATTTTTTCTATTTTAAAGATGCTGTTCAAATTCAGTGAAACATTTCATGTATTATTTTTATGTAAAATTCACATTCACACAACTAGGAATATTACAGTTTGCATTTTGCACTCTATTAACTATTTTAATACAGTATGTTACTAAATGAGCACACTGTATTAATTTAATAAAATTTCACAGTATTAACTTTTCACTGTAGTAACTTTTAAGTACAAATAAAACTCCAAGTGGTCACCCAGAATGACAGAACTAAAGTAAGCCACATTATTTCATCTTTAAAATCACTGTATGATTAGCATTTATCTTATATCTACTGTATAAATGTAGGAAAGTGTAGAACCACAGGGGTTAGAGACAGAAATTGCACACCCAAAGAGAGCTGGAAGAAATCCAAACTGTTAATAAATATGAAAGAAATGCAGGCAACTGCATCCATATATCTAGGGGAAAATTAGTATCAACCAGAATTCTCCCTCTTGGCTTAAGAAGATAAAGGTCATAAAAAATATGTAACAAATGTGTGCTAATTTGAAGCTTAGAAAAATGATTTTAAAACTTGAGAGTAATGGAGGCAATTGTTTAGGAGTTAGATGAACACAATACTTGGGGAGAAGAACTTTCTACTACTGTCATCAGCAGCTCATGGTGACAATAATGGGCAATAGGGAAGAGGTGGTATTTCAAGGTTTGAGTTTTGTAACAATCCTGTTGTCTACATATTGGAAGTGAGCAAGTTGTATCTCAGGGAGTAGGTGAATGTTACCACAACCAGATCAGGTGTAGATCTATGTACACATGATAATTGAAACTGAATATAATAATAATAATAATAATAATAATAATAATAATTGTTAGAGTCTGTAAACAAGTCAAAATAACACCTGGCATTTTGCCAGGGGAATATTAGAGTTTGTAAACAAGTCTGGATGGTGCCTGGCAAAATGCCAGAGAGAGTGGTTTGAGAAGTAACAAAAGCGAGCCATTAAGTGTGGAGATTCCTTATTGGTTGACTGATGTATCTAGTTTATGTTAATTAGATAAGCTGTGTGGAATGTATAAATACTGCTCCTGTCCTGCAATAAACGGCTCCTACTCCTGCTGTATCAACGTTCACAAGTTGTTGCCCCCCCCCCCCGGTTATTTTGCCCAGCCAGCCAGGCTGCGGCAAATAATAATAATAATAATAATAATAATAATAATAATAATAATATTCTAAGTAAAACAAAAAGGGACTTTTCATTTTTATGAAAAGCATACATAAACACAAAGATACAACATTACAACATGTAGGAATGTTTAGGCACCTAACTATACATATTTAGAATGTATAGCATCCCTGGGACAGAGGGAAGGATAAAATGACTTTCAGGATTTATAGGTCAAAGGTAGAAAAGAAAAAGTTCTCTCAGCCTGAACTCATTTTGCTTAAGACCATACTCAAGAACTTCTGAAAGCCCAATTTTTTGACAACACTTATATCAAGCTTTTCTAAATTCTGCCTTAATGAGTTAGCCACTTTTCAAGAAGCCCTGCTTCCTAGTCATGAAAACTAGGACCACATACCAAATATGTTAGGCACTAATGGCAAAACATCAAACTCACTCACTTTGTTCACATAGGAAATTAGCAATGACATTCTCCTTTATTCCAATTACCATGGATCAGTACTTATATTTCCAATTAATTTAATATCTTTTTAACTTTCTTTAATAAATGAATTTTATTCATACATTCAATTTTATTAATGCATATCAATTTTATTGATACATAATAACTGCATTATTTCTATCCCCAATGTGACCAAGTTATGAAGTTGTTCTATTTATAAAGCTTTGTTTGTTCTATGAGCAGAGGCAGGAGAGAGAGAGAGAGAGAGAGAGAGAGAGAGAGAGAGAGAGAGAGAGAGAGAGAGAGAAGAGGGGGATAGAGAGAGAGAGAGAGGAGGAAAGGAGAGGGAGGGAGTCAGAAGGAATCCCATGTTTCTGTAAGTGAATACTGAGCATAGGATGTATACATAGAATGACATATAATAAATAAACATTAGCAATGAAAGGAAAAATACAAATTTCTTGATATTTTTTAAAAATATTTATTTTTTAGTTGTAGTTGGACACAATAACTTTATTTTACTTATTTATTTTTATGTGATGCCTCAAACCCAGTGCCTCACAGGTGCTAAGCATGCGCTCTACCACTGAGCCACAGCCTAAGCTCAAACTTCTTGATATTTAACTAAAAACTTTCCTTGAATGATTAATTCTCATAATTAAAAGTATCATCTTCATTATCAGAAACAGTTCTATGGATAAATAAAAATATTTTAAGGGCATTGTATACATGCAGATATTTATTAAATTATTTTTGCACTAGATGAATTTTCAAAAGCAAATGAATGATTTCAGCACATATAATAAAGTCAATGTAAAAATTTATCAAAATCTTTTAAATTCTATCAACAATTCTACAGAAATGGACTCTATACACCTGTATTTTATAATGTTATCTGCACTCCAAAATAACTAATTAAAAAGATTTGAATGTATATATTCCATCTGTAATTTTAGATGAACTTCACATGTAGATGCTTTCCCAACCTTTATAAGAAAACCCCAGGCATTGTTACCTACCTGTAGAGCTTTTCATTTTACAACAAAACAAAACAGAATCTTCCTCAAAGTAACATATGGTGAGTCTCGATAGACACAGTGTTTATATGATTTAGAACATCCACCATTACCTAATGCTAAGCTTTTTTGTATATATATGTGGGTGTAATGCCATTTTTTTTCTCCTAAACAATTTTGTCCATATAATAGTCAAAATACTTATATTGGACTTAATATAAATACATACATTCTTACCAGTCACTGGGATTCCTGTTTAGACCTAGGGCACTACTTGATTTTTAGTTAGCTGTGGGAGGTCACAGAGGACCCCATGCTAAAGTAATCCTGTGATGAAGCATCTTCTTGGCAACTGGAAGCAGGTTCTCATTTTGTAAGGGCAACAGTGTAAGTGTTCAGGGAAAAGGGAATCTACCTGAGCCTCTGTGCAGCTCCTTCTAAGAGCTTCTTTCAAAATAATTTCATTTGAAAAAATAAAGTTATTTGTTTATGTGTTAAACAACCCCAATATCATTATTCAACTTCCTCCCAGTTTAAGAAATAAAACAAGAACCCTGAAAAGCCTGCTGTGTACACTTTCCTCTCGCCCCTGTCTCACCTTCACTATCTGAAACTACTATTTTGAAATTATAATTGCATTCATAGTTTGTATTTGTCTATGTTAATATGAAGTTTAGTTTTTTCACCTTCATTGTTGCACAGTATTATATTATATGGATATGTCATGATTGATAACCACTTTCCCACTGATAGTCATATTTATTTTTTCTTATAAGCAGTGTCATTATATACATTTGCCGCAGTCTGGCTGGGCACACAATCAGGAGCCACCACACAGCTTGTAGATTCAAACAGCAACTCTTTATTCCCGAACTCACACCAGCCGTCTACAATCACGTTCTGGGGAAATCCACGTTCTCTGCCCAAATCCACCTCCACTGGGCTTCTATCTCCAAAATATACTGTCTGAATCCCGTGAGAACTCAAGGGGAACTCAGGCAGCAAGATACGCCCTATTCCCAGCAGGAATAATCTTAAACCTTAAACCTGGAACCTAAACCGGGAACGCCCTAATCCGCCTTGGTCCTTGAGCAAGGTCACCTACATTCAATGTCACTGCAACATGGGGTACGCTGGCAAGGAAATTGTCATACCTACTTGGCTAATGGCTCCCAGCATACATTCTTGAATATTCTTTTAGCATATTTTCGAGTTTCCTTCGGGTATATGAATAAAATAGAAGCTATTGTATTTTCAACTTCCTAGCTAAAATTAAATGTTTCTGAATTGATTTATATTCATGCCAGCAGTATCTTAAAGTTTTGAATGCTCCATATTTTTGCTGGGTCTTGATATTGTCAGATAATTATTCTTCTAATTTTGAGGGTTAACTGATTGTTGTTGTTGTTGTTGTTGTAGTATCAGGGATTGAATCTAGGGGCACTTAACCACAGAGCCACATCCCCAGCCTTTTTTATTATTTTTTTATTTGGAGATAGGGTCTCACTAAGTTGCCGAGGCTCGCTTTGAACTTGGATCCTGCTGCCTCAAGCCTCCCAAGCTGCTGGGATTACAGGCATGTGCTACCACGCCTGGCTCCTTTCCTATTCTTTATCATTTCTGTGGACTTCTGAATCTTTTTAATTTCTCATATTTGTTGGGCACAGAGCCAGCACAGGGCCGGGCCACCCCCCTACAATGGCAACCACCCCCAGGGCTTTAGGCTCTAGGCTTCCAGGTTCTTCTTCCTGTCTAAGAGAAAGGGGGGCCTGCCAAAAGAGCCGACCACAGGGCCATCTCAGGCCCAGGAGCCCAATAAGGAACTGACAACAGGCATGTCAATCATAACCACGCACACTTCCTATAGGGGTGATTTAAGTCCCTAAAACCACGCTGCTGCTGCTGCAGACACTTCTGCCTCTCCTGTAGCCTGCGCTGAATAAACTGATCTCTGGATGACCTGGTGTGCTCCCTCACTGAGTGGCTGGGATCTTAGGGGGTCTTTCAATACTAAAATCCACAACAGTCATCATTAGCTTGATGTTCAAACCATCCAGATTTTGGCTGGTGGGGGCCCTTCTTTTTAGCAGGTGTTCATTATTCCCTCGATTATGGTACAAACGCTGTTTAATGCTCACCTTGTACTTTTCTGGGCTCAGACATGGAAACAAATACTTCTCCAAGGAGTCCTGAAGAGATAAGACATTTAGAGAGCACCATGTGAGAGCAAGGTGAGCTCGCAGTTGCGTGCATGTTGCGTGGATGCAGCTGAGCCCCTCAGTAGTTACCGGAAAATACACATGATGTCATTCAGCCACTTCTAATTCCCATCCAACATCATCGGGTCCTTACCTTCCCCTATTCCATAATTTTCTCTCCTCAAAACATTTTACTCTTTTGCTTTTTCTTTCAATACCAACAAAATAGAGATTTACTATATTGATGCCAGTAACAGAAATAGCCATAGTAAGTAAAGTTAAAGATCTCTGTAGGGTTTGCCAGTGTCAGTGACTATCGTTCTTATAATATTCTCATTTTAAGGGAGTCAGAGTATTATGTTAAATGCCTCTTGAAATAATAATTTTATTTTGTATGATAATGTCAAGTTTGTGTATGCCTTTTAGCATTTTTAATTTTTTTAATCTTTTCACCTTTTTTCTAGTAATTTTAAGAGGTTTACCCTCTATCTGTTACATAGGTTGCAAATGACATCTCCAAGATATTGTCTCAAAGTGCCTTTCAAAACCTGTCCTGCTTTTTTTTTTCCTTTTTCCTCAGCTTTACCTGATGTCTAAATAAGTTTCCTTTGCTTTAGGATTTTCTAAGGTAAAAATCAAGCACAGGGCAGAAAATAGATCTACAATAGTTAAATTAAAACACTGGTAAAGAGCCAAGTGAAGACTACAAATTATGGGTGTTTTCTAAACCTCAGGAAGACAGACAGACATCTGCAGAAGAATTCAGGATTTTGTGAGAGCCTAATAGTTCCTGGCAACGGGTCTGTATCTAAACTACTTTATATAATTGTCTTTCCTCAGATGAGGAAAACCATTGTAAAGCAGCAAAATAAGAAAGATTTAAATACCTCAAGTGTGTAAAATCTATTTTCATGAGAAAGCAAGAGAAATAAAAATTTATAACATAAAAATTCACAAACCTCTTCTTTAAGAGAAATTAGACAAAGATTCAAAATTATAAACTAAATAAACATAAAAGTAGACTTTAGAGAACTTTCAAACTGTAATAAGGAATAGACTTAACACCTAAAATAATGAGAGATTCATCCTCCCTCTTTATAAATGGGTTCAAAACTGAATCAAGAGATAAGTTAAAAAATTGAAATGTAAACTTACAAATAGAAAATATTCAGCATGTGGTAGATGATACCCGAAGCCTTAAAAAGTTAACAAGTTAGAGATCAGTGCAATATAAGGCCCTTTCAACCAAATAACTGAAAGTTCCCGTCTGTCAGGGTATCTGTAATTCTATAAACTGAAAAGCCATGGGAAGAGGCAGAGACCTGTGTTGGGTAAGGAAAGAAGGAAAATGTCCCCAGGTATGCCACAGATGCCACCATGGGAAAGCTATTAGTACTCCAATACATTCTGTCCTTTCTTTACTCTTAACTATAAAAATATAAATGGACAACATTACAGCATTATTAATTTCACGGTTGTCATGAGATCTGCCTTTGTGCCCACTACTACTATAGAATATCAGACCCGTCAGAGCAAAATTTTAAAGATACTCAAAAAATAAGAAGGCAGGCAAATTGACTTGTAATTAAAGCATGAAAAGAGAGAGTGGGTGAGATTGAGGGTGAGAGAGAGAGAAATTGTATCCTAAAATAAAAATGACTGGTTATGCCAGATTGTGAAAAGGAATAAAAAAGATTCCTTTAGTAATAGCTATGAAATGCTTGAGGTCCAATGTATTTTATTGTTTTGTATACTAGAGCCACTCAAGTAATAGAAACTTCTATCACTAATTCATTTTCAGAATTCCAATCTGCAACTTTTATTTTAGGATCTCTATTAGAAGAATGCTTCTTTCTCCACTGTGACATAATTTCTACAAATTTAATAAATAACAAATCACATTCTAAAGGGAACTTTCAGATAAATCATACTGTATAAAGACTATTTTAGAACATGTTTTAGATTTTCATAGACATATCCAGAGTATAACTGATGTATATTTCTGAATACCTGCACTATTTATGAATCAAGAAACTAGCAGAGTTAGAGATGATCATAGTACCTTTGTAGGAAAAGGATTTAGTAAACAGAGGTAGTTTAATTGTAGGAGTCATTGATGGTTCCTAGATGATCGTTGTAATGGATTGAATAGTGTCTGTTTTCATCGGTTTTCCATCACTATAACCACAAGACCTGACAAGAACAATGTAGAAAAGGAAAAGTCTATTTTGGCTTGCTGTTGCAGAGATTAAGTCAATAGCTGGTGGACTCCTTAGCTCTGGGCCCAGGGTGAGGTAGAACATCATAGCAGAAAGGTGTGCTGGAGGAAAGGAGCTCAGGACCTTGCCACCAGGAAGGAGAGAGAGAGAGAGAGAGAGAGAGAGAGAGAGAGAGAGAGAGAGAGAGCGAGAGCGTGAGAGAGAGCGCACAACCCACTGGGGACAAAATATAAGCCCCAAAGGAATGCCCCCAGGGACCTACTTTTTCCAACCACACCCTATGTGCCTTCCTTCAGTGCAGCTGATTTGTATCTAAACTGTCTTGCACTGTTTCACACCTGAGCTACGAGGGCCCTCACACATCTAGACCAGCCTGGAACTTCGGGGTGTGACTTTATTTGGAAGTAGGGCCTTTGGAGATGTGATTAGTTAAGACGAGCTCATTCTGGAGTAGGGTGGGCCCTAAATCAAGGACCAACTTCTTATAAGAAGAGGAGAAGGTGTACAGAGAGGCCGAGAGGAAATACCATGCCAAGGTGGAGCCCAGCCTGGAGTGAGGCAGCTACAACCAAGAAAGGCCAAGACTGCTGGCATGACCCAGGGCTGGTGATGGGCCTGCTCTCCTCGGCCAGAGGCTCCAGAAAGAACTAACTCTGCCCACGCTTTGATTCTGGAATTCTAGCCTCCAGAACAGCAAGGGGATAAACTCCTTTGTTCTAAGCCTCTGTACTTGTAATTTGTTATGACAGCCCTAAGAAACTAATACGGTCATAAATCTTTCTTTTTGTTTGTGTATAAAAATTTAGGCCATGCTCGATGACAGGCCAAGGCTGCAACTCAACCACACAGCAATTATAGGCCTCAAATAAATTAGTCAAAACCATGCTCACATCCTACACAAGGCTCATTAAATCTCACATCGCTGCATGGAGGGAATACCTATTGTTAAAGAAAGCCACCGACAATCTTCTACTAGTTGATTAACTTATCATAAGTTATGGCTACATCAGACTTCTCCTAACACCGTTTGCTTGTGTAGCACTCTTAAAGCAACAACCCCATGAGGATCACCTGACAAAGGGACTCCTGTGTTGTTCAGGCCACACCTGGGGGTGGAGGAGGTACTCAGTGAAGTCTCCAAAGCCTTCATGTCACTTGCTAGAAGTTAATAAAGATTTAAAAATGAATAAGATATAAACACAAGAAACCTACAGAGCCTAAAGAACAAAAAACAAAATCACATTAAGGAAAAGGAAAAACTTGTGGGAAAAAAAAGCAAACTTCAATAAAATTAACCTGTTTTTATCTATATACTCTGCAAAACAATAGTCTGATGGATTTGAGGACAAATTTAGTTTTGTTTCTGTCAATTTCATTGCTATTAAATCACTTTGCTTTCTACATGAATTCTTTTGCATGGCTAAGACATCCACCTCCATTAGATCTTAAAAAGAAATGAAAGGAAACATAATCATGAAGCATATTAAGGAAGAAAAATAAAAAATAACTATAAAAGTAAGAATTACAAACATGATTTTTGATGCTTTGTCGATACATAATTCCTGTGTTCTGGAAGTGAGTTTTGCTCTACATTTGCTTCAAGTAGAAGATATAAGTGAATCATAAAAGTGCTTTTAATGGTTAATGTGGGAATCTTGACACATAACTCTTGGAGAAAAATGTCCTACTGTAGCATGAGATATAAGACCATAGTTGTCTTTGGAATATTTAGAGTATTAAAAACCTAGAACATGTTTCCACAAAGATAAAACGGTGTTGCACTGAAAATCTCTTAAAATGACACGAAGATTTCTACCTGATTTTAAACTGCTGAGATAAGCCTTGAAATGGTGAATGACTTCTTCAGAAAATGTTATTTAAGTCTCCCCGTAGTTTTCTGTAGACTGCTCACATCGCATTGATGCCAAATACTCTGGGTTTTATCAACTTCCTCTGAAACTCATATCCTAAAAAGAATTCCACAGTTACAGATGGGGTTGAGTCTTGGTTTTAGCTAGGAAATTAGCCATATGCATAAAACCAAATTCTCTTCCCTTCCTGCCTCTCTCCCTAGATGTAAGAAAGAAAACTGGGGAGCTTCTGATTAAACCTGTGCTTTTAGCAGCACCAAATTAGGGAAACTCAGTAGCAGAATCTTCAATTCCTCTTAACAGCAGGCCAGCAGGGGACCGTGATTGGTTTTGGAGTATTTGAAAGTGTCTATATGCATCCAGGGTGCTTAGAAGGAAAAGTCTGATGCTAGTCAAAGTTACTTAATATTCCAAATTTCCCTTTTGCTCTTGGAAAAAAATCCACAGGAGAACCAAAAACCCTGGTCTAATGCTCACTTTTAGGCTTTATCTCTTGCAAAGTAGGTTATAATCAAAGAGGTAACAACTTACTAATCAGAAGATAAATTATTAGCTTAAGGAGAAATTGAAGTGCAGATCCTAACAGGAAAAATATCATGATCTAAGTAATTATGTTCAGTACATTAAATTAAAGTCCAGTTGAGATATTAGGGACACAAAGAAAAACTTGGATGATCTTTTTTTTTGGAAAACCTCATTAGAAAATATTTTTAATAAATAAATTTTAAAAGAGAGCAGAAAGTTATTACTTCAACTTGGTAAACTAATGAACTTTGAAAAATGCAGTTCTTTAATTATAAAACAACTGCAATAGAAAACTCCATCCAAATAGACATATTGATCAATCTATTCCAGAACTGATGCTTCAGGAAGGTGCCCTGAATGTCACTAGTGTGAATCACAATGAGGTACTTAAAACGAAACAGCTCTTTGGGATTTATTTTATAAAAATAACATTGAAGATGAGTAAGAATTACTGTTTCAATCTGAAAAAAAATAAACTCTTGTCAGCTGAAGCATGGCAACAGTATGTTTTTTAAAAAATCCCATCTTGAGTATGTAATTTTCTACCCAAAATATGACAGATGGCATCACTTAAATAAATGATTGGAGCCTGGAAGATAATCGTTGGAATGGTATTTCTCCCAGTGCAGCTCCCCAGTTCTGTAGCCCCACATATCAAAGTCTTTCACCTTCAGAGGACATGAGGATGAATTGACTAACAGTCATTATGTCTCCAAGATATACACAACACTGCGAAGAGTTTTTGTGGATGCATAAAACCATTAAGATGAAGGTTTATGGTAGTCATACATGGAGACATTTCTAGGTCAGCCCCAAATAGCCATTGTCAAGTCTTACTATGTTCTAGATGAAGCTGGAAAAAATAAGATGCACATAGAGAAAAACGGAAAGTCAGAGATTTTAGTCCATTTCTTTCTTTTTCCTTTTTTTTTCTCTGTCAAGTTTGGTTCCTTATCAGCTTGTGAAAAGTAACAGGGATTTTGCTGCCAGGTCTGAACTGCAGGGTGTGGAATTGGCGCAGTAAAACCAAAAAGATTGAGCAAATAAAAGATAATATAGATTGTCTCCTGTTGTGTCTGTTTTCAAATTACTGTGTTTAAATGAACTTCTTTTTTAGCAAACTGTCTTTAGTCTCTCTCTTCCTGGCCTCCAATGACCTTTCACTGATTCTTTATTTCCTTTGTGTCTCAAAGAATCTAAAACTGCCATCTTTCTCTGAAAAGTCTCATGTGAATAAATATAAGACTTTTTGGATCAGCAGCTTGGTTAGGACTTATAGGCTACTCAGTCAAGTAAATATAGCTTTATATTATGCCATGATTTGATGCATTTATTAAAATAAATACTATTTTAAAGGGGAGATAAAAGGTAAACTGTAAATTTAGAGCATTTCGTCCATGGAGAAGTGTAATGATAGAGTACTGGAGTAACACTGGCTTTCCACACGGTCTGTTATATCAAGTTCAGCTGATCAGAGTCACTTTTGATAGTGACAGCATCTTCCCCACATCTGCTTGATAATTGGGCCTTTGAGAGAAGACAAAACCAGCTCTCAGGAAGGAAGAAATGCTCAACTGTAGCAACTCTTCTACGAAGTCAAACAATAGGCAATTGCAAACACTCTACCATTTTAATCAACTGAAAATGGTGATTTCATACAGTTCAACTTCATGGGTGCCCATGAAAGAATGAGGAAGCAAACATGTCAAATCTATTACCCCACTCGACTTTGATAGGTGCTATTTCCTACTGTGCTTCAGTCTGCCCTTTAACTGGATGGTCAATAAAGCTACATCAATCATCAAGTATTACAGCTGAATAATCATGCTAACCCTTGAGGCTCCTATATTAGGAACTTGTGATTCTGCACAGATTTCCCCAACTCATAAATAATTCTGTGTATGAAACACATCAAACAGGAAATATGCAGACAACCAGTTTCCAGGAGGAGTGGACAATAATTTGTCACCTCTCAACTGACTTTAAAAAATACTATAGATACATGTGAAGTTTTTCACATCCTTCCCCACTTTCCTTTCTTTACCTCCATCCTGAATATTAACCAGGAACATAAAGTCAATATGTATCTTTTCAACCCTTATGACTTAACTCATTTCTCCAGTATTGGTTTCTGTGGTTTAATATTACACATAAATGATGTTCTGTGTGTACTCTTTTGTGATTTACTGATGATTTTAAGAAATGCACCCATGAAATGAGATCTAGTCACTCCTCTGTTCTCGATGCTAGTACTGCAGAACCCAGAGTCCCTCCAGGTCATGCAAGGCCCTGGTGTGATTTTTTAGCTAATTCTCTCATCTCCTTCTCTTTCCTCTTCCCCCTTCCTCTGGGGCTTTAGTCATGTCAGCCTGTTAGCTTTAGTGGGTTTTGTTCTCTTCCCTGGAATCCCTTTTTTAAAAAAATAAATTTTATTTTTAAGAGACACAACTTGATGTTATGGGACATATGGACAGTAAATTGGTTACTATAGTGAAGCAAATGATCATATCCATAATCTGATATAGTTACTGTTTTCTTTTTGTGGCATGAGCAGCTAAAATGCTTTAAACAGATGCATAACACTTTGCAGTACCTATAATACACCTGACTTAATAGATGCTTTTGACTGATTGGTGGATTGCATCCCTACAAGAATATATGTCCCAAGAAAGAAGGAACATTTAGGGGGAGGGTCACTACTCTCTGTGTAACACCGAAAGCAATTCCTGGCTCAATAAGATTGGATGAATAAATGATAAGAAACTCCAGTTCATTTATTTCAATTATATAGCATTCCATTAAATAAGTGCATATTTTGACATATAAATATAAATAAATGCAATATACATATGTGTTGGCCATTATGTTGATACTAAATTTCTGTTACTCAAAAAAAAATACACTGAACAAATGGGCTTTTGTATGTTTAAAAAGTTATACAAGGTATAGGACTAGAAACAGATTTATTTATGTCATGAAAGAAACACCATGAACCTTGTGAAGTCTAAGGAACAAATATGTTTTGCTTTTTTCGTAACGACAGCCAATCATTTCCCCACCACTTAATAGATAATTGGTTTCTGGCCACTAATTTGTTTCCATATTTATGTGGGCATATTTCTAAGCTTTCTGTATTTCATCTCTGATATCTTTATTTTTGCACAAAGTTTATACTATTTCAGTAGTTTTGATGTCATATTTGGAAGGGTGAGCCCCCTCCAACTCACACAGCCCAAATCCTTTTTCAAAAAAAATTTTTTTTTGTTCTCTTTATCCCCTTACTAGGAAATTTTATTACAGTCTTACTAAATTTATGGAATGATTGTCGAAGCATTAACATTTCAAAGATATCATCATTGCATTAAAAACAGGGCTATGTCACTCCATCTATTTAAGTCATTTATGTCCTTTTGTAGTTTAAAATTTTTTCTACAGTACTGGCTGAATTAACTTCCTGTGCCTGCCAGGACAAATCACCACAACCTCTGTGGTTTAAAATTCCAGAAATTTATTGTCTCACAGCTTTGGATAGAGGTCAGAAGTCCAAATTCAAATGCCTGCCAGGTTGTCCCACCTCAGGGCTCTAGGTGAGAACCTCCCAGCTCCTTGCAGACACTTTGAGCTGGAGGGTGCTGGAGGGTTTCTTTATCTGATGCCTTGTGGCTGCATGATTCTGTCTCTGCCTCCAGGGTCTCATCTCCTCTTCCTCTGTGTCACGATTTCCCTCTGGTCTCTTAATGATGACACATTACCAACACATTACAGGACGATACCCTCATCTCAGATCCCTGATCACACCTGTGAAAATTCTTTTTCCAAGAGAAGTAACATTCGTGGATTTGAAGATTTCACACAGATGCCTTGCATTGCAGGAACACATCTTGTACCTGTTACATTAGGAGTGTATGTTTTTAGTAGATTTCATTCCTAGTACCACTATATCTTTTATTTCTACCTTGAACAATATCTTTTTTTTTAAACTTCTATTCTTTTTCTAACTAGAGTCTACTGGCAGAGAAGAATGATATTTATCTTGCAGTTTGCTTAACTTTCATGTTAGTTCTCATAGGACCCTTTCTCAGACATTTTGTGAACGAGTCATACTATATGCAGGTAAATGTGTGTTCTCCTGTTTAGTTCTCACACCTCTTAGTTACATTAATATTAGCACATTAAATAGAATCTCTAATACATCAAATAAAAATAGTAATAGTGAATATCTTTTGCCTTTCCTTGGTATAATTCTCAAGCCAGTAACCAAAGTGAACACATAGTATTTACTGTGTGTACAGAATTATTATGTAAACATGTGTGCGTGTGTGCGTGTTTGTGTGTATCACATAGGTATGCACAATCTACTTCACGTTAATCCTGACAATTTTGACTTATTAAAGGAAATTTGTTTCAACGTAGTTTTATTTCCCCCTTTCCCATTTTTTTTTTTCGTACTAGGGATTGAACCCAGAGGTGCTTAACCACTAAGTCACATCCCCACCCCTTTTTTATATTTTATTTTGAGACTGAGGCTCCCTGAGTTGCTTAGGGCTTCTCTAAGTTGCTGAGGCTGGCTTTGAATTTGTGATCCCCCTGCCTCAGCTCGCAAGCTGCTGGGATTACAGGTGTGCACCACCCACCGCGCCTGGCTCCCCTTTCCTTTCTTTTAGCATTGTAGTATTTACCATTTCCTTGTATACTCTAGATCCAACAATGTAGTGTCCATAATTACTGCTTTCATGAATCTTATGTTTTTTAAAGAAATTAAGTGTAGAGAATATAAAATAAATAAATACATACATAATCCTGTAGAGTTGCCCATATATTTACTATTAGTATTTGTGGTGCTCTTCATTTCTTCCTTTAAATTCATGCTGCTGAGGTGCTGAGGGCCATTGCTAAGTAAGAATGACGCATGGCATGACCCAGGTCATTTGCAGTGTCATTGCATGTAAGGTGACCTTGCTCAAGGACCAGGGCGGATCCGGGGTTAGGGCAGATTGGGGTTTAGGGCGTTCCTGGTTTAGGACAATCCGGGTTTAGGGCGGTTCCAGGTTTAAGGTGTACCCTGCTGGGAATAGGGCGTATCCTGCTGCCTCAGGCATGCCCGCTCCTTGAGTTCCCGTTGAGTTCTCCTGGGATTCAGAGAGAGTATTTGGGATTTTGCCCAGAACGTGATTTGGGCCCAGAACGTGTGTAAAGTGCCGGTGACAGTTCGAGAATAAAGAGTTGCTGTTTGAATCTACAAGGTGTGTGGTGGCTCGTGATTTTGTGCCCAGCCAGACTGCGGCACTGAGGAGTTCCAGAGGCAGAGCCCGCCCGCTCACCACTGCCACCTGGAGTTTCAGAGGCAGAGCCTGCTGGGGCCCAGGTGGAGAGCCACCCTGTGCTGTGGTTTCTTACTCACCAAAGCGTGGCTCCACAGACCAACATCAGGAAACATATAGGCTTGAGGCTGCCACCTCCATGAAACAGGGATATCATCGCTTCTATCAAGACACAACAATAAGGACCTGGTAAGACGTCACCAAGGTCCCTATGGCCTGGCTGCACCAGAGGTTTCTCTACTAGGAGTGCTAACAGTTATCCTGTTGCTGAGGTAAAAAGCAGTCTTGCATAGGGTTGCCTATCTCTTGTTTCTCCTATTAACAGCCAACTTCTATGATTACCCTCTCACTAGTCATATAATCTAATACCTCACATCCAACCTCATAAACATCTCAGCCAACCCCTCAGTCCCCTCTTTCACTATCAGAAACTATAAACCATTACGCAAACCTATTGACTATATGGTGGAAAATAACCGAACTCATCATTTCTGTTTATAGTGACAAAACTGTAAATGTGAAAATAGAAGCTAACTGATATATGGCTGCACATTGGGTAAATTGAGTGCTATAATATTGATCTCTCCCTTAAAAGTGAGGTATTGGTAACCTGTAGGTTCCATATAAGAACAAGACAGAAGCTGTAATACCTCAGATTTACACTTCAAGAGAGGAAGACACAGAGACATCATGAAAAAACAAGGGAGGAAAGTGCCCCAAACAAACCAAGACACAACAACAATAGAATCCATAGATAGTGCAATAGGTAAATGTCAGAGAAGGAGTTCAGAACATACATAACTAAAATGATGTGGGAATTAAAGAATGGCCCAAGTGAGCAGATACAGGCAAAAATCAATCACTCCAACAAAGACATAAGAGAGCAAATACTGGTTGCAAGAGATTATTTCAACAAAGAGATAGAGAAACTGAAAAACAAACAAACAAAAACAAACAGAAATCCTTAAGAAGAAAGAAACGATAAGCCAATTTAAAAACTCAATAGATAGCATTCTCAGCAGACTAGACCACTTAGAAGACAAAACCTCAGACAATGAAGACAAAATATACAATCTTGAAAATAAAGTTGACCTCACAATGAAGATGGTAAGAAACCACAAACAGAATATTCAAGAATTATGGAATACTATCAAATACCAAATTTAAGATTTATTAGGATAGAGGAAAGTTCAGAGATTTAAACCAAAGGAATCCACAATCTCTTCAATGAAATAATATCAGAAAATTCCCCAAGCATGAAGAATGAATTGGAAAATCAAATACAAGAGGCCTATAGGACACCAAATGTACAAAATTACAACAGATCTACTCCAAGCCAAATTATAATGAAAATGCCTAGCATACAGAATAGAATTTTAAAGGTTTCAAGAGAGAAAAATCAGATTACCTATAAGGGAAGACCAGTTTGGATTTCAGCAGATTTTTCAACACAGACTCTCAAAGCCAGGAGATCCTGGAACAACATATACCAAGCTCTAAAAGACAATGGATGCCAACCAAAAATCTTATATGCAGCAAAATTAATCTTCAAATTTGATGATGAAATAAAAACATTCCATGATAAAGAAAAACTAAAAGAATGTACAGCAAGAAAGTCTGAACTACAGAACATTCTTGGCAAAATATTCCATGAATAGAAAGTGAAAAACAATGAAAATCTGCAAAGGGAAGAACTACAATAAAAAAACCAACCAAGGAAAACCCAAGTCAAGCTAAATACCAAAAATAAACAAAAATGACTGGTAATACAAATCATATCTCATAATAACCCTAAATGTTAAGTTCATTCCTTCAAAGAAGAAAAAGTCATCAAATAAATGACCTAACATTACATCTCAAAACCCTAGAAAGAGAAGAACAAGTCAACGCCCAAATCAGTAGGAGACAGGAAATAATTAAAATCAGAGCTAAAATCAATGACATTGAAATATAAGAAACAATTGAAAAAACTGACAAACAAAAAGTTGGTTCTTGGAAAAAGTAAATAAAATTGATAGACTATTAACCAGGCTAATGAAGAGAAGGAAAGAGAAAATTCAAATTACTAACATCCATGATGAAAAAGGAAATATCACAACAGACACTACAGAAATACAGAAGATAATTAGAAATTAATTTGAAAACTTGTACTCCAATAAAATAGAAGATATCAAAGGCATTGACAAATTTCTAGAGTCATATAATTTGCCCAAATTGAATCAGGATGATATACACAATTTAAACAGATCAATTTCAAGTGACGAAATAGCAGACACCATCATAAGCCTACCAACAAAGAAAAGCCCAGAACTGGATGGAAACACAGCCGAGTTCTACAAGAACTTTAAAGAAGAACTAACATCAATACTTCTCAAAATATTTCATGAAATAGAAAAAGAGGGAATACTTCCAAACACATTCATTAGGCCAATATCACTCTGATTCCAAAACCAGACAAAGATATACCAAAGAAAGAAAATTTCAGACCAATATATCTAATGAATATAGATGAAAAAATTCTCAATAAAATTCTGGCAAATCAAATACAAAAACATAACAAAAATATAGTGCATCATGATCCAGTAGGGTTCATTCCATGAATGCAAGGTTGATTCAACATACAGAAATCAATAAATGTAATTCATCATATCAATAGACTCAAAGATAAAAAAAATCATATAATCATCTCAATAGTTACCAGAAAGCATTTGATAAAATACAGCATCCATTCATGTTCAAAATGCTAGAAAAACTAGTGATAACAGGAATATACCTCAACATTGTAAAGGCTATCTATGCCAAGCCCCAGGCCAACATCATTCTAAAAGGAGAAAAATTGAAAACATTCCCTCTGGAACAAGACAGGGATTCGCTTTGTCACTACTTCCATTTAACATAGTTCTTAAAAACCTAGTCAGAGCAATCAGACAGATGAAAGAAATTAAAGAGATAAAGATAGGGAAAAAGAACAACTCAAATTATTGTCTTTTGCAGATGATATGATTCTATATGAGGAGACCCAAAATGCCACCAGAATCTCTTAGAACTAATAAATGAATTTAACAAAGGAGATGGACATAAAATTAACACCCATAAATCAAAGGCATTTCTGTACATCAATGACAAGTTTGCTATGTGAAACCAGGAAAACCACCCCATTCACAATAGCCTCAAAAAAACAATACTTGGGAATAAATTTAATGAAAGAGGTGAAAGACCTCTACAATGAAAACTACAACACTCCAAAGAAAGAAATCAAAAAAGACTTTAGAAGATGGAAAGATCTACCTTGTTCTTGGATAGGCAGAATTAATATTGTCAAAATGACCATATTACCAAAAGCACTATACAGACTCAATGAAATCTCAACCAAAATCCCAATGGCATTCCTTATAGAAACAGAAAAAGCAGTCATGAAATTCATCTGGAAAAATAAGAGACCCAGAATAGCCAAAGCAATCCTTAGCAAGAAGCGTGAAGCTGGTGGCATTACTATTCCAGACCTAAAACTATACTACAGAGCAATAGTAATAAAAAACAGCATGGTATTGGCACCAAAATAGACCTGTAGACTAATGGCACAGAATAGAAGACACAGAGTCTAACCCACATAACTACAGTTATCTTAAATTAGACAAAGGTGCCAAAAATTTTCATTGGAAAAAAAGATAGCCTCTTCAACAAATGGTGCTGGGAAAACTGGAAATCCACATGTAACAAAATGAAATTAAACCCCTATCTCTCACCATGCACAAAACTCAACTCAAAGTGGATCAAGGACCTAGGAATTAAACCAGAGACCTTGTGCCTAATGAAAGAAAGAGTAGGCTCAAATTTCCATCATGTCGGATTTGGCCCCAACTGTTAGGGTCTGTAAACAAGTCAAGATGGTGCCTGGCACTTTGCCAGAGGGAGTGGTTTGAGAAGTAACGCCAGCAAGCTATTAAGATGATAGGGAATCCTTAATGACTGACTGCTGTGTCTAGATTATGTCAATTAAGCTAAACTGTGTGTAATCATTAAGATGATGATTCCTTATTCGTTGACTGCTGTACCTAGTTTATGTTAATTAAGATAAGCTGTGTGTAATTAGTTATGTATATATACCCCTACTGTCCTACAATAAATGGCTCCCACTCCTACCGTATCAACCTTCACAAGTTGCTCGTCACCCCTCGGTTAGTTTGCTGCAGCCAGACTGCGGCACCCAACTTTCTTAATAAGACTCCTGTAGCACAAGAATTAAAATGAAGAATCAATAAATGGGATGGATTCAAACTAAAAAGCTTCTTCTCAACAAAAGAAAAAAAATCAATGAGGTGAATAGAGAGCCTACAGAATTGGAACACATCTTTTACCATAAGCACATCAAATAGAGCACTAATATCTAGGACATATAAAGCATTCAAAAATCTTAACACCAAAACAAACAAACAAAATCCCAATCAATAAATAGGCTAAGAAACTGAACAGACACGTCTCAGAAGAGGATATACAATCAATGAACAAACATGAAAAAATGTTCAACATTTCTAGCAACTAGAGAAATGCAAATAAAAACTACTCTAAGATTTCATCTCACTCCAGTCAGAATGGCTGCTATTGAGAATACAAACAATAAGTGTTGGTGAGGATGTGGGGAAAAAGGTACACTCATACATTGCTGGTGGGACTGCAAATTGGTGCAACCACTCAATGTTTACAGCAGCACAATTCACAATAGCTAAATTATGGAACCAACCTAGATGCCCTTCAGTAGATGAATAGATGAAGAAACTGTAGTATATATACACAATGGAATATTACTCAGCATTAAAAGAGAGTAAAATCATGGCATTTGCAGGTAAATGGATGGAGTTGGAGAATATAATGCTAAGTGGAGTAAGCCAATCCCAAAAAAACCAAAGGCCAAATGTTTTCTTTGATATGAGGATGCTAACTCATAATGGTAGGGGTGCATGGGAGGAATGGAGGGACTTTAGATAGGACAAAGGGGAGGGAGGGAAAGGGAGAGATAATGGGGTAGGAATGATGGTGGAATGAGTTAGACATCACTTACCTTAAGTACATGTATGAAGACACAAATGGTGTGAAAATACTTTGTATACAATCAGGAACTTGAAAAATTGTACTCTATATGTGTAATCTGAAATTAATTGCATTCTATAGTTGTGTATAACAAATTAGAATAAATAAATAATTTTTAAAAAGGAAGAAAAATCATATTGCTGTCTGGATTTGTGTTCTTTTATCCCAAAGGACTTTGTTAGTGTTTCTTAGCAGGCAGGTCTTTCTGTCAGTGAATTCTTTGGTTTGTCTATTTGGGAATGACTTTATTTCCTAGTGATAGCATTGCAGAATTTAAAATTGTGGCCTGTCTTTGCTTTCATCAATGTGAGGTGCCTTCCACTGTCTACTTCTTCAGATGAACAGGCAGCTGTCCCTCCTACTTTGAGTTTACCATCCTTAAGTTCATTGATTTCCCCAGATCTCCAGATTAATGCTGTTCATTCATTTAGGGAAAGTTTCATTGTTATTTATTCAATTTTCCCCCTTTCCCTCCTGTATCTCTTCTGGGACTATGATTACACATACATGTTGACTTTGTTCCTATCCATCTTCAAATTGCATGGTTTCTATTTTTAATTTGATCATTTTTTTTTGCAACTTCTACTCTACTACTGGACACTTCTAATGAATGCTTCATCTTGATTATTGTTCTTTTGAATTCTAACATTTCCTTTTGGTTCTTCAAATTATAGTTTCCATTTCTCTACTCAGTATTTATTAAGTCATTGTGATCTGTTTTTCCTAAAATATTTGAGTGTAGTTTTCTTCAATTCCTCAAATATATTTAAAATAGCTCCCTTAAAATCTTTGCTAAGCCCAACATCTAGGGCCCACACAACATCAATTTCTATTAACTACTTTTCTTCCTGAGTATGTTTTATATTTTTATATTCAATTACATATTTTTGCATTAATACTACAGAGCTCATATATTTTAACGATTCTAGATTGTGATAACTCTTTTGAGTTTTTATTTTTTTGTAACTTACCTAGACCTAAACTTTAACAACCATCTCCTATGTGGTATTTGTCCCTGGATGTCTATATTCAGTTGCTTTGTTCTTACTTTTAATTTTAGACTGGCTTCCTACTGGTTTGCTCAGTTGTCTATACAGCTCAGTAGTCAACCAGTGCTTGGGGCAGGCGTTGTGCTCACATAGCTTGAGTCGGTCAGGCTTCCATCCACAGCTTTCCATCCACAGCATGAGCCAGGGTTGGAGAGCTCATTCAGAACTGAGCTGTTACTCAAGGCTCTTTTGGCATTTATTTTCTGCCAGGCTCTCTTAGTTCTCCCTGCTCATGTACTTTCCTGCACAGGCAGGAATGTGTACACAGCCCATTTAGCTCTTTATGACTCTCTCATCTCTAGAGTCTGTCCCTCTGTTAATCTTCTATCTACCCCACTACTCAGGCCCATGGAGATGACAAAGCCAGGCCAACAAAGCTTCAGGTTTCCCTCCTTCACTTCCTGTTCATCTGCATTGTTAAAGGATTTTCCCTATACCTCAAATTAAATGCAACCTCTGGGAGAAAAGCTGCTGGTTTCCTATCCAGACATATGTAGGTAAAACCATCATTCTCACCAAATGAAGTCAAGGGACACTCAGTGTTCTCCCCCCCAAATCCAGTTGTTTATAAAAAAAATAAACACCTCCTTTTTTCTTGCTACCTTTGGTTAATCCCCAGACCCTGTGATGATTATTTTTGACAGATTTACCAATTTTATATTTTTTGAAAGAATCAATTTCTTGACATTTTAATATATCATACCTAGAAGTCACATCAAAGGTATAATTTCAAATTACTTCTAGTACTCAATTTTACACACATGCATGCGTATGTTATGATACATCATTGGTAATATGTTATATAATAATTATTTATTAATTTGGTATGTTACTGGATACAAACACGTATCACTAATATATAAGAAAACTGAGCTCAGAACAAGAATGTTCAAATGTTGTATTTGACTTACATGGATTAAGTGGTGAGTCAAATATGAATTAGGTTTTCTGAATAGAAACACCATGCTTTTTACATTATATCTTGTTCCCTTTTAATTGCAATGTCAAACAGAGACATAGCTGAAGCTCATATATTTGTAACAATAATGCAATGGAGTAGTTTGAGATACCAATAAGTAGAAAAAATCTCAACTCTTGTATTGCCAACTTGATTGCTATGACCAAAGGACAAATGTAGAAACCTGTATAGAAAAGCGTTAGCACACTCTCCTTCTCATCATCATTTATTTACATTTCCATGATTGCATTGCTCATCTATGATTTCCTGTTTTCTCTCTAATTCTCTTGTACTTAATGAAGTAGAGATAAACTGAGCATGGTGACCTGTAAACCCAGCAACTTGGGAGGCTGAGGCAGGAGGATCACAAGTTGGAAGCCAGCCTGGACAACTTAATGAGACCCTGTCTCAAGATTAAAAAAAAAAAAAAAGCAGCAGCAGCGATACTGGGGGTATGGCTCAGGGGCAAAGTGCCCTGGTGGGGTTCAGTCCTCAGGATTGCAACAAATCAAAAAATAGAGACAGAAATAAACTAAAAAATGGGTTTTCATGAGGAAATGCTCGGTACTAAATCAGGAGAAAGGAAAAAATAGAGAACAAATCCTCTTATGCCAGTACCTTTGCTGATAATTACTAAACATGTAGATTCCAGGTTTAACCCAGAGAGAGGGAGAGCTACAGTATGTGCCAGTCATTGTGCCACATGTGACTGGTCTATTGCAAGCACTGGAACCATGGGGCAGTGGACTCAAAAATTATTTTGTATTATCCGATGTCATTTTGTGGAGTACATATAATCTTTTGGCTAGTCTTTCATCCATCTTCAATTTTAGTGAGATGTAAAGAAATCATATTTATAAGGACTGAGGATGTACTTCAGAGGGAGAGCACTTGCCTAGCATGGCCAAAGCCCTGTGTTCAATCCCCAGTATCACACCACATACAAAAGGAAAGGAAAATGTCTGGGAGTGTAACTCAGTGATGTTTAAGGCCCTTTGCAGAATCCCCAGTACTACAAAACAAACAAACAAGAGAAATAATGTTTAGCAATAAATGTTTGATAAGGAAAAAAACCCTCAAAGCCCACATATTTATCCTTGCTATTTAGCATTTCTCTTGTCTATATCATAAAAGACAATGTCTCAAGGTTATTAAATATATGACTATCAATAATTACACAAAATTTTTACACTCAACCCTAAATAGGAACACTTACACAATTAGATGTTACTTGAACATAAAATTATTCAACAGAAAGAGTGAGATGGAAAAAACTGAAATTAGTTAATAAGATGCTTAACCACACATTTATTTATTTATTTATTTTAATTTTGGTATTCTTTGAAAACCAGACCCTTATTATAGTGAGCTGTCATTCTTTCAGGGTTTTCACCAGTACCAATTGTTATAACAACTAAGAAGTTAGGAAATATTTATCTTTAGACTTGCCAGTAATGGAGCAGAGGTAATGCTTTATTCATCGTTAGTGCATAAGATGAAGAGTAACAAAATGAGAGCATCAGTTAGGTGCGTGGATTGGGAGAGAAAAAAGGGACGATTGACCAAAGTTCAGCCCCTTGGTTCAGCCTCAGACTTGAAGCACCATAAAGGTGGTCACTCCAACTCTCATACACCTAACTCTGCACTATATTCACATTGACTGTCAACACCTTTTCCTGATGGTGTAAAGTAGATTGTATCTTTGAAAACTCCATCTCTCTAATTTTGCATCAGAAATACAAGCTGCTGCAAGAGTTCCAATGTCATTTGGGTGGGGGACTGGATCATTGATTAATATGCTTACCCATAAGTTTACATCTTTTAGTGTGTATTTTTATCTCTCATTAGAAAATCAGAGGTATTTTTAACAGCTGTATTGAGTATAATTGAGTCCAAACAATTGCACACACTCAATGCATACAAGTTGATGAGTTTGGATGTATACATACACCCATGAAACTATCACCACTATCAAGGTTATAGACATATCCAACATTTCCATCAGTGTCTTCATGTGTGTGTGTGTACACATGCTAAGAACACTTAACATGAGATCTATCCTTTTAAAATTTTAAAGTGTAGACTATAGTATTGTCAACTATATGTGCTGTGTTGTTCAGTAGATCTATAGAAGATTATTCATCTTGCATGGCTGAAACTTTATACCAATTGAACAGCAATATTCCATTCTCCTCTGACCTTGGTAAACACTATTCTATATAAACCAGAGGTATTTTCAACTGCTGCTGTGGCAAACTGTGTCAAAGCTGAAAGTTATGAAGCCATGTTGGATTCCAAGGCATTTGAGTCCCATGTACATTATACTATTCTGCTAAAGGACATAGATGAAATACAATATACTGACCACATAACCCATACCCCATAACTGTTTGTTGCTATTCTTACCCCCAGTAAAACACTTTTTAAGCTTTAAATTTTCTTCAACTAGTTTCCACAGTAAGTCTTGTACTTAAAAAAAAAGTATTATTTTGCTCTAACAGCTCCACACCAACACTTTAATAAACAGTTGTATGTAAATGTTGTTGTGCATAGTAGAGAAATTCAGGTTCCTTCACAACATTCACAGCAGTTTCTATATGCTTGAGCTTAATATTAATTTTCATATTGTTTAAAATACAGGATACTGGACTTAAAATTTTATTAAATATCGAAACTATTAAGTCTGCAATTTCTTTGTACCTAGTCTTTTAGTTGGTAAATATAATTGTCAGCATGAAACATGCCTCATTTGCATCAGAAAATTTAAACTTATTTTACTCATCAATGACATTTTCACAATGTGAGAATAATATCAGAATTATTTGGGTCAATTTATGAAAGTATGTGTTTACACATACAGTGTATGTAATATGATAGGTAACTTAATAAATGAAATATCTATAAATATAGGAATTTGGGCTTTTCCAGCTTGACTGAGTGTAATAATAATAATTTTACGTATATTGAGAACAAGGATTGACTTTTTAATTTTTCTTCATTTTAGGGAAAACAGCTGAACTTCTTCACAAATAGACTCCCAATAAATGTTGGTTTAAGTAATGAAGAATTAACACAGAAATGTGTACATATTCACTATTGAAGATGTGAAGTATATTTTGCACTGGGTTTAGATATTTCAAAACACAAATTTTATTCTTTTAATTTATAAGGTCTGTTGCTAATAAAATATTTTTAAAAATTCTAGGTCACAGTAGCAAGAAGCATACGTGATGGAATTACTCAAAACAATCCATTAGTATGTATTTAAATCTAGTCTGAAATTAACCTTAGGTTAAGCACCAAATTATTTCATCTTTGTTCATGAAAATGTGATAGAAGCAGTGAGCTGGAAATCAATGTTTCCCAATATTTTGACCAGGTTTAAAAACCTCAGTTTATAAACATTGCTGTTACTGGAAAAGCATATACCCTCCCAAGAGCATGAAGACAATTCCTATGATATTTATCCTGTAAAAAGATGGTGACAGTCAATTCTCTTCCCCTCTTCCTTCATTCATTCACTGAGTAACTCATTTGTTCATCTCTGCCATTAGACACTCATGATGAATAAATAATTTATTTAACACATATTATACAGTACCTACTTCATAGGCATGAAAGATTCAGAAGTAAGGTAAGAATCTGCCCTCAAGGAGCCTATATTTATCAACATGCAATTATGACTCAAAATGGAAATGCAACACTAGTAATATGTACAACATACTTACAAGACCAAGAAGGAAACCAAAAGATCTCTGGGGATAAAGAGGTAAGTGTGAGAAGTCAGTGAAGACTTCCTTGAGATTATTCAACTCTCTAGGGGTCATAATCCTTTTCCAAGAAGTTCTTAAGAAAAGGGTAAAACAGTTTAACATATGCAACTCAATAAATGAAATTCATCACATAAATAGAATTAAGGACAAAAATTACATATTAATCTTAATAGATGCAGAGAAAGCCTTAGGAAAAATTCAGCATCCATTCATGATTTTAAATAATCGGAAGGAACTAGGGATAGAAAGAACCTACCTTAATATCATAAAGGCTAGAGATGGCAAACCCAAGCCAACACTATAAGGGGAAAACTAGAAGCATTTCCTTTAAAATCTGTAAGACAGGGGTGTCCACTTTCACCACTCCTATCCAGTATAGTAACAGATTTTGTATTCAGAGCAATTATACAGGAGAGGGAAACACAAGTGATAAAAATAGGGAAGGAAGAAGTTGAATTATCACTGTTTGCAGGTGATGATCTTCTGTACATAGAAAATATAAAAAGCTCCACAAGAACAGCTAATTAACACATTTAGCAAAGTAGCAGGTAATAATATCAACATACAAAATCAATAGCTTTCCTATATACTAACAATGTGTCTGCTGAGAAAGAAATCAGGAAAATAATTCCATTCACAATAGCCTCAAAAAAAAAAAAGCCTAGGAATAAATCTAAGGAGATGAAAGACGACTACAATCAAAACTATAGAACATTGAAGAAAGAAATTGAAGAAGACCTTAGAAGACAGGAGGACCTCTCATGTTCTTAGATAGGCAGAGTTCATGTTGTTAAAATGGACATATTACCAATTCAGTGCAATCCCCATCAAAATACCAATGACATTCTTTACAGAACTAGAAACAATCAGTCTTAAAATTCATTTGGAAGAATGAAAGACCCAGAATAGTCAAAGTAATTCTCAGCCAAAATAGCTAGGCTGGAGGCATCACCCTACCTGACTACTGTAACAGAAACTGCATGGTACTGGCATAAAAACCAGACACACAGACCAGTAGAACAGAACAGAAGACCCAGAGACAACCCCTCACAGATACAGCCATCTGATCTGTCACAAAGGTGCCAAAAACATGCACTGGAGAAAAGACAACATTTTAAACAACAGGTGCTGGGGAAATTGGTTATTCATGTGTAGAAAAATGAGACTAGATCTTTATGTCTCACTATGCCCAAGAGTCAACTCAAAATGGATCAAAGACCTAGGAATTAGATCAGAAACTATGTAACTCCTAGAAGAAAACATATGGTCAACACTCCAACATATGGGCACAGGCATTCTCAATAGGATGCCTAAAGTTCAGGAAATAATGCCAAGACTTAATAATGGAATGGCACCAGATTAAAAAGCTTCTGCAGAGCAAATGAAACAATTTTAAGAATGTGAAGAGATAGACTACAGAATGGTAGAAAATCTTTGCTAGCTACTCTTCTGTCAAGGGATTAACATCCATAATATATAAAGAACTCAAAAAACTTCATACCAAAAATAAATAAGCCAATTTAATAAATGGACAAATGAACCAAAAATTCTTCTCAAAAGGAGAAGTACAAATGACCAACAAATGTGTGAAAAATATTCCACATCATTAGCAATTAGGGAAATGCAAATCAACTACATTGATTTCATCTCCCACCAGTTGGCATGGCAATCATCAATACAAACACTAATAAATGCTCAAGAGGATGTGGAGAAAAAGGAATACTTTTACACTGTTGGTGGAAATCAGTATGGAGAGTTCTCAAAAGACTAGGAATGGAACCACCATGTGACCCAGCTATACCACTCTTTGGCATTTATATTAATAAAGTCAATATACGATAAAGATACATGTAGAGCCATGTTTCAGCAGAACAATTCACAATAGCTAAACCATGAAATCAGTATAGATGTCTCTCAATATGCGAATGGATAAAAGAAATGTGGCATATATGCACAATGGCGTTTCACTCAGTGATAAAGAAGAATGAAATTGTGGCATTTGAAGGAAAATAGATGATACTTGAGAAAAATATATTAAATAAAATAAGTCAAACTTAGAAAGTCAAGGGTCATGTTTTCTCTCACATACAGGGTAGAGAGGAAAAAGGAAAAGAAATGTGGGGCATGAGGAGCCCATGAAAATTGAGGAGATCAAGAGAATAGAGGAAAGGGACCAGGGGGAGGGAGGAGGGGAGGGAAAGGGGAAATCCTGAGGAATGATACTGGCCAAAGTATATTGTTCATTTGTGTGTATGTCACAAATATGTAACAATGAATCCACCATTATGTATAATTATAATGCACCAACAAATATATAGAAAAAGGGAAGGGAAAAAGTGTGAACTACAAGAAATAATCTGTCTTTTCCAAACCAGTTGTCACATAAGTAAAATGCCAAGTCTGGACATGATCTCTCAATTTTCTTCCTATATCCTGTCACTGTAGAACAGAGGGCAAAAATGCTCCATCACTGACCCACTTTTGACAATCTTTATGTTGTCCCAGTTTCACAGTCACAAGTATCTGGAGAAGTCTCCCCCAAACCTTGAATCCTCAAGCTATTTGGGGAATTTTCAAGAGGTAGCACGCTGCTTGTGCAGACACTTGTCAAGTAATGATGACAACAAGCACAGCCAAATTCAAATGAAAGAGCCTGGAAATCAATCAAAATGCTCACAGAGGAAAAAGGTTTTCCTGACAGCCAGGGTATTTCTTATGGTGTAGCAAAAAGAGCTGAGCCAACAATCTACAGGTGCACACTGTTGGGGAGCCTGGGGGTGAAGCTGGGAGGGCATTGATGACAGCTCTGATGCGGGTCCTGGAGCACCGTACCCATCTGTTAGGCTGCTGCATCTCCACTGCTTTTGTGCTTCCTCAGAGCCAAAGGCCTTCCCATGCTCTCCAGGACCCACGGAAGAACCAACAATGAAACAAAACTGAAGAGATGAAGTTAACAGGTCATACTTTCTTTGAATTGGAATCTCAGTCATTTTCTCTCAACTTCATTGATCCAATATTTCTATAAGGAATTAAATGTGTATGTGAGATCTATCACCTATCTATCTAGCTCTATCTATTTGATTAGCTTATGTGTCTACTTATAAAACCTTATAGAAAACTGATCAGATTAATCTTCAAACTTTTTTTTTTATCAATGGTACTTTTAAAAATACTCATTTTGTGTTGTATGAAATAATTTATTTGGCTCCAAATCAGGTGGGAAAACTATGAAATTTAATAACTTGAAGCTAATTTTGAGTGCACACTGAATCAGGGCAATGTCACATAGCTCATTTTAATAAACCAACTCAGGGCAAACTAAGGTGCCATGAGTCACAGAACTATGTGTTTTGGTTCATCAATGCTTGCACTTCCTGGAATTCTCAGGATAGCTACCAGAAACACATTTTTCCCCCCACACATTAGAATGACCATCTTTTAAGTAGGTTTCAAGAAAGGGCAGAGTGCAGTTGGCTGAGCTGTCAGACAAAAGTCCTACTTCTTCCCTATAAGCCCGGCATAGGTGATGGTGATTACAACCTGCATTAACAGCAAAGAGGAAGACACATTCAATTGCCAAATGCAATGTTACCTTTACTGTCTGTGTTAAATGAAAAAAGTGGCACCCATTGGTGGAAATCCAGTTCCTGCCCTGTGGGAATGATGAAATCTTTCTTTAATCTATAATGTCTTCACTCATTCATTTGTCCATTCTCTTAACAGATGGTTGTTGAAGGCCCAGCACATTTTAGGCAAGACCTGAATGGCTGAGCACTTGAACATAAGACAAAGTGACTTGCTTCGAAGACTTTATCACAGAATGGGAGGGAAAGACACATTTTTTCAGACCATTATGTTATAATCTGGTAAATTCTAAAACAAAGGTCTATATAAATTGCAAAAAATGAGAGAGGGGGAAGCCCCTAAGACTGTGTTGGGATGACAAAGGTCCAGAAAAGCTTCTGTAGAATGCGTCACTTGGATTAATACTTCAAAGGCCTATACTTGAGTTAGTGTTTCCAAGCGGTTGCATTTCAGAAGTGGAATTTGTAGATCTGATAGGAGATCAGTCTACACAAAGGAACAATAGAATGAGAGCATGGGTCAAAATCAGAGAAATTCAAATTGTTTGATATAAATGGCAGAAAGAGAGGAGACAGACTCAATATGTAGGACACAAAGATTGAAGAGACCTGTGTGTCTTTCTTAAGAGTTCAGGTATATTAGGAAGCTATTAGGTAATTCTGAGAAAAAAAATGAGATAATTAAATTTAGTTTTAGAAAGACTGGACCTTACTAATATAATAAAAACAAAATACCACAATGGGCTAAAACAACAGGAATTTATTATCTCATAGTTCAAGAGGACAGAAATCTGAAATCAAGGTACTGATTTCCTCCTTGAGAGCTCAGAGGGAGAATGTGTTCTGCACCTCCCCCGGTCCTGAGGGTTCCTTGACTTGTGTCAGCATAACTGCAATACCTCCCCTCAGCACACAGGGCTCTTCCTGTGGGTCTCTAGCGCTGTGTTCACATTTCCAGTCACTTTACAGAATAGGGTCCAGTCCGATCCATTATTATGACCTCATCTTAATTTAAATACTTATAATGTTCTTGTTCCCATAGGAGGTCACATGCATGGGTGCTGAGGGTTAGAACTTGAGTATTCCTTTTGGGGGGACAAAATTTGTCCCACAGCAACCACTAGTGTAGCATATGAGTAGATGAATGGGAGAAAGGAAAGGACAGAGTCAGGGTCATTAATGAGGAGGCTGTTGTAGCCATCTAGAAAAAAGCTATTGAATATCAATAAAAGCAACAACCATGGGAATGATAATACAGATATTCGGAGCTATACTCAAGAAAATTTGATAAATAACTTAATATGCAAAATAAACACAGTGACAGACATAAGTAAGACAGTTATTGTTCCTGGGTATACTAGAGCCAAAAATAAATTTTGCCTTATAAAGACTTAATTTGAGGGGGAGGGACTGGGGATTGAACTCAGGGGTACTTGGCCACTGAGCCACATCCCCAGCCGTATTTTGTATTTTAGTTTGAGACAAGGTCTTATTGAGTTGCTTCGCACCTCACTTTTGCTGAGGCTGGCTTTGAACTTGCGATCCTCCTGCCTCAGCCTCCATAGCCATTGGGATTACAGGCATGTGCCACTGCGCCCAGCTAAATACTTAATTCTTTAAAATCTATATTTACCACTTTATTAGAATTAGGTTTTTTCTGGTTGCATGATTCTCACATCCCCTCATGCCACCTTTCTCAAAAGGTACCATCTCACTTGAGTTGTCTTTCACTTTTTCTATCATCTCTATATTTATCTGCTCTTAGTTATTTCTTCTCAGTGAAATACATAAAGTCACCTTTGAAATTTGTCAAAATGAACATTTCTTTGTTGCACCTCCGAATATTCTAAATCATTAATTTGAGGATGGCCATCGGGAAAAGACCTTATATTCAAAATGTCTGTGGTCTTTATTGGCACTTGGAAAATCAGTACACATCCTTCCAGAGTTGAGCCTCTCTCCTTTTCTTTATTTACTAAACATAAAGATACTATGTAGTGTCATTTATTACAAGAAATTCAGTCCATATCTACTCAGATATATCATTCAGCTTTACAAAATGCTATCCACTATTCTCTATAGCAAAACAATTCTTTTGAGGACATGAAAGAGGAGTACTTTGTCCTGTGTAGACTGTGCAGGAGTAGAGTGGCATATCATGGTGCTGTGTGCATGTCTATGTCTAGCTTCTAGATCAGGATCTTGAACCTTGTAATTCTTTAGGATAGGGTATATGATATGTATCAACATGTAATCATTTAAGATGATTCACTTGTACAATTGAGCTGTCTTTGTAAACTCAACCAGGGTGGGAAATAATATAAGTAGAAAGCAAGTTGGTGACAGGTACAGATTTGTGGACCCATTGTGTTTCAAGTGTTTCCTCAATGACAGCAGCCTACCACTTCACCAGCGTGTCCATGATATGCACACACCACATGGTTTTAAAGAAAGGGTTTCAAAGGAAATGGGAAATGACCCCACCTTGTAGTATTTTATAATCTTGATGCGGGGAAACCTTTTAATGTGATTATTTTCATCTTTACTTTGCGGTAAAAGTCATACTGAAGTAGGAATTCAGAAAAGACTGTTCATTTTATTGTATTATTTGCCAATATTATATTATAGACTTGCCACATTCTTTTCTATTTAACAAGTATTTATTGACTATTTGCAAAATCAAGAAACCAAGAGTAGTTCATCTTGTCATATTCAATGTATTTAGAATATTGCTATATTCTAATATTGGCAATTTCATTACTTACTCATTGATATAAAAAATTTTTGAAGTCCCACTATCTACTGCTTCTTTTCATTACCACCATAATCTATTTGGAGAACTAAATAAAATTTTTATATTTGTTTATATTCATTTACACTGTGATGGTTATATACTGTGTCAACCTGACTGGGATGAGCGATGCCTGCACAGTTTATAAAGCACTGTTTCTGTGTTTCTATGGGTATTTCTGGAAGAGATGACATTAGACTTAGAAAGGCCACCCTCATCAAATTGTGGGGGCATCATCCAATCCATTGATATCCTGCATAGAACAGAAGGCAGAGGAAGGGTGCCCTTTTTTCTAACTGACCTGAAATGTCTGTCTTCCTTCCCTTGGGCATTAAACTTCTGATTCTAGGATCTTGAGATCAGACAATATTACTAATTTCCATGATTCTCCTATTTGTAAATGCAGAAGGCAAATGGCAAAACGTTTTAGCTTCCATCATCACAGAAACCAAATCTAATTTTGTTAGTTCTTTGGAGAATGCTGGCTAATAAATATACCAAAAATCAAAATGTATTAATGAGTCTGCCATCTCCTCACTCATGAGCATACAGTTAAGTTAGGAGAGTTCTCTGCTGGGATGAGTACAGTCCAAATGTGCTCTTGTAACTCAGTCTTCAACCAGTGGCTACTTAGGAAGTGCTTTCCTTGGCAGAGAAGCAGAAAATTAAGGAGGTGGGAAAGTACATTCCCCTATTCTAGGGGGCAGCTCACTATTACAGGGGAGGTGGAAGAGTTAGACACATCTACCACTTGCAGACACCCAAACATATTTGAATGCATTTGTAACTGAAGCATTCCGTCAACCTTTTCCAGCATTTCCATCTCCAGCCACATTTCCTAAGGCAGATTTATGTCTCTGATCATACTACCTAAACCAAATGGCCGTTACCTTTCCATTTGATAGGTATTAAGTCCAACAGTCTCAAACTGTCCCTTGCCCACATGTTAAATTACTCTGCATCATACACTTCAAGATATTTTAGTAAATTTTAGCAATTTAGGTAACCAAAAATTTCAGGTCTTGTTGCCCAAATCCCCCTACCCTATCCCTGACAACTTTCTCCAAACATCATCATAGTCCTGGAACATCCTTCTTCAACTCAAGGCATCTGTTATGAACTGGATTCAAATTCTTATGTTAATTCATATGTTAAAGCCCTAACCCCCAACTGTGATTATACTTGGAGATGGGCTTTCTAAGGTGGTAATTGAGGTTAAATGAGGTCATAGCAATGAGGTCCCAATCTGATAAAATTGGGGTTCTTATAAGAAGAAGAGAAATAAAATGAGCTCACTTCCCACCCCCACACACAGTGAGGAAAGACCACGTGAGAATATAGCAAGAAGAGAGCCATTTTCCAGCCATGAAGAAAGTCTCATCAGAAACCAAACTGGATGACACTTCAATCTTGAACTTTTCAGACTCTGGACATTTGAGGAAATAAATCTCTGTTGCCTACACCACCAAGTCCATGGTATTTTGTTATGGTAGTCTGAACTGGTTAATACAACAACTGATATTCATTATTCTCCTGGCTTGTGTAAACTTCCCCAGAATGTCACATGGCCAGAATTGCTATGAACCTCCTTCTATCTAAATCTACACTTTATTCACCACTTCTAAAAACGATCACATTTGCCATGTGTTTAAGAGGCAGAAGTGACAGCAATCTAAATGTTATGAGTATAATCATCACATTTTATTACTGTATGCTTATGTAGAATCAGATGCACTAACTCAGTCTGTCCATGCTTCTATAACAAAACACTTAGATGCTATAATTACTTCTTTTTTCTTTTCTTTTTTTTGGGGGGAGGGTGCAGGGAGCACTTTATAAAAGGGGTGCTTAACCACTGAGCCACATCTCTAGCCCTTTTAAGTTTTTATTTTGAGACATGGTCTCACTAAGTTACCTGGGAACTTGCTAAGTTGCTGAGGTTGGCTCATCCTCTCGAGTTGCTGGGATTACAGATGGCCACCACCATGCCAACTAAATTGGAGAATTTTTAAACAACAGAAATAATTTGGAAGATGGGAAACCCAAGGGCAAGGCACAAGAGACCTGATGTCTGTGAAGGCCTATTTCTCACAGATGGTACTTTCTATGTGGCTTCACATGGCAGATAGAATTAACAAGCCCTTTTGAACTCTTTTATAAGGTCACCAATACTGGTCATGAGGGTGAAACCCTTAAGATCTAATCACATCAGAAAAGTCACTTTATACATTTCAACATGTGAATTTGTGAGGAAGGCATAACATTCAGATCATAATATGCACTCACTGTTGTATAGATTTGATAAATTTCTGAAGTTATGTTGAAGACAACTTTCATGTTTATCTGTTATGATTTTCATCACGAACTTGGAGGAAAGTTTCATTATATTACAGACATGAAAAATGAGGACCATACTTTCCACTGGTTGGAATTCCTGCAAGTCAGGACTGAAAACAGCTCTGTCTGCTTCCAAGCCATTTCCTTTTAATCTACTTGACTCCTTTGACTTCCAAATAAAGGGTCATAATTATCTAACTCCCAGCGTTCATTCTTTAGTATGAGGACTATGCACACACAAGTTCTTATTTATCTTGGTATAATAAAGATTATTGCCAATAAAGTGTTGATTGGGCAGCAATAGTTTTTGAAGATTTAATTGCATATTAAAAATAATGAAAGGTTTGCATCTCTCAGTTGTATATTTCTAAAATTCCCAAGTCTGCTATAGCTATACTAATACAGAAATGTAATTACTTTATCGCTACAAATAAAAATATCAATGAAATTCATGTTTTATAACAATATATTTTATGATACTTGAATATTGAATTCCTTTTTGCTGTTTGACAATGACCTTAAAGTTGACTGATATCTGCCTTCAAGCATTACATGGGCCTGTTAAAACTGGCATTTAAAGATCAGATTTATTGTTTGCTGATGAGATATTTCCTTTTATATGGGTGCAGTACCTACTTGTTCATTTTTGCCTTTTTGTCTAAGGTCAAATGCGGGATCAATTTAAAATTTTATAAGTCCCTGTCTAAAATTCTGCCCTACTGTAACCATGATGATCTACAGGGCTGCTTCCATCGCTCATTTCAATACGTGAAAGTTCTATTAGCATTTTAGGTGACAAATTGCTTGCAGCACGAAGCTGCAAAAAACAAATTAGAGAACTCCGTAGCAATGTTGTTAGGGCATTCTCGCTACCTATCAAACGGCAGAGTTTAAAATCAATTGGATGATATCAAATGCATTTTTCAGCTCCGGCTCATGTTTCTCCTTCCCATGAAAAATAAGGAAATTGAATGCAACATGGTTATGAAAAAAGACTAGAAATCAAAAATTGTTAAAGTCTTGAAGAATTGAAGGCCTCATTTTTAAGCACGATCATGTCACAACTTTCTTAGTGCCATAGGTTTTGCGGTTGTCAAAATGGAAGGGAAATGCCTCACTTTTAGAAATGGGATGAAATGTATGAAATGTATGAAGACAAGTGAGTCCTTTTCTGAGTACAAGACCCGGGTACTCTAATGGAAGTAACGTACTTCACAGCAGCTTTAGCATTTCTAAGTAGAAGGTTTTTCCTTTTCCCTTTCTCCCACTCTTGTACTTCCTAAAGGCTAAGTACCACCTAGCCTGCTTGTCTTCTTCAGCCCTTGTTACTCCTGTGCCCTTACAAACCTTCAGCTCCTCATGGCTGTCTGCACCACTCCAGCCCCAACTTCCCTACACATCATGAGTTTCATTTCTCTAATTACCTGTTGCTCATGATTTCCTGGGGACCCTCAGTTCCTTTAAATTCCACGGATCTATCACAACACGTTTTACATGGTGAACACTTAAGGGATCCAGAGTGAACTGTGGCACCCCTCTGCTTCTAGGTTTGCAGGACTCTCTGGGAGCCTCCTTGACTCCTTCCCTGTTTGCTTCCCCACCTAATTTAACAAGCTTTATCGATTCTTTTTTTTTGTTGTTAGTGTAAAGTCCTTCGTTATTCATTTCCAATACCATTACTTCTTTCAGGATTTCAACACCTTGCTCACAAATCATTGTTACCACTTTTTAATGCCCGGTTAACCCTCTCCAACCATTACTACATACTCATTTTTATTGCAGCAAAAATATGATCTTGTTCCCATAGTCAAATTTGTCACTCCACTTCCAAAATGATAAAAACCATACTAAATTCCTGGTCTGTGAGTCTCTTAAAAATGAATTTTCCAGTTTTCATGCCTGTTGCTCACTACTTCCCTACACAATTCCTTTAGTTGATTCATTATTTCCTGGACGACATGCTATCCAGCAACAACCACATTTGTGCTATTTTCAATTTTTTGAACCATTTTCTTGATTTTCCATTTGGCCCCAGCTCCTGCAGCCCTTGGCCAAGACCTCTCTCAAGCCCCTCTATGAGTGATTCCTTATTTTTAACTTCTCAACCACTTACCCTCTGTCACATGCCTTCAGCACAAGGAAGATCAATAATGATATACTTGACCTTCTGTCTCCCCATCTTCTAATGTTCTGGAGAGAAGAATTTCTTGCCTATTATCTAACGTAGTGTTCTGTGTTGTGTATATTGTTGTCTTAATGAATATTTCCCTGGTCTTGTTGAAGATGATTGTAAGGATGATGTTGACTGTGTAAGCACAAGACAGTCACAGAAACAATGTCATGAGAAATAGTCTTGAGTACCTTCCATGTGCTTGCCCATCACCACACATATTTGGCCTCAACATGAGGTTGAGACTGACATAATCTAAGATTTAGATAGGCAACAGAAAGAAATGAGATATTCCTAGGAAACAAATATAGCGATAGGTACAGGAATGGACAGTGTTGGCAAGTAGAGAATGAGAAAAATGTGAGCAGAGTGAATTGCTCATTTAGGAGTCAGTTCCAGATTGGTATTTAATAATGAATACAATAAATGCAAAGATCCCACATCAAAAATAATCCAAATGGCCATCAAGTAGGAAAAATAATTAAATATCAACACAATAGTACACAACCCTGCCAAAGAAAAAGCTAACAATAACATAAATCTCACAGAAAATGTTAGTATTCAAAAACAGGTAAGATTAATCACTGGAAGACAAAATAATAGTTACCTTTGGGGGACATTAATGGGGAAATGTGATAAAAAAGATTTTTGATAAACCAGCAATATTCTGTATCTTGATCTATGTGTGATTATGTAAGTAAACACAAATATAATAATATTGAGGGGTACCCTTGTGGTTATTTTTCTCTTTACTATAAATTATAAGTAAAAAAAAATCAAGAGAAGAAAAAAAACTGTAGTAAGAGAATAAGTCATAAACTTTTATTCCATTTCTTAATTTTTAAAGCAGAATTCAAACACTGTTAATGAAAGCACAACTTCAAGTACAGCTCTTCTGTAGATTCTATCTATGTAAGGCTGGAATTAGGTGGACTTGTCTTTCCCTGAAATTTCCTCCAACCAGCATTTAAAACAAAGGGACTCAGACACATAAGACTCAGGAAGTTTAATCATGATATAGTTATAGTCAAGTAGGGTCACTACTTAATTCTAGTGAATTAAGTCTTTGTTGTCTCAGAAAGACTTTTTGTATCATCATCATCATTAGCTCTCAGTAAACGGTAGCTATCATTTTGTCAAGCAGTGTGCAATACACTCTGAATACATTATCTCATTTACCTCTCTCAGCTGTTCTCTAAGTTGTATACTACAATCTAGATCTTAAATATGAGGTAAGCGAGAAGTCAGGTAACTTTCCTATTAACATAAAGAGTAAGCAGCAGAGCCCGTGTTTAAAGCAGGTCTGGGGGCAGAGCTGGCAGACTGTTAATTATTTTACTCTGTTGTCTCAAGACACTTGGAAATTAAATGTACACGGAAGTACTTTAGGAATGCATGTTGGAACAATAATACTTCATGTTACTCTCTTGCCTCTGCCCTTTTCACATAAAAGAAATAAAGAATTAAATGTAGGATGAAACTCCTCTACTATATTTATATAATGAAAGGACACACACAGTGAATGTGTGAAAGTTTTAAAAATGTATAGACATTTAACCACAGACCTTTACTGAAGGAAAGTTTGAAGGATGAACTTCAGAAAATTAACACTGAGGGAAAGTTTAGAAAGCAAACTTTAAAAGGAAGCAAGGTCTGAGAAGCAACAGGATAAAAAAGATGAAAAAATAAATGTAAAAAAAATGTGAGTAAACATTTTAAAAGCACTTATTAGAGAAAATAACGGCATCTGTGGTGAATTGGAGGATGAAAATAAAATACAAAGATTATGCATAGCAATCACCTGTAAGGTGAGAATAACTAGATTTAAAACATTCTATAGTTACAATTGTTTGGTTGGGGAGAAAATGCATTTAGTATTACTGATATATAAGAATAATAAGAGTAGATTACTGATATATAAACTATTCAAATTCAAGGGGATAAAATAGATGAGTACAATAAGAGTGGATAAATCCCAAATTAAACACAAGAAGAAAAAAAGAAAAAGGTTTCAGAAAAAGCAGGATAAATAAAAAGCACAAAATGGCAGGAGAGGAATATAGCCAAAGATACCCATAATCATGACAAATATAAATAGGTTAAAATTGTTAATTGAAAGAACCAGATTATTACTATGTCAAAGTGCTAAATTCTCACCAAGATCTGTTTCCTTTTAGTCTTGGGCACAAAACGACTCCACATTCCAGACTTCTTCAGTATCTGTTATGGATTAAGTTTGAGAATGGCACTGTGGAGGAAAGGCAGGACTCTCCTATGAGTAACAAATGAGCTTCTGGTATGTCCATATTACCATGTTACATATATACCATCCATTCTCTCTCTCTCTCTCTCTCTCTCTCTCTCTCTCTCTCTCTCTCTCTCTAGTGTATGTGTATATATCATATGTATGTATATACTAAATTTGAATTATTAAAGCAAGAACGCAAGAGTGATTTTAAAGCCTACTAAAATCCTAATAATATAATTTCTTACATTAAAAGGTTAAAAGAAGTGAAAGCATACAATTGGAATTAGCTTAAACTAAAAACTTTTACACAGCAAATAAAACAGAGTGAAGAGACAATCTATGGAATGAAAGAAAATACTTACAAACTGTATATCTGGTAAGGGGTTAATATCCAAAATACATAAGGAATTTGAACAACTGAATAGCAAGAAATCAATCTGATTGAAAAATGGGCAAAGGACATGAATAGGCACTTCTCAAAAGAAAACATTTAAATGGCCAACAGCTTTATCAAAAAATGCTCAAAATGTCTAATCATCAGGGAAATGCAAGTTAAAAACACAATGAACTATACCTCATACTAGCTAGAATGGCTGTTAGAGGCAAAGGTAACAAGAATTTGGGAGGGTGTGGAGAAACCTTGTATACCATGGGTGGGGATGTAAATTATTACAGCCATTAAGAAAAATAATATGAAATTTCCTCAAAAATGAGTAATAGAATTATTATGTGATTCAGTAATCCTTCTTTGGGTACACACCCAAAGGAAATAAAATCAAGAACCTGAACATGTTCATTGCAGCGTTATTTATAATAGACAAGATTTGCAATCAAATCAAGTTTTACAAGTAAGAACCCAGCAACAAATGAGTGGATAAAGAAAATGTTGTAGATACACACAATACAACACTATTCAGCCTTCAAAAACAGTGAAATTCTGGTATTTGAGAATCTGTGAACCTAGAAGACATATAAATTGGGCAAATAAAGACAAATACCAAATGGTTTTACTTATATGTAAAAGGTAAAACATTGAACCCACAGAAGCAGAGAGTAAAATAGTAGTTAGCAGGATCTTGGAATGGGTTGGGAGCAGGGGAGATGTTCCTCAAAGCATACAGAATTTCAACTAGATAGAAGATCAAGAGATCTATTATACCAATGTGGTGACTATAGTTAATGACAATGTGTTGTATGCTTGAAAACTGCTAAGGGAAGAGATTTAAATGTTCTCACCAGAAAAAAAAATAAGAATGCCAGGTAATGCATATGTTATTTAGCCATTCCACAATCTATACATATTTCAAAGCATCATGTTGGACACAATAAATACATTTGATTTTTGTCAATTTATCATTTTTTAATTTAAAATAAAAATTAAAATATCATGTAATTTATGATAGTTTAAACTTGTATATCCATTCCACAAAATAAAGAAAAATAATAAACTATGAATTTGAACAATGGCATACCCTAAATAAGAGAATCTTTGGGTAGGTATTTGAAACATTTATTTTAAAATTTTAAATGCAACAGAAAGTATCCTGTATCTGTTTCTAAGACACACTGAACTAAAGACCCCAGCCAGTAAATTAAGATGAAGAAATTAAAAACATAAACACTGAAAAAAAAGAAAAACTCTCACAGTAGACAATATTATTGTCTCATGAAGGGAATTAAGAAAGAAATTATAACAATTGATAATAGAATTAAGAAATTTGCTATATGTTAGACCAGTATGCAAAATCAGATACATTTTTAGACACTAAAATTTAACCATTTAGAAATGTATAATTTAGAAAGAAAATAATAACAACGAAATTTTGAAGTACATAAGAATAAATCTAGGAAAAATTTTGCATGGCTTTTATGGACAGAATTATAGGATTTGTGAAAAGAAAAATCCGAGTCAATAGCACGGAGAAGATACTGGATTCAAGCAAGGAGTAAGAAGATAGTGATGACCCACTTGAATCAAAGTGTGAAATATGATATATCAAGAACTATGTAATGTTTTAAACAACCAACAATAAAAATTTAAAAAAAAAGAAAAGAAAAGAAATATAAAATACTTTCAGCTCCCTGGGGAAAAAAATTCCTGTGCATAAGCCAGATTGCAGTAAATATTGACTATAGTACTGCCAAAAAAAAAAAAAAAGAAGAAGAAGAAGATAGGGATGGGAAAATCTCCAAGAGAAGCCATTTTGGTCTCGCCAGAGGACGAGGAAAAGAGGAGGCTGCAAACCAGAGTATGTAGGGATCAAAAAGGGATCTTCCCTGTCCTGAGAGATGCCCTAGTTGAGGAGACATGCTGAGGAGGAGATGCAATGATGTTCCTTAAACCTCTGAGGGAAAGTCCTCTCTTTAGACAGAAATAGAGGAAAAGGGATCCTATAGTGGAAAGACTGTGGGGAACAAATATCCTTTGTTTCTCCATTCCCCCCATCTCCGTTGCTTATTTGCTTGTGAAGAACCATAGTATGAGCAATACAACCTTAAGGGAAACTTCAAAGTTTTCTAGCCTCGGGAGTGTAGGGGAAATCCCATAGAACTGAGATTTGGAGAAAAGAATTCTATAATTCTAGAGATTGACTGAAACCAATAAGCCATGCTAAACATGTGCAGAACATACCTAAAGCAGCAGGCTGAAATCTCTGAGAATAAATCCACAAATGGCTTATGCACATGGAAAACACTCACACTGCTCCTAGTTTGTTACAATTTTTATACGAAACGGTTGTTGGTTTTGTCACTTTTTCGACTATTGAGATGAGCATGTGGAGTTATTTTTCCTTCATTCTCTCAATATTGATTGATGCAAATATGTTAGAAAAAATGTTTGAATTCTTGGGATAAATCTCACTGGTCATGGTGGGTAATCCTTTTTAATATGCTATTGGATTCAGTTTGATAATATTTTGTACCTGTAGTTAAAACAGACATTGATCTGCATAGCTTTTTTTTTTTTTCTGGTGTGTCTGTGATGGTTTTGCTATCAGTGCAATAATCGCTTCATACACTGAATGAGGGAGTATTGCCTCCTCTTTTATTTTTTGGAAGAGTTTGAGAATGATTGTTATTAATTCTTCTTTATATTATTGTAGAGTGTGTTGAGCTTATCTTTGCTAGTAGGTCTGTGAGTACTTACTCAATATTTTTACTTTTATTCACATTTGTTCAGCTTTTCTATTTTTTTTTTCAGGGCTAAAGATTGAACCCAGGGTATTGACCATTATTGGTAAACATTCTACCATTGAGCTACACAACCAGACCTGATTTCTATTTGTCCTGAGACAGTTTTTATATTTGTGTACTTTTAGGATTTCTTTTCTATTTCATCCAGTTTGCCTAATCTGTTAGCATACAATTGTTTATATTACTCTTATTGTTTTAGTCAATTTTTTTGATGCTGTGACTAAAGGATCCAACCAGAACAACTATAGAGGAGGAAGCGTTTATTTGAGGACTCACAGTTTCAGAGGTCTCAATCCATAGACAGCCAGCTCCATTTCTCAGGGCTTCAGGTGAGACAGGAACAACATGGCCGAGGAGTGTGACAGAGGGAAATGGCTTACCTGGTGATCAGAAAGCAGAGACAGAGAGACTCCACTCTCCAGATACAAAATATATACCCCATAGCCATGCCCCCAATGAACCACTTCCTCTAGCCACACACCACTTGTCTCCAGTTACCATCCAGTTAATCCCATCAGGGATCAATTCACTAATTAGGTTAAGGCTATAACCCAATCATTTCTTCTCCAAACCTTCTTACATTGTTTTACACGTGAGCTTTGGGGGCACACCATATCTAAACACCACTTATAGTCCTTTTCATTTCTATAAAATTATAGAAATAAGCCCATTTTAATTTTTGATTTTAGTCTTTTTATCTATATCTAATTTTTTTGGTCAATTGTTTTGATCTTTCAAGAACCAAATCTTAATTTCACTGATTTTCTCTATTGTTTTTCTATTTTCTATTTCATTTCTCTCCACCATAATTTTTATTACTTCCTTTCTTCTTCTAGTTTTGGGTTTAGTTTCCTGTTCTTTTGTGATCCATTAATATAAAAAATTATGCACCTAACTCGTTCATTATTTTTATAGTAGCCTTTCACAATTATAAATTTCACTCTTTGCACTTATATTCTTGCGTCCTGGAAGGCTTGGTATGCTGTGTTTTCAGTTTTATTCACTTGAAAGTATTTTCTAATTTCCCTTGTCATATCTCCTTTGACTCACTGGTTATTTGGAGTATGCCGTTTAATTTTCACAGAATTGTTAATTTTCCAAAAAGTTTTCCTTCTGTTATTTATTTCTAGTTTCATTCCATTATGTTTAAAGAAGATACTTTGGTTGATTCCAGTCTTTTAAAATAGATTGGGGCTTGTTTGGTGGCTCAACATTGTCTATACTGGAATATATTCACACTTGAGAAATCTACGCATGCTGAAATAAAGCTTTAATAGACAACATATAGGTTAATCGTGCTATTTTATCCATTTGCAAAATTAGGTCTTTTAATTGAAAAGCTCAATTATCAAAATGTATATTCTGCTGTTTTAGAGTAGCATATTCTGTACATGTCAATCAGATAAGGTAATTAAAAAAAAAAAGTCAGTGTAATATATGGGCAATAATACAGACTTGAAAAACCAAAACCTGGTTTCTAATTGTAGCTCATAAATGAATTAACAGTGTGACTCTAATTTAACCTCCTAATTCTTGGATTCTTCATCTATAAAATGAATTTATTGAACTAGCTGCTCTGAGAAGCACTTAGGGCTCTGGATTTCCATGAGTCAGAAGAGACCACATAACTCATAGTGTTTAACTGAAAATGCTACACTTTTTAAAGTGGTTGTTGGGCATTGTTATCTCTACAGTACAAAACAGGAATTTGGGGAGAGAGACTGACTGTTTTCTTCTAACCCTGCTTCAGAAACCAGGGCAACACCACATTGAGTCCATCTGACATATTTGCTCAGAGTTGTCAATGAATATTTAATTTGAGAAATGTCAATATTAATTAAAACAGGTCAAATTTCATATTTGCAAGTATAGAAAAAGTATATAAATAGCAAATTTTGAGAGAGTCAGAGAGGTCAGTGATTTATTCTAAAGCATTGAATTGAATGCATAGTGGCTTAATCAGAATTTACTTATGTACAATTGAAAAATAATCAAATGCCTAATCACTTTCAAATTTTTTTATTTGAAATTGAACATTTTATTCAAAGACTAAAATGCTTCTCAGATTTATGCACATCTATAAATCTCCAAGTGTTTTTCTTCAGTATTTAGAATTTCTCAAAAACACATGTATAGACTAGAAACAGAGATTTGATTCCACAATATTCTACAAAGAGGTGAGAGCTACAAGCTTAACAATGTTCTGTCAAGTAATAGGTAAGTTGAAGAACTTAGTGATGAAAATGTTTATTTTAACTGCACCTTTTGAAAGTACTTGGCTTTTATATTGGTGAGGTTTCACTTAAAGAGACTTTCTTAAAGGAAATAAAGAATCAATAATTTGCATCCACATAAATTTTGCTCACAATTGATATTAAAAATAAATAGCACCAAAATTTTCCCTATGTTACTACTCAATATGAAATGAATGCTCAACTGGTTGCTGCAAAATTTATCCAAATATAAAGCATTTGAAAGCACTAAATGGCTGGTAGCTTATTTAAATAATATGATTAAGCATAAAAGCTAATGATAGACAACTAGTTTATTTAGAGTTTCTACTATTGATGGGCTTTACGATACATTCTTTATATTTAAGCCATCGAGCATTCACACAAAGTGGGTAGGATTATTACCATTTTGCTAAAGAAGGACCTGAAGTTCCACCGAGGCAAACTGCAGTGTATGAGCATTAGCATACAGTTTGGTAGTATTCCCAGGATAAAATGCAAGGGGGAGCAGTTTGTGCTCCAGACCACCCTGGCTGCTTTACTTGTGCAGTAACCTTTATTGTCTTCTTTTTTGAGACTTAGTTCAGGTCCCCATCTACAAAAGCAGTACTGGCATTTATATTTTGGAATTGTTCTTAAAACTAAAATTTTCACAAATTATTTGACATATAAAGAGTACTTAGTAAATAGTGGCAATCATTACAATAATGAAGAGAACATTCACCATCAGATCTATTTGCTTTTACACTTACAAATAAAGCAAGACAAACACACAACTCTTGCTTTGCTGCACCAGTACCTGGCGATGCCAGTTATGGAAAGATCACTGGGCTTGCTGTTGGGAGGTCTGTACTCTTTTTCTTAGCTGGATCCTAAGGGATGAAAAGACCTGTTTACACTTGGACAACTCACTTAGCTTCTGCAAGACTGAAAATCTATGTAGACTCTAATTCTACTTTTAAAAGGGTCTGGCATTCTACTGCATAGTAGGATGACTGTAGATAATAATAACATAGTGTATATATTTTTAAAAGCTAGAAGAATGATTCTCAATGTTTCTGTTATACAGAAAAGATAAATGATTGAGATGATAGAACATTACACAGTGTATACAAGTATTAAAACATCATTTGTGGTATTATCAGTTTTTATAAAGTTATAATAGAATTTTCCTATCCACATAACAGGATTTTTGTAGATATGAAACAAGAACTCTTAATGTATAAGGTATATGATAAAATTATAGTATGCCACATATAATATGTAGTATACGATAGTATGTACTATAGTATATAGTATATGTTATAATATATGGTATTATAATAATATTATGTGATTATAATTATATCATTATATTTTTGTGGTGCTTGACCACTGAACTGTATCTCCAGCCCTCATTGTGTTTAGGATGCATGAGAAGTCCATATATTTAGGGGCCAGAGGTGTCCCTCAGAGATTGATAGAGCATTTGCCTAGTGTGAGGACCTGGGCTCAATCCCTAGTACCACAAAAAAATAAATAAATAAAATTTCACATTTGCTCTTAAAATCTTACTGGCTAAATATGAATTAAATAAAATAAGGGGACCAAAATGGAAAGCATTTATTTCACTAAGTGACCATTTTTAAGTGTTCCCAACTAACAGTAATAGCTGCATTTGTTAAAGACTTACAAATGCAGACACTAATTTAAATATCTTACATATGTTTGTTCATCTAATGCTCTGTGCACATAATACTTCTATAAACCTGATCATTCAGTTTCCTCTCATTCAATGTTGATGAAATTTGGTAAGAGTTGTGTGCTGTAGCATTCATTGCCATATAGTGTTTAGGTGATGAATTCAAAGGGCCAAATATCCAGGCCTGGTGTTGCAGCTGCATTTGACTTCAAAGGCACACCTTTTCATGTGAGCCAGGATCTGTCAGGAGCCATGCTGATAAGTCAGAGGAGGCTTTCCAGACATAGGAAGCATCCACTTGATAACTCTGCCAACATCCCAGGCTCAATTTATTTTAATGACAGCCCTCCAAGTGAGTGACAATGAAGGCCTAATCACAACTATTTTCATCTTCGGGATAGTAACCACAGGCTTGCCATTTTGAGTCACCTTAAAAATACTAGTTTCCCCAACTTGACCAACACTTAGATTATCAGAGCCAGGGTATTAACAATGGCCTTTAAATATAATTTTTATATGGTATAAGGCAGTTTGGGGAAAAAAAAATGTTGCAAATGTAATTCCATGACAGTAGAGGACAAACCTACTTATTTATACAGGTTCTTGTGATCATAGAAATTATCTTGCCAACTCTGTGAAAATATAGCCTGTTTTAACTCAACAGCTTGGAAAATCAAAGCCAAAATTTAATCAGCTATCGTCCAAGGACAGGGTATGATTTAATAAATTTTTATTAGGTAAAACATTATGGTAAATCTTTTCTCATTGTGTCTGTTTCGGCCATGCTGTTCTCAATCTTGCCTTAAGACCCTCTTCTTCCATTTATGCCTTCACTTATTCACCACTTCTTTTGTGTTCTGGATTTCTATTGTGTGCAAGACATGAACAAAGATCTAAATACTGAGAGGTTCAAACAAGGAATAATCCAATGTCTTGCCTCTTACAGATCTGGTGAAGCATGGAGATCTGGCTACAGTACTCAATGTCCTCTTCATGGCCCTACATTGAAGGTCTTCAGCATGAATTCAATGTTCAGAATAGTAATCTCTTGGGAAGCATAGTATACCAATATTAAATCATTTTGCCTAATTAATAGAATGCACCAGTACTCTTCTTACAGCTCTTAACATTTCCTCACATCTTTAATTACTTCTTATTTACATATGTTAGTTCATCTTTAGACTGCAAGTATGCTGATTCATTTTCGTATCTCCAAAATCAATTATCATTGTGCACATTGGAGATCCTATTATTTAATGAAGGAAAGGATAAGGAAAATGGCTGAATATCAAGTTAAATTCATTATTAGACATAGCATATTTTAAAATCCTTTTATTCTGCTTAAAAAGCAAGTTTATTTTTCTGTAAATCAATACATAGTAATTATACATGTTTATGAGGTACAGTATGGTATTTCAATATTTACTACTTCAAACTTAATTTGTTTCAAAACACACCATTAGCTCCATGTACATATGGAGAAAAGAATGGTTTGTTCAGTAATTGCTGTAAGTAGAGACACATGTCACAGAGAGCACAGTGGGTGCTCCTGAGGATGTCCCCAGGATCTTGGGTCCTCCACTCTACAAATTCAGGAAGAAAAGGTGCCAAATGACAAAAGAGTTTGCTGGTGATCTGATAGCTTATTTCATTTAATCCTTCACAACAAATCTCTAAGAGATGCTCTCTCAGTCTGTACAAATTAAGAACCTGAGATTCTTCAGATTAAGAACCTGCTAAGCTATCATTGGGACTTTTCCTGATTTTAACAGCTGTCATGTGCCTGGGTATCCTGATCCATGCAGATAGATCCATCATTTATTCTGATGGAGTTTTAAAGCATGTGTGAGTCAGCTTTCCATCACTATAAAACATATCTGAGACAATCAACTTATAAAGAGAAAGGGCTATTTTGGCTCACAGTTTTGGAGATCCCAGTCTATGATCAATTGACCCCATAAGCTTTTGGACCTGTTGCAAGGCAGCATATTGTGGTGGAGAGTGCATGGCAAGAGAAAAGATGCTCACCTCATTGTCAGGAAGCAAAAGAGAAAAAGGAAGGGGCAAAGGTCCCACAATTCCTCTGAGCCCTTAGTGACCCAAAGATCTCCCACGAGGCCTCTCCTCTTAAAGTTCCATCACCTCACAGTAAAGCCAAGTTGGGGACCATGGCTTTAACACAGAGGCCTTTAGGGGACACATAAGATCCATAACAACCACATTAAAAAAAGCAACAACAAACAAACAAACAACCAAACAAAAAACCTCATGTACTGTTTATTAATTCCTAAAATCTGTGGGAGTTTATTTAAGCTTTCTCTCCGCTTACATTTATAGAACCTGAAAAATGCAATCAGAGGAGTTTCCATGATCAGAATTACATTAGGAAAATAGGCCAAAACCTAATTTCAGGCAATTTTTTAGCAATTTCAAGGATACTCTTCTCATTTAAATGGTAACCGTAATTGTGTTGCAGAGCATTACGGTCTACTATACCTTGTTAAATTTGACAAGCACTTTTCTCATCCAGTAGAGCCTTTTACTTCTACAGAATAGAAATATAGTTTTTGAGTAGTACTGTGATGCAACACAGAACCCACGGGAAGCTTTGCTGAAAGATTCTCTGCCACTTCATAGGGCATGTCAACTCCAAAGAAAAAAAAAGGATACGGTCATAATAATTATTCACAGAGGTGTGCACTAAAGGAACACTAAACAATTGAAGTAGGCTGAGGAATTACAGAGGTGCACCCTGAAACTAACGGTCACCTACTATGTTTCTCTGTCTACGAAGCCTAACCTAGACTGCTTACAGCAATGTAGGTTACCAGCTTTCCACTTCTTTAAATAGCACTTGCAGCGAGTGATGATAAAACAACCCAGGGCAAAGTGTGAACAGCCAACAAGAGAATCATTTAAACAAATGGATTTGTAAAACATGATTGTTTTAAGCCTGTCCATGTCAGGACTGCAATTTGAATTAAACATAAGGTGACTTCTTTCACTGAATCAATAAGTGCAAATAACATTGCTTGCAACCATGTTTTATTTCACAGACGAAAATGGTTCTTAACAGCTTTCTGAAGGCTATGCTTCAGCCACCTGCTGTTAAAGTTGTTGGCTTTTTCTTACAAAATTTGTTCTTTTGCAACATTAAAACAGACAGGCTTACAGTCGTTCCGTTTGGGACTAGGGCCTGGGGATGTTTGAAAGGCAATTTTCTTAATGAGCACCCTAACTTCCTGCACCCTTCCTACTGGCAAATCAGAACAATAGGGGGAGCACGGGGGTTTGCCTAGAGCTGGTCTTTCTCAGATTCTTAGGAGGATTGGCTGACTTGAAACTAGAAGTAATTTCTACTACTTTTGTAAAAAGGAGTCTTCCTGTGTGTATTTTTTGCTTCTAAAAAGTTGGTTTAACTGGCAAATAATAGATTTCACCCTAGTCTTGGTTAGTGAAAAATTAAGAACCTGGATTACATCTACTCTATTGTTGTCTACTCCATTTATTAAGATAAGATAGAGATTATTGTGAGTTTTTTTTAATTCATCCAGTTATTGAGAAGAAAAATAGTCTTTAGTTAATAATGCTGAATAATTCCAGAAGTGCAATCTGGGAGAGGGAAGATGACCTTATCAAAATTGTTAGTATGCTTAGAAAAAATCATAGAAATAGCTGATTTTTTTATTCTATTCTAATACCCTATTCCCTTTTCTCAAAATTCTAAACTGAATGCCAAAAATGTTGGGATCAATGGCCCAGTAGAATCTCAAAGTCAAAACAAGTCAAAACATACAACAGAAAAACCCAACAGACTTAGAGAAAATATTTCTTAAAAATTAATGCTTATTTGCAATGGACCATTCTCCTAGTACTATGTATGGTCTGGAAAGTAACATGTGCTTTGTATAGCATAGAAATGGAATTTAGGCTGAAAAAAATGAGTGAGATGATGAAAATGTCAAAGTACTCAAGAACTAAAACTAACATCAACTTCATAAATATTTCATGAAAGTTGAGTATATTTTAATAAAATGTTTTATTTTTAAAAAAGTTGAAAAGTTTATATAGTAGCATTTTAAAAAAAATAAGCATATCACTTCCCCTAAAATAAATAAACTCAACTGTCTAACCTAAAATTAAATTTATTTTGGACATATGAAATATATATATATATATATATATATATATATATATATATGTATATATAAATATGTGTTCATACACACATACGAAAAATTTGTGACTTGATAAGACAAATTCTAATATGGGTGCCACAATATTCCTTCCCTCCAGCATTCATGTCTTGAATTCTACTTTCCTTGAATTGGTATGGGACTTGTGAATTCTTTCTGGCAATAGAAAATGGTGAAGGTGAAAGGATTTTTAAAGATGAATAAAGTTCCCAGTTTAGTTCCCAATTTGGTATTAATCAAAACGGATATTTTCCTCAGACTGAATCAGATGAAATGCCTTGAAAGAGGTTTTGGTTCCCTTCAGGTAACAGTCTCATCTTGCAGGCTTGAGGGTACAAGTGGCCCCATTGGCCTGTGTCAAAGCACCATGGACAGTTTCTAGAACCTAAGATTGGGTCACAAGCAAACCCAGTAAAAATCTGAAGCCCTCATACAGCTACAGGGAAAATGAGTTCTGCCAACAACTGGAATGATCTGGGAAGTGGATTCTTACCAGTTAACCTACTAGTTGAAGAAGTAGTCTGGTCAAAATCTGGATGACAGTTTACAGAACACTAAGCAGTAACAAGGACACTAAACTGTTTCCAAAGTCACAACCCACAGAAACTATACAATAATAAATGTACATTACCCTTAGTCACTAAGATTATATTAATTTATTATACAACAATGAAAAACAAAGACTTTCATACACCTGCCTGACTATCCTTATATCATCCTCTCTACCATATCTCCCTGCAACATTCTCGAGCATGCACATGCGCACGTACACACACACACACACACACACATCCCAGAATTTAAACACCTCATGGTGGTTTTAATTAGTGCTAGAAACTGTGGAAGGTAACAACCACAGCCATACAATTTAAGGATAAAATAAAATAATTTAAGGATAAATAAAAAAATTTAAGGATAAATAAAATAAAATGATTTGATGAGTATATATTATATGTACTGAAATATCAAACAGTACTTCATAAATATGCACAACCTTTACAAGTTAATCAAAATATTTTTAAATGTTTAAGGAAATGTAAATGTTAACTATCCTGATTTGATCATTATACTCTGTGTACATGTATCAAATTATAACACCACTCCATAAATTTGTATAATTAAAATAATAATTAACACTTTTTACACATTTCCTCCCATATTTTGATAGAACATTAAAAGGCCATTTTTAGCTATTCTTCCTTTGAAGGAAGTATAATGACAATGGACAAAAAGGAAAGATTTAAACACAGCTCTTAATATAGATGGCTAGGTGCTGAAGTGAAGGACCAATGCGGGGGTGTGGAGTGGTGTGGGAAACCACTTTGTCACCATGGCAGCCAGTAGCCATACCAAATTTAACAATAATTGGACTGCCCTGTGACACTTGCTTATCCCTCAAGCTTCAAAGATAGTCCCTACGATGGCAGACGACGAGATCTGGAAAGAGAAGAACTCACCATGAAAGAGAAGAACTCACCACATAACTCAATCTCAGGCTGGACCAAAATGGAAAGTTGGCCCTTGCTAAAGAAGCTTCACACAACCTGTGACGAAAGTGCCATGCAGAGGGTAGCACCTGGGATGACCCACGGTTCTAGGTGCTACCACATTCTTTATAGTATGATGGTTTACCTGTGCTCCAGGTAAGGCTTGAAAGGGAGTTTCAGCAGCCTCTGTATGATTTGGGATCCAAGGAGAATCTGTACCACTATTTTGGAATGAGTACCACGTCTCGCTTTCCTTACGAGAGAGACACAGATGGGAACAGAGGGAGAACTAGCTAGCTAGATGGCGAGATCTAACTGGGACTTGGCAACCCCAGCCAGGAGGTCTCTCCATTCCTCTTTGTTCTCATCTACTACACTCCATACTGTCTTTCCTGCTCCAGAGTCACCAGCCTCCTTACTGCTATTGGAACAAGCTAGACATGGTCCCATTGACGCTTTTCCTCATCTCATGCTCTTTCTTTTCCTATCTTTACAACACTGTTGCTCAATACCTTCCAGGTTTTGCTCAAAATTTACCCTCTTGATGAGGCCAACCCCCAGTCATAACACTTGCAGCTCCCTTTCCTACTTTACTCTTCTCTGAAATACTAACTACCATCTGACACAATACTTTCTGTTGTTGTTATTGTTGTTTATTATCTTTCAAATATAAACATCCTGACTACAAATGATGTTTGTCTTTTTTGTTCACTGATGTTCCCTGTATCTTAGAAGGGACTCAAAAAATATATATTGAATGAAATAATGACTTGGAGCTTAAGGGGGAATAAAAAAAAAACACCTAGATAACATAGTGCATAGCCAGAAATAATGGGAAAAAACATGTTATTGTTGAAATGCTTTAAAATATCCCTCCAGAATATGATTATTAAGAACAAACATTGCATAGACTAGTAGGGACTCCAATAGATCAGGTGGCTATTCCAAAGAAAAACACATATATGGATCACTGGTGTTTCTGAGTGGGAAAAAACAATAATAAAATAAAACAGGAGAAACTGTTCCTATATGAAACCCAATACTAGCTAAAGGGTTTCCTATGTTCTACAAGTATCCTCTGGAATATAATTCAAGGATTAAAAAAATCAATTTAGTCACAAAAGGAGTTTTTAATCTCATCACAAGCTTTTCTCCACAAAACAAAATCTCAGTAATGGTGTCCTCTATAGAATTTTAATGAGAAAAAATTTATTGCCACAAATTACAGGCTGAGCTAACTTGTGATTCATGTGACTTGGTACCTAAAGGAAAATTATCACATAGGAAAGTTCTCATTAATATTTATCCACTGTTCATTAGTAAATTACCAAAAAAATATATCACATGAATGAGGTTTGTTAGATAAAGAGTTCAAAATAATGGAATGCTGTGATATAAAAGGAACAGGGGAAAACATTGAAACCATTTAAACCTGCAGTTAAGTATAATGAAATGTGGTTAATGTGGTTATCAAACACAATCCATGTGTTGCAAATATTTATTTAAAGAAAGTATAAGTAAACAATGACAATTGTACAATAAATTTAAAATTGTATTAATAAAACAAGAAAGCAACAACCAGTTAAAATGTGCTAATGCTATTATCTTTAAAAGAGTGTAATCCATATGTGTTTGGCTCTGGAAATGAAATATTACATCTAACTAGTTGCAGTAGTGTTTAATAAACAAAGGTAATGAATGAGAGAATTAAAAATGTGATGAAACCTTTCCAATTAATTAGGTATTAATTAGTGAAAAAAAAACAGTTTATACAGTAGAATACATGAATCTAAGAAGCCATTCGTGGATACATATTAAAGTGAAAAATGGAGTCAGGTGACAGAACAAGACTACATATATTAGTTATGACAACAAATTTGAAACTTGAATTGGTTAACTTTCTTAATAAAATAGGAAAATCATGAGATTCAGATCAAAAACAATCAACCAAATCTAATGCATGGCATCAAAAATGACATAAGCCAAAAAGAAAATGATTCAGAAATCTTGAAAACAAAAGGGTTAACATAGATATTAAAGAAAAATCAAGCAAAAAAACAAAGTAGATGTTCCAACAAAGAAAAATCCATATCCAGATTGCTTTACTAGTATTTTCTTTCAAACATTTAAAAAAAATAATCCAGTTTGACACAAAATCTTCTAGAAAACGTGAGTGGAGAGAATGCTTACCAACTCATTTTATGAGGCTGAGATTACCCTGATACCAACAAGCACTGTACTGAAATAAAACTATAGATGCATATCCCTCAGGAACCTATACAGAAAATTCCCACAAAATACCAGCCAGCCAAATTCAGCAATATAAAATGTTGGAATATAAAATAAAAACTGTAAGGAATACAAAAAGAAAAAAAAAAGTTTAGGGAAGCAAAATTAACTTTTTTTAAATTCAAAAGTGGTTTTATGTGAATATATGAGTGAAAAATAATAATAATAAAAAAGAGGGAGCAGGTCCAGCAAAAAATTATGGTCAATGAGGAAATAAACCTACATTTGAAGACAAAATTCATGTATCACAATGTATGTGTGTATTTCAATTAAATCCATAAATATGATCAAAATTAAATCAAGAGCAACTAGAAAAATGAGCAGGATAACAACTATGCTAGATATTGTAAAATAAAGAATCTCTCTAAAATAAATGCAAAAGGGAAATTGTTGCATTACTAATCTCTATTTCTAATATCCATGCTTTATATTACTGGTCCGTAATAGGGAAATATTGGAGAATATTCTTAAATAACTAGAAGGAAAATAAAACCTACAAAGCCCAAGAAATTTCCCAATACTGTTGTGTTATATTGAAGAATTAAAGTACAAGTCTGACTAAAAAATTGTTTTAATGAAAACTATTTAAAGTCGGACTTAAAAACATCAGGAATTAAAAAGTACTATAATAATACTATTTTGTAAAAATTAAAATAATGATATACTTGTTTATTAATAATGGAATTGATTTAAAAAATAAATTTCAAAACAGTGTTTTATGGGTGGGAAAAAGAGATGGGATTATTTTGAACACATATATATCACTATAAACATGTTTATGTATACTAGAATTATAGGTTCATTATTTAATAAATAAACACATTAAACCATGAATAAAATAAACTCTTCACTCCTGGTTAATGATTTGGGGGAAAATATAAAATAATTTCTTCATAGTAAACATAAAAATTAAAATATAAATTGATAAAAGAAAGAGAAACAGCAAAGGAAACAATCAATAAGGTGAAGAGAGAGCTACAGAATGGGAGAAAATCTTTAACACATGCACTCCAGATAGAGCACTAATCTCCAGGATATATAAAGAACTCAAAAAAAAAAAAACCCCAAAAAAGCTTAATACCAAAAACAAAACAAAACAAATAACCCGGGATCCAAGATGGTGGGATAGAGGGAGGCTGCATTCTATGTTGCTCCTTGACCTGGGATTCAAGTAGAGGGAATACTGTTTCTCTGCAACCCAACAGCTGCTCCCACGCAGAAATCCTGGCCCCCATGCCACACAGGTCCCCAGGTCTCAGCATCAGCACAGGATGCCCTGCCACTCGTCCACACAGGACCTCTGGCTGCCTTGCCTGAGCAGGACCACCCTCATCAGCGCCCATGCTACCCACACACAGGACCTCCAGCCACCACTCTGTGTGGACCTCCATCTACCAACATGGGGTTCCATTCTGGGACACTGAAACCACTGCCGTAGTAGTACACGTGGTAGCCTGCACAGCTGCCAGTCACAATACTGCACACCGCAGAGCTGCATCTCTGAAAACACCACCCAATGCCACACCTGGCCTGACCTGATTTGACACCCATCTCTGAAAACAGCTGCCTCCATCTTGGGACAGCTTTGTTGCCATCTTAAGTTGGGGCAATTCCAAGCTTGGGACACTGACTAGGGCCTAGAAGCAAAATCAAGGTGCCTAAAGTCCCCAATTCCCCTATATCCCCCGAAGCCACTAACCCAACACAGTGCTTGTGGCCACACAGCCAGCTGGTCCGTAGCTTGAAAAGCCTGGCCCTGAACTGACCAATACAAAACAGCTCTCTGTGACAGGTGCGCAGGCCCCAGACTGCAGCCCACAAGACCCCCAGAGAGAAAGGCTCCTGACTGGGAAGTAGAAAGGGAGGGGGTGAGTGAGATACAGTTTAGAGACTAAATTAGAGACCAGGAATTATGAGGTCTACAGGCGATATAAGGAGATAAGACCAGGTGCCTACATCACACGAGCGGGCCCCAAAGGGTGCAGTATCCCATCAAGGATCTGCAGGAGCTCTGTCCCCAAGACCAACCCTCCCACCCTAATAACCTTCACCATCCCTATTGAGACATTTATGGTTTAGTTACAATATACAGCAATGGTGAGTTCAACTATTATCTACTATATAAACAGTAGGTTTGCAAAAGGGTCTACAGTTTCTGATGATGGACAAAGAGAGAACCAGGTGTGGGGTGTAGGATGAGATGTTAAGGAGGTAGGAGTGATAATATAGCATTATTGGATCTTAGGAAGCATGAAAGAGGAATCTAATGAAGTTGGGTAGTAGCAGGGGAAAAGAGAGAAAGTGATTTTGGGGAGAAAAGTGGGAAGACAGTAGAGACAGTACAAAAACAAACAAAAATTAAGAAATAAAAAATGTAAAAACAGGAGATAAAAGAATGTTTAACACAACTGTAATATAGTATTCAGACATCCTGGTCCTCAGTATCAAATTCATGAAAAGTACTTGGCTTTACAAATGTTGGGGATGTGAGGGTGGGAGGAGAGAGAGAGGAAAACAAAAGGAGAGAAAAGAAAAAAAAAATCTCGAAGGAAAATACAAGGATTATTTTTGTTGGAGTTCAGTGTCTTTCCTGTTTCCCTTCTCATCCAATAGGTGGGGTTGTCTGTTGTTTGCTGGTATCTCCACCCTTGGGATGGTGAAGGTTATACAAGGGAAGAAAATGCCCCAAACAAAGCAAGATATGACATTATTAGAATCCATGGCCAGCAGAGCAGAAGAAATGACAGAGAAGGAGTTCAGGATGTACATAATTAAAACGTTTTGTGAATTAATGGATGATATAAGAGAACAAATACAGGCAGCAAAAGATCATTTTGATAAAGAACTACATAAGCAAATACAAGAAGCAAAAGATTACTTCAATAGGGAGAGAGAGGTTCTGAAAAACAAAAATCAAACAGAAATGAAGGAAACAATAAACCAAATTTAAAACTCAGTAAAAAGCACCACCAACAGATTAGATCACTTGGAAGACAGAAGCGCAGACAATGAAGTCAAAATGAAGTCAAACTACAAAGCTTCTTCTTAGCAAAAGATACAATCGGTGAGGTAAAGAGAGAGCCTATGAGAGAATAGCAGAAAATGTTTACCACACACACATCAGATAGATCACTCATCTCTAGGATACATAAATAACTCAAATAACTTAACGCTAAAGAAACAAATAACCCTATCAATAAATGGGCTAATGAACTTAACAGACACTTCTCAGAAGATGACATACAATCAATCAACAAATATACGAAAAAATGTTCAACATCTCTAGCAATTAAAGAAATGCAAATCAAAACTACTCTAAGATTTCATCTCACTCCAGTCAGAATGGCTGCTATGAAGAACACACACAACAATAAGTGTTGATGAGGAAGTGGGGGGGAAAGGCACACTTATACACTGCTGATGGGACTGCAAGTTAGTGCAACTAATCTGGAAAGCAGTATGGAGATTCCTTGGAAAACTTAGAATGGAACCACCATTTGACCCAGCTATCCCACTCCTTTGTTTATAACCAAAGGTTTTAAAAACAGCATAGTACAGTGATGCAGCCACACCAATGTTTATAGAAGCACAATTCACAATAGCTAAATTGTGGAACCAACCTAGATGCCCTTCAATAGATGAATGGATAAAGAAACTGTGATATATATACATAATGGAATATTACTCAGCATTAAAATAGAATAAAATCATGGCATTTTCAGGTAAATGGATGGAGGTGGTGAATATCATGCTAAATGAATAAGTCAATCCCAGAAAACCAAAAGCCGAATGTTTTCTCTGATATGTGGATGCTGATCCATAATGGAGGTGGGGGTAGAATGGGAGGAATGGAGGAACTTTGGGTAGGGCAATGGGGAGGGAGGGGAAGGGAAAGAAGTTTGGGGTTAGGAAAGATGCTGGAATGAGATGGATATCAATAACCTAAGAACATGTATAAAGACATGAATGGTGTGACTCTACTGTGTGTACAACCAGAAAAATGAAAAATTGTGCTCTATATGTATACTATGAATTGACATACATTCTGCTGTCATGTATAACAAATTACAATGAATAAGTGAATTTAAAAAATAACCAAACCAATAAATGGACTAAGGAACTGAACAGAAACTTCACAGAAGAAGAAATAACAATGGATCAACAAACATATAAAAAATATTCATTATTTCTAGCAGTTAGAGAAATGCAAATCAAAACTACTCTGATGGGCTGGGGATGTGGCTCAAGCGGTAGCGTGCTCGCCTGGCATGCATGCGGCCCAGGTTCGATCCTCAGCACCACATACAAACAAAGATGTTGTGTCCGTCGAAAACTGAAAAATAAATATTAAAAAATTCAAAAAAAAACTACTCTGAGATTTCATCTCACTCCAGTCAGAATGGCAATTATCAAGAATACAAGCAATAATAAGTGTTGGAGAGGATGTGGGGGAAAAGGTACACTCATACATCGCTGGTGCGACTGCAAATTGGTGCAACCACTCTGGAAAGCAGTATGGGGATTCCTCAGAAAACTCTGAATGAAACCACCGTTTGGCCCAGTTATCTCATTCCTTGGTTAATGCCCAAAGGACTTAAAAACAGTATACTACAGTGATGCAGCCATATCAATGTTTATAGCAGCTCAATTTCACAATAGCTAAACTATGGAGCCAACCTAGATGCCCTTCAACAGATGTATTGATAAAGAAAATGTGATACATATACACAATGGAATATTACTCAGCCTTAAAGAAGAATGAAATTATGGCATTTGCAGGTAAATAGATGGAGCTGGAGAATATCATGCTAAGCGAAAAAAGCCAAACCCAAAAAAACAAAGCCCAAATATTTTCTCTGATAAGCTGATTCTTATCCATAATGTGGGTGAGTAGGGAAGAATGAAGGAATCTTGGATTGTGCAGAAACAGTAATGTATGATTACACAACTGGTGTGACTCTATATCAAATACAGCCAGAGGAATTAGAGTTGTGCTCCACTTAAGTACAATGTGTCAAAATTCATTCTACTGTCATGTATAACTAATTAGAACAAATTAAAAAAAATAAAAATTAAAAGAGAGAGAGAGAGAGAGAGAGAGAGAAGAAGCCCTGAGCTGTGGCACATGCCTATAATCCTAGTGGCTCAGGAGGCTGAAGCAGGAGGATCATGAATTCAAAGCCAGCCTCAGCAATTTAGTGAGGTCCTAAGCAACTTAGCAAGACCCTGTCTCTGAATAAAATACTAAAAAGGGTTGGGAACATGCTTCAGTGATTAAGTGTCCCTGGATTCAAGAAAAATAAAAAAATAAAAATAAAAATATAAAGGTAGCCTTTTAAAGAATTAATTTTAAAGGCAGTAACTATTATTAGTAACAAATAACATTACGTTTCATAACCTTTACTAACATGTGTTACATTCATAAAGAAAAGGCAAATTGTAACTTGATAGAAATATTTACAATCTATGAGACAAATTACAAAATGGAGCTCATTCAAAAGAACAGAAATAAGACATGAATCCCAACACTGGGAACACTACTTGGCAAAATGTATTGACAGTAAATTCACAAAAAAAGAAATACAAATTGTAAGTTAGTATTTGGAAAACATTTATACTCAGTGGCATTCAACATGATGCAAGATCAGACAGCCCCTGGCATATTTATAAAAGTAGTAACTCTCCACATTTCTCTTTCCTATCACAAATTGTAAATACTACTATTTTCCTGTGACAAAACAGTATTTTTTTAGCAGGAATATTTGCACATGGCTTTTGGAAATAAAATACTTACATGTATTACACCCTCCCTTATAAATTAATTTCTCTGCCACAATAAACAGTGCCAATAAGAACTATGTAAGAAAAGTTTAAGACAGAAAATAATATGAGATAGAATTTTACCGTGGATATAATTTTGTTTATTTTTTTCCTGATATTTTTATGAGATCTAGTTAATACATATCTTGATGTGTGTGTGTGTGTGTGCACATATACTTTCCAAGGTTCTTTAAAGTATGATTTATTATACTTTTTATGTTAAAATAAAATACAATTGCAAATTAATCAGGGCCGTGTGATGATGAACTGATAATGATCATGTGGGACAAACTGAAAAATATTTTTGTTGCTGTGGTTCTTTAAAGCTTTATTAAGAAATACCTTTATTATAAAATAGTAAACTCAATTCAACATTTCTAATGCTAAACCATAACTATCTGCCGTAACATGTTTTTATGTGAATTTTATTTCATATGTCAATTTTAAAATCCAGGTAGCAATTTGTCCCCATTGAACAAAGCAGATAGAAGATATTGCCTAAACAGACTACTTACGGATTCTCATGTTCATGGGAGCCAAGTGCCAGGTCTATTTATTACAGATGGTTGCCAAACATTTTTTCTGAATCTCTCATGCTCTTATGCTTGATCTGAACCATCAGCCAACACAGTGAGGTTTTCTGTACCTAGTCATTAGGAAACAGCTGCTGGAGTGTTAGCATCAAGAGAAACAGAGTGATTCAAGAACAGATTTAAAACACTGTTTTCAAGGAGCATTTCTACCATCTGGACAGATTTTCTATGTCCACCAATCTGAAGATGAGTGCTGGGACCATTATCAAAATTTTTTCATAACTTTATATTTATATTATTCATTGCCTATTTGACTAAAAATGAATATCATCTCCAAGATATTATCCTGTCCTGGATACTGGACAGTGCTTAGCCTATGACAGGAACTCAATTTTTATTGAATGAAGGAATTTTCAGTTTCAGTATGGAAAAATTATTTATTTGTGTATAATATATCACAGGAAGGTGAGAAGCCTTTGAAAACTGAGCCACCGTGATACAGGTTACTGATTGGAATTTAATAGATTGTTTAACTAGATGCAGCTTAGATTGCTGAGTAAGTTGTTTCTGGCTATTTCCGTTTATTCCACAGACAGTTGCTTCACCTGCTACTGGTGCACTTGACATAATTGATACTGGTGGTAATGCCAGGACACCAGACCTAAACCATGTCAGTCAATAAAAAGCTTTGGAAAAGTTTCTTCATGGTCCACAGATTATTTTTCCTTATTAAAAATTCCAATAAAGTCCAGTCATTTTACTTGACTTGAGATGTCCCACAAAACAACTTTTCATGACAATGTTTGGGAAACTCATGAAACATAACTTCATCTCAGAGAGACTCAATTCACATTAATATTCAAAAGGTCTTGAGAAACCAAGAAGAAGCTGATTTTTAATGTTTGTTAACTTCAAATTACCCCAAAACATTTAAATATCACACATTTTCCTTTTCTTGCCAACTCTCTTGAAACCTCAAGATTGCTGGTAAATACTCTCTGGCCATCCTAGAATAGGCAGCCTTTTGATTATTTCAAAGAATGTTCAAACATAATAAGAATATTCCATAAGCAAGTCAAAAGCATTGAAAACTTGATAAAATCGAGGTAGATTTAATTGTAGTAACAATGTATAGGATATATTTAATAAAGAGCATATTTAATAAAAAAGATACTTGCCTTTTGATGAGCGTCATTGAAACATTTTCTAAATTTGACAATATAAAGAAAACTTTCAATAAATTATAATAAGTAGAAGTAAAATAGCCATAATTTATAACATGAAACAGAGCTATAAATTAGTGACAAAAAATTGCAAGAGGAAAAAAATGCTTTGACCTGAAATTTTAAAAAACAGAAAACATTTAAGGATTCTTAGATCAAAAAATAAACCAAAATAGGGCTGGGATATAGCTCAGAGTGCTTGCCTTGCATGCACAAAGCCCTCGGTTCGATCCCCACCACCACAAATAAATAAGCCAAAATAAAGGTAATAGAATATGGAAAATGACTAAAGTTGACTCAAAAGAAAATGCAGTCTTTAATAAGTTAATTAAAAAGACATATATAATTCACATGAATTATATGTATATTTAACTCATCTGTGTACATGATTTAAGTGTTCCACACAAAGAATTTGCAGAAGAACAAGCAAAATAAATCAAAGACAGTGGCAAAAGAGAACAACTATGAAAGCAGGAAATAATAACAAACTAAGGAACAAAATCATAATTTTATTCTTTGGGGAATAAAAAGCAAGAAAGAGGTATGAAAAAAAAACTTAAAATCCAGCAAAAAAAAAAATCACAAAATCAGAATTGCTAATGAGAATGAATCATAGATAAAAAGGAAAATAAGATAATCATCAGAAACTGTAGCAACCCTGTAGAAGTATATTTTTCAAAACATGAAGGAAGTGTATGAAGTGTATTCAGTAAGATAGAAGTTACCAGAAAAGAGAATAACAATCGGATTGAACGAGTACTTTTTGCTAGTTACTCTAGGGTTAAAGGCATGTTGTATATTTCATGATATGATCTGGATGATTTTCAAAATGAGGGTAGTGGAAGGGATGATGGGAAGAGTTTCATCAACTGGTGTGATGTTATACTTTGGTAGGGGGAATAAGTTGTAGTGTCCTATGACATAGAGGTGCATAGAATTAACAATAATGCATTCCATAGGTATCTATCTCAAAAAAGTTAGAGGAGAGGATTTTCTTCACAATGATTTTTAACTTCAAATTATCCAAAAACATTTAAATTTTATCACACATTTTCTTTTTCTTGCAAAGAAACAATAAAAGCTTAAGACAATGCTATGTTAATCACCCTGAGTTGATCACTTCATACATGAATCCAAACATCATATTACAAATATGAGAACTATTGTGTGTTAACACAAAAGGAAAATATAAAAGTAAGGTTGCAAAATGATTGCCAAATTAAATATCAAAATGATGATATGCCAAATTTTGAAAAATAACTGATAAAAAATTGAAAAATATTTGGTAACTCATAAATTAATAAAGAATACCATCTCATCAGAGCACTTTAAAATCATAATTGAACTACTCCTAGACAATGTGTTAGTCTGCATGGGCAGGCAAGAGAGTTATATTAGATATAATTTGAAAATACTCATAGTGTGGTATCTTTGCTACCTTAACCAAGTGACCTAACACCACCTCAAATTTCCTTCCTTCAGCACATTTCCTGATCTTCCCAGAGCACTCTTCTTCCTCTCTATGTCAGCATCAATTTTAAGCACTATACCTCTGCACTGCAATTATATGTTTAGATGTGTGTCTCAGTCACTATCCCTTTAACTCAGTGCCTCTCTTAGTGTATTCTGTATCTTAGGGACTGGCTGCAACATCTGACTCATTGAAAAAATTCAATAAATGAATAATGAATTCATGCATTCATTCACCAAACACCTTTTAAAATATTTATTTTTAAACAGCTTTTATTGAAATGTAGCTGAGAGACAAAAACTTACACATATTTAATGTATAATTTGATGAATTTGGACACATGCAAAAACCCATCATCCACACAGTCCTAAACAGATCCAACACATATGAAAGTTCTTTGTCCCTTTGTTTTATTTTTTTGTGATCTCTCCTTCAAATTCTGCAGTGCACAACACCATGTTGTTTACCAGCTACCCTTGTTATATGGTAAATCTCTATAACACAGTCACCTAGCAGAGCTGACACTTTATACCCATGGAACATGCCCTTGCCTTGTCCCCATCTCCTGGTTACCACTATTGTCTTCTCTGCTTCCATGAGTTGGGCTGGGCTACTTAAGATTCCTCATAAAAGAGGACTCATGCAGTGCGTGTCCTTCTGTGACTGGCTTATTTCACTTACCAAATCTTTTCTAGGTTACCTACACCACTGGCAACCACAAACACCTTTGGAACAGTGAGTCCTTGGTGAAAGACCACAAGCAGGGTCCTCAGTCCACAAATTCCTGGGCAGCTCTCCTGCATCTGAAGCTGGTGACTAGCTAGTTCTGTTACAGTTCTTCCGGTTCCAAAGCAAGGAAACTGCTGTGTGTGGGATGGTGGTCACTTGGTAAAAAATGTTCAGTTATCTGAATAAGGATGACCAATGGAATTCTAAGAAAATTGGAAAAGTGTCACATCTACAGTGAAGTAGTGGTTACACAAGAGGGAGAAGAGCATGATCTAGCTCAATGTCAAAAATCTCCCCAAGAAGAGCCAGTGCCTCTGCAGGTAAAAGGAATCCTCGGCAGGAATCCCCTCAGGACTGAAGATGCTTATTTGTGGAGCAGAGGGTTTGCCTTTTTGCATATTGACTAAAGTGCCATATATTTCTGAGTTTATCAGAAAAGATTTCATGTAAATACTCTCTGGTCATCCTAGAATAGGCAGCCTTTTGATTATTTCAAAGAATGTTCAAACATAATAAGAATATACCATAAGCAAGTCAGAAGCAAATATGTAATGCTTTTCTAATATTATTTAAATCACCCTAATATAATTCCTCAGAAGTTTAATATTTAAATGAAGATAAAATAAAACACCATTATCAGTCTGTTAGGAAGAGGGGCATCCCAAAGGTCTAATTTGCTTTCCCAGAAGAGGAATTTCTAAGGGGTCAACCATATAACTCCCTCTGCCCTTCAGCTACTATTCCTGCTAGCACAATTACTGGGACTGATTTAGGGAAATGTATTACCTGGATGGTGGACAGATTGAGTAAGTTTCTCAAAGTCCATAGCCTCTGTTTTGAAGAATGTCACTGATCCATCAAACTCCCATGTGCAAATGGTCCAATGTCCTTCCTAATTGGGGACCTTCTACTTGCAATAGAGCTGCATGTGATTCATTAGGGAAAAGGCAAAGTCCTAGGAGAAATGTTCTTTCTAAAGTTCTGCTTAAAAAGCTGGAGCTGAGCCCAAAGCCTCACTATTATTCTAAGTGAGAGCAACACAGGGTAGCCATCAATCTTGAGAGTACAGAGCTATTGAAGCTAGCCAGGAAGTGGATTCTAGCTTCTGAACAAAATGGCGTTTCCAGGAAGATCCACTCAAGTTTCTGTACCCTTCTCTTCCTTTTATTCTTCAATTCCCATCATCTCGAGTTTATCAGAAAATTCTTCAAAAAAATCAAATATGTAACACTTTTATTATATTATTTAAATCATTCTAATATATTACTCAGATAGAATTTTAATTTTTAAATGAAGTAAAAATAATGCTAATATAGAAATATATTGCATCTGAATAGTCACAGTTCTGATATGAAAAAATGCTCACTAAATATTTGTTGAATGAATATTAATTTGTTGTGAAATCAGCTGAGCCCTTCATTCAGCCTTTAGAAAGTAAACAAAAATAAATTTCTCTAAACTTGCTTGATATTTAAATGTTATCTTGGTTTATTTGCATGTGAACAAAGTAGATAACGAGTGTGACATTTGTTATCTCCCAACTAAGCCTGATTTGTAGGGCAAGTTGCCCAGTGACTACTTCCATTCATTTTGAGAATTAATCCAAGGAAGCTGCCACCAGGAAGCACAGCTGAGGGTAGCATAAGAATATTACCATCTGATCCTGTCTCCATACAAGGTTAATGGAAAGAGATCTGAAAATATACCGTCCATTCCTGGAGTTTGATTTTTTCCCATAGAAAATAAACTAATTATTAAAATGTATCTAAAAACACACTATATGCTTTTATACCTCACATTAAAAAAATACTGTTTGATGAATTGAACAAATATGTTATATGCATGTACAGAAATGTTACAATAAATCCCACTATTGGGTAAAATTCTAATGCACCAATAAAATATTTAAAAAAAAGAAAACATTATTTGAAGGAAAATGAATATTAAAGTTTAAAATTATCATTTTGAAGCTTACATTAGGGCTAAAACTGTCTAGAGTGTGCCATAAACTAAGATTACTCTGGAATTCTAGAAGTTCCAGCTTGTCCCAACTCTGGTTGAAATTCTCCTCTCCACCAATTACAGAAAACTCTTATTCTGCTTAGTGTACAAGATTTGTTGTAGGACATTCCCTGGGTACTGAAGTATATGATTTATCAGTTCAGTCTACTCTAAATTTTTATGAATTCCAGATTCTGTTCAACTAATCAGATGCCAGTGGGACTCTTGCTTGGCAGCTCATTTAATTACAATGCCGACTTTACTGCAGGCTTCCAGTTTGTCCCTCAGCTGGTGAATAGGCTTGGAGTCACCTTGACACTAAGAATAAAATCTCTTCTCTACATACGTTGAGTTTCGCCTGGCAAAAACTAAGCAAGCAACATGTAAAGACCACACCACCAAGTGCCTTTGTTTTGCATGGGCCTCATTTTTCTCGCTCAGGGCTCCGTGGACTGCATCCAGACATGATGAATTCTTGGCCTCTCTACTCTTTGTTGACCTTTCCTGTCTGATCAGGGTTCTGACTTGATTACTCAACAAACATTTAGAAATCATCAAAGGGTCATCGCAGTTTTTACTCTAGACCTTTTAAACATTTGGCAATTTGTACATTTTTAACATTTTGACATTTTTAACAAAAAAAAACCCCACGGTTTTATGCAAATGGTTCTCTCATTGAATGGGAAGCTTTTTTTAAAAAAATGGACAAGTAAAAGAGCTCATATCTGAAAAATATGCTTATATTCTTAGTCCATTCTGTGCTGCTATAACAATATCTAAAGATGGGTAATTTGTAAAGAATCAAATATATTTTTCATAGTTCTGTAGGTTGGGAAGTTCAAGATCCTGGGGCTGACAACTGGTGATGTTATGGTTTAGATATTAGGTGTCTCCCAAAACATCATGTGAGACAATGCAAAAAACTTTAGAGGTGAAATGATTGGGTTATGGGAATCTTAACCTAATCCGTGCGTTTATCCCTGATAGGGATAACTGATGGTAACTGAAGGCAGAGAGGGTGTGGCTGGAGGAAGTGGGTCCCTGGTTGAGCAGAGCACTCTCTCTCTCTCTCTCTCTCTCTCTCTCTCTCCTTCCTAGTGCCATGCTCCTAGCTGCTTTCCCATGCCACACTCATCTACCATGATATTCTGCCTCACCTTGAGCCCCAAGGAACAGAGCTGTCTCTCTAATGACTGAGATGACCTCTCATTGTACCCACAATCACACATAAAGTTAGGTTTGTTCCCACACTTGCCTAGTTTTGTGACCTTTCTATTATACAAGGTTTAATCTCTCCATAGTTTATGAGTCTTTACTTACAGAAAGTGCGTAAGCTAACTGGTACAAAATCTGTCTGTTCTGCCATTGCAATTTTTTTTCAGGCTAAGAAATTATAGAACCAAGTATAAGAGGAGGACATTTGCTAACAGTTATGAAAGATGAGAGATCTTGTCCTGACTTTTGTTAGGCTTCTCACTATTTAGTTGGTAATGTTGGTCCTGTTTTCTTGAATGTTAGACTAGGTCATCTTTAAGATCATGGAACATCTCTAAGATTATAAGATAATATCCCATGAAACTCTACCATGTTGCATATACTTTGATAGTGAAAGCCAACTGTTTTTTAAGTTGCATTAACTTTTGTCATACTACTATTTACTTTAGTGGTACTTATTCTGTGCCTATTCACCCCAAATATTTTACTTCTTGACCCACAAAGGAAATTCTTAGAATAAATATATGTATATTATTATATTAAATTCTCATATAATTCTTATATTATGTATTATATATAGTATATGTGTGTGTGTGTGTGTGTGTATATATATATATATATATATATATATATATATATACATACATGTGTGTGTGTGTGTGTGTGTGTGTGTAGGAAGGAAAAGAGAGGAAGGAGGGAAAGAAAGGGGAGAAAGGAAGAAAGGCAGAGCAAGCAATGGAAGAAAAAACCTCAAAAGTAGGCTTTCTCTCCCAAACTGAGAGCTCCTCTTACTCACCTAAACTGCAAGAGGCAGGCTAAATTATGATCTGTCCCTGGAAACTCACAACCTTTACAATTTGTTTTCATTGGCACAGAATAGCCAATACACTCTTCATCTTAGTATTTCTTTTCTCTCTTTAAATTATGGGAGTAATGTTTTTCTCCCAGTACTGGTTCTCTTCTGTGCTCTTAAGCCCTGCAGTTATTCAGTATAATTGACTGTGTGACAACTTGAGATAGAAGTAATGTTAGGTCAGCAATCTGAGTCACATATCAAAGTAAGAAGGTATTATGGGACAAATCACATTTTAATCAGTTGGAGCTTAGATATATGCAGGAATATTGATAGCATTTATGGTTTGTATAACAGCCTGTGGTGTGACAGAGCAATAACACTTTGAAATATAGGCAGTGGATGTTAATTAATGGTAAATCATAATGGAACTCCTGTGGTATTACATGATGTCCACGTGAAATCTCTAGTAATTTATAATGCTTGATGTGGTCCCCCAGCATGTGATGAGAAGTGTGATTATGTGTAGCTCTGCTTGATCTGAAGCAGTGGGCAACGTTGCTAGTACACAGCATTCCTTCTAAGAGCATTTCAGCTCTTCCAGAATCAAGATCTGGCTTCAAGTGCACAACTGAAACTTAATTGTACAGTGAATAAACATTATCTCACAGGAAATACATAAATACATTTTTTCCAGGAAATAATAAGTGGAAAGTAGTTTCTTAATTACTAGTTCATAGCTGCCTGGTCTCAGATGTCATGATTTTGAGTCCTTAATGCTCTAATCTTAGACTAATTGCATCCTTGACATCTAATTGTTCTGTTCCAACCCTGACAGCCACACTGTTCTTTCTAATGCTTCCTGGGGAGGTGCAAGGAGGAAGGGGATAAAAGAGACTTTTAATAGCATACTAAAAAGTTTAAGGATACTTAGCCCCACTCCCAAAATTTCTCAAAGCCTTTAAATTTCAAGAGGAGAAGAAGCATGCCACATGATAATGATACGTTTCCTCTGCATTATTAAAGCGTTCCCACCAGTGTTATGTTAGGTGAGTGACAAATGAGTCAAAAAATGCTAATTGGATTCAACTGGCCTTTTTTTCCCCCTAATTTATACCAATAAATTAGCTCTTGTTAATCTACTTGTAAATATCAGTTGCAAAAAAATATGAGAAGCAAATGAACAGTCCTCAAGCAAATGATGCATACCTTTTCCAGAACCATCTTTTTACTTCCTGCTTACTTACCCTTGCACTGAAATTGAACCCTAAGAACAAGGGGCAGAGGATTTCAGCTGGAATGAAGGGCTTTATTTGCCTCCTTCTATGCAAAACCAACAGACCCTTAGCCTGTGAAGCCAAATACAAATTTCTTCCTTTTGAAAATATCACAGGAGCAGCTGCTCCTCAGCTATTTTGAGTGGATTTTCTGAGAACAGCTTGTAGCTGCAATATTGTATATGGTGGATGGTTGGCAAGAATCTGGCTGTGGGAGGGGAACAAGTAAAACCTAACAACCAGTGCAAGCTACAGAAACTGACAAATGGAGGCTGGGGATGGGGAGAAAGAGTGCCCTGAAATGGAAAGAGATGGGTGAGAAACCCCAATAGCAAACTCTTCACCTTTATTATTTTATCTAAATTGAGCTTAACATGTCTAAAATGTTAACACTATGCTAAGTGACAAAAAGGCAAGAGATGAGTGTTAAAAGGGGAGGAAAAGAAATAACTTTACATGTAAGTGAAAATCCAAGCTGCATTAAGGCAGCAGGAGAAGGCCCCTTGTCTTCCCACTGTCTGATGACAGCTCCGAGAACAGGAGCCTGGGTATTTGCTCCACACTGCCTTGCGCAATGTATCCCTGGCTGAGGTCTAACATGCTCTGGATCCTAGAAGCTAGTCCCTATAAGCATCAAGGAAGCATGTATGGCCTGAAATAGTAACCAGAGTGTCATCAGAACAGGGTCAGCTTCTGAAGTCAAGCCGACCCAAGACTCCGGAATCCATGTATGTACCAGAGAGGTTCACAGCAGCCGTTTGACATATCCCAGAGGAGCCTCAGTGTATCTCACACTGAGCAAACAGAACTTCCCTACTCAGTCATCCCTTCATTGCCAAAGCCCTGGACCTCAGGCTGCTAGAAAACATGTTCATGATAACCTCTATTATTGCTCAATCTTCTGTGTTATTATTCAAACACCCACTCTCTAGATCTCAGGTATCTGTCATTTCAGCTTCTCAAATCTAAGGTAGATATGGATCTTCCTATAAAGAGGTCTTAGTTCCTATATGATGGTTTTGTTGCCTCTTTCCTCAAAACTTTAGAAACAAACAATTGTTCTGATTCATGACTGTATTATTGATACCTTTTAAAATTAACTCTACACCTCTATACTTAACTGTAGCTCTGGCCACACGTAGATACCTAATTTTTAAAAAATCACAGATGGGCTGGGGATGTGGCTCAAGCGGTAGCGTGCTTGCCTGGCATACGTGCGGCCCGGGTTTGATCCTCAGCACCACATACAAACAAAGATGTTGTGTCTGCCTAAAACTAAGAAAAAAATAAATAAAAATAAAAAAATCACAGATTGGGGCTGGGGCTGTAGCTCAGTGATACAGCATTTGCCTAGCATGTGTGAGACACTGGGTCTGATGTTCAGAACCACATGAAGAAATAAAATAAAATAAAGGTTATTGTGTCCATCTACAACTAAAAGTGTTTTTTGTTTTTTTTTAAATCACAGGTGGATCATTCTCATAAGGCAAATAAGAGCATTCCAATTTTCTGAAATATTTGAAACAGCTACATACAACTTACTCAAAATAATGCACTTATAAACACCAGAAAATTTGTTCTTAGTGATCTATTAGTGACCTCTAGCACTTTGAAAATTGAAATGGTGTTGAGTTATCACAATGATTGAGGTCAGTCTTAGAGTTTAATAGGCAAGGATCAGGGTTACTGAAATGTACTTGAAACCTTTCCAGATTGAAAAAAAAAAAAAAGATTGCCCTTCATTCTGCAAGACCTTAGATATCCCACAGGATACTCTTAGAAATGCAATATCTGTTTATAATTTTCTAAAACTATAAAATGCCACTTTAAGTGTAAACACAATATGCTTTTTGCATGCCTTTAATATGCATCAGCTATTTTAGGAAGGTAAAAGGCAAGGATTGTGTAAATAGAGGAAAGACTTTACGTTCTCTGGAACTTTACTAGAAATTAATTGTCATTCAAAACACCCATGGAAATGCCACTCATAAAATCGAAGTTGCAATACAATGCACCTACATCTGATTGCATCTACACCAATCACATTTATGACAATTCTACATAAAAGTGCAAACAGTTGGCCACTTCATTCACTTTCCCAATATAGTCATGTTGGAGCCCTTGCATCTTGGAAATACACATGCTATTGCAAATTATTTTGATTTCTCCTTTACATTATAGTTAGAAACTTATTGTTAGAGCATTGTGTGAGATCAATTGCATATGTAGGTTATGCTATCTATACATTCTGTGTAAGGATTAAAGAAAACATAATAAAATCATACTTTTTATAGAAAAATGAGGAATTAAGTCTGGCAGGATTCAGAATCACAGCACCAGAACAATCTCTGAACAAATTTATGAATCAAGTATTATGGTTACCAGTGTGCTGTTTCAGATCTAATCAGATCTTCCCAATCTATACTTAGACAATCCTTGTTTTGCATCATAACAACTTGTTCATTCCTGGGCTACTCCCCTGCTTCAACTTCCCAGGTGACAGTAAGTCAAAGGCTGCCACTCTAGGAAGGAGGCTATGGAGGAAAGTGATCATACACCTTTTTCAATTCTTGGTTCCTAATTCTTAGACTTTTCTTCCCAGGCTTCAAGAGCCAATGAGAGGACCAATGAGGACAATTTAAATGTCTTGCTCCATCATTCATGATGATAGAGTTGGCGAGACTAGACCTCAGACTTGGATCCAATGGAGATTCAGTAGGTCAGTGGTGCCACAAGGATCTCTTCTTTTTCAGCTTCAAAGTATGCAGAACCCTGTTTTATTCTTAGGACTCCCCCATGACCTGATTCTTGGTCTGAAATGCAGATAACTCCCTAGAACTTTCCCTAGTAGGGGCCTTATTAGACTGACTATAGATTGATCAATAATTATCATTTAATTCATTTTCCTGAAGCATTTCTTATCACCATGTAGCTGTCATGAGGGCAGAAGTCCTGTTTCTTGGACCTTTGTGAATGGAGCATTGATTCATGCAATTTTGATCAGAGGCCTTAACTCTACTTAGTCTCATGCCTACTGTGTTCTTTCCTGCTCATTCTAATGGTCATTTTCCTTGTTTGACTTCCTATTTAAGATCTGACTCTTCTGAACAATTTTTTTTTTCTGGAATGTAACTATTTAACTCTTTCTATGTCCACTAGCTATGCTTAAAGTTTTCCTGTTCCTTATAAAAAGCCCCCTAATAAGTCCATATATGACTCTTAACTCCATTACTAAAAGTACCTAAATCAAAATAAAATGTTCTCTTATTTTTCCCCAATAAAGTGAATATATTGATTTTTTAAAAAAAAGACTCAAATGTTTGGGCCTAATAGCAAATACATTCCTACAGTAAAGATGCACTCAGTGGACATCAAAGAGCCATTAAGACCAGTCAATTTCTGGGTGTGGTAGCACACATTTACAATCCTAGCAACTTGGGAGGCTAAAGCTGGAAGATTGCAAGTTTGAGGCCAGCATCAAAAATTTAGAGAGGCCCTAAGCAAGTTACTGAGAACCTGTCTCAAAATAGAAAAAAATAATAATAATAAATAAAAAATAAAAGGGCCAGGGAGGTAGCTCAACCCCTGGTACCAACAAAACAGAAAAGCAGTCAATTACCTTCCTAGTCTCTGACTCAATTGATCCTAAGTATCTTATTGTATCTGGTTTCCTTTATAGCATTTCCTACAGAAGTGAAACTAAATTTTGATGAGTTGGCATAAGTTTCTTACATTCTTTGCAATTATATTAATCATTGCATATCAATAAATTGACATTCCTGTTTCTATGTAAATCATCTGTGAGTTTAGTTGCCCTATTCCCTTTTTTGAGTCTGATTAATTCTGGATACACTAGCCAAATGAAATTCTTGGATAAGAAAAATTGAGAACTGGACCATTTCTCAACGTATTGAGTACAAAACTCTATAAACAACTGACTTCCAATGGAATAGCATCAACTATATATAGACAATATACTGTAATGGATGAAACTTAAAAATATAAACTTTATTGCCAAAAATACATGGAATTTAGTCCATGCCTACACATTTATTACTATGTGACATTGAAGAATTAGTGCTATTGAAATAGTCCCTCAGACCTATTTTAAATGCTTAACACACATGTATATGCTTACATACACATTAGCTTGGTATTTGCTATTTTAAATTTTTACTTGGCACATGCACCCTGCTGTTGCACTAGTAAGAATGGCTTTGTTACCAAGGAAGAGGCCCTGATTGTTAATACTAAGGGGATGTCTAAGTAAAGGATATGGAATAAGGGCTTGTTCTCTGGTTGTTATTTCACTAACTCTACTGCTGTCCTGGGATGCCAGCAACTATTATGATGGAGGAAACCAACCATAGACATTTCTTTATATTTGAAGTACAGCTAATAACTGCTTTTTTTCCCCACTGTTCCCTTCTTGCTTTCTAGGAATTAGAATTATAGCTGTACCATATGCTAGGATTTATCCAAGAAGATGGTGCCCATGGACTATTTTGAGTAGCAGACATTACATGTTGCAGTTCAGCAGAAACTATAAAAATGATCCTATAAACACATCCACCATAACTACAGGGAACACTAGCACTAGGACTACCAGTGCACCATGTTCTTTTTAGCTTCTTATCATGGGCCCTTCAGAGACCTGATGCTGTCCTATGAATGGGTGTGGTAAGAAAGGAGAGTGGCTAGAGTAAGTCTCTGCTTGAAACATATGTCACATTTTCCGTCTAAAAGTAATAGAACCTTTTTATTATTTAATCAACGTAGTTAGGATTATTTTATTTACTTTTGGCAAATCTCTAGATCTTAAGGTGGGATGAATTGGCCAAATACTATCAGTATGCGTGAGCCTTCAATTCTTACAGGAATCCCAGTAATAATAAACCTTCACTGGGTCTTTGCATAAAACTAGAGTTAATGAGCTTATTAAGAATTGAAGGAGAAATAAAAACATTCCACAATAAGGATAAATTAAAAGAATTCATGACCACTAAGCCAACACTACAAAAAAATTCTTACATATATACTATACGCAGAAGAACTCAAAAGCAAACTCCAGATTTCCAAAATGCATGAGTAGCAATTAATAAAATGAAAAATTAAGACAGAATTAAATATAGAAAACTAGCCAAAACAGCAAGAAATAACAGGCATTTATCCATAATAACACTGAATGTAAATGGTGTAAACTCTCCTAAAAGACCTAGATTGGTAGAATGAATTAAAAATCAAGATCCCACTATATTCTATTTGCAAGAGACACATTTCATAGGCATAGGCAGCCATAGGCTGAAAGTAAAAGGATAGAGTCTGAAAATAAGCAGGAGGTAGCTATTCTCACATCTGACAAAGCAGATTTCAAGCAAAAATTATCAGAAGAGACAAAGAAGGTCACTAAATACTGGTAAAGGGAACAATCTCACAAGAAGATATAATGCTAGTAAATATTTATGCTCCAAGTGTTGATGCACCTAGTTACATAAAAAAAGCACTTGTTGACATTAAACGTCATAACTTAATACAATAATACTAGGTGATTTCAACACACTTCTCTCATCAATAGCCAGGTCATCCTAACATAAAATCACTAAAAATACTTCCAACCTAAATAATACTTGCTAATCAAGCAGACCTAATGGTGGGCATCATTAGAATATTTCATCCCAAAACAACTCAATTTACTTTCTTATAAGTGGCTCATGGAACATTTTCCAAAATAGACCATATCCTAACATAAGTCTTGGCAAAAAAAAATTGATATAATCAATTTTACACCTTATCAGATCATAGTGGAATGAAATTAGAAATCAATACCAAGAAAAATTATAGAAACCAAATAAACACATAGAGATTGAACAATACTTTTAAAAATAAGGAATAGATCATAAATAAGAGGAGAAATTCTAAAATTTCTAGAATAAAACAAGAATACTGATACACCAAGGGAAATCTCTGGATCTCTCCAAAGGTGATTCTAAGAGAAAAGTATACAGCATTAAGTGCCTATAAACAAACAGAAAAATTCAAATAAACAAGCAACTGGTACATCTGAAAGCCCTAGAAAAGAAGGAACAAACTAATTCCCAAACCAGTAGAAGACAAGAAGTAATTAAGATTAAAGTCAAAATTAATGAAATTTAGAATTAAGAAGAAAACAATTCAACAAAGAGTTGGTTCTTTGAAAAGATAAACCATATTAACCAAACAGATAAAAAAAAATAGAGGTTACTCAAATCAACAAAATCAGAGGTAAAAAAGGACATTGCCACAGAAATTGTTGAAAACCAGAAGATCATAAGGAACATTTTTAAAAATGTATATTCCAATAAATTTGAAAATCTAGATGATATTAACAAATTTCTAGACACTTATGACCTATCCAAATTTAACCTAGAGGGTACAGGAAACCTAAACAGACCACTGTCCAACAATGAGATTGAAGTAGTAATATAAGGCTTTCTAAAAAAAAGAAAAGCTCAGGACCAGATGGATTCTCAGTGTGGTTCTATTAGACACTAAAGAAGAATCAATGCCAGTCCTCCTCAAATTATTCCATGAAATAGAAATGGAGGGAATATTCTCAAACTTATTCTATGAAGCCAGTATCACCCTGATACCACAACCAGATAAAGACATATCAAAGAAAGAAAACTACAGATCAATATGCTTGATGAACACAGATGCAAAAATTCTTAAAAAAATATTAGCAAACTGCATCCAAAAACACATTAAGATTATACACCATGATCAACTTGGTTTCATCCCAGGGATGCAAGGTTGGTTCAATATGTGTATATCAATAAATGCAATTCATCACATAAACGGAATCAGAACAAAAATCATATGATCATCTCAAGAGATACAGGAAAACCATTTAATAAAATCCAGTTCTCATTCGTGTTAGAACTACCAAAGAAACTACATTTGGAAGGAACATACCTAAATACTATGAATATTATATATGAGAAACCCATAGCCAACATCATATTGAATGGAGAAAAACTAAAAACATTTCCTCTAAAATCAGTAACAAAACAAGGATGTCTGCTCTAACCAGTATCATTCAACATAAGTTTTGAAATTTCACCACAGCAGTCAGGCAGGGGAGAAAATGAAAAGAATACAAATAGGAAAAGAAGCAAAACTATCTGTTTGCTGGTAACATATTCCTGTTCTTAGAAGACTCAAAAGTCTCCTCCAGAAAATTTCTAGAATTGATACACAAATTCAGCAAAGTTACAAGGTACAAGATCAACACACAAGAAAACTGATAGCTCTTCTGTACCCCCAATAATGAATCTTCTGAGAAAGAAATTTTAAAAACTATTATATCCACAATAAGCTAAAAATTACTTGGGAACACATCTAATAAGGAGCTGAAAGAACTTTACAAAAAATTATTTAAGAAATTGAATAAAGAAATTAAAGAATACCTTAAAAGATGAAAAACATGCCATTGTCATGGATAGGCAGAATTAATATCATCAAAATGACCACATTAACAAAAGCAGTCTACAGATTCAAAGTAATTTCCATCAATGACATTCCTCACAGGACAAAAAAAAAAAAAGGCCTAAAATTCATGTGGAAGTATGAAGGACCCATAATAGCCAAAGAAATTCTGAGCAATAAGAGTGAAACTGGAGGAGTCATCACAAAATTTAATCTCAAATTATACTACAGAGCGATGGTCACAAAAGAGCATGGTATTGGCATAAAAACAGATATGAAGACCAATGGAATAGACTAGGAGACCCAGAGACAAAGCCACATAAGTACAGCCATCTGACACTTGACAAAGTCACCAAAAGCATAAATTGGAGTAAAGATAGCCTCTTTAACAAAGGATTCTGGGAAAATTGGATAGCCATATGCAGAAGAGGGAAACTAGATCCCTACCTATCATCTGCCCAAAAATCAATTCACAGAGAACCAAAGACTAGGATTTAGACCAGAAACAGTGATACTGCTAAAAGAAAACAAAGGGCCAACAATATAATATGCTGGCACAGGCACTGACTTCCTCAAGCCAAGAAATTTTTTTAAAAAAATCAATAAGTGGGATAGCACTAATTAAAAAGCTCCTGCACAGCAAATGCAAAAATTAAGAGCATGAAGAGAGAGCCTACAGAGTGGGAGAAAATCTTTGCCATCTAATCTTCTGATGGGGTTAATAACCAGAATATATAAAGAATTTAAAAAGACTTTCCATCAATAACTAATAACCCATTCAATAAATGGACAAAATATCTAAAGAGACATTTCTCAAAAAAAGGAAATATAAATGACCAACAAATACATGAAAAAAGTGTTCAATATTCTTAACAATCAGGAAGATACAAATAAAAATTACACTGAGAATTCATCCTACCCCAGTCAGAATGGCAATCATCAAGAATACAAATAATGACAATTTCAGGCAAGGAGATGGGGGGAAAGGTACATTTACACAGTGTTTGTGGGACTGCAAATTAATACAACCACTTTGGAAAGCAGTATGGGATTCCTCAAAAGACTAGGTAGGACTAGAACCACCATTTACAGAACTATCCTACTCTATGGTATCTATCCAAGAGATCTAAAATCAGTATACTTCAGTGGTATATGCAATATACATCCACAATCCACAATAGCCAAGTAATGGAACCAGCTTAGATGCCCATCAATAGACAAATGGAGAAAGAAAATGTGGTATACTCTGCAGTGGAGTTGTACTTGGCTATGAAGAATGCAACTATATCAGTTACTGTTAAGCAGATGGAATTGGGGCACATCATGTTAAGAGAAATAAGTCAGACTCTGAAAGTTAAGGGTCAGAAATTTTCTCCCATGAGTGGAAGCTGGAGGGGAAAAAAGGAATACACAAAGAGATTTCATGAGAATAGAGAAAGGAGAACAGTATGATGGAAGCAGGGGACCAAGAGTGGTAAAGGAGGGGAGGCAAAAAGGAACAACTGGGGGATTCAATTGACCAAATGATGCTTTGTGCATGTATGAATATATCATAGTGCATTTATTTTATATATAATCCACCCTTTTAAAAATGAGCAGATAAACAGAAGGAAGATCAAGAGAGGACGGAAATTCAGGAGAGGGACTGAAATGGAGAAACCTATGTTATATGCAGTTATGAATATGTCAAAATGAGCCCCACTAAAATTATAGTGCACTAAAAATATTAATGAATAAATGAATAATAAATCCAATTAAATTTATTTCCATGTTTTTATAAACCAAAATTAATGAAAAACAAATATCAAACATTTAAATTAAGACAGGTTTTGTTATTTGTCTTATGAACTTTAAGTTGTCAATTAAAACAGCCTGTGGTGTCTAGGTCATCGAGTCCCTCACTGGATAGATATGAACATTAAAAATGGTAGGCAAACTGATTTTGCTGCTTGGGCAATATAAATAATCATGTTTATTTATTATAGAGCTTTTTTATTATTACTTTTTATGCTTGGCTTTTATATGCAATGGTATTTTGATGAGTGTATGTAGGGAGAATTTTCCTTTTGTCTCAGGTTTCAATATGGCCTATCACGGAACACCATGGGGTTTCCTGAATGTGACATCCAGCTCAGTGTTGTCTCCCCTTTGTGTTGTGCCTCATGGAGTACTGTGCTCTATGATCTTACAACTCTTCCAGTAGTATTGCACGGTTACTTCTTACTGCATGCTTTTCCAATGATTAGGGCACAGATAGGAGTTTTCTCTGCAACCATTTACCCATTTGGGTGGCTCTTATTCTGACACTGTATGTTTTCTTGGATAATAAAATAAATGGTTTCCTTCTCTTTTTCTCAGTATTAATCTATTGTGTCCTTTCATAGTTTGGGCTGTCTTTCATTATGCATGTCAGGCTATCAGATTTCTGACATTACTGAAAATGAAAATTCCCTTTATGGATTGATGTGGTGGGTGAAGAGTCTAGTTTATTTCTGACTTTTTTTCTTAAAAAAAAATAAGCTGTGTGCATACTCTTAGATGAGTTCACTTCTATTTTATTTCTCACCAAAAGAAAATGTCTTATCCTAAAATATTTCCTTCTAGGGCATTTATTTTTTAATGTTCTTTACCTTTAAAGTCAGCACAACACAGATTGATGGGTGTCATATACATTCCTGAGTTGAAGTTAATGCTGTTTCCTCAAGCATTGCCCATTACAAAATCCACACCCCGCCCCCATTTTCTAAAGACAGCTTTTCTTAAAACAATCATTTAAAAAACCACCATCTATTTCTTTATGTGGATTCATTATATATGTGCACAGGATTTAACTATTCATTTTTTCCCTTTATATTCTGAAGATCAAGAAACGATTAACCACTTGAAGAATGTCATATTCACATAGATTGCCTCCTATGCTACACAATTATTAAAATCACAGAGGTCAAAGTACATATTTTCTTCTACGGTCTTCCAGTCATTCAACCCTGCTAAGTGATGACCCAAATACATATTAATTCAATAGTATGATAATAGTATTACAACAAAACATGCTGAGTTCCATTTATGCTGTTATAGTCTGGATCTGGAATGCCTCCCAAAGGTCATGTGTTGAAAGCTCAGTCCAACTGATGGTGCTATTGGGAGGGGATGGAAACGCTAGGAGGTAGGGTTTTGTTGGGGCAAGAAGGTCATTGAGGGATGTCCTTAAAAAGCATATCTTGCCTCTTGCACTCTCTCTCCTTCCTGGCTGCCATTAGGTGAGCAGTTTTCCTCTGCACCCTTCTATTTAGATGTTCCAGGCTTACCACTGTCCTAAAAGCAATGCAGCAAGCTGACCATGGTCTAAAATCTCTGAAATGATGAGCCAAAATAAACCTTTTCCTCTAAGTTGATTTTCTCATATATTTTGTCACAGCAACAGAAAGTTGAGTACCAAGAATTGTGGTTGTGGCTGTGATTATACCTAACTATGTGTTTCATAAGTCTTGAGAATTGTTTGCGGGAGGTATTTGGAAGTGTTTGGAGAAGCAGGCTAGAGAAAGCTTAGAATATTGTAAGTGGAAATTAATGGGTAATTAATGGGTAAAATAAATGGTGTGATGTCTGTAGATCATAATTCTGATAGGAATGCAGAGAGTAAAGGCTGTGCTAATAAGATTTCAGATGGAAATAAAGACTAGTAGAAATTGAACGGGTGGCCATTTGTGCTACATTCTTGCAAATAACTCATTTATATTTTGTCTGTGCCCTGAGACTTCGAATGAGGCTCTATGTAAAGGTATTGAACTAGTTTATTAGGTAAAAAATAATTTCAAGGCAGCGCTACATTCAGATTATGGCATGGGTATTGTTGGGTGCTTTTCCCAAATTTATAATAAGAATGATAACAAAAGAGCAGAAAGATTTTTAAAACTTACAGTTTGGCCAATGAAGTAGCAAATTTAAAATTGGGGTCAAGGAGAGTTTTGTTGCTGAAGATATTAGTGCTATTAAAAAGATGCCAAGTACTTTGTATCAGGCAGAGGAAGAATGCCTTGAGGGTACCTCAGGAATTGGCCAGACTCCACCCATCACAGAATGAGGGGTATAAAACTGTAAACTCATTTGAAAGTCTTTACTTTCATAAGAGAATACCAGAGTGCCATACTTGCACTGGCCACCTAGGAAATTTTTCCCCAGGATTCTTTTCACCATACGGTTGGGGTTGTGCTAGGAGGCTGCCGTAGCCTAGGCCCAAGTGGGCCCAGCTACTGCTTGAGATGACAGCAGACTTTGGCATTATTCACATGTTGCTGTGAATGTGTCAATCATGGGTAATGCAGGAGTTGTGAGGCTCCCAGCCACATTTCAAAGGAAGGCCCGGTTAGGGAGAGAGATGGAGGAAATGTGTGGCAGGGTCAGAATCCCTGTTGGAGTCCTCTGAGAAGGCAATTCATGAAGCAATGAAATTGAAGCTGAAGCTGCCGGGAAGACAGAGAGGCCAGGAATGTGAAACACCTGCCAAGAAAAACTGCAGTCAATTGAGCAGAGCCAGCCCCTGAGTGGTCACATGAGGTACAGGTGAATATGGGAAGGCCATAGGGCCAAAGCTTCCCAGATTCGTTTGGGGTCATATTCCACCACCATATGCCTTGGTTACCGGACACGGGGCTATAGGGTTTAACATTTGCCTCAGTCTGGCTTTGACTCCATCTCTTCCTTCTTTGTGACACGGGAAGGTTTAACGTGTCTTTATCACCATCGTGTGTTACAAGCGTTGAACCTGTTTTTTACTTTTACAGGAGGTTACAGCTAAGAGTTTGCCTTGAGATTCAGAGAAGATTTGGACTTGGATTTTTTTAGCAAGATTGGAACTGTTAAGGATATGAAGACCTTTGAAGGATGCACTTTGCATCATACAATGGGCCTGAGTCCTTGTGGGTTGGGGCAGAATGTTATAGTTTGGATATGGAATGTTCTTCAAAGACTAATGTACTGAAAGCTTGGACCAAGCTGGTGGAGCCTTTGGAGGTGGGGTCTAGTTGGAGAAAGTAGGTCACTGGGGTCATGGTCCCTAGCTCCTTGCTTGTTCTCTGATTCCTGGCTGCCATAAGGTGAGCAGCCTTGACTTTTTACCATGATATTTCTGCCTATAGACCAAACAGCAATAGAGTTAGTGGACCATAGACTTAAACCTCTGAAACTTCAAGCCAAAATAGACCTTTCCTTCTTAAGCTGATTTTCTCTGATATTTTGTCACAGTGAAAGAAATCTGATTAATACACTAATCCAACTTGAATATAGGGTCTTATCATCAGTCCTTTGGACATGTCATTCAATTTGGCAGAGTAAGCGAGATAACTGCATTTCTGAATGTAGAACATTGTTATGATTCACAAGAAATTTATGATTCACCTTGCGTGAATAGTCTATGAACCATTACCACAATGAAAACTTGGCAAAAAAAGAAAGCTATTCACAAGCACTGACTTTGGGAATGAGTCATAGTCTCCCATCCCCCAACTAGAGTAGAAAGTGCTGATTTTTTTTCTGATCTAGAATAATATGTTTTAAAACTATCCTGTTTTTAAATTCCCATTATATATGTTTATGTAATTTATGTTTAATTTTCACAAGAAACTTGTAAGATAGGTAGTATTATACCTGTTTTAACTCAGGAGTTATCCAGTTAAAATTTGGCCCTGTCATTCCTCTTAATATAAGAAAGAAAGAACTTTTATGATTTTAACATTTGCTGAAAATTGGAGAACATAAAGAATAACAAGTAGATAACAATGGCATGGTGTGGTTTGGGAGGCATCAAGAGTCACTTCAAAGCCAAAACATGCTTATTTTACTTATCTGTGAAATAAATTCTCAGTGAGTTTTTAATCATGTGTAATAGAGTATGTGTCTTTAAACATTTTTCATTAAAAATATTGGCATAAGAATATAAATCTGTAATACTTTTAGAAGAGAATATCAATTTACCCTTGTGTTTTACACTTGGGGTACCTGAAAGGTAAATTTTGGAATGCTAGAGAGTATAAAGTGCCTCATAATTTTTTGTCAGTGATGAAAAGTCTGATATTTGCCTTCCTTTTCTATCCACACCTAATACCTGCAACCTCTAATGTAGTATTAAAAATAGAATTTGTATTATTTTTATTTTGAACAATTATCTCAAAGAAAATTTAAAATTAGATAATAATATTTTATATTTATCCACAGTTACCATTTCCAAAGCTCTCCATGTGAAATTTAAGTGTCCTTCCAATTCCACTTTTTTTTTCAGCCTGAAAAGCTTCCTTTCACATTTCTTTTAAAACAAATTTGCTCAACACTCAGTCAGCCTTTGTCTGAAAGTCTTTATTATATCCTCACTTTAAAAATTGTCCCCTGTAAATAAGTCTAGCTTAACAATTTGTTCTTATCATCCTTTTGAAGATGTCATTCCTCTGAATCTGGTTTGCACAGTTTCCGTTGGAAAATCTATGGTAACTCTTCCTTTTAGGTAATGTCTCTTGTTTTCCACGGCTGCTGTTTATGGGGCATTGGTTTTCAGTAATTTGATTACAACATGACTTAGTGTGATTGTGTTTGTGTTCTTTCCTGCATAGTTTTTGAATTCTTAAACCAGTGGTGATTGGATAGATAGATGATAGATAGATAGATGATAGGTAGATCCATTGATGAATCAATCATCAAGAATCGGAAAAAGTCCAATAACAATTTCTTAAAAGTATCTTTTCCTATATGTGCCTTTTGATTGTCCTTTTGAGATCACAATTACAACTATGTTATATAGGTTTCTGCCTATAGACCAAAAAGCAATAGAGCTAGCTGACCAACAGATAGTACTGTCCAACAGAAAACTGTGTCTCTGATGATTTATTTTCCATTTCCCCCCACTCTGTACCTCAGTTTTTAAAGTTTCTATTTCTAAATCTTTAAATTCACCATCCTTTCTTCAAAAATCCCTACTTTTCTCAATCCCATCTAGTACACATTTAGTTTAAGGGTGGTGTTTTCTGTTGTATGTATTCCAACTGATTCTTCATTTTATATTTTCATTCTCTCTTTCCACTGTGGCCATTGTTCCCTTTATATCCTGAAGCATATTTGAAATAGAGGCTGTTAGTCCTTATCTACTGATTCCAATCATCTCTGGCATTTTTGAATCTGTTCCTATTTTTCGCTTCTTTGCATTTCTAGGAGGTTTTTTAATTAAATAGCACACTTTTTTAAAAAAAATTATGTTGTGAATAGTCTAAATTTTGTGATTTTCATTTAAAGATTATTGGACTTTGCTTTAACATGCAGTGAAATTACTTGATGAATAAAGTAAACTTTGGGAAATATATCTTTAATATCTATTAGTCTTGGCTCTAGGGCAGGGGGCGGTGATGGTATTTTAGACCTTGTCAACCACCCAGTCTCTGCTGTAACTACTTAGTTCTGGTATTGTAGCATGAAATTAGTGACAGATAACATGTATAAAATCAAACACTGGCTGGATTCCATTAAAATTTTTTAAAAAGAGATAGGTGTCAGACTTGATCTATGTCCTGTAGTTTGATAATTCCTGATCAGGGCAAATTTATCCCTAGTACTATAAATGGACCATTCTGAGGTTTCTACTAAACACATTGGTTAATGAACATGGTTTCTCATCTTTGCCCAGAGCTCCATTAATCCCTGGGCTTGGAGGATATCCTAGATCTTTTTGGCTTATAGTGTTCCAATTGTTCTTCCCTCAGGCCTCTAAGTTCACTCAAGTCAGCAGAAAGCCATGTCTTTGACAGCTATAAGGGCTTGTCTATTTAGATCAGACCTACCCCAGATAATTCCCCTTTTGATTAACTTAATAGCAACTGGGGACCTTAATTGCATCTGCAAAATCTCTTTGCCTTTCCTGTGTAGTATAATCTAATCAGAGTGGCATCCTCATATTCACAAATTCTGCTCATACTCAAGGAGATTATTCAGAGCATGGTCAACAGGAGATGGGAGCCTTGAGAACCACTTTAGAATCTACCTATCACAATAACTTTTACATAGTTTTCCCATTTTAGTATTTTGACACATTCACATTTGCTTTCTCTGTGTGTGTATATACGTACATATATATCTTTATATAATGATTGAGGACATACTTCATGTATCTATACCCTTCACTCCATAGAATTTTAGTATGTATTGATTAAGACCAAGAATATTTTCCTACTCATCTATAGGACATTTGCCCAACATAGGAAACTTAATATTAATTTAATATTTTCTTTAATCTAGAATTCATATCTCAATTTCATTAATTGCCTAAATGCTGCCACTTATAGTAATTCTTAGAATAAGAATCTAGTTCAGAATTCTGCATTGTACCTTGTCAAGTCTATCTAACTCCCTGTGACCTGAAGTAGTTCCCCAGCTTTTCTTTGCCTTTGAAGCCATTATTTTTTTAAAACACAGAGGAGTTATTTTCTAGAATAGGGATTGATAAACGACATCCTATAAGCCAAGTTCCGTGCATAACCTGTTTTTGTAGGGTCCTCACGTTAGTAAGGTTTTTTTATATTATTAAGGGGTTTCAAAAAAAAAGTGATAAAAACCATATACAGTCCCCCAAAATATAACATATTTATTCCGTTCCTTTATCAAAGCAGTTTATAGATACTTGTTTAGAGTATCTCTCACTTTGTGTTTGTTTGGTTTCCTTGTGGTTCTGTTCAGTGATGTATACTTTGAAAAAGTGTGTAATTGATATTATATTATTGATACTATATTACTTTCAATGTATCATATCTGGAGACACATGGCATGTTTGCCTCTTCTTAGTACTATCAATTTTGATCTTTTAATTAATATGTTTTTTCACTTACTAGCTTTTCTTTTTTTAAGAGAGAGAGAAAGAGAGAATTTTTAATATTTATTTTTTAGTTTTCGTTGGACACAACATCTTTATTTTATTTTTATGTGGTGCTGAGGATCGAACCCAGTGCCCCGCGCATTGCAGGCAAGCGCGCTACCACTTGAGCCACAACCCCAGCTCCACTAGCTTTTCTTTATATAATTAATAAATAACTTTTGGGATACTATTTTATGACCATGCAAATATTATTGAAGCTTCCCCCTTAGGCATGGTATCTATTATTATTCTTACCTGAATCAATTTTTATACTAACAGTTGTAAAATAGTAATTTTCTAACTCCATCATTATGCCCACATTCATTGGTTGGCTTTCTGTATGTAAGTAAGTACTTTCTTCTCTCCTTATTTATTTTTGAACTTGTTTAGTTATTCATTTATCTGTTGTCAATACAGGTTCACAATTCTTACTTGAATGAATTGGTTATGATCTATGACTATCCTTATTTTGGTGTTCATGCTTCCTGTAACCTTCCAGGTGAACACACCTCAAGCTGGCTCCTGTGTCTTCTTGGCAGGTCTCCATCATGGTTTGGAACATATTCTTATTTTCTGACACAAGATGGATCTTTTCGGCCCTAGTTGTGGAGTTAGCTATCATCTCCAAGGACCTTAAGTTTCTTCTAATGGGGAATGACATTTTGAGTCCAGGACATGTGTGCTAGGTGTCTTGGTCATTAATGAGGGGCCAATGTTCCTAGGATGAAACAGATCGAGGGTTTATAGAGGGAAGGGTGGTGATGACTATGAAGCTTGGTCTACCGTAAGAGTTTGCAGGCAGGGCAGAGTAAAGTAAATAAATACCAGAACGCAGCCAATATTGTATTCTAGGAGTTTTGATACCAGAAAGGATAGTGAGTGCAATAAAGATACATGTTTTTCATTTCACCAGGTTTTATTCATTTGAGAAGACATTTTGGATGTTTTCCCTCGCTGCGTCTAATTGTGAAGAAAATGAAAACTCCAAAACTACTATTTTGGGAGGCAAAAATATTTGACAAGAGAACGATTTTTATTTGGACAAAATAATTAAGTCTGTTAGGTGAATTTAAAACTTATTCTATATTTAAAATATTTTGTCCCTTACTCTTAGCCATTGTATTAAGAAATCACATATTTCATTTAAATGAGACACAAAAATCTCTAAGATAAAATAAGACAAAATTGCAAAACTTTGGGGGAATAAAGTTAGGCATTCACACTCGGAGTCAAAGTAAGACATCAAAACTTGTTACTCTGAAGTTGCTGCAACCGGTTGCTGCTCCCTGTAAATAGCAATAGGGAGATACAGAATGAAGATTATTAGTAGAGGCAATGAAAGGATGGTAGCTTTAGAAATCAATCATGATCCGGAGCCTAATTTTTTTTCACTTACATTTATTAGGGACTTTTGGCAAATTATTTAGCCACACTGAGTCACAATTTTATTATGTTACTAATGTAAGTATTTAGAATAAATAATAAACTAGACTATAAATCTTAAGGGCCTGTATTCAGAAGGGACTCAGTGAATGATGCTACTGTTGAAGGCAGATATTTCAAGTTGGGAAATGTTACTTTGTAGCTTTAATTTTTAAAACAGAAAAAGTGATTGACAGAATTTGAAACTTACAAAAGAAATCACTAAGTATGATACTAGTATAGTTAATTCATTATCAGTTCCAATCCAGACTTGCAAGGCATACACAAAACTGATGTTTGTGTACTAATGCTAAGAGGCATGACCAAATCTGTGAGTGCACAGCTGATGCTACATAGGCACTAGTGTGTCAAATACTGGGGAAATGATTCCAATGACTGCAGATGTTCTCAGATCAAATATTACTTCTATGAAAAACTGCATGAAGCATAAAAGAAAAGCTAATGAATTTACATCATTATTTATAAAAGAATCAAGAAGTTATGCAAGGATATGATAAAGTCAAGAATCCGAAAAGCCTATTTAGATTTAATAAAGATTACTATTTACAAAAACTATTCAGGAATTACTACAAAGAAAGAATACTTATGAACATTAGAATGGTTGTTGCACTATTTTACTCTGAAATAACCTTAGATTCAAAGAAGCAGTTTTGAAAAAAAGTAAAATTTGTTTGTTGCAATAGTAATTAAAATGCCATAGGTTGAGGATGTGACCATTTGAACTTTTGCTACTCATTCATATCATTTTCATCAAGATAAAAATATAAGCCAAGTATTACAGCAAGATAATTAAAATATTTAATTTTCAGTAAAGATTTGTTTAAACCTAATGCCTTAAAATGCTCAATGATATTTGAGTCCTACTGAAATATAGATGTTGTTTTAAAAGCTCTTGCCAGTTAGCTATTGGTCACATTGAGCTAACTAACAAGCACATCATTTGGTGACCACACAGGAAATTTCATGAATTAATGAATAAGGTTAAAAAACAGTAGTTTCATAATTCATGTTTTAACACTAATATCAATGATCATACCAGGAGTTGACTATGAAATTTGCTTGGAGGGAAGATTGAGTAGAAGATTCACCCAGGGAAACGGTGACTCACAAGGGCTGCCTGGGCACATTTAAAGTTGTAAATTTGCTTATGAAATATGTGTTGACCTGCTAAGGTGTTCCTGGTTCAAAAAAGTGATTTATAGGATCGATTAATGTAATTTACAAAGAATATGTGATGCTATGGGGAAGATGAGAACTTTTTATCCAAATGAATATTCATTTCTCAAAGATTTTTAAAGCTCTGGACTAAAATTCAGCTAGTTTATCCAAAATTCATCTTTGGTTTGAAGTAATGACAAATGAAATCAGGCTGACTCATTTTTCATAATGCTTCTCCATCTGTCGCTTTTCTTTGGACTTGACAGTCTATAGCCTGGGCTCATACCTGTGTGCTTGCAATCCTGGGGATAAATTCCCCAGGAGTTATTTGGCACATGGTGTTTAAAGCAAAGACACAGATGAATCATTTAAGATGGAAGCATAATGTGAGGAAAGAAGATAACCCTGAAGTGAGCCCTAAAGATGGAAGACATTTTTGTTAAGAGACGACAGGTTAGTGGAGAAAACTATGAAGAAGCAACCAAAAAGATAGAAAATGTGGAATTATCTGAAAAACAGACTAAAACATCAAAAATATTCTAGAGGAGTATTCATAAGAATGGATAATACAGAAATTGTCGGCCAAACTTGCAAGGAAAATTTTGGTGAAGTTTTGGAGATAGAAACCGAATGGAAGGGTTTGGAAATAAAACACATTTAAGGAAATGAAGAATACAGACATGCAGGATTCTTATCGGGGGATATCATGAAAGGAGAGGCTCAAGGGAATGGGAGTGGCATCTCAGAGATAGCAAAACATATAGAAAGATTAAAGATTTAGTATCAGGAAGGAGAAAACACACAGAGGACTCCCCCAGAGGGTGGAATTATTTGGGCTCTTGAATGCATCCAAGAGAGTTTGCCTCTGGGTGTAAGACATCAATTACAACTGCAGAAAAGAAAAAAATACATAGAAATGCAGGTAAGTGTGAAGATTTAAGAAAGATTTTTGAACTGAAAATCAGTCACTTTGCTCTACCAATACCTCCTACTGAGTCACTTCAAAATCTTCCACCAGGCACTCCCATATGGATCACACTTTTAACACCATACACTGCATTTTTAAGTGAGTATACAAATCTATCCCAGAAAGTATGACTTTAACTACATTATTTCTATTTCTTTCCAATGTTCTCTCTTCTCTGCACTGGATCCATTCTGTAGGCCTAAGGCAAACTGTTACCCCTTAGCGAAGTCCCTCTTATGCAGAAATGTTTGTCTGCTGAGCACTCACTGATTGTGTCGAGAAGAGATTACATGGGACAGAGTATACTGTGAGCAAAAGTGTGATGTTGCTAATTTAATTTAAAAACAATACCTTTTGTTTTAGAGAATGGACAGATGGGAAGTCAGAAAGACCTTGAAGAAATACAAGCTGGAAATCAGTGCAATGGTCCAGACAGGAGGGAAGACCTGTCTGAACTAAGGAGCTGGACCAGAGAGAGATATTCAGAAAGTACATTCAACTTTGTGGTCTTTGTGAAGAATTGATTGTTGGGAATGAGCAAGAAGAGGTAAGAATAATGTCCAGGTTGCTCGGTTGTAATTTAGGAAGTCAGTATTATCCATTAATAGGCACTATGTGAAGGGGAGTTAGGGAAGATCAATGAGTTCAATTTGGGCTACAGTAATGTATGGTTCTTGTGACAAATGTCCAGGAGGAGTCTGGTAGGAGGAGACCAAAGTTAGGCGAAATCCAAGCTGATGATACAGATTTAGGGAAGATCATCATCTATTACTTAATTATTCCACATCTGTAGATCTGAATGTGTTCACCCAAGAGAATGTAAAGAGAGTAGAGGGCTGAACAAAGAAGAGTTAAAGGAACAGAAGAATAAAAAAGAACTCTTGGAAGAAGAACATAAATAAAGACTTAAAGATATGGGGAAGAAAGAATGTCAGGAAACCAAGAGAAGATAGTTCTGAGGAGAATATTAATCAATATTTTCATTATTGCATAGAAAAGGACTAAGTGCAATTGATAACCAATTGCCTCAACAAATATAATTTCAGTGCAGAGTTGAGGGTAAATATCTTATTTCTATGGGATGTAATAAAAGGATACACATGATTTGGAGAAATAATAAATATCAGTTATTATTTATTGCCTGTCAGCTCCAAATACATTTTCAACCTATGCTCTGTGATAAACAACACCATTCCTTCAAATACATCTCCTTTAACACAAGCACTATGTTAAGCTTTCTCAGTAAAGGACACTGGAGGGATACTACAAAGGGAAGATGTTCTCCTGTCCCTATAACCATGAGGGTGAGCTACATAGATGTGAAGACATCCCGTGAAGCTTGTCCCAGCCACAGTCCACAGATGTGGTCCCTCAGAGACCTTGTAGCCTCAGTGCAGTGACAACCTTTCTGTACCCTACTTCACTCAGAAACCAGAGGTTGAATATGTTGCTTTAGGTCAGATTTAGGTTTTACATGAATGTTAGATGCAATATATGAAGGGAGACTCTGGATACCACACTGCAGTATTTGGACATTGTGCTATGGACATAAAAACCACACCAACCAAATGTGCATCTTCTGCATCCTCCTCACCTTTGGCAACATTGGTCAGTATGAATTGTGCACAGCAAGTTGCACCATCAGCCTCACTATGAGGTCCCAGAGATGTGAAGCATGGGTATGAGCTCATAATCCAGCAGAACATGCCCCTGAATACAAAACACACACTTCAGGATACCATGGGTCAAAATGCAATGTAGGAACTTCAGTATAGTTAAGGTATAATTATAGTAATGTGGAGAAAGCTCTGAAATATCACATAACTTTTCCCCCTCTTTTTGGTACTACATCAGTTTTGTTCTTTGGTTTTATGTGGGGTTTTATGTTCCTATAACTATCCCACAAAAATACATCTCCATATTTTTTACCTCTCACCACAAAAGGGAAACAGATGCCACCAGAGCAGTGAAATTAATCCAGCTTTTACCAAACTTTCAGAAATTCATGGAGACTTTTTTGTCTTCTTACAGAGAGCTTTTGATTTTCACATTAAGAACAAAGTTTAGAGGTTAACCAAAGAATCAATCTTGAAATAGCAAGATAAAAAGAAAAGAAAAATCAAGATGTTATTTGTTATTAAGAGAAAGTGCTAACCCACATGTAATGGTCTCATTATCACCCAGTTAATATGTGGAAACTCCAATCCCCTATACGCTGGTATTTGGAGATAAGACCTTTGGGGAGTAATTAGGTGATGATGTTGGAGCTCTCATGTCAGATTACTGGCTTGATAATAAGAGACATGAGAAAGCTTGCTTCCTCTCTTTCTGCTCTTTTCTATGTGAGGACAAAGCTAAAATACCATCTGTGTAACAGGAAGATGCCCTCATCAGAACCTGTCCCTGGTGACACCTCAATCAGATTTTTCAGGCCCCTAGAACTGTGAGAAATAAGTTTCTATTGCTCAGTTCACTCAGTCTATGATGATTTATATAGAAGCATGAACTGATGAAGGCACCGCCCAAAAGAGAGAATTCTCCTGGGATGGGGCAGGAGGTTGTCAGAATGAGTGGAGCAAAAGGACAGAAAGAAATGAGATAGAAGGTTTGAGATAGGTTTGAGATGGAAGAGGCATGGCTACCATTAAGGACTGAATTATTGATTGGGTTGGAACAAAAACAGCTAGATACCTCTGGGTCAATCAAAGCCCCTCAGATTGATGTTCTTTCCAGGTACCACCTTCTAGAGAAGTCCTAAATTCCAAGCACTGCATCCAAAGTGCTATGGAAATGGAAGAGGAGAAATGGCTGGGATGGGGTGTGGGTGGGTGAGTGAGTCTGGAAACAGTTTCTCCTCTCTGACTTTGTGTAACAGCAGTGGTCCAAGCCCTGGGGGTGCTTACTCCTGAGAGAATATATATATATTTTCTCAGGGAATAGTTTTTGAAAGTATATTTTAAGTGAAATTAACTTTCTCAGGTTATCAACTTCCAAATGTACTTCTTTTACAATTTGATCTCCCTAAAAACCACCCCTTCTCTTTTCATAATAGTCATTCTACTCCACCAAACAAGAATACATTCTTTGGTGCATTGCCCCAGTTGTAAAAATGTATGGGACATGAAGAAAGAGACAATTTGAATTATTGGTATTTCTGCTGATAAACTGCATTCCTTTACTAATTGGACTTAAAAAATTGTTTTATAAATGGGAAAGTTATCCAGTTTTTATGTTCAAAATTTCAGGTGTGGTCTATAGTGTTGTCTACTGCTAATTCATTAAAAATACTTTTGATTATAGATCATTATGCTAAATTTGGTATACAATCAGAAGCGACACAAAAAGTTGAGTGATACTGTTTTAATAATACCACTCTTGCACCCATTAACTTTTGTATGTGAACAATATTTTTGAACATTTTACAGTTGTAAACAATTTTTAAATAAATAGAACTATTATTCTTGTTTCATTCAATAGTATGTAATATTCACCCATAAATTCTTGAAATATTTGAAAAACAAATCTCATAGAATGCATTTTCAGTAAAACTTCACCCTTTTACTTAATAAATGTGCATTAAATTTTAGAACCTATTTGGATTCTTTGGGTTAGTTAGGTACTAATAATAATGGAATCGAAAACATAGAGCATTATTGTAACGTTTAGAGCTTATGCTCACATAAACCCAAGAATAATTGAAGCCTAATTTTATAATAGGGCATAAGAGAATACATCAGATTTTACACAAAAGTCTTCATAAAACGCAACTCAAGACATCAGTATTATGGCAAAAGTCATCTATTTCTTCATTTGTCTGGAGCAGCTGATGGTTGGCTCAGCGATGCTGCTTATCTTGGCTGGTCTTGCTCACACATCTGTGTTGGCTGGATACTGACTGATCTAGGCTGGGATAACTGGGGACACTCAGCTCTGCTTCACGTGCCTTTGATCCTTTAGTAGAGCAGCTCTGGCAGAAGTACAAGAGAGAAGAGCAAACCTAGTCACTCAAGAGTTTCATGTGCCTCGGCTCATATCACATTTGCCACTGCTACCTGGGCCAAAGCAAGCCACAAATTAATGCCAGGGTCCAAATGGGAAGATAGTATACAGTTAGAAGGGAAAGCATTAGGGCCAGTTCTTCAACCTCCCACAGGATGGTGACTAGAAGACGTTCATGTATACAATATGTAAGATTAAATCCTGTTGGGAAAATGAAGGGCAAATATGAACTCAGAAGGAAAAGGACCAATACAGAATTTATGACTTTTAAAGAAGAGCTTGTGTGGTGTTTTTAATATGGATGATGGAGGGTATCAAATCCTTATGAATTTAGATTACACTGGATATCTTTTTTAAAGTGATATAGCAGTTCTATTTTAAAATGTCAATATTTTCAACTTGCTAAAATTATATCCTTTGCAACTATTAAAACTTATGATGAAACTAAACTGAAAAAAGTATAAGTAGTGAATAGATTTCTAAAATTATCTTAGGGAGTATGTGAGAAAAGGAACTTGAATTCTACTGATATTGAATTTCCAGAACACAAAGAGAGTGTGGAATTTCTTAAAGACTGGTGAATTGGAGGAAGCCTGGGTCAGATCAAAGTTTATCACATTTGGGAACCTCATCATAAGCTCCAATGAATCAGCAAGGCCAATATGACACTTGTATAGAGCAAAGCCCAGCCAGTTTTTGGTAAAAATTTAAATATAAGACTTCTGTGCCCTTTGGAGAGCCCCTACATTAAGTCAGAAAAAAATCTAGGCCTTATAACATGGTTAGAAGTCTAACACTAGAAATCACTGAATTAGACCATAGGTGCACAACTCAGAGGTGATTGAAATAGGAATGAGAAGTTAGAGATTAAAATAAAAAGTACATGATAAGACCTCATAGATTGGTAGCAGAAGAAAGCTCAACATACAGAAGTCTCATTATGGAGCCATGTCCTCTTAAGATGAGTAATTATAACTGGTATCATTTGTCAAACCAGATACCAGAGTTCAGGCCATATCACTTCAGCAATAACAGTGCAGGACACACACTGAACAAGGCCACATCACAGGATACACAACAAGGACAAGAGCCAATGGCTAGAATCAGCAGGGGTAGAGTTTCTTGAAGAGGACAGCATCAGGACCAGATAGGCAGCCCTCCAGCAGACTGTGCTGAATTCTCCCTGCATCCAGGCAGCATCTTAGGAAGAAAGATAGGGAAGGGAGATTGCTGGAGAGGTGGATTACCTTCTGAGTTACGACCCACAGAAGATGATTAAAGAAGAGACTGAGATATTTCAATTTAAAAGATTAAATGGCTTCTGACAACTGCATAAATGTGTGCTTGAGACCAAAATGTGATGTGATAGGAAAATTCATATTTTATGTTTGTTTTACATTTAAGTTGCAGTGTACTTACAGTAGCTCAGATAGGAATAACAAGAAAATTTCTAGCTCATAAAAGCCTAATAAAATCTAAATAATCTATTTTAAATAATAATTCAGAGGTAAATATTAATTTTGTAGTATTTTCCTTCAGATCTTTTTATATAGTTGAACATTTGGTACAAATGAAAGACAATATGTATTAACTCAAGGACAAAATTTTACTGTAAGATAATTTAAAAACTATATGTTTATATATGTTATATACAATAGGATATAAATGATCCATCCAGATGAGAAATTTCTTATCAAGTCATTAAAATCTATAATGTAGATGGGGGGATTCTTTATCTGCTCATGTTATGAATGAGTAGTGTCTCGCTTTGATGGAAAAACTAAATTATGAAAGTATCAAGATTTAGTCCTGCGTGGATCAAATAAATGTAACTAAATGATTTCTCAATTTTCCTTCCAAATCCTATGATTTAATGAGGTTGTGCAGAAAGATAAGTAAACCCCCAAATGCTGTCAACATTAAGTGTTTTCCTTTAGAGATGTGGCTTAGAGCCTGGATAGTAAGGGAAGTGTGACCTTTTCCAGTGAAGGACTGAGACTCATTACATGTATTCATGAGGCATTTACCAAAGCCCATTAGAGCAATCACTTAGGTCTCTTTGTTGTGAGGTCAAAAAAATAGGATGCAAATCAGTTTGGAGTATTTTCTAGGACTGCCTTGAAGAAGGGACCCAGGAATGTAGGTGCCAAAATAAATAAGTAATCGTTCTGTGCCAATCACAATCTAGGAGCAGAAATCATAATAGCTCTTTGAACAGAGAAGAGTTAATATGCAGAAATAAGTAGAATAAAAAAATTGCTAACTCTATTCAATGGAAAGGCAAAACAGAAAAAAAACCCTAGGGCACGTTGGAGATGGTAGCTCCTAGATGCTACACCTAGGCTGAGAAGATAATTTGAAGAAGGGTTTTCAAGGGGATAAAAATCAGGCACAGGCAGGCTGGTTCTACCAGTGTTATGTAAATTCCAAACTGGAATTAGCTGCTGCTTCTGCAAAGAACCACAGCTGTCTGTCAGGTGAAGATGGAAGACTGTGGTAACCTAACTCGAACAGGAGGAGGAAACAAATGGGAAGGAACAAGTCCCTTCTTCCCCTCCAGCTCTGTGGTCTTCCTCTAGCACCCCCTTCTGGCACAGTCCTGCAAAACTGACGTGGGGTTTGTAGAGTTCCAGCTCTGGCACTTAATAATTAGATTAAAAAAATATAAGGGCAAAAATTTGTGAAATTTATAGAAGACAAGTCTGCGTAAGTGGCAAATTCTTCTGAGATGAGGACCTCAGAAGTTAAAGAGTTAAGAATCTTTCCCCCAAATCATAGACCTAAAGTATAACAGAATTATATTACTTCAATCCACTGATTCTTAATCCATGGTAATTTTCACTATATAATATCATCTTACCTAATGCCAATCTAAAGAATTTTAGTGGTGCCCTAAGTATGATAGATATGTTAGGATTTTTCCTTCAAATAAAGCATAAGCTAAATTGGATGTTACCTGCCATGGGCTATTTTCATTTTCATTTAGCCCCATATTCATGGGCCAAAAAAAAAATCTATTAAATAGTGGGCTAATCAACCATTGTGCCCACATGCATCATTGTGATTCAGTCAGTAAAAGTTGACTTAAAGATCTATATTACCAAATGACGCTTTCAGGGTACAAAGGCAGGAGGAGAGTTTTCAATGTATTGAACATAACTATCACCTGGTTCTAGACTGTTCCTATGGAGCATGTTCTTGATGAATAAGATGAAAAGGGCATAGTTTCTACAACCATGGAATGCACATGATAATCGAGTCAGCTGCATGGTGGATGAAAGTGATCTGCAAAGTATGAAGCTGTTACATGAAGAGCAGCACAAATGCCATGACATGGAGAAGTAGGGCATGAGATTTCTGTGCCTCCTTACACAGGAACTAACTCGTCTCATTTATTTGAATCGTGGACAATGACCATACTAATATTAATACATTTGCCCCCATAATTAGACCCCATAAAGCAACTCCCAAATTTTTAGGAACATTTTTTTCTTAGTTTTAGAATGGTTACTATGATTTCCCAAATAAGCAATAGATTTTCACAGATAGAGGCAGGTTCACACACCAATCCTGGAGTTAGTGTGGGGTGAGCCACTACAGTAGAGAGACCACCATTGATATGCCCTGCCCCAAAGTGTTTCATGGAACAAATTACACTATAGCCAACTTGGTGCTTTTTATATGGAAGAAGAATAAACATAAACTTCTAAGGCCCTGGCAAAGTATAGTGACATACAAGTTCAGAAAAAAAGAAGCTAAAGGAAATAGGAATAGATGAACTGCCAATAAAACCCATTTTATTTTTTATATTATTAATCTTCTTGTATGTGCAGGAGATCTAGGAGGTCTGTTAAAAAGTAAATGAAAGGTGGAACATTTGTATTTATATTATGTGTGTATAAAATTATGTATTTATATTGTATGTTTATGTACCTGCATAATGTCATATTCATAGAAATCATTAATCATTATTTATTTGGTACTATCTAAATCACATCAAATAGATATTCTCTCAGTGTAAGATCCAAATTACAACAGTCTTGCTTTTAGCTTCTCTCTTCTCTCTGTTTCTGTCTTTGTCTCTGATCCTCTGTTCTGGGGTTTCATTCAAAATGCACAGCAGCCTGAAGGCAGAGAATGCTGCATTTTGAGAAGTCAGGATGACATTGGGGTCAACCTTGTGCTCATTTCATGACAGCATATCAGATTTGATCCTCTGTTTTCTAGGAATCAGAACAAATGGGTTATATCTGAACCAGAGAATAATCAACAAATTCTGAAGACAACCCAACAGTGTAAGATATGTTGGTGAGTCAAGCTATGCAGAACTTCTATCACATAAAATGTCCATGTTTGTCTCCATCAATAGGCCTTGAAACTGATGCCAATATGGTTATTCACAAATAGATCACGCTGAAGCCTTGGTGATTGCCTTCTTGAGTTCTGCTTTCAATAAGCTCTTAAAAATTTATTGATCACTTGAGCCATTTGGTGATAAATGGAGTTCATTCTCTGCATCCTTTAATTAATTAGTTGGCTTTGTATGCTATTTATAGAGGCAGAAGTATACCCTTCCTCCTTTTGGGAGGTCTCTCGCACACAGCCTTTGAGAAAGCCTTGTTTCATAGCCCTGGGGGGTGCTAGCTGTTGGTAAAGCTGTTCAATCTTCAATAGGAAGTGGAAGATCTTTCCAGGCAATCAGGTTTTCCTTTACCCCAAAAGGGAAAGTAAATATCCACTGGATTGTTCTTCTCTGGAAATGTCTTTAGTTTCACTGCAATTTCCATCCAACGCAACACGCATTCTGTCAGGCTATGGTTCAGCCATTAGGTTGCTAATTAAGTTAACAAGTGCTGTGTACAACTTAATTTGGCAACAAGCTATCTTACAGACTGTTCGATAAGAAAAGCAGCATTCTGTAATGATTCTGTTTTTAAGCTTGGAATTAAGCTAAAAACCATAATGATCCCAGTGAAGCAATGTCTGATAAATGTGTTCAAAGTGCAGAAGATGAGAATATACCCTTTTGCACATCAGATACTCAGACCTTTTATTTACAGATTTCCTGTACAGCGTAGCTGGAATAGGGGTAATTACCTGTGTACATTTTTAATTCATCATAATTCAAATTAAATGTGTTTCTCTGCCCAGCTTCCTTCTTGCAGCTGTCATTCTGTACAACTGCAAATTGACTTTTAATAATGTATTTCCACTGCAGTTGACTAATTGTGGATATAATTTATCCTCTTATTATCCTCTGTTGATATTTCCCTTCTCCAGTTTCTAGGAGCTAACACGGAAACTCATTGGTTCATTTGTTCACTAAAAGTATATGGAGCATCTGCTGTGTCCAGGCACTATAGGGGGCTCTCCAGACTCAGAGGGGAGAAATACGCATACACTGGGCTCTTCATGGAGATTACAAAAGGATAATTTTGTGTTTATTGCATCAAACAAAATAGTTTGAGGAGAAATAAGAGACCAGGGCTTAGGTATATGATGAAAATATATCTAAACTTTATTAACCAAAGAAATAAAATTTAAAAAGCAAATCATCTAATCTCTCTGGTCTTCATTAGTTTATTTGTAAAGTGAAAAGCCTGTCCTATTTTTAAGTCTTTCTTAGCAGATTTATTAAATACCCCAAATTCCTTCATGACCTACCCTCAACCAAATGTTGTTTTCTCAACCTAGAATTCCTGTCTCCTTACCTTCAAAATTTCTGCATATTAGAAGGCTATTCAAAAAAGTATGCAGTCTAGTTAATTGTATTTCACAAACATCCATCTCCTGATTTTGATAATGTGCCATGGTTATGTAAGATGGTACCATCGGGAGAAGCCAGGCAATGAGTACACACCTTCTCTCCATATTATGTTTGGACCTTTTTGTAAGTTTTTATTTCAAAATAAAATGCTTTATAAATTCCCTGGGGGGAAATAAAACCTTACCCAGACTTCACAGCCTACCTCAAAAATTGAAATCAAAACTTAAATTCATCTCTTCCCCCTTCCCCTTTATAGTAATATTCTGACTGCATTGTAGTTATAATTCCACTTGCCTCTTAATTTTCAACCCTGAGAGAGAGAGCTGCATCATATTTATCTCTGTATCCTCTGCAGACCTTAGAATAGTTGCTTTTCTAACCCAGGTTCATTCAATTAAATCCAACAAGCTCGGCTCAAACAGTGGTTAAAATGTGTTCTTACATCTCTCCTCTCATCAGGGAAGCTCGGCCCTCCATTGGACAGACTCTGTATGCAGAACATGTATAGCTTACTGTTTACACGCTCATTTTCTCCAAGTGCCTACCAGGAAAATGTGACTGGCAGCAACATTCACCTGGTTCCCAAGGACCAGCAGAGTTCATTAACAAGGGATGGCAGAATATAGTACATAAATAACAGCACATGATAGAAACAGGGGTTCTGTTGTATAAACATTCAGGTCCTATGATATCCTGTTCTGGATTTCTTTTTCAAATGAAAAAACACTTAAAATAAAGCACACTTTTCTTGAGTTCTGAAGATGCATTCCCTGAAGTTTTGTGAGAACTTGAGTCTCGACATTAAAACATAGCTATATAACATAAGTGGAGATTGACAAGACAAGAATGGGCTCCAAAGGACGTTTCCACCCACCTGTAACTCATAGGAGTTGGCAGCAGTTTGTAGCAGTTGGGATCCGCCAATTGCAGCTACTAAGATAAAGACTGCTCTGTGTATATACCTTATTATATGTTAAATATAGGTCACTAAAATTATTAAAATGTGATTTCAGTAAAATCTCTTGAAATACCAAACAAACTTTAAGTCAACAGGTATCACTATTTGAGAACATAAGTAAGCTATTGGAAGAAACATAATAATAATACCAAGGACAGAATTTTGCAAAAGCTAACACAAATTTAATTGTTTATACTATATGATTTTAGTACTTAGAATGTAAACTTAGAATGTAGTGCTTAGAATGTAAACTCTTACAGTTATTCTTTTCCCCAAAATCCTTGATGAGTATATGGTTTCAGGTCTTATATTTTGATTCATTTTAAGTTGATTTTAGTCTTCTCTTTTGTATAATCTCTTCTGTTCTAAGAATTGTACTAGCTCTCCAAATGAGTTGGGAATTTTTTTTTTCTATTATGAAAATATGGAGGAAAAATACACATTGATGTATGCATTTATTGTTTCTGGAATTCCACAGAAAATCTATTACAGTGGTTCCCTTGAGGAAGAGGGATAATGATGTAGAAAACAGGAAGTGATGATGAAGGAGAGGGAGACTCTATTTTCATTATAATTTTCTCATGCTGTTTGGTTTATTTATCATGTCTATATTTTACATTATTTCTCATAGAAAAAATGTTAAAGAATGAAGTCATCTGTGTACCTCAATTTTCAGTAACTCCTCCCTGCACTTTTATAACAATATGAGAGGCGGCCTCCAGGGTGTGCACACAGAGCCCAAGGGAAACACCTGGGGTGCCTTCCAGTTGAGATTTTGACTATACAGCTCCCATGTCAATCACTCCAAAGGGATGTGTGATGCTTAGCTGCTGAGCACACAGATGCTCACCATCCTGCCCACGGCCCCAAGAGACCTGCTCTAGATGCAGGGAGGGTCCACCTTGCCCAATCCTAGACCAACCAGTACATCACATGAGGCCCTTTGATGACCTTTACCTATCCAACCACAGTGAGTCTCAATACACTTGCTGGGGTGAAGGGTCAAAGAAACTGAAGTGTCTCCTGAGCACAAAGTGAGGCCTGGAGCTGCTCCCCCTTCTCTGCCACCAAAGGGTAGCACACTCTTGGGAAGAATCAGGACCCAGGAGATGTGCAGAAAGTAGGCTCAGGCAGAAGAACTGAACTTTCCCAATAAAACCATCCCCGAAACTCCAGGACTATTCCATTACCTGAACAAACAAGCCTATTTTCTGTGTAAGTCAGCATGAATTGGGTCTTATTGTACTTGCTATAAAATGTTTCTTAACTGGCAGCAGAGAAATATGCCACTCAGTTTCCAACTCTGGAAGAAAAACAAAAGGTAGAAACAAGGCAGCACTTGCACTCTCAGTGAAAAGAAATACTGAAGACAAATCAGCGGTCTATATTCTAGAAAATATGCCTTTCAAATTAGTGGTATCACTTTAATCATCAGACCTATGTGGTCAACTCTGGAGACAATTGGTCCCTAAGTGGCAGAGACAGCAGAGCCAGGTTGAAACGTCACAAGTTCTACTGTAATTTTAACCCCTCCACTGGTGACTTTGGGATTCACTGAACATTTTTGGAACTTAGTTTCCACAATTAGACCATGGGTACAATCTTTGTCTCCTAGCAGGGTTTTTGTAAGGGTTACATGAGAGAAGAAGTGTTAGGCATAGAATAAGTGTTTAATAAGTCACAGAGCAGTGTGGTATTTTTCTTATTAACAGAAGTACTGTGTTTTCTATCACATGGCTGTACCCAAGGTTTACTAGCCTGGGGCATCTTTTTTAAAGAATTAAACTCAATTTTGTTCCTTTTCCATGTCTTCTTCCCCTTCTAGAATAGAGAGAAGCCTGAAAGTTGTGCCTGACACACTTACCAATCCTTGAGGTCACTGGCTGTGCCCTCTAACTCCTACCTGTATTGCCTAGGCTTTAGGCCTCCGTGTCCCTCTGCTCTGGTCTCTGCCTGCACATCTGCCACCAGGCATATCTGAGCCCCTGTGGCCTTCCTGGGGCTGATGCAGGCAACCAGACTATTTTCTTCCTCTGGGCGGGTACAGGCACCCTACTCCTGTGCTGCTCATCTGCTGGACCTCACAGCACATGGTGTCGTCTCCCTTCCCAGTGTTCTTGGAAGTCCCACCTTTGCCAAGTCTTGCATCTGGTCCCACAGCCAGATGCTGACCTGACCCTTCTTCCCACACCTATGTGGATTAATACCCCTCCACAGGGGATGAAACCCAAACCTGTACTCCAAGTTTCAATTCGTGAAATACCAATATGTAATCTTAACAAAAGAAGCTTATCTTAGTCTCAGTCACTAAAACAGCTCTGGGAAGTATTTCTCTATTTGTGTATTTTCATTATATATTACAGCTTTCTCCTATAATATAGTATGTGGCTATAAAGTAGTGGGTATAAATGTGGTCCAATTTATTTTTCGTGCAATAAATATGGATTTAATGTTTTATTATAAATTGCTGCTAGTGTAAAAATTTACTTCTTCTAATAGCATACTTTATTATTTTTGAAGTTGCCAAGGTGATCTTTTATTATTTTATGTAGTTGATAACTTTATTTTGCAATTGACAGAAATAATTTTCAGACTAGGGTATGCCTTCTCCACAAAGCAAATAAATAGTATTTTCATGTGAGTAAAGAGAAAGAATAGGCCTCAAATAAAAGTAGAATAATATAAAGGACCATGATTCAATTTTATAGTCTTTCTGTCTATGATACAACGTTTGACTTGTAACCTTCCTTTTATGTTCACCATCTGCATACTGCTGCGGTACAGGAAATGGGAGACGAGTCCAGGTCGTTTGGATCTATAATATTAAGTATGAACATAACATCTAAATAGAATGAGCCTGGTCTGGAGCAGTGGACTAGAAGTCATATAATTTCTATCTCCCAGTCACCATTCATTTGTTATGTCCTTGAACAAATCATTTAACCTTCCTATGCCTCTGACTTCTCAATGAAATAAGATAATACCCACTCCTATCACAGGCATTTGCAGAAAAAAAAAGAAAAAATTAGAACTATATGGCTTTTATATAAAAGGGCTTTGGAAAAATAATTTCTGGGCAGTAATTTGCAAACAAGCCAAATCTACCTCCATACCATCTTTATATGTGCAGATTCCTTGTTAACTTCAAGGGAGGGAGACAGACACATAACTCCAGCTGGGAGCCCAGACTAATACAATAATAACAACATCTATCAAGCACTTACTATGTGTCAGGCACTGCTCTAAGTGCTTTACATATATTACCTCTATTAATCCTCACACTAACTATATGAGGCAGGCACTCTTGTTAGCCCATTGAGGTTAAATAGATGGTCCAAGGTGTTAGTGACTCAGGGTGGAGCCATGTTTAACTCTAGTGGTGCCGTCTGTAACATCTGGCACTAGCCACCCCTGGGCACATCCACCCACACTCTGCTATAATGTCTCCCAGGATTAGATAGGCCTGGGCTCACCTGGGGCTAACATCTGGATGGGTTCTGTTCATCCTAAGGGAAGACATGAACAAGGAACACAGATTTGGATCAGAACTGATGAGGTTGGAAGAAAATGAGGACGTTTTTCTAACAGTCTTATACTTGTAACTTGGCAGGTTCTCTGGATGGCTATTGAGTACCTACTATTCTTGGCCCTGTTGTTGCCACTGAAGATTAGTCAATGAAGAGGAAAGAGTTCCCATCTTGTAACTTGGCAGTATGAACTTTTTAAAAAATTTTTTCTATTTGTTTTAATTAGTTACACATGGCAGTACAATGATCTTGACATATCATACATTTGAATCGGATGGGGTATAATTTCTCATTTTTCTAAGTGTACAGGTTGCAGAATCACATTGGTCATCCAGTCATGTATATACCCACAGCAATAATAATGTCTATCTTATTCTGCTGTCCTTCCCTTCCTCCCTTTCTCTCCCCTCCCATCACTTCTCTCTACCCAATCTAATGTGACACACTTTTTTTTTCAGTATGAATTTTTTAAAAAGACTACAGCTAGTATTTAAAAGAAACGTGAAAATTATTTTACTCAAGAATGATTTATTGATGCTCATTGTGTCTAGGTGTTTTGTCAAGCACTAGTAACACAGGAATTTATCCAACAGATACTTTTAGAGCATCTACTGTATATGAGGTGGTTTGCTGAGGGCTGGGGGTTTCTGGTCAACAGGACAGATTCGCTTCCTGCCCTCACGGAGCTCCCATGCTGGCAGAGAGGACAGACGTTTAAAAGATAATTGCACAACAAAATATACACTGAAAAGAGTGAAAACTCCTATAAAGAGATTATAAGATCTATAATTATAAGAGCTCCTATAAGAGCTAATATTATTGGAACTAATAGTATTGGAACCTAGTCAGGGCAAGAGAAATCTCTTTGAAAAATTAACATTTGATCAGATTCTAAGAGATGAATAGAAATTAACCAAGCAAAAAAGGAGGGAAATAACTTTCCAAGCAAAAGCAAGAGATGAGAAAGAGGAAACACATGTGAGAAACAAAGTATAGGGAGTGCAGAAAGCAAAGGCAATCTCTTGGGTAGGGGAACTGAGAGGGAATTGATACTCAAGACAAAAGGGAGGGCTGGGGATGTGGCTCAAGCGGTAGCGCGCTTGCCTGGCATGCGTGCGGCCTGGGTTCGAACCTCAGCACCACATACAAACAAAGATGTTGTGTCTGCCGAGAACTAAAAAAATAAATATTAAAAAAAAAATTCTCTCTCTCTCTCTCCCACTCTTTAAAAAAAAAAGACGAAAGGGACTCAAGGAGACTAAGTGGCATGACCAAAAAAGAGTGATAAGTGATACATTATTATTACTGTGTGAATATATGTGACTGCATGACCAATGTGATTCCGCAGCCTGTATACTCAGAAAAATGAGATATTGTATCCCATGTGGTTCAAATGTATGATATGTCAAAAATAAATAAATAAATAAAGCTGAGAAAACTACTCAGCTACAAAAAAAAAAAAATACAGATAAGTCTCTGCCCTTGAAGAGTCAACATTCTGGGGGAAAAACAGGTATTTTCAAATATGACTGGGAGACACAAGTTGGCAAAAAAATTTTGTTGGGCAAGTGGGGAATATCTCTAAATTTAAATACATTTATATCTAGCCACCAACCCCTCATGCTCCATAGAAATCCCAGAGTATAAAAAATGATATTAATATTATTGAAAATTAGTGTAGTCCAATGTCTATCAAAAGGGTAGAAAACTAATACAAAATAGTATAGCCATAAAATGAGTTACTATGCAGCCATTTAAAAATAATGGGGTTATGGCTCAGCGGTCAAGCACTCTCCTGGCACGTGCGGGGCGTGGGTTCCATCCTCAGCACCACATAAAAATAAAATGAAGTTGTTGTGTCCAACTACAACTAAAGCAAAATATTTTAAAAAATTAATGAGATAAATATGAATTCATTACCATATAAAGATTTTTAAAATGAAACAGTGAAGTTCAGAGTAAAAGTATAGTTTTATCCTGATTTTCTTAAACTAAATCTCTATATATATGAATACATATATATTTTGACAGGGGCTTCATACTTCAAACACTCCTATCTTCCTAGATTTTATCATAATGATTACTTATTAAAATGTAATAATTAGAATGATAAATAAATAAAAGATGATTTTAAGGAGTACACACTTTTTTTTGGTAGACACATTTTTATAATTAAAGGACAGAAAAACAGATAACAAGATAGATGGACAATGTCAGAAGCTCATTAATATCAGTCAGCACACTCCTCTGCTTTAAATGAACGTGACATATTCAATTTTACACAGGAAGGGAGCAAATTCCTCTTCCAAAATTTCACATAATGTATTATTGTTTATTTAATGGTATTTATTACCAATATAATAGGAAATATTTGCAAGTAGCAATGTTTCTATTTGTGCCATACACCCTAGGCCTCAGAACAATGAATGGCTTATTGTAAGCAACCAAAAAAATAATAATTGCTGATTCACAAGGCTATGATAAAAGCTGATTCTAATCTCTTAAACTCAGAAAATCAACCTAGGAAATAGAGGCCATTGTGAGGCAGGCAAGCCCTTGTCCAAACCGCAGATTTGCCACCTAAAGGGAACGTTCCAACAGACTGCTAACAAAAATGGTCATATGGGCTACTCATTCTCATCTCTGCACGGGTGTTTCTGCAGACACCACAGACTTCCTTTAAGGGTACTGTCACAGCTGACTAGGATCTCATCAAGGACCTTTAATGTCCATTAAAATCATTTTAGATGCTCTCAGCTGAAGCTAGCAAACTGTCATTTAATTATGCAGGATTTCTGATTGCTCATCATCAACCCCGTTCTCATTCAGCTCTTCACCCCTGTGTGTCTCCTCTATGGAGAGTTCCCATTAATCTGAATCGTGGCTTTTGTCAAGGAAGATGTGAGTGGGCACAGTGAGGGAGAAGAGGATGAGTCAGAGCATGAAAAAAATTAGACAGTGAGTAGGTCTTTTCTCCAAAAGTCCTATAATGTTGCCTCATTCACCACCTTGCTTATCTGATAGCCATTTAAAATTTTTTAAATCTCACTTTTTAAACTAAAAACCAATGTGAATACATTTCAGATGAATGAGACTTATAAAAGAGTTATATGTTTTCAGATTAAAAAGTAACGTCCCATTGACCACTGATTAAATGGGATTTAGAGACACATTGAAAAACAATTTAATAGTATTCCTTGCATAGAATAGAATGAAAGTTATTTTATCACGTTTTCATAGGAAATATGCCTTATGTTTTGACATGAAGGATAGCAACTTTAGAACAATAACGCAAGCTACTCTCTAGAGATAACCTTGAATTATAGGATTTAAGAATTCTCTAACAATGCCAAATGAAAGCTTTCAGGCTAATATTCAGCCATTCTTAGTTCGGTATTTCAGATTCTATGAGGATTCTAAATTTCAACCATTTTAACTTATTGAGATTAAATAATTCAAAAAGAAAAATATATGCAGGTTATTCTTTTAAACACTTGTGTCCCTGCACCCTTTCACCAATTTGTACTTCAGATTGGAAAACAATGCAAATGAATCCTCCTTTTTCTCTTTCTGTGATATAGTGTATGCCCCCCTCCCCACTGTAAAACAATTAAGGACAACTATGGACAAACCAATTGAGATAGCTTTTCAAGGGAAATACATTAATTCTGTTTGCAGTACAGTTTCATTGGAAGTCATTGACAGTTGATATTTGACAACCTGAAAGCATTTCCAGATTTAGAGCAGGTGCAGATTCAGGCGTACTCCTCCCACAGAACAACAAAGCCCTCCTTGATGTGATTACACTCATTATTCTGTGATTGCTACTTCCTGATCAGGGATACATTCAGTTATTTTTAAAAAGTGCTGTAGAATTACCCTTGGATTATGTATAAAATTGTTGGGGGGAAAGGGAAAGACACAAGAGAAGGCTCTCAAGTATTTTCAGTTGATAGAGGCTGAATGACAGCTCCAGGTGGAATTCTATACAACAGAGGACCCTGATTAATATATTGTGCTTGTTTAAAAGAAAATAAGGTCCTGGAATATAGCAAAGTATTTTTGAAGATGTTTGAAGAAAGTATAAATTAGTGTAATATATGAGGCCCTCATTGTCTGAACATGCATCATTTACGGGGTAAGTTGCCAATGGAGAGGACCCTGGTAGGGGCAATTTTGGACACTGACTTTCTCTCTCTCTCTCTCTCTCTCTCTCTCTCTCTATATATATATATATATATATATATATGTATATATATATATATACACACACACATATATATATATATATACACATATAACTGTACATAACTATATATATTCAGTTAGCCACATAGAAAAGTAGACTGACCTTCAGTATTAGTGTCAGTTCAGGATGAAGGAGTAGAAATGTCAGGCAATGTGTGGGAAATTAAGATCTATCAATAGGGCATTTGAAAGATGGAAAAAACATATTAGTGTACTTTAGAAGAAAATTTGAGGTATTTGACCAGGATCAGATCCCTGGATTACAGGATAAAACACGTAAAATTTGACAGGCCATAGGAAACAGAAGGAAGACATAAACTCCCAATAAAGAATGCTTAAAATCCAAAATAATTCTCACCGCCAAGGGCTATTCTCTATGGATTTCTTTTCTAAGTCTCCTGAATCTCAATCTCAAGCTGGTGGTAACTTTCATTTTAATGAAAGAAATAGCTCTCTGAGCACAACATCTACATCAGTAGTTTCCAAACTTGTCTACATATTAGAATCATATTGATGCCCAGGTCTCATCAACAGATTTCAGATTCAGTTGGCCAAGAACTAGGACAACGTTAATCTTCTTCTCATGCTCTTCCTCCCTGCTCTGTTCTTTGTTGCTCTCCTTATATCAAAGAAGACATTTGGCATTTGTTTTTTAGGGATTGGCTAGCTTCACTTAGCATAATCTGCTCTAACATTAAACAGGGACAAGAGGTGGGAGGGAAAGGGAGAGAGAAGGGAAATTGCATGGAAATGGAAGGAGACCCTCAGGGTTATACAAAATTACATACAAGAGGAAGTGAGGGAAAGGGGAACAAAAAACAAGGGAGAGAAATGAATGACAGTAGATGGGGTAGAGAGAGAAGAGGGGAGGGGAGGGGAGGGGAGGGGGGATAGTAGAGGATAGGAAAGGCAGCAGAACACAACAGACACTAGTATGGCAGTATGTAAATCAGTGGATGTGTAACCGATGTGATTCTGCAATCTGTATACAGGGTAAAAATGGGAGTTTAGAACCCACTTGAATCAAATGTATGAAATATGATATGTCAAGAGCTTTGTAATGTTTTGAACAACCAATAATAAAAAAAAGACTTGGAATCAGAAGCAACCTGAAAAAAAAAAAAAAAAAACTAGGACAACAAGCAACAAATTTTCTTAAAAAGATGTTTAACTAGGATTGGAAAATAGTCATTTATATATAGTCTGGTACTCTGGAAAAAAATTGTGTGTGTGTTTTATTGAAATTTATATTTATACATTATTTTTATATGTAAAGATATACATATAAAATGTCCACACAAACAGTTTTAAAAACCTTCTGAAAACATACACACATAATAATGAATATGTCACAAAATGTACAAATGGGTAAACCAAGTGCTCCTGTTACTTTTTAAATAGTTGAAAACAAGAGTAGAGAATGTATTGAGAAATTCTGTGGAAAGTGATAACTATGGAAATTAAGGTTCTCATATTTTACTGTACTAAAATAACATTGCACAAATTAGAAAAGGAGACAATAATGAACCTATAGAGAAGCAATGAACATTAGACACTTTTCAGTTTGGGTCTCATTTCTGGAACTCATAACCTTGTCTTTATGTGATTCAGGATCTCTAAGCAAAGATGTATATCAAGTGCTTGAGATGCATGATGTAGGGTATGAAATACAATTTTATTTTAAATAACTGCATTAAATATGTTTCTATGATACCTAGACTCAACTTTTTAAAATAAAAGTGAAAAGGTGCCATTCTATCAAGGAGGTTGTGCTTGTGTGGTAACAGGAGATACAATGAACTTTCTGTACTTCCTATTCAATTTTGCTGTGAACCCAAGACTTCTCTAAAAATATTCAAAAAATTAATAATAAAGGTGGTGCAAAAAAGTCAAAAGTCAATTTATAGAAGAAGATGCACTATGTTACTTGACTCTACAGCCAATGTCCAACCTTTATTGACTAATTAGCTGTGTTTTGTCCTTCTTCTCCTTGGTTCTCCTTCCTTGGATTCTGCTTCTTTGTTAGTATCATTAGAAGCCTAAAAAATAAGCATGAAATTGGCTATAAAGCCGATTACTCTCTTCTTATTTCCAGAACTTGGGAGAACAAGAATAATTTCAAGAATTGTAGGGGAGGATAAGAAGTGGAAAGCCCTTGAGTGAGGGGCAGTTCATTTTCTTTTATTTTATTCATGTAGCGTTACCTGAAACAACAATTTACATTAGGTGAACGTCATCAACTTGCCAGATGATGTCACAGAGTGATCTGGAGAACTATGCTCTTGGCCATCAACCTGTTGCAAATAGTGGAGTCTGCATTATTCTCCTCTTCAACCTGTTGTGTATTTATAACACCTTATCTTTGCAAATGGCTCCTCTCTTTCACATTTATGAGCATAACACAAACCAATATATATTATGGTACTTTGAGGGCAACACACTAGGTGTTTGACCTTGAAGTGTCCCTACAGCCAAGAGATTTTATGTAGTATATTTGGATAGACATTTAGTGGGAATATGACATTATCCACAGGGAAGAGTTGGGCCAGAAGGCAACAGTCAGACCTGTACTCTGAAAAAGGGAAGCTATTGCCTAAGCAGAGTGAATTAGCATTATTCTCCAACCAACTGCAGGATCAATTAAATGAAGTCCAATTAAGTCTCTTTTTGCATTTTCTACTAGGATATCAGTTGAATAAGATTCAACTTTAAATGGACTTTGTAACTCAGGGCTTTCAATAATAGTCTTAGCCAAGAATGGCATATTCTTTGAAGCACAGTGCATATGCTTTTTGAAATGAGCTATAAATGCACATGCACAAACACTTCCCATGAAAATATACACAGGCGTAATTAATATATAGGTTTGGTGTCAGCTTAGACTCTTTTCAATAATGCTTCCTACCAGGGTATTTTCAACGCTCACAGTAGGTGAAGCCAGGGTAGGTTTCAAGCCATTCTTCCCCAAAACTACACTAATAATAATAATGATAATAGTATTAAACACTATGTACTAGGCACTATTCCAAATTCTAAGTATTCTACATGCTTCTACTTATTTAATTTTCACTTTGGCTCTCCATTTTACAGATGAGAAAACAGGCATGTTCTCTAAACCAATGACCATCATTGGTTAGCAACTCTTCTCCACATTGTCTTTTGACTAATGAGAGTGTTTGCATTTTTTTTCTCACAATCTGTTGTTGTTGGGTTTCTTTCTTTCTTTGTTTTGTTTTTTTTTTTTTTTTTTTGGCTTAGACTATGAAAATCCCAAGATCTTACAACACAAAAAATAATTTTCTCCTAACACAATTGCTTCTTCCCTAGATCCAAACTTCTATTTTGAAACTCAAGGCTACACAACAATGATGACTTACTTTCATTTTGCAATTTTTTAGAAAAGCCTGGAAATAGGGCATGTGAAAGTGCTCTTGGTACCCAGGGCAGGTAGAAGGGTAGGAGTAAAAATAATTTCAGGGAGGAAATACCAGTTGATTTCAGAGATTTGCTCAAAATCTTTCTTCCGTGTCCTGGATTCATATTTCTAAATTCTAAAAAGATAACTTTACCCAAAAGTCTTGCCAGTAACTCTAAGTTAAATTACTCAGATAAATGTTTATCTCCAACTTTCATTGCTAATTATTTGTATTCTCGATATAAATGAACAAAGCTCTGAGAACTATCAAGGTATCCAGGCAGAAGATGGAAGAATCTCAACCCTGTTTTCTCTTGCCCCGCCTCACTTTCATCTCCAATCCCTGTGGAATCAACTGCAAGAGTAACTCCACCATCCTCCAGCTCCAGTTCCAGTGACACCACTTGGGGTCTCATCCCCCTCTAAACTATCACCACAGACCATGAAGGCCTACCTGCAGGTAGGCTAACAAAGATCCCAGTAACATCTGTCCACAGTCCTACTCCTGGATCTTCAGTTCTGAAGCACTATTCACTCTGCTGGACAGCAGCTGGGGAAGGCTGACCATTTCCTCAGAATACAGTTCACATTCCATAGGAAAATTGATTTCTTTGCATGTTGGTTTTTGCCACATTCTTTCTGTATTTTACTGTATATCCTACAATCCAGACATAACATGATCCAACATATTAATTTTTAGTTGCCATTAATATTCATTTTTTATTGAGAACCTGAAATCATTTCTTTTCATATAGTACAGTGGTGTCTCTGTGAATAGGGATAAAAAGAAAGTGTGGGAATTTTAACTGTATTTAAACTTTTTCTCTAACTTGTTGATTTTATTTTATTAAGTCAGAATTCACACACCATAACATAACTTCATCCTTTCTCAGGATGCCATTCAATGCTTTTCAGCATATTCACAAAGTCATGCAACCATTACCATGATCTAATTCTAGAATGTTTTCATCACTCTAAAAAAGAAAAGTACTTGTTAGTAGTTACTCCCTATTCCTCCTTCCCCTAGACTCTGGCAAGCACTAATCAATTTTCTGTCTCTGTGGGTTTGCCTTTTCTAGATTTTATTATACAATGCATCATGTTTTCAAGGTTCATCCATATCAGAACATATATCAGTATTTCATTCCTTTGTGACTGAATAACATTTCATTATATAGATATTGCATATTTTGTTATTCATTTATCAAGTAACATGACTTGCACATTTGTACTTTTTATCTATTATCAACAATGCTACTATGAACATTCATATACAAGCTTTTGTGTGGACATATGTTTTTAATACTCATGGGGCATAAACTAGAAGTGGAATTGCTGGGTTTTATGCTAACTTTTTTTTAGGTTAAACTTTTGAGTAACTGCCAAACTGTATTCAAAAGTGGCTGCATCATTTTCCATTCCTATCAGCAACATATCCTTAGTGCTTTCATTTTAGCCATTATGATTGGAATGAAGTAGAATCTCACTGGTATTTTGAGTTTCAGTAATGACTAATGATATTGAGCTCCTTCTCATGTGCTTACTGCCATTTGTATATCTTCATTGGAAAAATGTTTATTCAGATCCTTTACCCATTATTTTAATTGGTCCATTAATCTTTGCTATTTTTTGATATCATGGTGCTTGTCAAATCCCTTCTTGTACTTCACTACCCAGAAAAATCCTCCCCTTCATATAAAGTTACATATTGTATAAGATCTTCTCTCATTTATCATGACAATTATTATTTCTTTCATGGTTATGCATCTTGTATCAATTTTCCTAGCTCTACAGCTGAATTTAGTGACAACTGGCATAAATTTGGGAGGCTACACATTTTATCTCTATCTTCCTAGCCCTGTGACTTTGATCTAGTTGCTTAGACAATCAAGGTGTTAATTTCCTTGTCAAAAAGTATACTTAATAGAAACTTAGCATATGGGTTTGCTCTGGGGAAAGAAAATGTGATAATATATTTGATTCATTCCTTGACATACAGTAAACATTCAATATATGGCTCATTGGTTCAGGTCTTCCATAACTTGGACACCAATATAGGATTGGGGAATAGCTTGTGAAGTAAAAAGGAGAAGGATCAGGAGATGACTGGGAGAACCTTCAGATAAAACAAGAACCCTAGAATATGTGAAGGGAAATAAAGTCAGCGAGGACAACTCTGATGCACCCCAAATCTACAAAAATAATTCAACCCAGGTGAACTTGTTTGAGCTGTCATTAATTTTTGTTGGTGGGGGGGCATTGAACTCAGGGACACTCAACCACTGAGCCACATTCCAAGGCCTATTTTGTATTTTATTTAGAGACAGGGTCTCACTGAGTTGCTTAGTGCCTTGCTTTTGCTGAGGCTGGCTTTGAACTCTCAATCCCCCTGCCTCATCTTCCTGAGCCACTGGGATTACAGGCGTGCACCACCACACTTGGCGAGCTCTCATTTATTTGAAGGCAAACATTGGCTCAATTTTTCAGAGAAAAGACTGATTGTAATTTCCCATCCCCGGATGTCCTCACCACTGCATACAAGTTCAAGAGAAACCACTAAGAGTTAACGTGAATGGTTTTCCTTTCACTGAAAAATTAGCCAAATGAAGACAATTAGTGATTTCATAAGTGACCTTATGAGAATAATAGAACTCTCATCTGAGAACTCAGGTAGTGGCCAAGTTATGCCTGAACAAACCTTCAAAATCACTCAACAGAGAAGATCATTTGTACTAAATGTGTGTGTCCCCCCATGAAAACAGTGGGCCTTCCCCCATTTCTAATTTTTTATAACTTATTTCATAGTAACACTTATTTATCATCATATGGTTATAGAATTTTAAGTTGTCAAGTTGATACATACAGAGATTGTTTGGTGATATTCTGGACAATGCACAGCTTGACAAGCAGAGTGAGAGCAGAATCCACCCTCCTCCACACATGTTATTTTCTCAGTGAATAAGGTCATTCCAATTAATATAGAAATGTTGAGATAGAAGTCAGCTAAAGAAAGAAGAACACTTTGAGAGTATGTGAACAACCTTATTACTCTAACTAAAACAGATCCTTTTATTTACTTGTTCTTGTCATTTTTTTTCCTGAATCATTGCCATATTCAGAACTCATTAATCAGCATCAATGTATTATTACCTAAGAATAATAGAAGGAAGTCTAACCATTATACTTTCAAGGATCAGAATAATTCAACACTCAGTTTCTATAATTGGATCACTGATACTAAGAAAAGTAGTCTTCGATGTTTTATGATTATAATATACTTTAATTGAAATGATTCCTTACAACTAATTATGTCACAGTGTTTATTGTTCATGTGTCACTATGCAGCTCTAAAAACCACATTGCCAAAAAACCCTTTAGATATCACTTTTTTTAAGTAAAAGAACACATAAATAAAACAATATCTAACTTTGAGTACTACAAACATTAGAATTAGTTTGTATTTTACCTAGACAAAAGAGAGAAGCTATATCAACTAATATAAAGCTGAGTAGCAAAATTTACTATTATTACATATTAATGTTAAATGTTCAATCTGGTAGTAGTACAATTTTTAAAATCTAGAAAAACAAAGAGTAGTTCATATCTCAGGCAGATATATTCCATCTTTAAAAGAAAAATGAAGTAAAATAACAGATACTGTTTTCTATAGCAAAAACATAAGTGATGTCTTCAACTTCTCTATGCCAATGGCAATTTGGGGGGCTATAATGTAAACATGAGTTCTATGAAGATATGTGGCAAGTTTCATTAAAATGTGTGTGTCAGTGGCATAGCAAAATGACAAAATGTTACAAAACAATATGAAAGTGTACCTCAATAATTATAACATAGCTACTGTTTTATAGTAATGCTCTCACCTATGGGAAATTTATATTAAGAAAGTAATTATACAAAAAAATATAGTTGCACAAAGATGCCAACTGCAATGTTATCTACAATGAAAAAATGTTGAAGTAAATTGAAATGTTGTACAACAGATGAACAGTCCAATCAATGCTTGCACAGAAACTTGTTTAATGCAATATTATTTATTCATTATAATTATAATTATAAAATCTGTGGGAAAACAAAATTTTAATTATCTAATGCTTAGTGAAAAAAATGAAAAATGCCCCATAGGTTTATAGTGATGTTAACATTTTTTTAAAATATCTCGAGAAATTATGAAGAGGACTCTGTAGAAATAGTACATTGAATTAAGGCACTGAGATTAATGTCCCTTTAATTTTTGCCCAAAACAATCCTCCGTGTTTTCTGAGTTGTCAAAAGTAAAGAAAAATATCTGTGGGTCTAAACTATGGAGAAAGGTAAAATTAATTTAAAATAAGAATTTCATAATTTAGACCAGACCAGGAATGCACAGATAGCAAAATGGAACAGAAGCCTGCTGCACATTCTCACCTATTGAGAAGGCTGTTTGGGGGCATCACTATGTTCTTTGAAAAAAATCATAGATAGTAATTTTTAACTTGGAACATCATATTTTGCCATGAAAACTGTTCAATTGCCAGTACATCACTGAAGTGTGGCTCTGGATGTTTGATGGACCATTATCTTTCACACAATTTACCCTAAAGTTACCTCCTTCTATGGGCTTTATCAAATGTGAGTAGAAGGCATCCTTCCATTTCTTGTCAGGCTCCAAGTATGAATCATTACTAACACTGCAGCAAATACCTAAAGGCCACTGAGAGTTTATAGTTACAATAAAATGTTGTATCTAATGTAGAATCCTAGCACTTTCTGGTGTCCCTCTAATACTAAAGTGATAATTGCACCATTGGGTTGTTTTATGAAGCATTTGTTCACCCCTCGAGTAGATAAACTGGAAGAATGAAGGTTGAAAGATCCATCCTGATGGCAGTATAGGGTTATTGTTTAGGAAAGAGTGCCAAAGAGTACATGATAAAATGCTTTGCATACATATTTTTTTCTTCCGCTGCTTTCATTTCCTGCTAAAATAAAAACAGAAGTAAAATGTCTGTGAAGTTAATGTTGGTCAAAAGCACACAAGAAAGAGTATGAGAAGAAATTTCCAGTTGAAAAATGGGTCCCACGTAAGTTTTAAGGTAGCAAACGTACAGCTTCTTTGTAATTGATTATGTGTATCAAATTTAACTATGTTAACTGAAAGGATCACCTTTCCTGAGTGCTCCTTAGAGTAAGTGGCAGCCAAATGGAACACGTGCACCAAACATGTGTCATCATTTTGAGTCTTTAATGTTGTTAAAATTTCACATGAATTGTCTCTTCACTAAACACTTTCACAACACTAAGCTGGAAATTTTAGGAAAAAATAACATGTTGAGGATAGTATGTAAGTCAGAATTAGTTTTTGAATTTTTTTTTTACTTTGGAATTACTTCAAAAAAAGAAAATTTGTAAAGAAAGTACAGAGAATTTCCATACATCCTTCATCCAATTTCTCCTATTGCCAATATTTTTTCATAATACATTTCTCAAACCTGAGAGACCAAAATCAAGACATCATTATTAACTAAACTTCAGACTTTGGATTTCACCTGATTTTGCAATAAAGCTATTCTTCTGTTTCAGGAACTGATCCAACACCACGTTGTATTTAGCCTAATTACTTTTTGAAAGAAAAAGAGGTGCACATAGCTTATTTAAGTGCACAATATAATCATCATTTTTCCTGCTTCATTTTACATCTTCTCAACTGAGCCTATACATAGTACAAAATATTAATAGCAAAATGAAAAAACAGGGTAACATCCAATTTGTTTACTTTTTTATGAAATGAGATACTGTCCAAAGAAATTAGATATAATTTAATCACCATTTTATCAAAACGGCTAAGTCTCTGCCTACAGCATTAGCTGGCATATCCTGTTGTCTCCCTAATGAGCAATTCTACCCCCTGCATTTTCAAAAAAATAATAAAATAAAACATGCTCTACATTATATTTGTTCCAGCGTGGGAGAGATTGTTGGATTTTCCTCATCTAGAGAGAAAGCACTGATGTCCTATTAGCCTACTTTTTAAAAATTAGACTTTTATAGATATATAAAGTAGTTGGGTTCATCTGGACAAACTCATATATGCATGGAATTCAATTTCAGTTCATGATACCCCCTTTTCCCCACCCCTTTTCTTTCCCATCCTCCCTCCTCACTCCCATATTCCTTTCTTTACTATACTAGACCTCCTTTTGCTCGTCTATTCATTTAAATTAGATTAGCTCTTTCAACTGTACAGTGAAGTTCCCTGTGGTATATTTATATATGCACACAATATGACTTTTAAACAATTCATTCTGCATTGCTTCTCCTTACCCATCCACTCTGCCTCTCCATCTCCTTCATGTTTAACTTCGCTAACAACACTGCTGGTGGAAGGGGGCTTCCTGAGGTCTCATTGCTGCTGCAGGGAAGTACTGTGGGATGATTCGCTGTTCAGGTCTCTGATTGCCTTTCGGAGAACACAGCAGCTTGGCCTCTGAGCACAGGTCCAGCTGGACTTCTTCCTGATTCCCAGCTCTCCAGTCCCTTATTCCTAGGTCTTACTTCAGACCCTCGGAGCCATTTCCTCAGGGTAGTAGGCATTAAAGAGCACTGCCTCTGGGTTTTTCTGCTTTACCTTCCTTGCCCTAACCACAGGAGGTGGGTGCTTACTTTCTTTACCAACATTCAAAAACAAAAACATAAAAAAGGAAAAACACTACTGACCCCACATATTCTGCTGTCTCAAATTGAAGCTTAATGCCACACGTGGGACCATGTATTCAAATCCTAGTTCAGTTTGGGAAGGAGGCTAAATGATGCTGCCCTTTAGACTCATAAAAACCTGGTTATCTTCTCCTTCATCTAAGCCTGAGAGTGGGGAGCAGAGGCTAAGGAATGACTTCCTAGACTCACAAGTAAGGCACACAGTATCTCTACTCCTAAGCCATAACAAACTGCAACCTGTACACTCAGAAAAGTGAGAGATTATATCCCATCTGATTCAAATGTATGATATATCAAAGTCATTGTACTGTCATGCATAACTAATTAAAACAAATTAAAAAAATTAAAAACAAACATTTAACAGAACCACATTACACGTTTAGTAAAATTAAAAGGGAGAGCATAAAATTCAACAACATCTGTATGCTCAAAAAAAAAGGAAAATGTCATTGTTTTTTGTTTTTCTCTTATTTAAATAAAAGCTCTGAAAAAGTTATTTTAGTGTAGTATGTATTGTCAAACTTTGGAAAACAGAAAAAATGAAAAAAAGGTTAAAATCACTCAAAGACATGAACAACCAGTGATAATTGTTTCTTTATGTGGTGATATACCTTTCTAATTAATATGCTCAATGACATAGTGGAAATCAGAATATATGTACCATTTCTATGGTTGGCATTTTTAAATGCCAGTATTAAAATATAAATTTGCGTATCATATAATTCACCCACTTTAAGTGGACGATTAATAGTTTTCATTATTTTACAGTGTTGTATAACATCATCATAATCAAACATTAGAATGTTTTCATAATCTCAAAGGGAGCCCTGGGCCCAAGAACAGCTGTTCTTCTTTACTTCCTCCCCAGGTGCTCTGCCCCAGGGCCCCCATGCTGCTAAACTACTTTCTGCCTCTAGGTCTTTGCCTGTTCTGAATATTTTCTGTGAAAGTGGTCATACAATATGTGGCCTTTTTGTGTGGCTTCTTTCACTTAGCACAATGTTTTTGAGGTTCACCCATGGCACAGCATGTATCAGTATTTCCTTCCTTTTATGGGTAAAAAACATCTCATTGTAGGTTAAGTCAACTTTTCATAATCCATTCATAAACTGAATGCAATTTGGGTTGCTTGAACTTTTGGGGCTATTATGAATAATGCTGCTATGAGCATTCACGTATGAGGTTTTGAATGGCTGTGTTTTCATTTTTCTTGGGTACATATCTAGGAGTAGAAATGCTGGGTCATATGATAACTTTTTGTTTAACATTTTGAAGAACTGTTGGACTGCTTTCAAAACCATCTGCAAACTTCCACATTCTCACCAATAATATTGAAGTTTCCTATTTCTCCACATTCTTGATAACACTTGCTTTTTATTTTATTAGAGTCATTCTTGTATTTGTAAAGTGGGATCTTATTGGAATTTTGAGTTGCAGTTCCCTAATGATAATGTTGTTAAGCATTTTTTTCAAGTGCTCGGAGGCCATTTGTGTGTCTTCTTCAAAGGAATAGCAACTCAAATAATTTGCCCATTTGATTGAGTTATTTGTCTGTTGATTATTCAATTGTAAGAATTCTTTATATATCCAGAATACAAGTTCTTTCTGAGATAGTTTGCAAAAATATCCAATTCTGTAGGATGTCTGTTTTGTTTCTTGATGGTGCTCTGAAGTATAAAAGTTTTCAAATCTTATGAAGTCCAGCTTGTCTACATTGCATCTACTCTAGGAAACTATTGCCAATTTAAGTTCACAAAGATTTACTTGCATTTTATATTTTTAGTTCTTACATTTAGGCTTTTGATTCATTATGACTGTTCTTTTAGTATGGTGTGAAGCACAGGTCCAAATATTTCTTCTTTTGCATTTGGACATGCAGTCATCACAGGACAATTTATTATAAAGGTTATTTTTTTCATTGAATTGTCTTGAGATCCTCATTGATTTCAATTGACCTTAGACGAGGAGTTTATTTCCAGACGCTGTCTACTCCTTTGATCAGTACGTCTAGCTTTGTACTGGAACCACATCATCTTGATTCATGTAGCTTTGTAGTAAGTTTTAGAATGTAAAAGTGTAAATCATCCAATTTTGCTCTTCTTTTTCAAAACTATTTAGCTACTCTGGGTTCATTGACATTACATATCAATTTTAGAATTAGCTTGTCAATTTCTATAAAATAAGCCAGCGAGGCTCTTGATAAGAGTGTGTTAAATTTTTGCTCAATCTGGGGTGTATTGCTATATTTACAGTACAGTTCATTGTGTATTTGTATACAATAACATATCATCTGAGAAACAGAATTTTCTACTTTTTTCTTGCCTAGTTGCACAGGCTAGATCCTCCAGCACAATGTTGAATTGAAGTAGAGAGAGCGAATGTCCTTGTGTTTTCTTAGGGGAAATATTGAGCATTAGGAATAGAGTTGGTTGTGGAATTTTTATAGATTTTTTATATTGTTAAGGAAATTCTCTTTTTCCTAATCTTTTGAGTATTGTGTCATGAAAGAGTGTGAACTTAGTGACTATTTTCTCTGATCTATTAAGGTGATCTTGTGGTTTAAGGCCTTATTATATTTTTTGTTTTATTTTTTCAGCTTGAGGTTTAATTGACAAAAAAATTACATATTTAAGATGTACAACTTCGATGTGATTCTGCAATCTGTATACGGGGTAAAAATGGGAGTTCATAACCCACTTATATCAAAGTGTGAAATATGATATGTCAAGAACTATGTAATGTTTTGAACAACCAACAATAAAAATTTTAAAAAAAGAAATTAAAAAAAGATGTACAACTTGATTTTTAATATAAACAATGATATATATTGAAATAATCACCAAAATAAACCGAATTAACATAACCATCACCTTGCATTGTTATTCTTAGTGTGTGTGTGTGTGTGTGTGGCGAGAACATTTAAGATCTACTTCCCTAACAAATTTCAAGTATACAATACAGTATTGTTAACTGCTGTCACATTGGTGTACCCTAGATTTCCAGGACTCACCTAGCACAACTGAAACATTGCACCCTTTGATGAATATCATCCCATTCCACCCCATCCATCCCCACACCCAGCTCCTGGGAACCACTCCTTTATTTCTGATTCTGCATATAAGTGAGACCATGTAGTATTTGTCTTTCTGAGTCCTACCTATTAGATGTCTTTCAGATTTACCCATATTGCAACAGGATATCCTTAATTAAGGTAAATAATATTTTTATATAATTCACATGTAATAAGATTATATCATTTATGAATTAATATTATTCAGTCTTTAAAAGTATACACATATACTTTTAAAAAGTATATATACACACACACATATTTATCCTTTAATCCATCAATGAACATTTAGTTGTTTCCTTATCTTGATTATAGTAAATAAGGCTGCAAATGAACAACAGAAGTACCGATACATCTTAGTTCTTCATCTCATTTCCTTTGAATATATATGCTAAGAAGTGGGAAAAGTGGATCATAAGATACCTCTATTTTTAATATTTTAAGAAATCTCTGTACTATTTCCCATAATGTTTACACCAATTTGCATTCCTCTCAACAGTGTGCAAAAGATTCTTTTTCTTATCTTCAGCAAAACTTACTTTTTGTCTTTTTTGGTAACACCCATTTTATTTGTGTGTGTGTGTGTGTGTGTGCTAGGGATTGAACCTGGGTCTCTCATGCATGCTAATCATGTACTCTACCAACCCCAGCTTCCGTAGTAGCCATTCTAATGGGTATGAGGTGATATATCCTGTGATTTTGATTTGCAATTCCCTGGTGATTAGTGATGCTAAACTTTTTTTCTTATACCTGTTGGCCATTCATTTGTGTTCTTAAGAAATGTCTATTAATGTCCTTTGCCTGTTTTTAAATCAGGTTATTTATTTTGAAAACTAGATATTTGCATACAAAGAAATGAAATTGGACTCATCTGCACCATACAGAAAAGGCAACTCCAACTGGATTAAAGACTTCAATGTAAGATGTGAAACCATAAAACTGCTAGAAGAAAACCCTGGAAGAGCTTCTCAACAGAGGTTTAGCTAATAATAATTTTTTGGGCAGAACAGTAAAAGTAGACATAACGAAAGTAAAAAGGAATGAGCAGAATTGTGTCAAACTGAAAAGTCTCTCCACAGCAGAGGACACAACCAAAGAGGGAAAGGCAGCTCATGGATGGGGAGGAAACATGGCTTCCTTTAGTTCCTTGAACATATTCATAATCAAAAACTCTATACACTTACTACTAATCCTCCCTTTCTTAGACAGGTTAGTGTTGCTGTTGTTGTTGGTTTATGTAGTTTGTGATTTGGTAATAACCCCATGAGTCCCTTTCTCCTGCAGTATGTAGCCTCCAAGGTCACTGCTCACTATTTTTTCCTCTTTTTTTTTTAGTCATTTTAGCCTTGCTTCCTAGGACTCTCCATTGAGTCAACACAAAATCACTTACTGGTCTTAGGTTTTGCTTAATCCCCCTTAGCCAGTTCGGGTCCCATCCTTTAGAACACTGGAGGCTTATGTAGCTTGGAGAATTCACAGTTCAGGGGCTTTATGATCTTGGCAAGTATTTAGCCAGGGACTAGTGGATTGTAGTCTCTTCTTCCAGTTCCCCCCGGGACAGGGCAGTTGGGCATGTACCATCCTCCAGATCTTCAGGGATGCGTGTGGTCTATTTTTAAACATGTTTCTTAGAAGTCATTCCTGGGCCAGAGTAGCTCTTTTCTCAGAAAGATGTTGACTCTAAGTCCCTTGAGCCAATAAAGATCAGGATCCTTCTCTGGTGGATCTAATTATAGTTCGTTTTCAAATCTGTTCCACATTCCATTTTTACTGCTCCTGATCTCAGCTTAGCATCTGCTCATGGCCTTCTGGGCCCAAGAGAGTGAGTGGTATCCTAGAGGGATCTTCTTTCTCTGGTTCTTTCCTTAATCTTCTGGCTTGTCTGCCCCTTCACTTACTGCCACCAGGCCCCTCTTCCCATCACAATCTCTACTGTTTTCAAAAAATACCTTTAGGCCTGAAGTCCCTCATACTCTGTTCCTCAGTCTCCCCAGGAAGAATGATGGAACTTTCAGTCCTTATAACCTGACAATTTCCTGGGCAGAACCTCAACATTAGTATCATCCATGGGATGGGGACAATGTCCAGATTCTCACAGAGTTAACACCTCTACAATAGAAGAAGTTTCTGGCAGAGGGAAGGATGTTAGCTACAGGTCTTCTAGGATTTCACTTAGGAGCAAACTGAACGTGTTCTGGGGTAGAATTCAGTATTCTCAACCTAACATGCCTAGGGTAGAGTTTCAATCCTACCAGCAAGGATGGGATGGCAGAAGGGACCCTAGTCCTGAGATTCTACCACATGGAGATGGGGTATGGATGGGGAGAGGAGTGGTACTGGTGGCTTATGCTTCTCAAAATCAAACTGCAGCCCTAAACTGAGTGTATCAGGAAGAGTTTTCAACTTCCTGCCCACAGTTCAGACTAGACTTTCATAACATGGAGGGAAAGGAGGGGGAAGAAGAAATCTCAAAGACCACAGAATCACTATGCTAAGAGATTTAATTTGTTTTCTTGAATACACATGTCTCTGTTACATGTCCTTCAAACATTTTCCAGAGATTTTAAAGGTTTTTCGTTCTTGTTGTTTAATTATTTTCAAGGTAAATGGGCCCACTGAGCGCCTCACAAAGTCATTCTGGCAGTCTTAATATGTATTATTTGTACAACACATAATTGTAATTTTGTTTTTCTCTTTGAAAAAATAGTTATATGGAAAATATTTATGCTTTGTTTTGTTTTTAACTTACAAATGATTGGGATTTTGTTGTTTTAATTTTTCATATTGCTATTAATACTCAGTTTTATCTGGCTGTATTTTAGAGTAACATTTTATTTATGAAATTAATTGAAGTCTTTTCTGTCATTTGGTAAATGATAATTGCTGCTTGGGGAGGAAAGAATGTATTTTCTGTATTTTGAAAGTGAGGAAAAGTTGTTCAAGAATGAAAAAGAAAACATTTGAGTTGACAAGACACTCACTGAAAGAAAAGGTCCTCATGCTGACAGCAGATTTCATCACAAACAAAATGTAAGGAAATCTCAGCAAAGGCTTGCTTTGCTAACAAATCCTCACCAAGAAGCAGGTCATCTATGAATAAGACAGCATCAGTTTTATGGAAAATGTATGATGTATTAAATCGTGAGAGATAATTTTCTTTCTAGGCATTATTATTATGACACAGAAACACAAAGACACGGAAAAGGATAAGAAGGGAAAAGCTATGCATTAACACGTAGCTTTTCCTTTTGTACCAGCTAAATTATTGCAGCTGATGATATTAATGTGCATTGAGTAGGCATGTGTTGTTATTGTCTAGTAATGTACCAAAAGAGATTACTGTGCAATGTGAACGGATGTTAGAATACCCATTATATCTAAGAGGGCATTAATAGACTATGAAATAATAAAGAGATAGAGCAAGGCACTTATAATGGTGTTAATAAGCATAATGTTCTGTAAATACAGTGTTTCATTCAAAGAAGAAAAAGAACAAGAACGACTCACATCACAAAGCATGCAAAGATTATTTATTCTCCCTTAGTTTTTTTGGGTTATGAAATTACATGGCCTTTCTTGAGGTTAGAATTACTGTCACTTTCAAAAGAGCATGGTAGGAGAGACTGGCACTATTTACTCTTATGTATCCAAAGCTCAGTGTCCCATGTTGTTGTAAAGGATGAAAAATCATCAGAATCAGAAGCTTTATCAACCAAATCCCCAAGAGAATAATTTTTCACTTTTCAGCCAGACAAAGATATGTCACTAGGAGTAGTGAGTTATTCATCTAAGTTTCCCTAGAACCGAGCATAGTGAATGTCATATGAGGCACTAATTGTTCATTCAACAAACAAATTGCCAAATGACCTTGACCTTTCTGAGATTTTTGAAAGTCAGAATAAGGAAATTCACATTCATAACTGTTTCTTTTAACTGAATACTCCCCCAAAGCATTTTTCTATTTGCTAACTATCTTGGTCACTGTTAGAAGTAAGTATGAAGGTGAGAATATTGCCTATGGGTCAGGAGACCCTAGAAAACTATGGAGATATGAGATCCTTTAATAATATCAACCACACAACAAACAAACAGGATACTGAGAATGTATTTGTGACACTTTGCTCACTCACATAGAAATAAACTCTGATGAAGTATCAGGCAGAACATATGTTGATCTCTTTGTCCACTCTGCATTCATATACCTAGGGCACAATATCTATTTGTAACCACACCTGAATTCATACTCAGAATTTCATGTTGACCAGAGTAGAATGAGTTGAGGAAGATTGAAATAAGAACTACAGAGTAAGCATAAACATTAGTTATATATAAGAATGACAACAGTTTACAGTTTCAACATCTGTCTATAATTCTTCTCACTGAAAAGAAGGTTAATGGCAGGAATTGAGCATGGTTAGGAAGTTATTCTTTCAGAATGGCTTTTCTTTCAGAATCTAAGTCCTATTTATCTTTCTCTGGTTCTCTTGGTCATTGCCCAAGGTTCATATTTTAGAATATGTGTTTTTGATGTATATGTTAAGAATCTGCCACCATATTTAGCTTAGTTGCTATGTCTTTTTCCGTGTAGATAAGAACTCAAGTCCTTTATCTACATGTGTTTTGCCATAAACCTCTTCCTTCTTCCCCATGTTCTGATCTATCCACACAAGAGATAAGAAAGCTATTTTCCCACCTTTCTTACAAATATACTAAATTGTTGTTTGCCTTTTGACCTTAACTGATTGACTTAATATCTCTAACACCATTACACGAATACTGATAAATAATCTTTAGAAAGAGAGTTCATATGGAATTCACTGCAAAACAGGGCACCAGCAACAAAACTTGGGGAATACTGTATGGCCAGAACTGTCCCTTTTCGAAGTCAAATTTGGCAATGATAAACAGGCAAGTTCAAATGAGAAGTTCCTGGAGGTCAGAAGACCAGTTGAAGACCTGCAACCAGGAGAGAGATGGCCATAGCATCTGTGCAGGTAAAATTCACAGAACCATGAGCCCCGCTTCTTAAGGCTACTTGGACAGCATGGTTCACAGTGTGCATTGAGTTCTAATGCTACTTGTATCAGCTGTGCCTTACAGAATTCAGAAAGCTTGACCAAGCGCAGCCTCCATTCTCTCTTGCCATGCTTCTGTGATCTCATTTTAGGCTTTCCTTTAGAAACATACACTTACTATAATTCCAAATCAGCAGGTAATCCACAGGTAAAATAAAACATCTAAATCTGAGATCTATGGTGATTTCTTTTCTAAAAGGGTAAACAGAAAATTCCACAACCCTGTCAGTCCTCTCTTAATGAGCGCTGAATTCACAGCTCCGGGTTCTGTAAACCTCATTTAGATGTGTCAGCAAGAGCCCTGGGTATATTAAAGGTCTGAAACAGGCACAATAATTAAGAAGGCTCAATGCCAATTCCTTTCATCTTTAACTGCTGCTTACAGTTCGAACACAACAAATACTAAAAGGTCATCAGAACCCATTTTATAATGAGCGCATATTTATATTCTCCAAAACTTCTTTCTAAGAAAGGTAGTGGTAATGAGCTTAAAAAGAACTGGATCGGGAATGGGAATATCACAGAAAAGAAGGAAGGAAAAGCCCAACTAAAGACAGGCCACACAGCACAGCCTACACGACAAAGCTCTCTTTAGAATCGCATCCTACTAGGGACAGTCTGCACACACTTAGAGGAAATGCTGCCAGTATCAGGAATCTCGAGGCTGTGTATATCCCACTTCAGACACTTTCTATCTGTAGAAAACTTGAAAAAGTAATTTATCCTCTCCATGTTTGGGCTTTCTCCTCTCTAAAGCTGGAGAGAAACCAACAATACCACCAGCCCTAGGACTTGCCTGTGAGGGTTCTTAGGTGGACTAAACGCGTGGACCTATATGACATACTTGAAGGGCACACACTGCACTAATGGATAGCTTCTGTTATTCTTACGACTTAACCTTTATCAAGCTTTCATTTTCTTTCTCATAATAAAATGATTTTATTCCATACTAGGAGAGTAATTTGACATTCTTTCTTCAGTAGAGGGGACTTGGGCTGGTTCACCTATGCCCTACCTGTGATTCATGAAGACTATCTATGAAGTCACCTACATGGACAGTTCCTAGTAACTTGCACCTAATAGTTGCAGCTACTACCGAGCAGTCAGTACATTCTTAACGACAAGCCCCAGGGAAGTCGGCATATTCATAAAAGAGTGGATAGTTTTTGCATATTTTGCAAACATTCCCTGTTACTTTTGAAACTTAAAATAGTCTGCTCTGCACTGAGTCTTCCTTTTCCAGCCATCTCTGTACTGAGTTTTCCTCTTCACGAAGACTTTCTCTTGACCTCTGCCATCTCTCACCTGCACTACTGCCTCATCCTCGAATCCTCTGTGTCATTTCCCACCAGCATCCAGCAGCGTTTTTCAAAACCCAAGTGAATGTGTTGCCCTCTGCTCCTGATTATCCAGGGAGCTTCCATGGTCTCAAAGCCCTATAATATCTCCCCGCTTGTTCCCCAAGCCTCTCTCACATCATCTCCTTCCTGTGGCTGCATGCCTGCTGACCTTGCTTTTCTCTGAATGTGTTCAGCAAGCCCTGGCTCAAGGGCCTTTGCTCTTTCTGTATCTTCTTCTTGGACTCATCCTGCCAGGTCTCAATGCAAAAAACACTCATGGAGAGGTGAGTCCATCACAGGTGTCTGAAGAGGAACCTACCATCTGCTGCTCCCCATCACTTCTCCCTATGGGCTTCCTTAGAGAAATGATCAAAATCAGCAATTATTTCCTGTTCTTATGTATTTTCTTTCTTCCACACTAAATGGAATTCTCATGAGGGTGGAACCTGTTATTCCGTATTGTCTAGAGTCATTCATGACCAGCAAGGAACAGGCATCCCATAACTCTCTGTTGAAGGAGAAAGTCCTCAGATAAGAAAGAAATGGAAAATATTTCCTAACATTTAGCATTTAAACATTTATAACACTGATAATTGAAGAGAGGACCCTGTGAAAGGAAGTCAGGGCAAAGATTAAGAGAAGTGAGTAAATATTCAGAAGTTAGAGTTTTATATGCAGATGTCTATATCAAAGAATAGAAATTGCATGAAATAAATCGCTAAGTAATTCCAAATTTTTCTAAATTTGCATAGAACTACCCCCAGCATCGCTGCTAACATGTAAAAGAGTACTGGTAACATTCCTGGCACCCATAAATGTGAATGAATAATAATAATAGTTGAATAATAATAGTTGTTATTATTATTATTATTACTACTACTACTACTACTACCATCACTGGCAGTACTACTGCTGATCCTACTGGTGGATATTTATCAAATACTTAACATGTGGAAGACATTTATCAAAAGTTTTATAGGTATTATCTCATTTAAACAATAGTAAAATACTCAGAGATAGATCTTTGCAGAAAAAAAAAAGTAAGCAATTCTTCTTTCTTAGTCAATAAGTGGCAGCACTTGGACTCAGTTCTGGCAGATACTAAAGACAGTCCCCAGACTCTCGTGCCAAGAAGTCCCCCAGTGTGTGGAAAAGTACCAGTACTATGCTGTGGTCCTGTACTTGAGCCTCCCATTACATAAAATGGGCGTCTGGCTTTGATTTTCTGGACATAAGTAGAAATGGATTCAGCACCTGTGAGTAATGATGACTGGAAAGTGGTCCGTTTAGGTAAAGAAATGCCACAAACAAAATCATACACCATGCTTCCAAAGGACTGATATATTCCCTGAACATGTTTCTCAGTTAAAAATAAGTTCTAATTTCATTTGACACCAAAAATAATATTGAATGAAAAATCACCTCCCGGTAATGTCGTACTATAATTACATTATTTTAGGAAAGAGTTGTATGTTTCCCCTGATAGAAATGTGTATTTTCTTACTTTGTAATGAAAATCTTAGGAAAAATATTTTGAAATTCTGACTTTAAAAAAAGGTCATAAGATTTCCCAAATGTCCCCTAAGCTTGCCTTGTGGTTGTTTTATATGTTCCTAGACACTTTCAAATTTTCTGCTTCTCAGTTGCTCTATTAACATGCACATTTAGCTCATTCCTGCTAAAGAAGACACTGAGCCTTGAAATGTGCTCATCGTTGGCTTGATGAGGACTTACAGTGCATCTCGGGCACCAGGCCTTATCACCACTGACATATTTTCGTAGTCACAGAATTTAACCATTGAAGTAGATGCCGATGCAGTTTTCAAGAGACTTTTATGGAAACTAGATTTTCAAAAACTGTTTCATCATAGCATGACAAACACAGAGGGTACACACACACACATCCTAAAGGTACAGCTGATGGATTTTTCATTCAGTGAACAAACTCGTGTTGCTAGCATCATCCAGATCAAGAAATTGCAGCTTAGGTGCACCCCAGGAAGCCTTGTGCATTCTTCAAGTCTTCTTCCCCACTCAAGGTTAACCACCCTTTGACTTCTAGCTTGGGTTAGTTTTCCCTGTTTCTGAACCTAATATATAATGCATTTTTGTGTGTGAGGCTTCTCACTGTAATTATTTGTAAGATGGATCCATGCATTGTAGCATATAGTTCATAATCCTAAATTTTTAAAAGCTTAAAATCTAACCCAGGGGCTGGGGTTATGGCTCAGCGGTAGAGCGCTTGCCTCCCATGAGTAAAACCCTGGGTTCAATCCTCAGCACCACATATAAATAAATAAAATAAAGTTATAAAAAAAATCTAACCCAGTGAAAGTGGAGGAATCTATGAAAGATTCCTTTCACTGCCATAAACTCAGCCAATTATTTTCAATCAAGGAAAAATCCATACCATTTCCCCTCTCCCATCATCACATTAGGAATTTCTCCTACCTTTGCCAACCTGAAACACGAGTCTTTTTTAATGTATGCTAAGTTTCTGACATTTTTCTATATGATAAAAAATGTCCTTGATTCTATTTTCTTACCTATTTATTTTCTAACAGCCTACAAAAAAAAATATGGACCAAATATTGGCCTTTACCAGAGATGCCACTTGTAATTTTTCTATTTTGAAGGGTTGCTAAAAGTGGAAATGTGTGCAGTTTCCTCTTAAATGTCGATAATTTTCAATCTAAGAAGGAAACTTTGTATTTTCTTTGAGCCTCATTGTAAGTCATTTGCTGATGTGTAAATCTAAAGCCCTCTGAGGATATCAGAAAAACGTGTTCCCTAGGGTGACCCATTTCTACATGTGGATCTCTGTTTGAGCTGAGATGTACCAGAGATCAGGACAAGAGAATCACATCCAACTCGAGCATGTTGCAATGATTTCACAGCTGCAGATGCTCAAGAGCACAAATTATTCCAGCTAAGGCTGGCATTAATCTAATCTCAAAATCTTTGCTTCAGTTCAGTCTATTTACAAAGCCATCACAATTCCAAGATTTGCTTTTAGCCAATTTGTTCCACTTAGTGAAAAACCATGTCCCCTTTTGGGGGATCTGTTCCATCTGAAATTCAGAAGTCATGCTCATCTGAAGACCCTCTTTTTGGAAGGTTCTGAGCCTATCTGCAGCTTAACAAATATATGCAAAGGATTTGGGCAGCTTTTTCAACTAGGTATAATCTGCATTCTGCAAATAAATGTAGAAGCTTCCACAAATGTTCACTGTCTCTCAGTACAAACAAGTGAAAAATTATTGTTCTTTGAAGTCGAGTGATATTTTGATGTAGATTTTCACTCTGACTTGTAAGAAACAGACCTTGGCAATACAGAAGAGGCTGCATTTACATACTGCTCCCAGCAAATTCTTAAGAATGAAAAGTCACCACAAGCATATAAAATATGTAGACCATAGGCCTATCATAAGCACTGCAATTGAATTGACTGTTCGGCAATCCATATAGAAGTAAAATATGCATAATGTATTTTAGAGAGAGGTCTTTGGACATGTCTCCAAACAGCCAAATGAAACAAACTGCTTGATGTTTTCCACGTACTTTCCACACTCTGGTGTCTTTTCCAATGTTTTCTGCCTAAAATCTGTACTTCCACAGGGATCCCACATCCTAACCATAATTTAGAACTACTTCATATTCTACATACTCCCTTTGGAAGCCTTATCAAATTATCCTATTTTCCGGCAGAGAGGGGGATTGAACTCAGGGGCACACAACCACTAAGCCATGTCTCAGCCTTATTTTGTATTTTATTTAGAGACAGGGTCTCACTGAGTTGCTTAGCCCCGTGCTTTTTGCTGAGGCTGGCTTTGAACTTGCAATCCTCTGTTCTCAGCCTCTGGAGCCGCTAGGATTACAGGTGTGTGCCACCACACCTGGCAAATAATCCTATTATTAAATGATCTCTTTTCAATAATAATAACAATAACTGGAACAATAACAGAAGCTTCTAATTTTTGAAATTCTCATACCTCATCACTTTGTATGCCACCAATAGTAATTCTCACAATCCCCTAAAGCAGAGAGTTTATGATGCTCATTTATATGAAAGAAAACTGAAGCCTTGAAAATTAGTCACACAGCTAATATACAGCAGAATACAGGTCTTCCTGACTCCAAGTCCATGTTCTTTCTAGGATACTGCACTGCCTCTAAATAATGTCTGAATCAAGAGGCAAGGTTTCAAGCTACCCTGGGTAGAGCTCCTCTTGGAAACATCAAGTAGATTTTCCTCCTCGAAACCTAGTTCTCATTTAACAAAGGAAGTGCTGCAAAGTGCACCCAGTATTACTGTATTAACCAAATACTTAAGCAATATATTACAGGAATATTGTGTAAGTAGGTGTTTCATGCTATCAGTTATTATCAATGCAGGAAATTATCTGAGGAGTATCTCCGTACTGTTATATTTATTGTCTTCTTTAGTTCCTCCCTTATCCCATTTTGTTTCTTGTTTGTATGTTAAAATATGTGGGTGATCCTTTTCTGCAATGGCTTAACATCTAATGATTTTTATTTTTACTTGAGCTTTGCTCTGCTTTACAAAACACCTATAGATTGTTATCCCACACCATCAATCTCTTTCCTGCATTTTTTTATTATTCTCCCCTTACACGTTTTCCTCTATTTTGCTGCACATTTTTCTACTTCCTTTTCTCTAGGAGGAAGAAAGAGGCACTTCCTTTTCTGCTTCCACTGCTTGACACCTCCAATGTATCTTCACACACCCCTCTTCATCCTAAATGCCTCCTGCTTGGTACAGGTAGCAGCTGCAGCTGCCCATCATCAGGTTTCCTCTGGTGACCACTTGTCCTGGTCCTTTTTCAATCCATTAGTTGACTTCAGGGAGCAACACTAAAAGCACCCCCTTGGAGAGTGTAGCGGTTCCGAGGTTCACCTTTTAACCAACTCTTCCCGAGCAACAGAATTTTCTATTCATTTTCTCTCCAGAAATCAAGTTATTTTAGAAAGAACATGACTTCCTTGACTATTCTCTCCAAAAATGAAACGAACCTAGATTCTAATCTGTGTCCTAATTTTCTTACTTTAAAAGATTCATAACCCTCAATTGTTCCCAACATGTCCTTGAAATGTGTTAGTAGGTCACTGATGAGAATATAGCATTTGGTCTTTTAACTCTTCACTACTAAACCATGTGAGTCGTGGAAAGTCCTAGGAAATGATTGGATTGGTCAAGTTAATAAAACTTCAGGTTTTCTGTATTGTTTAAACATTGTAAGGATGTTCATCTACACAGAATGATTGAAATTTGAAATGCATTATCCATAAGCCATTAGTAGGCACAGCTTGATTTATGACATAAGCAATATTTTGAATAGAAAATTAGTTTATATTTTCAGGGACTTATAAATAAAACTGTGAGTTTGATAATCAACAGAATTTAAAAGCAAACCTAATAAAATGATAGAACAAATTTAACTGATATATTAAAACATAAAAGTTGTACATATTTGTGGGGTATGATGTGATATTTCAATACATGAACACATCATGTCATATTTAAATCTGTATAAACATATCCCCTCATTTAGCATTTCTTTATGATGAAAACATTCAAACTACTTTCTTCTAGATTTTTTCAGTACACCATTGTTATCTATAGTCAGCCTACTGTAGAATAGCACCCAGAGCTTCTTATTCTGTCAAAGAAAAATTCTACCTCTACTTTGGATAGTAGATTATTCAGCTACGTTTTCTAAACTGAACCACACAAAACAAGATTAAAGGAGATAATAGTAGATCTTATTCTTTGGATCTTCGTTAAGTGCAGAGAAGTGATTATTACAGTCAGATAGACCTTCCACGTTTCAGATGATTAAAAACAATTTTGAGGCTCAATGAACAATGTGAATAACTCCACAAAAGGGAATATTATTTTGAATATAATAAAGAATTCAATGAATTTTCTATGGTTTTTGACAAAAACATCATTTTTGATGATTAGTGGAGCATGAGCTATGCATGAAAGAGATGAAACTTTACCTAATTCATCTAAAATATCATGTTCCTTAGACATTAATTGCTTCATATCACTTTAAAACAGAAAAACTATTGTTTGGAAAATCCTTGTGCTCAAAGATTGTCATTCAACTTGTCAGGATGACCAATGTGGTTATTGAGAAAACAACTTTTCTCAAAACAGGTTCATACTGAGAAGAAAATAACACAGAAATTTGAAATCAGTAGCTTCTACCCTAAATGTCAGTTGAGGAGCAGCAGACTTGCTACTGTCGAGTCTACAGTAGAGGGAAAGCTTTTTTCTCTATTTGGAAATTGTGACTTTCCTTAATGAGGATTAGACAACCAACACCTTATTCTGTGAGTAGCAACTGTTTAGTGCTGGGTTTTGTATAGCTTGGCTTTTCTCAACTGCACTACATTACACCTGAGTCATTTGAATTGCAGCTGGGAAGGAAGAAGTCTGTTGGTTCCTCAATTAATTTTGCATGTGCATGACTTCCCAAGGAAAACTAATGCTCTCCCAGCTTATCTAAATAAAGGCCAGTCAACATCGCACATTGTGTTCAGCACTGCATGCTGAGAAAAATAGAACTTGTGAGACTTAACAAATAAGAAAGCCCTATCAAACAGTTGTCTGATAGTTTCAAAGGAATGTTTTTGAGATATTCAAAAGCTCCATGACATATTCAAAGAAATTTGATGGACCCATTCACTGTGTCAACTCAACAGTAGATGCCACCTCTGCTGCGACAATTATGTGGTCTCCAAACTGTCATGTTTCCTTCATTAAAAACTATGCTTTGTGTTTAAAAAGAAAACCAAAGGTCTAGGACAAATTTCAAAATTTTCAATGTTCCCAGTGCTGAATAAAACTTTTTAAAAACAAAATTGGGGGCATTTGCTGGAATAAAGCAGCATTTTAAATACCTGGGAGGATATGATTAAAAATTTCAAATATGATTAACAAAAATCTCCTGCATTTGTAAACATCAGATGTTGCTGTGGAAATTACTCTCTAACAGGAAAACTGTCACTGTATCTATGTAAAAGAGAAAAGCTTTAAATAAATTTTCGGGTGAAATTCCTTAAATTTCAACCTCATTGTTATTTTTTTTCCTGTAGATTAAAAAATAACATTGGCATATTGCTAATGCTTAGAATCCCTCACCATGAGCTATTTTGCAATAAAATAAAAAATATTTTACAGTGACAAAATTTGCTGAAGGAAATTTTTGTTTCCCTTTAAAAATAATAATGCAAATCAAGCTACATTCCTCACTAATTTTACAAAGTGAAGAAGCAAGAGTGGAACTGGTTGGAAAAAAGATAGTTTAAAAATATCCTTTTTCTGGCTGGCATTGTGGCTCAGTAGTAGAGCACTTACCTTGCACATGTGAGGCACTGGGTTTGATCCTCAGCACCACATAAAATAAGTAAGTAAAACAAAGGTATTGTGTCCATATTCAACTAAAAAAATTTTTTTTAAATATATCCTTTCTCATGAACAGAAAAATAATTCTTTTATTTTTTTAATAAAATTCATCAAATGTGATAAATTCCCTCTATAATACATTGTTTGTGTACCATCCTGCTCAGGTGGTATTTATTTCTGTGTTCTTATCTTTATTAATTGTTAATGACAGTAACATGGAATAACACCAGAGGTCTTTCTAATATGCTCTTACCTTTTAGAGTTTTTACCTTTGTAAAACTCACAAATATTTTCAAAAGCAACAACTTAATGAAAATAAAATATTAATATGCAGTTTCATATGAACAAAATATAAGTTCTGCTACCTTTTCTTGAAATTATACATGGAAATATAAAACAACTCTTCTTTTTAAGGGTCAAAAGCTCATAAAATTGTCTGAATTAAATGAAGTCATAAAAAGCATTTAGCATAGGTGCAGAAATACAATAAATATTCAAAAAACTCTACATTATCTTATTTCTCATCTCTATGTGGCAGAAACCATGTCCCCTGTATATTCCCACCCTCCAATATTTCAGACAGTTCATGATACATTGAGGGCACTGAGTAAGAATTTGTTGAATCCTCACTAGGCATCAGGCACTATCTGAAGTTCTAAATTTACAGATGAGAAAGAAAATGTCTGGCTTTGATGAACCTTGCTTTTTGCCATATTTTAATGGGTGTAGAAACTATTCAGTGATGCCGCAAATCTAAGAAGCAAATATTAGAGAGGTCACATCAGATTTAAGAGTCCAGCTTCTATCAGTATGTCTGGAAAATCTGACTAACATTATACACATCATAGATTGAACTGTCTAATTGATAAGATTGATTGGAAGGGACAGAGACAAACAAAGCTGCTGAGGGAAATTGAACAATAGCAAATTGAACTTGTAATCTAATCATGACTATTTAAAGTTTTTGGTTAACATTGTTTGGGAATAAACTTTGATCCTTTAAGATTTTTCATACAACCTTTGATACACTTTATTCAAATTAGAAAAACCTCTTCTAGGGGTTTGCTCCTTGAATTCACCAATCTTCCCATTTAAACGGTATCTCAGGATCCATGCTCAAGCATGCCCTCTACTCTTTCACTTCTGAAAAGCAATCAGATCTTGGTCTTTGAATTTCAAGGTTGGGGGTTTCTGATTCCTTTTCGTTCTATTTTGAGTCTAAAGCAAGAAGAGTTTATAATGTATCTAGCTGGATGCTTGGGAGACATTTGGAATGGTTTTTAAAACGTCATTTCTGGTCTGAAACAATTTCATATGGAATGTAGTAAAAGAATTGTCCTCAGATACTGAACACTGGACTAACATGTGCTGATGCCATCTATGTAACCGTCTACATGTCTCAACATGAAAGTTTCATCAGTGGATAAGAATCGAGCTGGGAAAATTCTTGAGGAAGGCTGGTGGTCCCTTGCCAGCCCCTTTTTTCCATTCTTTTTTCTCTGGGCTTCATAAGTACTATTTGCAAAAGTGGACTTAGAACACCATTTACATTCTATATAAATATTTGTTGTTTGTCCTTCCTTCTGTGTTAACATAAGCACAGCTAATTGAATCTGGGTGATTCAATCTATCATATTCTTTCCTCAGAATTTTAACTAAGACTAAGAGAATTGATAAAGTTGCTGTTTTTGAAAGAAAAGATCTTGAGGAATAGGGAATAGGTGGGTTTTCATGGTCATAACAAAGGAATAATAGTATGCCCAAAGAAGAAGCTAAACTGCTTAGCTTGGCTTGCAGGGCTCTCTAAGATCTTTTCTCAGTCTAGCCCTGGTAGTCTAGTAACTAGTACTGCCCCCTTGTTAGATGCACATCTAGCTTATATCCTATATAAGCTTATGCATAGCCCCTTGAATGAGTCAGTTAATGTTTTTATTCTTTCTTTTTCATAACTTGAAACTCATCCAGCATCCAACCTAGAGCAAGAGTGATGGTCCACAAATATTTGGTGAATGAATGAGTGAAGGAATAGATAATAAATACTAGTCTGATGGACGGATATAAAAACGGAGAGATGAGAGTCAATGTGGACTTATAAGTAATTCTTATAATTTGTCCTTGAGCTTCCTAGTTTACTGGACATGAATTTCTGACAAGCACAATGCATTTACCTGATTGAGATACTACCCTGTATCCTTTAAATAACAAGATATATCCCCTAATTTGGATTTGTTTCTATATTTGAGACCAACATTCCATGACTAGGATAGCAAGTCATCAAGGATGTAGAGTTTATAGATGACTACCAACTATTACAGATCCCTTATTTTTCCTCTATGAGGAAAAAACAAGGAGTTGGAAAAGACAAATGACCAGCGGACAAATTCTTGTCTTTCCTCTAAGGAAATCTGACATGCCAAAGATGATTAAAATGCTCCCTGCTTCTCCTACAAAGAAGAATACTTTGTAGACAGTTAATTTTAAACAAATAGACAACAAAAAAGTGGTGAAATTCTGCAAATTTATATATCCTCCTCTAATTGAATGGTTTCAGAGCAGCCGTGAAACAGTTACTAAAGAGAAGTCACTGGAATCTAGACACAGTGATTCCTTTAGAAAATTTCATGCCAGAATTATTCTTTGTTAGATGTGGATTTACCAAAAGTGAACATTTTTACAAACAAGTCTCTCTCTCTTATCATACATTATTTTTTGTGGAGTCAGAGGTCACAAATATAAAAGGAAGAACACTGCATTAAATTGAACAATTAAAGACCTTCACAAATATAGGAAATAGGGTCAAATACTGGAATAATGGGAAGAGGCAACAAGAAGAAGAAAATCCTTCCATGCTCTGCTTCTGCATAAAGACCTTTAAAATGTAAGATAATAAGGGGGAAATATCTGGTAAGATTGTTTCCTGAAGGTGAATTAAAAATTCCTCAAGACTACTTTAATTCAACAAAAGATAAGAAAAAGCAGTAATCCATTGAGAAAGCCAGTGTTAGTCCAAAGTCTCAAGTTATTCTAATTTGTGGAATTTTTTTTTTGTATTTGAAAAGGAGGACACTCTGTTTTCTGCTAACACATGTGTACTCTTCTTTCAACACTTTTTATTTACCTAGAGATCTCTGTAAGAAAGAAACTGTAAAAAGTCTACTCAAAGGATACCCACTCTCACAATCCATTAGAGAAAATAATAAGATTGGCAAGATTAAACTCTATTTTTAGGAAATATAATGCTAAACGTACTACATGAATTATAATTTATGCTTGTTTATTGTACTCTATTAGGCTGCATTATATGGCAAGTACACTTGGGCATCTTAAAAGCCATGGACGTGCATAATGCAATATCCAAATGCATCAAGCCCAGTATTAATTATTTTCATAATGTATTTGTAACAAATAAGCACAGACTTTTGTAAAATGTTTAAATTAGCATTCTGAATATTCAATCTCATTTAAATTAATTTCCAGTAAAACACGGTATATTGAGTGTTGAGAGGTGTTAGGAAAATATCCATAGGCACTAGACATTAGATTATGTCTTTCCTTTAGCATCATTCTATGCACAGTTAAGATACAGAGATATTAGAATCACGATTCCACCACAGTATATTAGGTTTAAGTATTACAGTGAAAGATCTGAGGTCTAACACATTTTACAAAATTCATAAATCCTGCTGTAACAGTAAGGTGGTACGTTAGGGAACCATAAAGGCATGATCTTATACCAGGTGGATATTCAAATGAGAAATATATCAAGCTTATGTAAGTGCTTTCTTATGTGAAGCTCAGAAGACATAAAAATCTTTGGAGCCATGTTCTCCCAGAGCATAGGATATTCACTAAGGACCAATAAGACTTTATACATGGCATTATCCACGTGGGATCACTAGCAATGCAGTTAATACGTTGCAGCCATCATATTCCAGAGGGTACCCTGAGGCACCAAAACAGTTAATGCAGCTTTCAAGTGTTGGTCTTTTATTTGTTTTAAACAAAGGAACATTTTAAAAACCAGTAGAACATGATCAACTTATTATTTAAAATAAGTGTTACATATCCAAAGCTTCTTCTAGAATGGTGTTTAACAGTTTTCTTGTCTCAAGTTATCTATTCAATTTAAAACTCACTAATTTTTTAAAACTATGCTCATCTTTATAGTATTTTCCAGTCTGTATCATGGATTTTCAGCTACTTGAATAAAAAGTCTTTATTCTTTCTTGTCTCTGAAATGATGCTAAGACCTACAACACATTGTTAAAGGCAGTATCATTAAACATTTTGTTCCTAGTTCATACGTGTACACAGTTTCTTGTCCCAGAAGTCATAATGAACAAAGAATCATTGGCAGAGAATGAGTATTTTAATAAATATATGTATAGTGAGAAATTCACTTGCCTACAATAGTATTGTATAGTATATAGTGGTAACCTAGATCTAGTCTATGATATGACTGATGCTAGGTGAATTAGACCACACTGAAAAGTATATTTAGCCAATCAGCCTCACTAAGTTACACAAAGCATAATTCTGGACATTAATGTTGTATTAATTTTTTTCTTAAAAATATGAACCGGAATTTTTTCTTACTCAGTGTGTATGTGTGTGTGTGTGTGTTCATAAATATTACTTAACTTATTAGACAGGTGAGAGCATAATGGATTAATTGAAATTTGGGATGACTCTCTTCTTACCATGCTTATGTTCTTTGAGTTTTTGAAGCAATTATAATTCAAAACAGAAACAATTTGTGGCAATTATAATTAGATAAAATTTCTAATGAGAATTTAGAAATAAACACAGGTAAACTTTATTAAGTACCTCAAAACTCATGAAAATAATGTTTTTCCTTGCCCTTGGGCATTTTGGAAATCTTTACCACGGTAACTATAAATTTTATAAGAGATAAATTTATGTCAATTTATAACTGTTTATTGCTGAAAGGCTAATAGAAGATACTAGCAAATTTGCTCCATTACACCTAAAAAAGTATTTTAAAATTGCATTTTACAAAGTAGATTTTGTTCTTTGTGAAGTAGCCTAGAACCTTTATCCAAAGTTATTTTGCAGCAATTAAAAAGACAGATTTTATTTTTCAGTTATACACCAAAAATAATGTTCACTTTTATTCTGTTCACTGAAGTATAGATTTCCAAGCCAAATATAACATACGGAAACATATTTGTTCACTAACTTTCTTAATTTCAGGAAATACAGCAAACTTTCACCAAGCTTGGTTTTATAAAATATTAATGATAAAATGCTAGAACAGAAACAAACTAATAGTCTCAGCTTACAACATTTTGTGCTGATTTTAAAAGATGCTCAAACTCAGAAAAAAAGTCCATACTCAATGAAGGTCACACAGGCTACAGCAGAGTGAGAAGTAGATGTCAGGAAATTTACTCATCAAATATGACCATTAACAAATCATGCTGGGCTGGGGATGTGGCTCAAGCGGTAGTGTGCTCGCCTGGCATGCGTGCAGCCCGGGTTCGATCCTCAGCACCACATAAAAACAAAGATGTTGTGTCCGCCAAGAACTAAAAAATAAATATTAAAAAAAAATCCTCTCTCTCTCTCTCTCTCAAAAAAAAAAAAAAAAAAATCATGCACTGTTCTAGATACATGAAATTCACCAGTGAATTGAAAGGCAAGGATCCACATTCTAACCGGGGGGAGGGGAGACAGAGAATATGTAAATTATATCCTGTTATTTATAAAAATATGAATTATATATCGGTTAAAAAGTCACAAGTACTATGGACACAAAAAAGTGAAAGGAGGTTTGAAATCAGAAACATGATGGTCACAACAGGTAGTATTGAAAAGGTGATATTTAAAGAAAGAGTAGAAGGTGAGGGAGTTCGTCTTAAGGATATCTAAGGCTCCGATGCTGAAGGCAGAAGAAATATCAACTAAATGATTCCAGGCTGGAGAGGGCCTGTGGTACTTGTGGAACCACAGGAGAGACAGAATAGATGGAGCAGAGGAAAGGAGAGGAGAGAGGCAGATGAGGTCAGAGAAACTGGTTGGGTCCAAGTTACATGGGACCCTGTAGGTCATGTGTGATCTTACTCTGAGTGAGGGGGAAAGCCTTTGGAGAGAACTGTCAGGGGAGTTACATACATGAATTTCATTTTATGCCCCTCTAGCTGGTCTGTTGAGCAGAGCCTAAAGATGGGAGGGGAGAGGCAGTGAGAACAAGTGGGGCTCACCTGCTATGTTTCAGGTCAAAGATGATGGCAGCTGGTACCAAGGAGGGACCATGAAAATGGCGAGGAGTAAATGTTCCTGTCTGAAATGGATGGAGCCATTGTGAAGGGGGAGATAAGAAGAACCACTGGGCATGTTACGACTGGTGTGCCTGTGCGGTTAAAAATGTGGATGTCCTATAGGGTGGTGGATGTATAAAATGTCTGGATCAGAGATATAAATTTGGGAATTTTTAGCCTAAAGATGGTATTTAAAACCATGATACTAACTTTTCACCAAGGGGATGAGTGTATAGATAAGAGAAAAAAACCAAGGACAATGGCTGTCTTTCATTCCCCGAATTACATTCCTCTACTGGCCTATTCCTTTCAGCCACCTCTGTAGCAATCAGCTGCTGTGCATACAGACTGACAGTATCTCACCTTAGCTGAACTATGTATCTCTTGATTTTGCCCTGGAATTTCTTTCTGGCCAATGCCTGGCAACCTGTCAGCTCACTCAGCCATTCCAGTGAGTGCTTGTGTCAAGAAGTTTTAAGATGCAGTTACTGGTCATGTGCACAACTGGCTTCCAGTGGGATACATAATTACTACTCTCATCAGTGCCTTGATTGGACCCCTATTAAGCTTATTTCATATGGTTTCTCGGAGAGGCCCCAGAGTATTGATCCCCAGCCATTTACACAATAAAAAAATAATCTTCATTTGGTTTTTCCTCGTTCCCTGATTTATGCTTTTTATACTACCTCTCCCTTCCCTTTGAAACAATTTGATAAAAATAACTAGTTGCAGTCAAGTCCTTATCTCAGGATTTGTTGGTGGGGGGAGCCCAAGCTAAGGCAGCATCTAATGTTAAGGGTTAGGGATAAAATACGGAGAACTAACAAAGAAAAACTGAAAAAGAAACCCATAGGTGGGAGGAAAACCAAGAGAGTGTGGCATGCAGAGTGAAGTGAGAAGTATTAGAAGAAGGAGTCCCACTACCTGTGTCAATTACTACTTCAATGGCAAGGAAGATGAGGAATGAAGACTGAACTTTGGACTTAGCAACAGTAAGGTATTTGGAGATGTTGGCATGAGCTGTTTCAGTGAAAAGAAATGAAGACAAAATCCTGAACAGTGTCCACTTAGGGAAGAATGAGAGAACAGGAACTAAACTCAGTGAGTTTTATTATTTGCTACAGAAAGAAAAAAAAATGGGGGAGGGTAGCTAGCAGGTTTCATGACTTCAAGAAGAGAGTTTGTTTGTTTCTTGTTTGTTTCAAGAGGGGAGAAATAAAAGAAGGCTTGTGTGCTATCAAAAGTGATCTGGTAGAGTGGAAAGCTGATGAAGGAAGGAGAGAAGGAAGCAATCCATTCATGGTGGAACTGCCTAATTCCCATGAAGTTGGATCAACTTTCAATTGGAACATGCATGATAATTTGTGTGACAAGAGGGTCTGTGGGGCAGATACTAGTTCATGGGGAAATGTGACTCCAGTTTTAAAATATATATGTAAATTATTTGACATCCCTCCAATGAAGACTTAGAATCTTTGCCCCTGTTCTCGATTTGGTGCCAATCAAATAGTGATTCCCACTTAACCAACAAAGTTAAGCGAAATGGCATTATATAATCCCCACTGCATAGAGCTTCCTTCTCCTCCTCTTAGGACACTCACTCTTTATGCCCTGAGACACCATGTAAGAAGTCTAACTACTCTCAACCTGTCGTGCTGTGAAGACTACAGGAAAGGCCCTGGGAGTCTTTGAGTCTTCTCAGCTGAAGTCCCAAACACCACAGGACAGAAATAAGTTGTCTCTACTATGCCATGGTTGAATTTCTGAATGTAGAGTCAGTGAGATTAATAGCAATGATTTTATGCCATTTTGTTTGGAGATGGTATTTACTCAGCAATAGATAACTAGAACACTGCCCATGCTCCATTAGAGAAGAAAGAATAATGTAAGCTGATTATGTACATTTATAAAATCGAACAGGTGAGTAACAGCGAAATGAAAGTACCAAACATTGTGAAAAGGGAAGAGGAAGATGGATAAGTTTAAGTGAGCTAAATCCTTATTTTATATATCTAGGAGTCACTTAAGTTGATAAATCAATCCATAAGGGTCAAAAATATGTGGGCTATAGAAATGACCTAAAGAAAGTCTAAAATTGAAGCAATTTTTAAAGGAGGATTTTTCTGAAGAGTGATATTTGAGTTTAGGAGGTAAAGCTAAAGGCAGTTTGAATTCACCATAAGATCTGTATTATTCTCCTACAAACAATATGCATTACCTGAATAAAAAGTTACTTGAAAAGTTACAAATTTTTATAATTTCTAATTTTTATGTATAGCCTCCATATGCAAATGAAAAAAATTAAAGGTTTAATGCAGCAAATGGTTGTAATTTTGCTTATGAAATTATCAAAATAGAAAAATATTTAGTCAATAGTATAAAAGGTGCAATTAGTCTAATTTTCTTATGTGCTATTTATGCAGATGTGACTTCATAAAAAAGCACGTCTTGAAAGAAATTTGTCAATGTCTATCATGAACTGATAAAAGCAGACAAATATCCACACTCAAAGATGTTTATTTCAGCATTAATTATTTGAAAAAAAGATTTTAGTTGTACTTAAATTTAGTCAGTATTGAAGGGTCATGATTGTCTGAAGAACTACTGAGACAGAACCCATAAGATAATTATTGAACATGGGTGAAGAGTTTCCTGGAACAATAGGAAAGATCTTTCTTCTGGTTTCCACACAGATCGTAAGAGGACTAGCAAATGGATGGCATAGTCTGGTAGAGTGAACACACATGAAGGGCAACAAGCCTTCCAGAAATTCTCCCCATACTTGTATATTTCAATCCTCTGCAGGAAAACAGTTAGAATCTGTTTCAAGGCAATGGATGTAGAAAAGCTGTGTCAGGAATGACAGCACTGCATTGTGACTCTCTCAACAAATAGTAGGTCCCTTCTACTCTCCCCTTCCCTTTCCCTCCATCTCTCTATCTGCCTCTCCCTTTCTTGGACTCTTTTTGCCCACACTCCCTTCCTCCAATACTTGTTATTGGTGCATATATCCACAAGATATTATACTTGTGTGCATAACAGAAGCCGTTGTCTTCCTAGTTAATTGATGTGCATTTGACCCTATTTAATGATTCTCCTCACTGTCAGCTGGAACTGCCTTCCATCATCCATCAGGAGAGAGGATGGAAATGATTGCCCCTACTGACATGGAATTCCATGCTGAAAGCCTAGTGGAAGTCCTCTTGGTTGCTGTGTGACATTTTTTAAAAATGGAATTTGAAAGATATATCATCAGACATGACAAGACATTCCTACCTCCTGTCTTTTGTCTCTTTCATTCTATAGAGTACTACAAAATTAATCTTCTTAAAGTTAAAATCTGATTTTGACAAAATCTTTCAACCAAGCCACTTTCCCTGCGTAAAAAGTAATAAATTCTTAGTCTGACATTCACCATCCCCTGCAACCTTGCCTTAGCTCATTTGTCCACCCTACCCTCCACCATTTGACTATTAATATTCCCAATTCATAATGACTGACTGCCCCCAAATATGGAGAGATTTTTCCCATATCTATGGCTTTATGTATACAATTCTCTGCTCAAAATGCCTCTCTCTCTCCTTTGTCTCCAAATTCAGACCAATTCCTGAAGACTCAAGTACAACTTTTCTACACTTTCAAGTCTTGCCAATATCTCCAGAAAGAAATCATCTCTATATTCTAAGACTTCCACAAAACTTTATGTAATTTCAAGATATAGTACAAGGGCAATATTAGAGAAAAATTTTTTTTTTACTGTTTGGAGTTGAATATGAGGTGTCTCCCCAAATCTCCTGTTAACGCAGGAATATTCAGAGGTGAAATGATTAGATTATGAGAGCTGTGACCTAATCAGTCCATCCTCCTTTGAGTGCACTAATTGGGTGGTAACTGTAGGCAGGTGGAGCACAACTGGAGGAGGTGGGTCACCGGGGGTGTGCCCTGGAAGGGTGCATTTTCTCTGCAGCCCCTTCCCCCACCCTCTGCTGCCTGACCCCACAATGAGCTGAGGAGCTTTTCTCCTCTGTGCCCTTCCCCTGATGTGCTGCCTCACCTTGGGCCCAGAGCAATGGAGTTGGCCCTTTATGGACCAAAACCTCTAAAATCCTGAGCCCCAAATAAACTTTTTCTCCTCTAAGTTGTTCTTGTCAGGGGCTGGGGTTGTGGCTCAGTGGTAGAGCACTCGCCTGGCACGTGCAAGGCCCTGGGTTCGATCCTCAGCACCACATAAAAATAAACAAAATAAAGATATTAAAAAAAAATAAGTTGTTCTTGTCAGGTATTTTGGTCGTAGAGACACAAAAACTAGTTAAAAGACATTAATTAGAAGTAACTCCAGCAATGCTTTACAAAAGGAGCTTAGCAAAGTAATGAAGGGCCATTAGTACTTCTAGAAAAACTCTTACAAGTTGTTTTTATATGGTAAAAGCATGTATGCTTTGGTTGTTTGGGAAACCTTGTTGGAAAAATATTATAGGAAAAAGGCTAAAGCCACCCCAAGCTCTTCTTATGATACCACTGCCTCTACTAGAATGAGAGAAAGGGCTTTTTCTTCCTTACCTTTTAATCCCTAAACTAAGAATTCTTTGCATGCAGATGTACTTGTACACACAATAATATGTGTACACACACACACACACACAAAGATATAGTAAGAATCACATCATGAGAGATATTGACATAACTGTCCCAAAGAGAACAGGTTAAAACTATTCTGCTTGTTTTCATTTTTGCTTCTTCTTTTGGGATTCCTTTCATTGGAGGCCTTCTTGCCTCTTGGCCCAACTGGATTACTTCTTGCTATACTGATGATACAATCAGATGCTCCCAGCTTGGGCAGAAGGGCCCATCACATGTTCCAATTTTTGGAAGGCTTTCTGATAGGCCAGCTGCCCTCCAGGCTGTAAGAACAAATTCTCCCTTTCTGTCAGAACCCTTCTCCTGGGGTTGTGATTCACTTCTCTGTTTCACATTAAAATGGTATGCTCTCCTGGCTCAAGAGAAAGGCACCTGCCTAATAAACGGTGCCTTAAGCTAAAGGATTAAATGAAGTCTTGTTATACATGATTCAGTGTATAGCACAATGCTTTGGGAGTCCTCAAGAGAAATGTTGATCAAATGTCTATAATAATGAAATGTGAGTAAATGCTTGGAGTATTATCCCTATACAGCTCTCAGATGTCAGCAAGGGTGACTTCTGGGTGGATGTTCAAAGATTTATGACCCCAAATGTTTCCATAACATTTGTTCATTCCCTCACTCATTATTGAAGCATGCATGCAGGATATATTTTGGAATATTTGTTAAATGTCCATCAGAAACACTGCTGTCAGTGTCCAGTATGAGTTTGTGATGGGTGATGGGTTGAGGGGGACCCTCAACATACTCTAACTAAAAGCAGAATGAGAATATGGGCTCAGATATTTAGACAGCACAATGAGTTCAACTTCAGGAATACAAGCCCCCCAAAATCAAATTATGTCATTCATTTCCTGACACTTCTTCTTTTCTTCTTTTTTAAAGATAACACCTCTTTACACTATAGCAGAAATGTCTTGGTGGCTACAAACAATTCAAAGCATATGTCCTCTTCTCATGGCAAGTCTAAATAAGAAGATAGATTTTTTTTCTCAATAGCTTTAGCAGAAAAATCTCAGAAAATATTGACTGGTGCTGTTTGGTGGTGTGAACCAACCATCATTTTATTCTGAGGGTCAGGGCATCAGAGAAAATTAATCAAGCTTGGGTCATATAGACATCCTGAAAGTGGGTGAGAGATAAGTAGGGAATGGAAATGGGTAAGTAGGAAAGTGGAGTTTTTCTATTCAGATAAGTGTGAAAGGGATTTGGGGCAAGCAAAACTGACAACTATACAAAATAAGTATATATGTATTCATATATAATTCAATAAAGGAACTCATAGTAGTCATTGAAAGCGCATACTGATGGTTACTGTTCATTACAGGAACATTCAGGTTAAAAATCAGACAAAATAAGAGAGTGCGTGAACAAAAGTCCAGGGGAGCTCAAAATACGGAAACTTCTGGTTGTCCACTGCCTGCTACTACAGACAGTGAAACCTCCTCCTTGCGTCTTGTGTCATGGTACCACAGAACACTGCCACGCAGGGAAGCTCCCCTGAGCTTTTGATATCAGAGATTTTACTGGTGCTTGCTCAGTTATGGCCCACATGACTGACCTGTCCTCAGTCCTTCCAAAGGTGAAGTTAACACCTTTAGTCTCAAGTTCTTCCAGAAATGGAAACCAACATGGCCCTGTCACAACCCCATCATAAATCACGTTGTTCATCCATCTAGTGCCCAAAGCCTCCAGGAAACAAAGACACTCTCATCAGGCAGGAAATTCCAGGAAACTGAAGGTCACCTACTGTATCAGAGGGCAAAGGCCAGACCTCCGTGTCAAATCTAGGCAATGCCAATTCACTTAAACTGAAACTTCATGTAATCTCTTAAATTATTAATGGAAAATGGTATTCTAAAAACTTCTCTACACAGGTCCCTACTTATTATACAATGAATATTTCTAGCTTTACTCCATTTTCACTGGTGTGTAAAGAATTAATGAGGCACAGCTCACAGATTGATGTTCATATTTATTAGTTTTTGTTCTTTTGCTAAACATGCCCTGTGTAATCTTTGATAATCGCTCAAGTTATTGAAAAAGGGTTTGCACAGCCTTAATATTATTTGCTTATCAATCTGTGACAAACCATAAAATTTGATATTTTCACCATGACTACCTCATGGAATTTGCTCACTATGTCTCTGATTTAAGTAGCAACCCACTTACAATACCAACAACTTTTAGAAGTGTTTTTTTTTTTAAAATATAACCTTTGTTTTCATTTGAGATATGAAAAAAAAAATAACTGGAAATGTTCTTTGACAACACAATCACACTCCTCAGCTTTGACTTGAGAAAATGTGTCTAATGACTATTCAATCCTCCCCTGTTTTGCTAATATAAAACATCCATAGATCTGACATTTACCCGCAATCTTGATCTTCTTGAGATACATCTCTAACTAATGCTAAAACTTGCATTAAATTTCATTACTTGGTAGTGGCTTGAAAATATAAATCCTCAAATTAATCAAATCTGGCCATACTTTAGCTATTATGAATTTTACTCAAGATGAGCAGGTCTATAGTATCTCCTATATAATTTTAAAATCACACGGTGGAGGCAACTTTTGTCAAGAGGGTAGTATTTTGATTCATCTTTTTGACACAACTTGATGCATTAACCAGTTACTAAAAGAAAACAGTAAAATGTTGCCCCCTAGAAGGTTTTCTACTAACACCTTACCTACTACTCCCTAGTGACTACATATTTTCATCTTAAAAATTAATTTTTATTTCTTATACTTTATTTTGTGATGTTTGTACCACAGGATGATGACCTTAGAAACATTTGTGACATATGATAAGAAAGCTCTGAACCCAGGAGCGGAGCCCTCCAGCTAGAGAGCTGTGGGCTGGAGTTGGCTCCGGACAATGGACACATGCTCCCAAGAGCTTTGGTTTCTTTTTCTTATTGTAAATATCCAACTCATGCACCACCTACACTTGAAACATCCACCCAGATGAGGCTTTTTCAGTATTGACTGCATACAAATGAAAAATTAGCAAGCAATTCAAGGCATACCGTGGCTTGTAATTAAATGTTTGCTGATCACATCCTCAAGGAAGTGAACCTAACCCAACCTTCACTTGCTCTTCCTGACAACATTACCATCAATCTCTGTCCCATTATTGCTTTATTTTTTCATAAAATTTAACATTTCACAAACTAGTCTTATTTATTCATGTTTCCTTATTCATTTTTGACTTATTCCCTGTAAAGTCCAGGAAATAAATCCCTTCCTGGAAACTCCCCTGCAAGAGGAAGCACAATCCTGGTTACCTTGTCAGTGCCTCAGTGTCTGGCACACAGGGGGATCTCAATAAATATTTCTTGAGTTGCAAAATGTATAAAGGAGTATGTATGATGTTATTGACTAAACTGAGTGATTGCAAGAAAGAAAATCATGGCTGGTATGTGTTCATATCCTCAAAGCACCAAGAACAATGCCTTAAACTCAAGAGACATTAAATTATATCTGTTAACTAATTTATTAAAGAAAGTCCTAAAATAAACCCCCAGAAAGGAGTTAGCATAGGTAGCTTTCTTAAAATAAATATTATTGCCTGGAAGACAATCCAATACATCATCATTAGTTTTAAATACAAGCATCCTATTGTAAGCACTTGTGTCATACTCCTGCAATTAGGAGCAGCCACTATTTAGGCACAGTGCTATTCATAGATTGTAGTCACTCCTCCTAGATCATATCCATAGCTATACAGTCATTAATAATGTCAAAGGCTTCTCTAGTGTACTTCTTTCTCAACTCACACCTTAGAACTTGCTGTGAATCATTTTAAACTTTCATTCTTCAAAATTTTCCAACTGTTTCTTACAATAAGTGTGACTACTCAAGGTGAGATGTTATTAGAGTGAATTAATTGGCCAAGATCATTTATTATACTGAATACTAACATTCAGTAATGTGAATGAGTGAATGAGTAAATGCTAAATAGATGTGAACTGGAAAGTACGTGGAAGAATGAGTCTTTTACGTCACATCAATGCATATCTTGTAGCAGGAGAATGATTACCATTTTGTTCGGGATAATCTTTTCAAGGATGTTTGCATGGTGAAAAGTAATATTTATTGTGGGTTTGTTCTTTCAATTTTGGAAACACAGGCATATACCACTATGTTAGACGAGGCACATAGTAGTGAGTAAAGTTTTGTGCTGGACTTCTAGACAGTGCATGAAGAAGGGAAACAAAACAAAAAGTAGAAAAATTGGAAAGGATTATCAGTATTTACAGTTTATATGTCTTGAAGCATTCACGTGACTATACTAGTTTCCTAGGTCTGCAAAAACAAATTAGTATAAAGTTAGTGGCTTAAACCAACAGAAATTTATTCTCTCATAGTTCTGGAAGCTAGAAGTCTGAAATAAAGTTGCTGAAAGGTTCTTTTCTCCTGCTATAGGCTCTGTAGATGAATCCTCCTTTTCCCCAGTCCTAGATCTAGTGATTGGCAGCATTCCTTGGCTCATAAACTCAACTCTAATATTTACCTCTACCATCACATGGCATTATTCTTAATGTCTCTGAGGTTTTTGTATGGCTTTCTTATAATGACACTTAGAATCTGAAATCAAGACGTCACCAGGGCCATATCCCCTCCAAGAATCTAGAGGAGACTCCTTCCTTCCCTCTATTAGCTTCTAGTAGCTCCATAAACTCTTTGGCTTATGACTTTATCACTATGGTCTCTGCCCCATCTTAGCCTTATCTCTTAGATCTTCTCCCCTTATCCTACAAGGATACTTGTCATTGGATTTAGGGTCCATGCTAATCCAGTTTTGTCTCATCCTGAAATCTTTAATTTACTTACATCCGCAAAAGTCCTTTTTCCTAATGGGATTGTATTTACAGTTTCAGGTGGACATCTTTTGGGATGCTATCATTCAGTCCACCCCAATGACATAGAAATGGTATTCAGAATAGATGAATAAATCCCACCAATTAATGAAGATAAAAATAAAATTAAAAACAAGCCCTCCTCACAGGGAAAATAAACAACCCTCAAAAAGGTATTTCACAGAGGAAACTTCACTCAACAATCCATGAAAATTCGAAAGAGGCTCAACCTCATGAGTAGTTTCCCGTCACAATGTTTTGCAGTCTATAGCAAATAATTCCTTTGGAGCCTCGATTCCCTCTAGGTTGTAAGTCTTGCACCTGCTACAAACACTTGTACACAGTGTGAGCACAGGTCAGCTGCTGACTGGACAGCAGAGTTACTTTTTATTCCCATCCATCCTCAGCAGTTGTAATGACAGAGGAAGAATGAAAACAGATAAATTCCGTAGGAAATACGCAGGCTTAATAGCTGAGCATCTGACCAAAATAAGCATGAGGGCCAGCAGAAAGAGGACATTTAATGGGGTGAGGAAGACAAAGAGCACCAATGATAAAAATCATCATTTAACATTTTCCTGAAATTAGCTTGGCTAACAGATCAATGTTCCACACGCAGGTGGGAGAAGCCTCCCAAGTGAGCAGATGGGAAACTTTTCTTCTTCAAATCTGAGGTGTATCTTTGTTCTAAGGTATATCTTTCTCTTTTAAGTCTTCTAAGCTATATCCTCCATTGTCTAAAACTGTCCCAGATTCTGGCAGTCATCCTAAGCAGTATGCCTGTATTTCCTTCCTTCCTTCCTTCCTTCCTTCCTTCCTTCCTTCCTTCCTTCCTTCCTTCCTTCCTTCCTTCCCTCCTTCCTTCCTTCCTTCCTGTACTGGGGATTAAACTCAGGGGCACTCAACCACTGAGTCACCCCCCCAGCCCTATTTTGCATTTTATTTAGAGACAGGGTCTCATTGAGTTGCTTAGCGACTTGCTTTTGCTGAGGTTGACTTTGAACTTGCAATCATCCTGTCTCAGCTTCCTGAGCCGCTGGGATTACAGGCATGCGCCACCGCACTCGGCTTGTTATTTCATTTTTTCATGCTATTGCATTACCTAAAACTTCTAGTGTGGTGCTGAGAAGGAGTGGTCTTGATATTTATGTTTTTTATCTTGCTGTTCCTGATCTTTGAGGGAAGTGTCTAGTTTCTCATCATAGAGTGTGATGTTGTAGATTTTATGTAGATTTTACCTATTGTGTTAAGGAAGCTATTTCCTATTCCTAGTTTACTGAGAGTTTTTATCACAAATTCATGCTGAGCTTGTCAAATACCTTTTCTGCAGCTGTTGGTATGATGAATTGTAATTTTTCTTCTTTCAGTATTGATGTGATGGACTGTATTGATTTTCAGATGTTGAACCAGCCTTACATCTTACACCAGACTTACAAACCTTGAATAAATCTCACTTTATTGCGGTATATATTTATTTAAAATATTTTTAAAATATTTAAAATGGAACCCAGGACCTCATATGTTCTAGGCAAGCACTCTACCACTGAGCTACAATACCAACACCCAAAATATGGATGTTATTGCTAGCATTTTATGTAGAAATTTTTTTTATCAAAGACCATGAGAGACATTGGTCTATAGATTTCTTTTTCTGTAATGTCTTTGTCTGGTTTTGGTACTAGGGTAACGCTGGCTTGGTAGAATGAATTAGAGATATTCCCTCTGCTTTTACCTTCTGAAAGACATTATAGATAAATGATATACTTTCTTCTTTAAATGTTTGATAGAATTGGCTAAAGAGCCCTGTGGCCTTTTATTGTCAATTTTGGAAGGTTATGAATTATTGATTCAATTTCTTTAATAAATATAAACCTAGTCAGATTGCCTATCTATCACTTTTTGTGTGAGTTTTAGCAGATTGCATTTTCAAGGAATTTGTTTATTTCATCTTGATTTTCAATTATATGGGTATAAGCTTGTTTATAGTATTCATTTATTATACTTTTAATGTCCAAGGGATCTGTAATGTCTACTTTTTCATTTATTAGTAATTTGTGTCTTTTCTCTATTTTGTTAGCCCACAAGAGGCTTGAGAGACTTACTGTTTTTATTTATCTTTTTAAAGAATTAGCGTTGGCTTTATCAATTTTTCTCTATTGATTTCCTGCTTTCAATTTTGTGAATTTCTGATCTACTATTAGTTATTTATTTTCTTTCCTTACTTTGGATATAATTTGTTGATTTTTTTTCAACTTTCATAATGTAGAAGTTTTAAGTTACTTATTTTGGATCTTTCTTTCTCTTTAATATATTCATTCAATGCTAAAAATTTCCCTCAGCACTCTGCTTTTGCTGCATTGCAAAAGTTTTCATAAGTTCTAATTTCCATTAGTTAAATATTTCCTAATTTCTCTTAAGATTTCTTCTTTGGTCAATGTTATGGAGAAATGTATTGTTTAATCTCTATGCATTTGGAATTTTCCAGCTATCTTTTTATTATTAATTTCTAGTTGAATTCAATTGCGAGCTGAGAGCAGACATTATAATTAACATGTATTTTATAACTCAGAATGTAGTTTATCATGGTGAACGTTGCATGTGAACTTGAGGAAGAGTATGTAATCTTTATTGTTGGATAAAGTAGTCTGTAGACATCCATCATATCCAGTTGATTGATAGTGTTGAGTTCAACTATGTTCTTCATGGTTTTCTGCTTGCCAGATCTGTCCATTTCTGATAGAGGAGTGAAGTGACAACTTATTTTTAACAGTCCTACTTTCATTAAGTCTAATGGTAACTCTTTGTTGACCTTTCTGATGGAAGATATCACCCTTGATGCAAGGATTGAGTTGTCATATATCAGTTAAATTCTATTATATGATTTACTTTGAATGTTTCTCTTTTATTTCTATATCTTTCTTAGGAAACACTGCATGTTCTGGTTCTTAACCATTTTGGAGTGACAGCCTCTTGAGAACCTGACAAACTCACAGGACTCAATTAGAGAACAATGCATAAAAAACAACACAATAGCAGCAACAACAAAGTTTAGCATGGTTTATGGGGGTTCACTGGCCATGGGCTTAAACATTTTATTCTAGAATCTGTTGGTCATTAAAAATTGCTATGTAAATCTGATATAACATACTTTTATATAAGTTTATTATGGAGAAAAATGTGAATTTTCCAGGTATTTGCAAACTTTCTTCCCACCCTCACATTGTAGTTATTGTGTTGCTTTTTCCTTCTTTAGTTCTCTGAGACCTCCACACATACTTTTGAGTCTTGTCATTTCTATTTCCCTCAGTACAAACCTAAGGCCACACCTGCTGAAGTCACTGCCATCTGTACAAATATCACACTCCAAAGAAAGAAAAAAAATTCTGATATACATTATCTTAAGAAAACTACTCCAAAACCAGGACACTCCCCAACTGATGAGGAAAAGAAAACAGAAGCTTCCAAGTTTCCTTTATTTTGATACTTACTTTATTCTTTATAATAGCAGTCTATTTATTTATAATAACATGAATGATAAAATTGAAAAATTCATAACTGGAATGAGAAGTAAATGCCTACTGGAGTTCCAGTTTTTCTTTTTTCTTTTCAATCTGAGACTGCATCAATTCCATATTGAAAGAAATATATTAGAACACTGTGATTCCTCTTTCTTATGAAGTAGAAGCTAACAGAAACCTGGCAATATTTACCAGCCAAATAACTTTTTAAAAATCCTAATGCCAAGTATGAAATTTGGGGCTGCTCTATTTAGTTATTAAAATTTCACTTGAACAACTTTCATAATATTAAAAGAAATATTGAAAGGGACAGACACACCTATGCAAAACTTTCCATTCCTTTATGCTACATGGTTAAAAAAAATGAGAATAAGTTGCTAGATCTTTATTGAATAGAAAAATGCATTTTTCCTTCTTTGTCTTCTTCCACTAAAAACAGGATTTCTCTAAGCAATGGTTATCATAATATGGGTGAACACATCTGTGCTTCATGGCTTATGACACCCCAGGGTGTGTTTATCTCTACTCTGCTTTTATGGCTCACAGCACTCCAGGGTGCAGCAAGTTCCTAATGGCTCCAGAAAGCACCGCCAGTAATTTTTACCACTTAAGACAGTCACTATCCCAGGCGATGATTACAAGTTGGGTAGTATTCTTTCTCAATATTGCTTAACCCAGATTGTTTAATAATTGTATGTACTATCACAGACCTGGTAGATACACTTTCTGGTCAGAATGGCAATAATTTTTATGTAAGTAACACACATAAATGTTCATAGTTCATATTCAAATTTCCTAGTTCACCAAATGTAAGTCAGGTGCCAAGATCTAATGCAAAAGGTCACGAGAAGTTAACACTTCTCAGGATCTCAGTGGAAATAATAAAGATGCATAAGATGCAACAACCAGAAATATTCTTAGGATAAAAAGGAAAACCCTGCTCAGATCAGTATTTGCTATTGACAACATGACAAACTATTTCTTTTGTGTTTTAATTTTATTGTATAATTCTGTAAGAAAACTTTAATGGACCACTCTGTGAGATTCTGTTGTATAAAATTACATTTTACTGTGTCATACACATTAGCAGGTATAATTATCATTTTAGGCAGCAGTTCTAATTTAACAGTAGTGGAGCAATAGTCTATGAAAATGATATCCTAAACAATGGAAAGAATTATTATTTATGACATTGATTTAGATTGCATTACCAAATCTGTTTCGGTCAAAATGCTACTGCCTGTAACGCCCTTAAGGAAACCAAGTTGCTTATTTCATCATTGGTAACCAATTTAATTAGGAAATTCCTGGCAGCTTTCAGGTATTTTATAATAGGAAGCAATGTTGAGACAACCTACTCAAATCCCAAATACAGGTGACCGTTTATTATATTTCATTTGTATATAGTTATGATTATCTGTCTACATGAGCTTTAATTCTCCCCCAACCCCAGTCTATTCTATTATATTTCATCTTTCAGGGGCATAAGAACCAAAGATCACTTATTAGAACTGTGTTAATTTTGAAGCAAAAGTCAGTAGGAAGGGAAGACACAAATGAACCCACAATTGCACACACTTAGACCCACAGACTGTTCATATAAGCATAAAAGTGAATGGCTGGTGTTAGGAGGGAAAAATGAAAATTGAGTCAGACCATGGGTCTGACTGATGATTTTCCCACTTAGCTGAAATAAAAACTGGTGGCAGAATGACCACTGATCTGTGGCTTTGGGCCAGCAGAAGCATAGTCCATGGGTGAGCAGGGAGTCTTTTCCGGGTCTCATGCAGTCTCACACTAGCAGAGACAGACAGAAATAAGGCAAACAAGGCCTTTTCTTTCTTCTGAGTTTTTAATGTCCCTGGAAAAACATCTAAGTGGCTATCTGCAAGTGATTTAAGAGTGGAATAAAGTTCTCATTAAGAATTTTTCTGAGCGTATTTTTTCCCCAAAGAACACACAAGAGAGATTCTCAGTAGTACCAAGCCATATACACACGTTATGTATCAATACAGCCCAAGCCGCTTAGTGGCACTTTGGCTAGAACATTTCCCCTTTATGATCAATAAATTTCATAGAACTGGGTATTTATACTTAGGGGACCTTTCCCAGTGAGAGAAATTCTATTCTTATCAACTCCTTTTATGTATGTACATAAAGAGAGATGTTTGTGAGTCTATAAAAAGCATCCTTGATCTTGTTTGATAGACTGTGCTCTCCTCAGAGTGAATAGGCTTTTCAAGTGGGTGACTTTGTATGTGCAAATGAATGGCAACATGTGTGCCAAATCCCCTCCCAAGCCGCAAATGTAACAGGATGAGAATCTTATTTCTGGAAAAGGATTTCAAAACAGGTCAGTTCTCATTTACTCCTCAGTAGGTGCTGCTGAAAGAAAAAAAAAAATAGAAAAAGTAAGATGTGGCCATTAAACACAGCAGACAAAACAATATGAACATCAATCAATGCCCAGAAATAGGCTTTGAAATGTTATTTATTACCCATTTTCATCAAATATGCATTACCCTAATGATCGGCATATTATGAAGACAGGCATTTTAGAGACAAATTATATGACGGACTGAAAAAGATTGCCATCTTCTTAGCAAGGAAGGGTAGTTAAATTTTTTAAAATCATATAATTGTTATGGAAAGAATCTACATAAATCAAACATTTCAGAGAGACAAGATTTTTATCAATCATGGCAACCCTTTCCAACTTTCCACAGAAAACCATATAAAGATACACAATAAAGTTAAAATTTAGACGGTTACAGTCAAAAGCATGCTTTGTCACTGAAGATCTGCTCTATTTACGTGGATAATATTGTTGTGAATAGATTAAAAGCTCTGATATCAAAGGGACACTCTACCCTGTTTTCCAGTGCGTTTATAGGCTGGCACCTGCAGGGTTGCTGTCCTTCTGGAAAAGTCAATACAGACATCTAGTGTGTGTTCTTCCCTTCCTTCATTAGAGAAATTGACAGGTGAGAGGAGCCCTCTGGTTGTCTGACACCAGTACAAGCCATGTTAACAAATAGCTCTCACCAGAGGCAGCCACAGGCAGCACAGCCCGACATTCTGAGGACCACTTACAAGTGATGCTATAATGTCGCTTCTCCTCTGTCCATTAAAATTGCTAAATTAAAATCTCACAACTTGTCCAGTGTCCGTGTTCTACATCCATTTTTGTCCTCAACATTTTATATGGCAAATTACAACCTCCGGCAGGGGCCAAGTGTGTGATCTTATTCAGAGTACTAATATTGATGTGCAGTGGGTTCCATCAGCTAATGGCTAGAACTGATGACTGAGGATTAATGGATTCTGTGCCTTGGATTTAGGTCTTTACACTCTTGCTCAGTAATGGGGTTTATGACCTCTGAGTAAGCAGACGGTTTCCAGATGTAGGAAAAGAAGATGCCTGAGTCTGGAATACATTGGAACAGCCATCAAGAGTTCAAATGGGTCATTTTTCATGGAGGAGGGAGGTAAATGAAGGAAATTACAGGACTGACCTAAAACCAAGAAAAGCAATATAGGGAATTAGCAATGGAACATCCGTGACCACAGGAAGTATTGCAAAGGGACTGGAGGATGAAAATAGAAAAGACAAAGAACCAAGAAGCTCCTTCAGATTTTAGGCTTTTCAAAATGTCATATTGTACATATGTAAATGAGGAAGACCAGGAATCTCAGCACAAAGCCAGCCGTTTCCCTTTCTCATTATTATTTATTATGCATGCTTTTATGTAAATCTAAATGTTTTGACACTCTAAGAGTCTTGATGCTCCTAAGGAAGGGTCACTTGTTGTAAACTCACCCCAAACCCATTTTCTCTCAAAATTGCATCATAGTTTTCTTGTTACTTAATCCATCCTTCCATGGAACTCAAAGTCAGATGGATATATCATTGAAATGGGAGCATTAAAGTAGAAGTACTGTGCCAGCATTCTGTAGACAAAAGCCCTAATTCAGAAATAGGGAGAAAGAAAGAAAACTGATGTTTGGCTTTTTGGGAAAGGAGAATGTCCTCCCCCTAAGAAGAAAGATAAGAGAGTAAAATGATAAAGGTGAAGTAAAAACAAAGGTACTGAAATGCTTAGAAGCTGAGTAAGGACCAGTATATAATGAACAGAACCTATTTGTAATTGAGTTATACAACACAGAGGATTCATAGCAATTATATTAACATACATAACCCAATTCCAAGCACCTCTGTGGCATGGAATTATTGGGCATGCATCTAAGGAATGGTATGTGTGAGTTATACACATGATTTATAACTATGTTTACAGGAAAACAAACAAAGAGTTACATATAAGGGGACCAGAGCAGTCATCTCTTAAAGTCGAATGCAGAGCACAAACAGCCAGAATTGTTTTCCACAGGCAAAACTGTACAGGTCATTCTTTAAAGGCATTAAAATAAATACCAGGAGGAATCAAATTTAGCATAGAGATATCCTGAATACCCATGTTTATCAAGGCATTATTCACAATAATCAAGTTATGGAATAAGCTTAGATGCCCATCAGTGAATGAGTGGATAAATAAATTGTAATATATAAATGGATAAATAATATATATGTGTGTATATAATAAAATGTGATACATATGCATATATATACACATATTTAATATATGAATATCATTCATTCATAAAGAAGAATGAAACCATATCATTTGTAGGAAATTGGATAGAACCGGAGATCATCATGTTTAGTGATATAAGCCAGACTCAGAAAGACAAGTATTGCATGTTTTCTTTCATATATGGAATCAATAATAATAAAAATAAAAAGGAATACATGAAAATGGAAGGGGAAATATTAGAGAAAGGGAAATGGGAGGAGAAAAGAAGAAAATAGGAAGGGTATGACCCAGATATGTTATATGCATGTATAAAAGTGTCACAAGAACCCTATTATTTTGTACAATTATTTTAGCACAATTACAACTATAATTTAAAAGATCAATGTTGAGGGATTGATGCCAGCATTGGGCTGGGGAACAAGATCTACACCCTGCACCCCAGGTTCTGTAGCTCCACCAGGAAAAGGAGCACAAGACAGAGCTCCTCAGATAAAGTACCAGGAAAAGATTTTTAATGGGGCTGTGACTGAGGTTGTGGTCAGTGGTAGAGCACTCACCTGGCACATGCGAGGTACTGGGTTTGATCCTCAGCACCACATAAAAATAAATAAATAAATAAAAGATATTATTTTTAAAAACTATTTTTACTGGCCTAGCAACATAGAAAATCCATATCTATCTTAAAAATTAACAGACGAATAAGGAGTGCCTGATATTCAAAGAGAACAAGCAGCACAGAGAGGAAAAAAAAATGAAAGCATTTTAAATAGTCCACAAAGTTCAGGAGACAGGAAAGGACGTTATGAATCAAAATGTGTTCACAGTGGTAAGAGAAAGTGTCGCATTTATAAAAAATCATCTATGAAGAAGTAATAATAAGGAAATGTCTTAGAGATTACATAATATACAGTATCGTATAATTCAAGAAGTACTGGAAAATAAAGTTAGGCATCTCCCAGAGTGCAGAGCACAGAAGGACGAGGAACCAGAGACTAGGAGAGAGGAGATGAAGAGCTAACACTCACCTTGGTTGCCCAATGTTCACTTAGTAGGAATTCTGAAAAGAGAGAGCAAGAAATAATGGGTATCAAAATCGTAATGGGAAATAATTTTCCAGAACTAAAGGAGGATTCATCATCAGATTGAAGCCAAATAGAAGCAGAATCACCAAACAAACCTCAAAAGAACCAAGACTTTCAAAATGTTAAGAATGAAAGCATCCATCAGACTTCTTTATAGAACAAGCAGATTGCCTTCAGAGGAAGACTAGGCAGTCCAGCACCCAACAGCTCATCATTGCTGGCTACAAGATCACATTGGAGCAGCAGTGCCTTCAACACTCTGGAGGACAATCAGTCTCACCTTTGAATTATTTGCTTAACCAAACCATTAATCATATTAAAGAGTTGAAATTTGTCTTCTGTGCAGTCCTTCTTAGGAGGTTGATTGGAGTTACAGTCCAGCAAAAAAAGTGGCAAGTCCAGAAAGAGGACAAAATGAGATCCAGAAAATAATGGGTCAAAGCCACAACATCATTTAAGGTCCAAGCAAAATGCTGCACATTTTGTAGCAGAAGGATGGAAAACTCCTCTGTTGAGAGTGTCCATAAAGAGAAAGGAAACTCAAGAGAGGCTGTGAGAAAGGGAGGGTAGAACGAAGATAGCTGGAATAGGGGGAAGAAAGAAAGAAAGAAAGAAAGAAAAAGAAAGAAAGGAAGGAAGGAAGGAAGGAAGGAAGGAAGGAAGGAAGGAAGGAAGGAAGGAAGAGGAGGTGGGAAAGACCCTAAATATATAACAACTATATAAGAAATCTTGGAACAAATATGAAACAAAGAGTAACTGGTTTCTGTATGAATTTGGTAACAACTAATTTTTTAATATCTTCATTATATGTGTTTTAAGTAAGAACACGGACTTTTCAGTAAGTGAAAATCAAATCCTGAGACAAGAGATGCTTCGGGGCCTTCTTTGACCAGGACAGGAACACCAGCAGAGAAAGAAAGTGTCAGGGCTCAGAAGGTGTAGATCTCAGAAGCCTTCTGCAAAATATCACTTCTCAGGAGGCAAGTGGAAGAAATTTGAGAAACCCAGGCCTCAACCACATGAGAGGCTGAGTCAGTAGAGACAGAGTGACAATGCAGAGTTTCTATATTTTAGACTTTTACTATAGCTGTCAAGGAGGACCTTTTGAGGTAACTGAGCCAAAACCTACTCCTCCTCCACAGCTCAAGAAAATCCATTAATTAAGTAACAGAACAGGATATTGTCTCCATACACCTATATGTGAAAGAAGGACAAAAAGAAGGCATAGTATGCTTTGAAGATGATTTTAAAATGCCATAAATATGTTGTCATGATGTAGATAAAAACTGTAACTTGTAATGGTTAATTTGAATTGTCAGCTTGATTGGATTAAGAGATGCCTAGGATTGAGAGGCTTCTGGGTGTGTCAATGAGGGTGTGTCTAGGAATGATTGGCAGGTGGGGAAATGAACGGAAGTAGAGATCCTCTGTAAGTGTGGGCAGCACTGTCCAACAGGCTGGAGGCTTGAATGGAATAAAAGTTGGAAGAATAAGAAAGCAGTAGCGGAGGCAAGCTCGCATCTTCTCCAGTGGGTTCTTGATTGCTGCTATGATTACCTAAGGATATCAGACTTTCACTCCTTCACTCTTCCTAAGCGGACTCTGTCAGGGATTCTCCAGGGAGTTTCCAGAAGCCTTCAGTCTTGGCCTGGGGTAGCATCATTGATCCCTCTTGTTCTGAGGCTTCAGTATCTTGGACTGCACAGCTGTTTGTTCCTCCAGCTCTCCAGCCCACAGAAGGCCCCTGTGCACTACCCAGCCTCTGCTTGTGTAAGTCCATCTAATAAATCCCCTTTTTCCTCCTATTGGTTCTGCTCCTCTAGAGAACCCTGACTAATACACAACTCGATATCCTTGAGGAACTAAAAATCAAGAATCAGCAATATCCAGGAAGCAGCACAAAAAAAGAAACTAAAGAATTATGAGAAGAGATGGTCAAATAACAGAAGGAACTAAGAAACCTATGGAAAGAAATAAAAATAATAAATAAAAAGACAAACTCATTTTAATTAATAAGGAGCAAATTTTGAGAGAACTAAAAAAAACTGTCGTAAACAAAATCAGGTTTATGAAGGGGAAAAATGAGAAAATAAATGAGATGTATAGGAGTAAAAATGGTAAAAGGCATAAAAGGACAGAGAAAATATGAAAAACATTGAAAACAGGGAAATCAGTGAAAAGGAAATCCTTTTCCTATAATCCTATAATCAAGGCCCCAAAGAAGAAAATAAATGTTTAAATTAATAAGCCTCTTTCAGAAATGTAAAAAAAAAAAATGAGTTAACACAATTAAAAGGCACACTGTGGAAAAAATTTGTCCAGAATGGTTATCATAGAGATGTATCTTAGAGAATTACTGGACTTTTGAGATAAAGAGCCTATACTTCCCCAGACAAATAAAAACAAAATACCCATTTAGCCTGGGATTGTCTTGGTTTAAACCTATTTCTCTATCTAATTATTGTCATTGTTCCTTTTCATTCTGTAAAACATCACAGTTTGACTGAAAAATTGAATTGCCAAGCTACTTCTAAGAGAAAGAACATCAAGTTGGTCTCAACTATCTTAACCAAAACAGAAGCCAGCATCCAGTTCAGAAATATTCACAGTGTCTTCTGAAGAGAAAATGAACCAAAGGTTTTACATTCGGACAAGATACCCTTCAACTTTAAAGCCTACAGAACTTTGTTTTGAATAAAGCAGTCTGGGGAATATTTTCCATGTGAACCTTTTTTCTTTAAAGAATTGCATAAGAATTAGTTCCAGCCGGTACATGGATAATTGAAGAAACTGTAGCCAAAGTACTCACTCTAAGGAGTGAATGTATTCATTTGTACAACTGAGACAGAAATTTACTCAACTATAGATCCAAGACAAAAAAGGCAGGTGGAGATAAGGAAGGCAGAATAAAATACATATTCTATATCCTCAGACAGTGAAAACAGCACCATAAAAAGTGGAGAGATGAAGGGAATAATGTGGGCATAGAATGAAGTTACATAGAGTGGCTGCCTCTTAGGTGATGCCAGGGAGATCAAGGAAACAGTTCAGGACAATGAATCAAGTTCGAGAAGTGTAAGAATATAGTACAATATGTGGCTTGATTAAAGCTAGGTGATTAAAAGTGGAAGGAGAGGACACATAGGAAGTAAGTTAATTTTATCATTACTCATAAAAAAGGCAAAGAATGAAATTTGATAGGGAATATGATGATGACAATGATACATTGATAGATATAAAAGTTATCAGAGGGTTTAAATATAAAAGGTATTATATAAGTAGCCATGGGCACAAAAATCCCAATCTTTGCTATTTACAGAAATGACTAAATTTTTAAGAAGCCAATGATAAAATAGTGAAAATGTTTAACTATAACCAGATATGTACAGGAATACATATATTTCAAACAGGAACCATAAAATATTGCAACAGTAATAAATGAATATTTTTGACAAATATAAATAAACTTATTTCACAGATTAAAATATAAAAATCTTATTAGTTGTAACATAAAACTCAATTCTATGCTTTTTTACAAGAAACACACATAAAACAAAATAATTAAGAAAATTTAAGGACACTAAGGTAAGAACACATAGCAAAGTAAAGCAGACTGCAACCTTAGTGTCCGACAGGGCAGAATTCAGGTTCAAAAGCAGTAACGGAGACCAAAAAAAACAAAACAAACAAACAAACAAACAAAAAACAACAACAACAACAAAAAACCACTTCACTCAGAAAGCTAAAGGACACCAATAATTATGACATCATCACAGGGTTCAGTATCTGAGGATCATATAGCGCACAGAGAATTTTACAAAAGAGAAATTACAATTGATACTGGGAGGTTAGAAATATATTTTGTAAAGAACATTTTACCTCTCTAACCAAGACAGATTAAGTAGTCAAGAAATAATTAAAAATATAAATGGCTTAAACAACATGAAACATAGTCAACAAGGATGATCTTTTATATGCCAAATGTTGTGCTTTAAAATTATAGAAAATGCTTTCTTTTCAAGGGGTCATAGAAAGAAAGACATTACGCCAGAAAGAAAACCACAATCAATAATTAACAAAAATTTTTAAAAATGCAAACCTTTCAAAAAGTCTCAAGTCAAGAGGGCAATGTAAACTGAAATTATAGGAACTGTAGTGAAAGAAATACACATATCAGGATATAGATAAGGGCTAAAGTAAGTTTTACAGGAAAATTTTAAAAGAAAGAATGAAAACATAGACATCTGAGCATCTGGCTCAAAGAATCAGAAAATGAAAAGTCATAAAGACACAACAAAAAGGACAAATGAGAAATTAACGTGGTTAAAAACTAAAAATAACACAGATCCAAAACTTTGAAAGGGGGAACGTGTTTGGGCTGAATTGTCCCTCAAAGACTCCCATGTTATTGTGAATTGTGCTGCTATGAACATCGATGTAGCAGTGTCCCTGTAGCATGCTCTTTTTAGGTCTTTAGGGAATAGACCGAGAAGGGGAATAGCTGGGTCAAATGGTGGCTCCATTCCCAGCTTTCCAAGAAATCTCCATACTGCTTTCCAAATTGGCTGCACCAATTTGCAGTCCCACCAGCAATGTACAAGTGTACCCTTTTCCCCACATCCTCGCCAGCACTTGTTGTTGTTTGACTTCATAATGGCTGCCAATCTTACTGGAGTGAGATGGTATCTTAGGGTGGTTTTGATTTGCATTTCTCTGACAGCTAGAGATGGTGAGCATTTTTTCATGTACTTGTTGATTGACTGTGTGTCCTCCTCTGAGAAGTGTCTGTTCAGGTCCTTGGCCCATTTGTTGATTGGGTTATTTGTTATCTTATTGTCTAATTTTTTTAGTTCTTTGTATACTCTGGATATTAGGGCTCTATCTGAAGTGTGAGGAGTAAAGATTTGTTCCCAGGATGTAGGCTCCCTATTTACCTCTCTTATTGTTTCTTTTGCTGAGAAAAAACTTTTTAGTTTGAGTAAGTCCCATTTGTTGATTCTAGTTATTAACTTTTGTGCTATGGGTGTCCTATTGAGGAATTTGGAGCCCGACCCCACAGTATGTAGATCGTAGCCAACTTTTTCTTGTATCAGATGGCATGTCTCTGATTTGATATCAAGCTCCTTGATCCATTTTGAATTCACTTTTGTGCATGGCGAGAGAAAGGGATTCAGTTTCATTTTGTTGCATATGGAGACTGTGGAACCAACCTAGATGCCCTTCAATAGACGAATGGATAAAAAAAATGTGGCATTTATACACAATGGAGTATTACTCTGCATTAAAAAATGACAAAATCATAGAATTTGCAGGGAAATGGATGGCATTAGAGCAGATTATGCTAAGTGAAGCTAGCCAATCCCTAAAAAACAAATGCCAAATGTCTTCTTTGATATAAGGAGAGTAACTAAGAACAGAGTAGGGACGAAGAGCATGAGAAGAAGATTAACATTAAACAGGGATGAGAGGTGGAGGGAAAAGGAGAGAGAAGGGAAATTGCATGGAAATGGAAGGAGACCCTCAGAGTTATACAAAAGTACATACAAGAGGAAGTGAGGGGAAAGGGAAAAATAATGCAAGGGGGAGAAATGAATGACAGTAGAGGGGGTAGAGAGAGAAGAGGGGAGGGGAGGGGAGGGGACGGGGGATAGTAGAGGATGGGAAAGGTAGCAGAACACGACAGACACTAGTATGGCAATATGTAAATCAATGGATGTGTAACTGATGTGATTCTGCAATCTGTATATGGGGTAAAAATGGGAGTTCATAACCCGCTTGAATCAAAGTGTGAAATATGATATATCAAGAACTATGTAATGTTTTGAACAGCCAACAATAAAAAATTAAAAAAAAAAAAAGACTCCCATGTTGAGGGCTTGTTCTCGAATACAGTAGTGTTCTGAGGTGGGGTTAGGGGAGGTGACTGAACCACGAGGGCTCTGACCGCATCAGTGGTTAGTACACAGACTGGACGGTGGCACCTGGTTGAAGGCAGTGGGTCTTTGGGGGCATGCTCTTGGGGACCGTAGTTTATCCTCAGCCTGTTCCCTCCTTCAGCAGCCAGGACATAAGAAGCTCTACTCCACTACACTTTTCGGCCATGACGTTCCTTCTCACCATAGGTCCATAGCATTGGAGTGAGCTGACCATGAGCTCTAAAACATTGCATGACCTCTAAAACAATGGCTGCAATAAATCTTTCTTCCTTTTAAGTTGTTTTTCTTGCAAGTGTTTGGTCACAGTGATGAAAAGTCACACTACAAATGACATATATCTACACCTTTCTTCTTAAAGGTGCTTAGATAATGTTTAGTGTTTCTAAGTGAGATACAAAGAAAAATAAGGATGTTTTCTTAAACCATGGGACTATAACACGGTAAGACTGAATCCCTGAACAAGGGATCTTGGAGTACAGAGGGTTTTGTTTGTTTGTTTGTTTTTAACTCTCGGTGTGTAAGATTCAGGAGTCAGGAACTATCCGTGATTATGTGCATCACAAAGTTTCCATCACCCAGTGTCTGTCATGTAGTAGATCTTAGTAAGTAAGAGATATAGAGTTCTTATAAATCAATAAGGACAGCTCCCAAATAGGAAAAAATGGCAAAATACATAAATAACTCAGAAAATAATTATAGGGGGCCAATAAATATATTTAATGTTCAATTTTACTTTTAATATAAATTAAATCTATAGTGAGATATCTCTTTTCCCATATCAAACAGGAAATATTTTACATTAATGCATGTATGTATAGAACTTGCAGTGAAGTGTAATTCTCATACACAACCAACGTGTCCATACTATAAAAGCATTATAGAGATTTAGTGCAATTCCTATTAAAATCCCAATGTCATTCTTTATAGAAATAGAAAAAGCAATCATGAAATTCACTTGGAAAAATAAGAGACCCAGAATAGCCAAAACAATCCTTAGCAAGAAGAGTGAAGCAGGAGGCATCACAATACCAGACTTAAACTAAACTACAGAGCCATAGTAACAAAAACCACATTGTACTGGCACCAAAACAGACCTGTAGACCAAAGGTACAGAATCAAAGACACAGAGACAAATCCACATAAATATAGTTGTCTCATACTAGACAAAAACATCCAATATAGAAAGCATGGTCTGTTCAACAAATGATGCTGGGAAAATTGGAAATCTACATGTAACAAAATGAAATTAAACACCTACCTCTCACCCTGCACAAAACTCAACTAAAAGTGGATCAAAGACAGGCACCAGAACAGAGATCCTGCATGTAATAGAAGAAAAAGTGGGCCCAAATCTTCACCATGTTGGCCTACTATCTGACTTCCTTAACAAGACTCCTAAAGCACAGAAAGTAAGATCAAGAATCAGTAAATAGGATGGATTCAAACTAAAAAGCTTCTTCTCATCAAAGGAAACAATCAATAATATGAAGAGAGAGCCTGAAGAATGGGAGAAAATCTTTACCACATGCACCTCAGATAGAGCATTAATCTTCAGAATATATAAAGAACCCAAAAAACTTGACACCAACTCCCCTCAAATAATCCAATCAATAAATGGACTGAGGAATTGCATTTCACAAAAGAAGAAATACAGGGATGGGGGCTGGGGCTCAATGGTAGCTCACTTGCCTGCATGTGTGAGGCACTGGGTTCAATTCTCAGCACTGCATATAAATAAATAAAACAAAGGTCTATCAACAACTAAAAAAAATTTTAAAAAGAAGAAATACAATTGATCAACAAATATATGAAAAATGTTCATCCTCTCTAGCAGCCGGAGAAATGCAAATTAAAACTACTCTAAGATTTCATCTCACTCCAGTCAGAATGGCAATTATCAAGAATACAAGCAACAATAAATGTTAGCAAGGATGTGGGGGAAAATGTACACTCATACATTGCCGATGGGATTGCAAATTGGTGCAACCATTCTGGAAAGAAGAATGGAGATACCTCAGAAAACTTGGAATGGAACCACCATTTGACCCAGCTATCCCACTCTTCGGTTTATACCCAAAGGAGTTAAGATAAGCATACTACAGTGATGCAACCACATCAGTGTTCATAGCAGTGCAACTCACAATAGCTAAACTATGGAACCAACCTAGATGTCCTTCAACAGATGAATGGATAAAGAAAATGGAATATTACTCAGCCTTAAAGAAGAATGAAATTATGGTATTTGCAGGTAAATGGATGGAGCTGGATAATATCATGCTAAGCAAAATAAGCCAATCCCCCCAAAACAAAGGCTGAATATTTTCTCTGATATGCAGATGCTAATTCACAATAAGAGGGGAGAGCTAGGGAAGAATAAAGTTACTTTGGATTAGGTAGAGGGGAGTGGAGGGAGGGGAGGAGTTTGGGGGTAGGAAGGATAGTAGAACGAATTTGACATTATCCTTCATAAGTATATGACTACACAACCAGTGTGATGCTACATCATGTACAACCAGAAGAATGAGAAATTATAGTCCATTTATGTATAATGTATCAAAATGTATTCTACTGTCATGTATAACTAATTAGAACAAAATTTTTAAAAATATAATTGGTAAAACAAAACAAAACAAAAACAAAAACTTTTGAAAACCTTTCAAGGACCAGCAAGAATCCTTTAAATAAGGATACTTTTGATGCAATCTCCTTATTTCTGGATCATTCCTAGTAAAATAATCTGATAAGCTACAAAAGACAAATGTATAAAGTGGGTTTTAAAGCTCTAATTAACAAAAGAAAACGGGCATCCATCTACATAGTTAACAATAATGGTTAGAAAATAGTTCACACGCACGTGAGAGCATAATATTCAAAACTGTTATTTCAAAACACATGTAATAAAATTGAAATGTTCATGTTACAAATGAAAAACATGATAAAAATATACCAATTTTGTGTTTGTCAGTAATGTGAGAAAATGGGCAAGAGAAAGCAAAAAAAAATGTATACTGTATTTTAAAATGTTAATAATGGCATTATGGATTGCAAATTATCTTCATTTTCTTGATTTTTATTACTTATCCAATTTTTTTCTTTAATGAAATTCTATATTCAGAATAAGAAAATAATACATCCACAATGAGAGTTGAATATTTTAACACTTGTCAATGACTGATTTTTAAAAAAAAGATTCAAAAATGAGTAAGAGTCTCAGCTTTCAATTAGGTGTGTTAAAAGCAGGAAAGACACTCTTCCCACGGAATTCTTCCATTCTCACATTAGGAATTAAGACATACAAGCTAAGAGTTTGCAACTTTTCTTGACTTATCAGAGAGCGGAGGCCATAGAACAACAGACCATCCCCTAAACTCAGGATATGCAGAAGCCTGCTGCGAAAGAAAGGACATGATACTTTACGTATGCATATTCTGCCAAAATACATTCTACTGTCACACATAACTGAAAATAAATTAATAAAGTACACGAACACTGATTCACCTGGGGCAGATGTAACAAACACCAATGAAAGAATTCAACAGTTAACAGTTGATGAATTGGTAAAGGCAGGCAGGGTGCATATATTGTGAAGTACCTGAGGTTTCCAAATATATAGGAGCTTAGGGCCTCCTTCAGACTTTTTATTTACAAAAGGCAATGTTATAGATTATAATGGAAAGCAAATGAACTTGAATAGCCAAAACACTTTTGAAAAAAAAAGAGAAGAAAGTTGAAGGACTCACACTATGTAAATCAAGAGTTAGCACTACATTAATCAAAGTAGCATGCTGTTGGCAAAAGAATAGACATATAGATCAATATAACAGAAACGAGGCCAGAAATAGAATCACAGAAATAAAGCCAACTAATTTTTGACAGAGGTGGTGCTTCAAATAGACATAAGATAACAGGCTTAATGTCACTCAACGTCACTTCACTCTTTGGCCTCTTTTCAAGATGTCATGAGATCTACTTAATTCCCTCAAACTAACAAATGTGGAGATCTTAATGTTCTGCCAATGCCTGGTAAATACAAATGATTAACTACTTCAGCAGATAGTAATTTTTACCATTACAACCTTAAAATAAAATTATGTGTGAAGTTTGTTTTACCTTCAGTTTAGGGAAAAAAATGTATTTCTTCAAATGAAGCATGCTTTCTATTCTAATATAATTTTCAGCAAATATTAAAATGTCAAAGAATCAGTAAGGCAATGGAAGAATTGAACCACATTATTGGAACAACACAGATTTGAATTGTCAAATCAGATCCACATTAATCAGAGCTCTTATCTAATATTGGGTTTTACCAAAAAATGTCAAAGATTCAATGGCTAGACATTAGAAAAAGCAGGAAAAGGTCCATAACTGTCCCTTCATCCTCCCAGTCTCTCCCATACATCAGATGTGCCTCAGCACAGATTAACGTTGGAGTCTGTAACGAGGTACTTGGCTTCATTGCTTTTACAGAAAAGAGCTGACTCATTCCTGAAATGCATCCAGTTTATACAAGATGGTCACACAGCTTATACACATTTTTTGAGCTGCCATGACCTATAAATCTATTGAGTTCAGGTTTCTTTATCATAAAAACATACTAGACCAGGAATGTTCTAAGAGCTTCCCATATACAAAGACAACCCCACTTTAATACCATTAATTTGCTAGCTAGAAAGTCTATCATTAGCACCATTTGACCCAGCTATCTCACTCCTCTGTCTATACCCAAAGGACTTAAAATCAGCACACTACAGTAATGCAGCCACATCTATGTTCATAGCAGCTCAATTCACAATAACGAAACTGTGGAAGCAACCCAGATGTCCTTCAATAGAATGGATAAAGAAACTGTGGTATACATACACAATGGAATATTACTCAGCAATAAAAGAGAATAAAATTATGGCATTTGCAGGTAAATGGATGAATTTGGAGAATATCCTGCTAAGCAAAGTAAGACAATCCCAAAAAACCAAAGGCTGAATATTTTCTCTGAAAAGTGGACACTTATTCATAATGGGGAGGGGAAATGCATGGGAAAAATTGAGGAACTTTGGGTAAAAGGGGAGGTACCATAGGGAGGGTACATGGGGTCAAGAAAGATGGTGGAATGAGATGGACATCATTACCCTAGGTACATATATGACTGCACATATTGTGCAATGCTACATCGCGAACAACCATAGAAATGTAAAGTTATGCTGCAGTTGTGTACAATGAATCAAAATGCAGTGTGCTGTCATATATACCTAATTAAAATAAATAAATGAATTTTTAAAAAGATTATATGCCAAAAAACAAGACTATATGCCAATATTCTGTAGTCAGCAATGTAGAGGAAATACATTAATTTCTTGTCACCAGATGAGATAGATTTCAGTAGCCCCATATTTTAAAAATTTAAATGTGTTATCTAAAAATCTTCTTGCAAAGAAATTCTAGCTTAGATAGTTCTACCAGTGAATTATTTCAAATATTTAAGGGATAAATAACACCAATCTATTATGAAATATTTTAGAAAATAGAGGAGAAAGAAGCATTTCTCTACATAATCCTAATAATAAAACATGATGACATATTTAAAGAATAAAAATTGCAAATAAACATCATTCATTAGGATAGAAATAAAATTATCATTAAAATATGAGCAATTGAGGCCTGGGGTTGTGGCTCAGAGGAAAAGTGCTTGCCTAGCATGCATGAGGCACTGGGTTTAATCCTCAGCGCCACATAAAAATAAAATAAAGGTATTGTGTCCACCTGTAACTCAAAAAGTAGCATTGATTCCTTCAACTTAACATCATAAACTGGATATTCTAGAGCAACAAGACAAGAAATAAAGGGCACAAATATTAAAAAAATAAACTGTCCTTGGGGTGTAAGTATTAAAAATAGATTATCTTTAACATAAACATATTTACATAAAATATCCAAACCCAGTGGCACATACCTGTTGTCCCAGCACTTGGGAGGCCTAGAGGAGAGGTTCACTTGAGCCCAGAAGTTTGAGGCCAGCTGAACCACTTAGCAAGAGCCTATCTTTACAAAGACAGAGAGTAGGGAGATTACTATATTTTTTTCAATAAATTTTAAAAATTCAAAAGAACCTGAAAAGCAGCTACTCCAAGTAACTAACAAATATACCAAAGTAGAGAACAAAGGGTCAATACCTAAAATTGAACTTTGTTTCGTTATTTTTAAATGCTTTTATTAGTACATTATAGTTATGTATAAATATTGGGGTTCATTTGACATAATGACACATGCCTAGGATATAATTTGCTCTGCTTCAGTTCCCGGCACGTCTCCTTTCCGGCCCCTTCTCCCCTCCCGCTGACCTCCTATACTGGTCTTCCTTCTGTTTATTTATAGTTTTTTCATAATTAGTGCTTTATAGATATAATATTATTGAGAGAGATTTTTTAAAGACCTAAATAAATCCAATGGTACACTATTTCTTTCAAAGAGTTAACATCCACATTTTATTCAACCTCAGTGACAGATTCCTTGCAATCCTTATAATTTCAGCAGGGTTTTTATAGATCTAAATAAGTTTGAGTCTAGAATTTATATGAATGTGAAGAACATGAAGTAATAAAAAATTTTTGAAGGGAAAGAATATGTTAGGAGAAATCAGGTGAACTTAATTCAACATCTACGAAAAAACTACAATAACCAGCGCATGTAGTCTCAGCATAAGGATAGTGTGTAAATTGAAAGCCATGTATAAATTATGGGTTTGTTAGAGCCAACGTAAGGCAGGGAGGCTGCTTTTCTGGGAACTCCTGGGTGAAATTCCCCAGTTTGAGAAAGGCCAGATCATGGTGGCTCCTTGCCTTAGCTCATAGTCCTGGGTTCAGATGCAGCTCCCTGGAGATGGGCATAACCTGCCAAGCCCCAAACAACTTGTTTTCCCCACTTTTCTCCTGTTTTCCTGAAGAAGCCTGCCACACTGAATCCCTTTGATATGTTTCACTATAAATAAAGCATTGGAAGGCTTTTCTCTTTGTTCGGATCAGACCTATCAGGTCTTTCCCACCAGTCAATGCCTCTGCTGCTATAAAAAAAGTACATAATTTTATATAACTTAAAATTATATAATTTTATATAATATATTTTTATATAGTCCTCATCTTTTGTATTTATTTCTTAATATTACTTCTGAGCTTTTATTTCCAGCCAGCCCACACTTCCAACGGTTACCTCCTCCCTCCCTCAGGTGGTGAGCCTAAAAATAGACCAATTTGAAAAGAGAATAGGGTATAAAAGTAGACTCACACTTAAATGGTTGAATTTTGCAAATGTCATAAAGCGATTCAATTGGGAAAGGAATGTCTGTTCATCAAATGGTGCTAGAAAAACTGGATAACCACATGAAAAATATTTAACCTCAATCCCTAGCTTGCCTTGCAGTCAAAAATTTGATTCAAGAAGGATCATAGCCTTAAACTTAAAACCTAAAATGTTTAAGCTTCTGGAGGAAATAAGGTAAAAATACCTTAGCAACTTTGGACTAAGCATATAGGTGTTTATTTACATAAGAGTAATTTAAATTTTTTTCTACAAAAAAGGCTTTTAAAAGAATATTCATGGTTTTATTCATAATAGTCTCAAACCAGAACAAACTCAAATATCCATCAATAGGATGCATTAGCAATCATGGTCCATGCAGGCAACACAGCAAGGAAGAGTAAACAACTGTGTATGAATCTTATAGATGCAACTGTTTGAGTGAAGAAAACCAGTCAGAGAAGAGAATAGATTTCCATTTATATGAAGTCCTAGATGACACAAAAGTAATCTATGGTTTAAAAGATTCAGAAAATGATTGTTTCTGGAAAAAAGATTGACTGGAAATGAAACAAGAAAACTCTGCATATAGTGTGGTCTGTTTTTAAATAGAGGTGTTGGCACATTTATCAAAATTTATTGAATTGTGCACTTGAGATGTGTGCATTTCACTGTATACACATTTATCCTAAACAGTGTAAACAGGTATTTCATTCTAGTTTGTAGATGTGCTCTTTTTTTTTTCCAGAGTAGTATGGTTTAGCAATTTTGAAACTGCATTACCTAAAGTCTAGCTTGAGAAGAAGTGTATCTAAATAGAGAATAATGGAAGCTATAGTTCTCTTTTCCCCCATAGTACCTTTATTCTATCTATTTATCTATTTATTTATTTATGTATATATTTAAATGTGGTGCTGAGGATGGGACCCAGGGCCTCACACAGGCTAGGCAAGCGCCCTACCAATGAGCTACCACCCTAGCCCTACAAGCTATATTTCTTAGGCTCTCTGATGAAGGTTCCTAGAAGCAATGACCCATCAGTAGCGGTGAATACATCACAGCACCCAAACCTTGGTTAAATACCATTCACACTAAAAAGAAGCTCTGATTTTGCAGGGAAAAACATAGAACATCTTGCTAGACCATAAAGAAAGCAAATGCTCAAGGAATGCTGGAGGTATGTAAAAAGGATACTGGAGTCAGGTTTAAAGAGATCCCACTGGTGAAATTTTGCACAATTTGAACCTTAAAATAAATATTGATGGAAATGGCTTACATCCTTTAGAATAAAATGAAAATACAAAGTTTATTTAAATATCAAAAAATAACAAGGTCAAAAGATACAAAGAAAGAATAAGGAATTCTTCCAAACTAAAGGAGACAAGACATGCCAACTATGGGAGCGCATGATCCTGTGCTGAATTCTAGATCGGGGGAACTAGAAATAGCTACGAAGCATATTAATGGGACAAGCACCGAGATATGAATATGCACTATGGATTAGATAACAGGATTGCATCACTATTAAATAAATACTGTGGATTGCAAAAAAAAAATGTCTTTGCTCTTATGTAACTCACTATGATATTTATAAATGAGTAGGTACAATGTATCCAATTTACTATCAAATGGTTCAGAAAAAGATATGAATGCATAAGTATATGGGTCAAGTATATGTAAGTCAATCCTCATTATTCATGGATTCCACATTTGTGAATTTGCCTGCTCATTAAAATTTATTCATAATCCAAAATCAATACAGTGCTTCAGTGATCATTTGAAAATGTAAGAGTGGGCAAAAATTTAAGTCTCCTGACTTGTCTGTTCCCAGGCCAAGTCAAACAAGAACACATTCTGCCTTCTTGTTTCTTTTTTCATACTGTAAGAAAATGTCCTTTTTGCAGTCTACTTAGTGACACATTTTTAAATGACATGCTTTTCATGTGCTTTTGTGCTTCTTATTGGTGATTTTCTGTATTAAAATAGCCCCAAATGGCAGGGCAGAAGTGCTGCCTACTGTTAGTAAGCACAAGAAAGCTGATGTGCCTTAAGGAGAAAATACATTTCCCTTGGGTGTGACTTATAGTGCTCTTTGTCGGTCATAAGTTCAGTGTTAATGAATCAACATTACATATTAAATGAGTCTTAAAACAGAAACACACATAAAACAAGATCATGCATTGATCAGTTGATAAAAAAGAAAGAAAAGGTTGTGACCAGAGACTTATGGGCACCTAATGCTATCTCTCCCCTAGCAAAATGGCCCCATATCCACTTATTCAATGTCTATGGCAACTTACAGAACCAACTACTTATGAATAATGAGAATCAACTCTACAGAGATAAACGCATCTGCGTGCACGCGCACACACACACACACACACACACACACAAACACACACACATACACCTCAAGTGGAATAAGAATAATCTGCTGCCAAATCTGGGCAAAGAGTACTTAGGAATTCCTTATGCTATTCCTGCAACTGCTCTGCAAGTTTGAAATGTTATCAGATAAAAATTGACCAAAATAGACCATGGATAATAAAGGATCACAAGATGCTTTTGCTTAAAGGAGGCACAAATTTGTTTCTCTTTCTCTGAAATCCAGAAGTTCTATGGGAATCCAGGCATCCGTGAGATTTTCTCTGGACAGTTAGAGGGAGAGAGATACTAGTTTGAGAAAAGCCAGGCACCAGGAGAAACAGTCTATTCATGTAGTAAAGACAAGAAGTCAAAAGATACAAAAGAATAGCAATGATTTTTTAGGGGCCCACTGGGACTCAGGGAGTATGCAGCCTGAACAGCAGACAGGAAGGGAAGGCAGCAAATTTGTGTACTGGTGACTTACTAGAGAAAGGCTTAGAGGTAACAGGAGGGAGGGTCAGGCATCCCCTGCCCCCAACACAGTTACAGGAGACAAGCCCTGGTCCTTGGGAGAGGAAGTTGACCAGGAGGATCTCTGTTCAGTGCTCATGGAATTAGCTTTGCCCAGCTGAAATCAGCAGGCTTTAGAGAAGAGAAGTTCTATTATGATGAAAAGCCTTCTCGGCTCATTCCTCTATCATTTCTGAGTGGTGAGCATTAAAGTACTGATAGCAAATAGACTGCAGATTTTACTATTAATTAAAATATGCTCCTTATATTATGAAGCCATTAGTTTCTGATGTTAGAGTCCACCACTCATTTCTAATATTAATGGAGCTGGACTCTTAGCACTTAGTTCTAATTTTAACATTAAGGCTTCTATTTTTCAACATGAAGTATCTTTCTTTTTTTTTAAATTGGGGATCAAATTCAGGGGCACTTCACTTTACCACTGAACTACATCTACATCCTTTTTTTTTTTTTTTTTTTTTTGGAGACAGGGTCTCCCTACATTGCCTAGATCCTTGCTAAATTGTGAGACTGGTCTTGAACTGTGATCCTCCTGCCTCAGCCTCCTAAGTCACTGGGATTAGAGGTGTGAGTCACCATGCCAGGCTTGAAATATCTGTCTTTAAGAAGACTTATTTTTAAAGTTACAAATACACAGAAGAAATGTATATAGTTTCTCTGTTTATGAGTATCTGACTTTTAAAAAGGAATGTAAATAATATAAATTATTCACAGTATATTACTCTCCACTTCACTTTATTTTAATGTATATAACTCAGATAATTTCACGCAGTGATTTTTCCATCCAATGTTTACAGAAAAAATAATAAAGTAAAATAATAAAAAAGTAAGTCATTCAATGTATTTGTTTAAATGAAAGATAATGATCTTCTTGAGACCCTACCCATTGATATTCTTACTGAATAAAAGACATAGGGATTAGGACTCTATTCAACAATGTTCATTAACCTTTGATACATACTGGATGGGCCCTGTCTCCAAGGGGCTCTTAGCATATGCCTACACACACAAACACACACACACACACACACACACACACACACACAATCATGCACAGTTGTGGTCAATCGTATCAGAAATGGCAAAGGGTGTAGCGAAGAGTGGGGGAAAAAAACCTGACATTTCCTTATGATATGTCTAATGCTGTGCTAGCTCATTTGGTTTTTACCAAAACCTCATGATGTTCTATTCCACAGATAGGTTTTAAGTGTCAGAGAAGGGAAATAACCTGCCCACGGTTGACCAGTAAGTGGCAGAGCTGAGTCACACCCTCATCTATTCCCAATAGTCCTTTATATGTTTGTTTTAATTTTTAAAAAGAAGTTTGAAATAAAAGGAGTTATTAATTCTATCTAGGTGACTTAAGGGGGATTTTCACAAAGAATTGGCATGGAGACTTGTACTTAAAATAAAAAGGATCAAATTTAACCAAGTGATGAAAGAGGAGGACTGTGTTCCAGGCGAGGAAGCAGCCTATGCAAAGTCACTAAGATGTGCAAGAGCACAACAGGTGCACAGACTGGTATTTGGTATCTGATGAGAGGTTAGTGGGTGGGTGTGGATTGGGGGGACTGAAATTGGGAGCAATAATAATAGTGGAACATGAAGGTATAATAGGGTGGCTGAGACTGTTTTTGCTAGAAATGTGGGCATTATCTTCACAGCTTTATGGAGCCACCAATACTTTAAAAAATGAGAAGCATGAGAATTTTCCAGTCTTCTGTTTTCCTTGGAACAGAACAAGGATCAATGAGGCAATAGCCCAGGCAAGTTATGACCAGGCTCTGATAACAATCAGCGACTGGAGATACTAGCTGTGCATTCCTGAAGCAGAATCAACTAGCCAGTGTGGACTTGGAGGACTATCAATTATTCATGGATTCTGAGATTTCTGGCTTTGGTTTTATTATCCATTAAAGTAGGAACCACAAAATGGAAAACAGGTCTGTGGAGCAGAATAGTGCACCAAAATGACTAATTTACGACCAATTATTACATTAAGACATTATCTTTACCTGATATTAATGGTAAAAAGAGAAGATAATTGGACACAAGAGGAAGAAAAGAAAATTATGCTTTTGCAGGCTGTGATATGTGTAAACCCTTGGGAAAATTTGAAAACTCTATAATGAAATGCTTTATACCTAAAGGTGAAAAAAGTATTTTCAACAATGCAATTATTTAGCCAAAATTGTTTTACTTTTTGTTTGTTTATCTCACTGCATGCTGGTAAAACTGTCAGCAATTAATTAACATCTTTTGAAGTTGCAGTGTTCATGAGCTGCTAGAAAACACAGTAGGAGACATTTTGGGACAAAACATTAATGCCAACACATTTATGTGCCCCAAGTTTTCAAGCCCATGGTTTTCGAGATGACTGTTGTCCCACTGGGGTGTTTAAATTTTTAAAGATGCTCCCAAAACATTCCCCTCTGACACCAAACTTACTGTCAGTCTTCTGAGGCTGCTCTTGCCAGGGAGAGCTGTGGGCAACATGGGAGTAAAGGCTTTCAGCTGGGTTAATATGTTCATATGTCCTTGTCTGTAAGCAATGATCCACTAAGAGGCACCCTCCTGAAGGCCTTCTGATGGCCTCTGAGAGCTGAAACGGGGGAGAGAAAATAAAAATAAAAGGCAAGGTGAAACTTACAAACTGTCACTATTTAACCCAGAGAGGTAGCAAGTAATGTTCAGAGAAGTGCATTATCACAACCTCTTGAGGGCAGGTGAGTCTTGAGACCTGAACTTCACTAGTCGGTCTTCCTGTAGCCTCAAGAAGCCTCTGCACTTGGTGTGGTGGCACAGTCTACTGCTTTCCTGCCCACTGCATAAGCCAGTACTTCATGTCCCTCTGTAAAATATATTCTTCTAGGTTCAAGAGATGCTTCTTAGATTCAATGATGTCCCAGGACTATCAAAACCTGCATACTAACCCCACACCTGGATTTCACTCATATGATCATATGAAATTTTAATCTGCACCTATTATTTCAGTTTGATGCTCAATTGTTTTGCTTCTAGGAGTGACTCTGCCATTTACACTAGGTGACCCTGGGCTAGGTGCAATAATTTCTCTATATCTCAGTTCCCTCATCTTTACATGCATTTCAGCATTATTTCTCTCAGGGGGTTATTTAAAACTCAATTATTTATAAACAGAAAGCCTTTAGAAGAGCATCTAGCATATCTGATAAGTGTTTAATAATTCTTAACTTTTATTTTCATCATAAACACAGACAATGTCTATGTCTAGATGTTAACACGACCAACAAGTTAATGGTGCCACTTGATAAAGAAATAGAATTAAGAGGGAATGTGAGAAGAGTGAACTTGAGGTAATATCTAGCCAATAATATGATTTTACATTTATGTATCATCATTTATCAGGCACTGTTTACAGTGTCTAACATGAATTAAATCATTAGTTCCTGTAACTCTACAAAGTATAAAGTCCTTTTGGCATTATCATTTTAAACACGAGGAAAGTGAGGAAGAAGCAACCTAAATAACTTGCCATGTGTCACACAGCTAACAAGGGGCACAGCTAGGATCACCCAGATGGGCTACAAATAGGGTTTGTGCCTTACCCATTTTGTAATATTGTCTTTCATGGTGGTTGCTGAATTTTATTACTTTTATTCAACTAAAATTCAGCTAAATTTGTTAGTTGGCTTCATTAGTTGAATCAGTTAATATTGCTGCTTGGATTGTTTATTCTCATCCTTTTAGAAAAATCCAGCTCAGGAGATCAACAGGTAGAAAAGCAAGTCAGAATATGGTCATCTCAACTGGGCCCTTCAATTGCACCATGAGCACTGAGCGGGTATTTCACTATCACTGAAACGGGGCACAAAATCAGGATGAGTTTAGCACTGACTTTGATTGTATATTTACGTGCTCAGTGGCAACACCATTGTGACAATTCTTCTAACTTTTCAATTAGTTGTTCTAAACCATCAAGGTAAAATTGTGGAGAAATACAACAAGGCTGTAAAAGAAAATGTAAAGAATATACAGAGTAGAATAATGAGGCAGTCAGATGGGAGACACTGATGGAAAAGAAATGGCACAGTTATAAATCCCAAAAAAGGTCTGACATTTTTTTATTAATTTTTTTTAAATTATCGGTGGACACAATATCTTTACTTTGTTTATTTATTTTTATGTGGTGCTGAGGATCGAATCCAGTGCCTCACATGTGCAAGGCAAGCGCACCACCACTGAGCCACAACCCTAGACCAGGTCTCAACATTTTTAAGGTAGTACAGGAAAAGTACTATTTAGGTTTCATACAGAACCAATAGAGTGTAAGAGTTAGCAAACTATGCCCCCTAGGCCAAATAAGGCATCATTCTTTTTTTTTTTTTAATAAAATAGCTGAAGGAAATAAGAATGATCTTTACTGCTTTTGAATAGTTGAAAAAACAAAATACAAAATAATGTAGGAATATATTTTACACCACAAAAATCATAAAACTCAAATTTCAGTTTCCATGACAATATACTGGAACACAGTAGTACTCATTTGTTTATGAATCTTCTGTTTCTGCTTCTCACCATAACTGCAGAATTCAACTGTCCCAACCAAGACCAAGTGGCTTACAAAGCCTAAAATGTGTTCCCTCTGACCCTTTGCAGAAAAATTTGTTAACCCCAGCATAATGCAATAGAAAAGAACTTAGATTCTGTAAAAAAAAAAGAAAAAATGTTTTTTTTAAATTAGTATGATGAAAAAAATTACTATATTTCTCTTCCCTCAGTTTCCTAATACATAAAATGAGAGACTTGGCATTGGTCACAGTGGTTCTCAAACTTATTCCTCAAGGACTCTGAGACTTAGCTGGGACCAGATACAGCAGAAGAAAGAAGTCCTTAGGGAAGATCTACGCCCTTCCTAAAATCCACCTTCTCCAACCAGAACCATGACCCTTGTATCTGATTCTAAAGAACATCACAAAAATGGACTGCAGTACCAAAAAAGTAAACAAGATTTGCCCACCCCTAGAGGGGACTCTATGATTCTTCACATGCTGAATTCTCCCCAACCCCCAGCTTTACTGTTTTGTCCCTGTTTCTCTGCTGGTTGCAGCTCTCTGGGTGTTCATATGTCAAGGTCTATTCAAGATCAGAGAAGGCAGGCTCTCCAACAAAAAGTCTATCTTTTTTTAATGTTCATATAGTAAAGGTAGAAGCTTATTCTTTGAAAATATGGAGAATAAGCCCTTGTCTTGCTAGGGTATGCAGGGATTTAAAATTTCCAAATGCATCAGCAAAAAATAGTGGATAGTTTCTCAGGCAGAGGGAGAGAGACTAAAAAGTTGAATTAGCCTCTGCATTTCAATGCCTTTATGCAACAAAGAAAGGGCACTGATTGAGCTTTCTCAAAAGTGAAAGCAGGGTTGGGGGAGGGGAATACGTGCTTGCTATCAAATAACCATTTAACTTCTTTTTTAAATTTCATTGACCTTCTGATAGAACCATCAAATAAATGGCTGGTTGTTTGCTTCAATTCCATCACAACAGCCTTATACAAACTCTATTTGTTTCTGAAGGATTAAAGAATAAAGCATAATTCATCCTTTGGCTCTCTATAGATGAATATTCTCTTATTGGATGACAAAAGATTTTGAGATACATTTTTTCCCGTTAGTGAGTCTGCATTAGGAACTCCATCCATGTTATTTTTCAGTCTGATTTCCACTTAGAGATGGCAAAAATACAACTTTATGGTTCAAAGAGAAACACTTAACTTGGCTTATAAAAAATGTATAAAACTTCTCCAACATCAAATAACTCTTGGAATACTACAGCCTGGTGGGCTTAGTGTAAATGAAGTGGAGGCACACTCAAAACATACCTGAATTTAAAAATTAAAAGAGAAAAGGACTCCAGGCAAAATATATCGTAATCTTGCAAAGCCCAACTCATTGAGAAAGTTATCAGAAGCATTTTGTTAAAACACATCACAACGAGGACTTCTTTTCCCCTTGGAATTATTCCATGGGGGGAAAGGCTGAATGTGGAGATAACACACGATATTCTTGACGCCATGGTTTGAAATTGAAATAGCCTGCTATGCTTCCTTCCACATGTGCCCACGCCCTCTTGCTCTGAGCTGTTACACACTGGCCGGGGCAGAAGCAGCTGCATCGCACTGGGGTGTGAAATTATCCTTAAGCATATTTGGTGAAGGAGTTAAGTTTATTCATTGTCACCACAAAAGTAATTGCAGGGACAGTGCAGCAACAGAACAGACCTAGACAAAATAAGAATTCTTTATTTCTCTCTTTGTAAATATATATTCTGCAATAATATTTACAGGGAAGCTTTTTATTAAAATTTTTACCAGACTTAGAACACTGAGAAAGTTTCGAATAGACTTCAATTTTACCGCCTCTTACCCCACTTTCCCAGCCTTTTTTTCTGAAATTTGACTCGCATCTCTTGGGTCTTGAGGGAGAAGTCTCAGTTAACCAGACTTCAGAGAATGGCATTGCAGTCCCATAGTTTAAAGGCAAATGGAAGTCAGCTGTGAGGATTTTAATCAATGATTATGAGGCAACTATCATTACAATGTCACCAAGAGGCAGAGTTCAGTGGTTCACAGAGAATACCACTTTGGGGTGGACCTAGCATTCAATATGGAAGTTGAAACAATGGATTAGCCTCTTGAATGAAAATTTCCTTATCTACAAAGCAAGAATAACTACAGAGAAATGAACTGATCCTCTCAGAAAGTTGAGAAAATCTTTTTTTTTCCCCTTTCCTTAGCAAGAGTGTCCTATTTAATAGCACATTCAAAAAGCACAAGTAGAAGGAAGGCCAGACTAAGAAAGGCACCTTCATCCTGACCCAATCTCAATTTCTTGGTTTTCTCTTCTCACCTATGGTAATTATGACTGCCCTGGTCTTCTTGAATCACAAAGTGTTTAACCTGCTTTCATTGTGTGTTACATTTTTCTCTTGACACTTATATTTAAATGCATGTAAATATATGTAAAGTGACCATCCTAAACCTCAGTGAAATGACTTCTTGTGCCTGAACCCCCACCCCACAACAGCCTCCAGTTAGAAGCATCATTAGTCCCATTCTGGAGAAAACAGGGTCCCTACAAGGTTAAGCAGCTCATTTAGGTGGCCCAGTGTTGGAAGCCAGTCTGACTTTAAGGCCATACGGGTTCTTCTTAAACAGTCTATTATACTGGTCCAGAGGACGTCGGCAGGCTTCAGAGTTCTGCTACTTTTTTCTTATTACTACCGAAAAAAAAAAAAGTGCTTCAATTTTGAGAATTATCTTAGAATATTAGGAGGCTGACTCATAGTGGGTTAGGGAGGGGGAGCATGGGAGGAATAGATAAATTCTAGATAGGGAAGAGGGGTGGGAGAGGAAGGGAGGGGGGCAGGGGATTAGCAAGGATGGTGGAATGTGATAGACCTCATTATCCAAAGTACATGTATGAAGACACGAACTGTTGTCAACATACTTTATATACAACCAGAGATATGAAAAATTGTGCTGTATACGTGTAATAAGAATTGCAATACATTCTGCTGTCAATTATTTTTTAAAAAATCAATAAAATAGAGTTGGAAATAAAAGGAGAAAATCAGAGATCGTTATAAAGAAGAATATATTCAATCATTCAATTTGGGAAACTACTCTTGATTTGGGAATATGTCTTTCAATTTTTAAGTTTTAATTTGTCTTTTTTTGAAATAAAGGTGATTGTATATGGAAAAAAAAAGAATATTAGGAGCACATTGCCCTGTTTTTCACAGGGATGACAGTGTTAGAGAATTGCTTGGAGATAGGGTCCATACCGACACTCCATTTCTTCCCCTTTACAGGTCATTCTTTGCAGAACAGCCAGATTTTTTTTAATTTTTTTTATTCTAATTTGTTATGTATGACAGTACAATGCATTACAATTCATATTACATATGTAGAGCACAATTTTTCATCTCTCTATTTGTATACAAAGTATACTCACACCCTTCGTGTCTTTTTTCTTACATGTACTTAGGATAGTGATGTCCATCTCAATCCACTACATTTTTTTTTACCCCTTTTGCCCCCTCCTTCCCCTTTGCCCTATCTATAGTTTGTCTAATCCTCACATGCTCCCACTCCTAACCCTACTATGAATCAGCCTCCTTATATCAGAGAAAACACTCAGCATTTGGTTTTTCGGGATTGGCTAACTTCACTTAGCATTATCTTCTCTAACTCCATCCATTTACCTGCAAATGCCATGATTTTATTCTCTTTCATGGCTGAGTAATAATCCACTGTGTATGTATACCACATTTTCTTTATCCATTCATCTATTGAAGGGCATCTAGGTTGGTTCCATAGTTTAGCTATTGTGAATTGTGCTGCAATAAACATTGATTTGACTGTGTCCCTGTAGAATACTGTTTTTAAGTTCTTTAAGTATGGATTGAGGAGTGGAATAGCTGGGTCAAAAGGAGGTTCCATTCCCAGTTTTCCAGGGAATCTCCATTTTCTAAGCGAAACTCCCCAGTGATTTTCTACCACCAAAGAAAATCTGATTCCTTTCCCTGCTTTATGATGTTCTCATGACCTAGTGATGCCTGCCTCTCCAGCCTGCTCTTCCTCCTCTGCTCCCTACCGCACCCATACCTCCGTCAGTAAGCTGGTTGAGGACTGGAGTGTTGCTCTCTAACACCTGAGATAGTGCCTCAGTGCACAAAGCAGACACTCAAAACACAAATGCTTCTCAAAGAATGGGTGTTTACATTGGCATTCAATGATGCCATTCCAGGTACTGGAGAGCTTAAGGGAAAAGAAATCACAATGAAAAAACAAGCAAACAAACAAAAAAAAAAACAGGCAGACTTGGCAAGTAAATGACATAAGATATCAGAAAAGGCCAAATTGTGGCATGTGACACTGACCAAATAAAACTTTCTTAGGAGTTTAGATAGAAATGAGTAGGAAATATAGGTCTCCCACACACTCACACAGGTGTTTAGCATTTTGAAGAAATATTCTGCCACAGCCACAATGCAAAAATTGCTTTACTTCTTCAAAAATACCATTCTAGTCACATTGTTAAAATTGCTAATTTGAATCTGTTTTTATACTTTCATTTGAATTCAATGTACATTAAAATATAATTATATGTTTTCTATATTTAGACATTTATATAATTTGTATATTTTATATTATACGTAAATTGATTTACTTATAAATCATAGTTATATAAATTACCCAAGCATAATGAGCTCCCACTCAGTTTCCTATAACATAAACTTGCATTCTTCTACAAATAACTTAAATGGATCCATAAATTACTCAAATCTGAGAAACATGGGTTTATTCTATGGTGTCTCTCATGTCACACTTGTAAAATATTTTTTGAAATCAATTTGTTTTTAATTAATTATTGAACATAAATTATGAGTATAATATATGGCATATAAATTGTTTGACAGGAAAGATGCTTGTGTGTTTCAAAAGGTTAAGCCAAACTTCCTTCCAGTGTGGCATAAGACAAACATCTCAGGAAGGAGAAGGTTAACACAAGTGATAGCATCAGCATCTCCTAGGAATCTTAGAAATGGATAAGTTACCAGGATCTCAAGGTTTTACCCTGACCTGCTGCTACAAGAATGCTAAGTATGGGGCCCCGCGAGCTGTACCAATAACCAGCTCCCTACTCTCAGGGGCTTCTGATGTCTCCGTACCTTGAGATCACTGAACTAGACAAATGACGTGTGTTTTTTAAGAATTTTGTCATATGATACTTAGCTATCCCAGCAAAAGGCTTACTGTATACCAGAGTTCAATAGTGATCTTTTAAAATAGTGTTGCCCATTGGTGTTCCTCATATCTTTCTGGACTGTTTTTTCTTCTTTTCATTAGGCCTTCGAGGTCAATACCAGTCAAGACAGTCAAAATATCTTTGGGATAAACTGGCTATGTTTACAAGATTCCAGATTAGGCAGTAAACTAGCTAATTCAGTTAGACATATAAATAGAAAATAAAGCCACTCATCATACATGTTTTACTCTGCCCAGACCCTGAGGGGAATAAATCTCACGTGGAATTCCAAACAATCTTCAAAACGGGGTCTGGGAAATGCCCCAAAGTTACTATGCATAGGAATCTGCCTAGGACTCTCATGTTCTGGCTACCATACTGCCATCATTTTTACTATAACCTCTGGAGCTCTGAAATCTGTGATTGTCATACAAAAGACATCTTGAATGGGAAAATAAACAAGGAGAGATATGAATTACAGTGGATGGGGTAGAGAGAGAAGATGGGAGGGGAGGGAGGGGGGATGGTAGAGGATAGGAAAGGTAGCAGAATACAACAGTTACTAATAGGGCATTATGTAAAAATGTGGATGTGTAACCGATGTGATTCTGCAATCTGTATTTGGGGTAAAATTGGGAGTTCATAACCAACTTGAATCTAATGTATGAAATATGATATGTGAAGAGCTTTATAATGTTTTGAACAACCAATAAAAAAAAAATTAAAAAAAAAAAAATAAAATAAAAAATAAAAAAAAAAAAAAGAATGTATAAAAAAAAAAAAAAAAAAAAAAAAAAACAAAAGACATCTTGAAAGCCAGGAAGGTTCCAAGGGGAATGAGTTGCACTAAACTTACAAATTCATTTGTCTTACATTAGTCTGTGGGAGAAATGGAAATGCAATTTTCCCAAGAAAGATCAGAAAAAGGCCAATTATCTCTCTTAAAAACACCACTTACCATAACAAATTGTTTCCCCACAAACACATTTCCTCATTGCTGCTAAGAGAGTTCTTGTATTGTTTAAAATGACAACAGAGAGTCTCTTCTCTAAAGAAAGATGTCACATGACCTAACAAGCACTCCAGGAGGCCAAGACAACAGGTCACGTATCTCAGACTCTGGGTCTTTCAGCAGCAGGGGGTTTGGCAAGGAGGAACACACTGCACTCCAGGTCCCCCGGCAAAATTACCAGCTGGGAGAGGAAAGTGGCTCCTGTTGAGCCCAGAGTCACAACACAGCCTGGAATCTGGAGCAGTCTCTCCAAGGAGACTGCAAGTATTGGGAAGTCACTGCAGAAGGGGGGAAGCAGATGAGAAGAGAGGAACATTGGATCTAAATGAAAATGTATCTTTTCTCTGAAAGACACTCATATTGTGTGAGATGTGACCCTTTGCTTGGTTGTAACTTGTTTGACTCTAAAAGAGGTCTTCTGTCCCCAAATTGTAGCTAGAATGCATGAATATAAATGTTAGACCACAGCCCTTGGATTCCTCTCTTGTAAGCTGGCAGCAGTTGGAAGAATCCATATTTACTTATTTATTGAAACTGTGGTTAATAGGTGGATCCTCAGTAGGCCCACTCTTTCCTTTCTCTGTTTCTAGAACCAGTTATCCAAGAGCCATAAATTCATTTCAGGATTCATGAATTCAAAACCTCTTATAAGTTCAAAAGGTTTTCTTTGAGCCAAAATCTATAAGAGGTTCAATAATGGTAGAAAACCTATATTCTTTTCTGAGGGAAAATAGTTTTAATAATCAAAATAATTACTGGCTTTATTTATAGTAGATAAGATACAGTTCAAGGCTAACACATGAGAAATACAAAGAAAAGAGCCAACCATGTCTTAAAGGGCCAGAGGCTCAATACACATTTTCAAGGAAAATTAAAAAATATCTAAAATTTCTGCTTTTTATGGTTTATATGTATGCTGCTATGGTTTGGATATAAGGTGGGTCCCCCAAAAGCTTCTGTGTTAATGTAGATGGTAAAATTATTAGATCATGAGAGCTATAACCTAATCAGTAGAATAATCCATTTGATGGATTAATAATTTGAAAGGCTTACTATAGTAGGTGGTAAGTGTAGGCTAGTGGGGCATGGCTGGAATAAGTAGGTCGCTGGGGGCATGCACTTTTGGACTGCATTGTGTCTCCATGGTTCCTCACTCCCCAATTCTCTACTTTCTGGCTGCCATGACCTGAACAGCCCCTGAGCAGCCTTCCTCTGCCATGCATCTGCCATGATGTTCTGCCTCCCTCAAGCCCAGAGCAATAGAGTTGGCCAATCATGGATTTAATTTCTAAAGCCTTAAACTCAAAATAAGTTTTTCCTCCTCTAAGTTGTTCTTGTTAGGTATTTTGGTCATAGTGACAAAAAACTAACACGTATATAAATACAGAGAAGAATGTTTTCTAAGACTATTACAACCTAAAGACATGTCTTTGGTAGTTATTTTAAAGTGGACATTCAGAGCCATCCTCCTAAGTAGTTTGAAAATATCTGATAATATAAGCAAGATTGCTCACAGAATGAAAGGACCATACGTGTGGAGGGCCAGGCCATTCTGATTTCAAATTCAAGTTCTAATGACTTCTTGGTTTTATGGGTTTGGGTAAGGAATAGCATCTCTCAAGTTCTATCTGGTTGAATCGGACTATATTTATTCACAAATACAAAAACAAATACTTAGTTTGTACCATTCCCAGGTTCTTGGTCAGCCAAAAGGAATAGATTGAAGGCTGGACCAGGTGGGAGCAAGTGAGTGAGGAAAGAGGCGGTCAGCAAGCTTGCTCAGAACCTGCCCAGGTCTCCACCCCAAGGTCACAGCAACCTTCAGCTTGTGTCCATGAAAGAGAGGCACCCACAGAAGAATTCCATCAGGAGAGGGATGCATTCTGAGTTATCCTGGTACAGCAGGACTACTCTTCCTACTCTGCAGAGGAACAAGGAAACCAGTTAGGAGACTGTTGCTTGCCACCATCAGGGCAAGTGACAATATGTCATGAATCTAGGTATAACTGTGGGCTGGATGTACTTTAAAGTGGTTACTAGATGCACTTTAAAGATATAGCCACAAGAATTTGCTGATGGATTCGATAACGGGTGTGAAAGAAAAACAAAAGGCAAAGATAATGCCAAGATTTTTGGCCTAAGTAAATGGGAAAAATAGTCATTAACTGAGACTGTGGAAAGAGCAAATCAGGGTCAGTGAAAGGTGAAATATCAAGAGCTCAGGTGAGGCAAATTTGAGAGGACTATTATATATCCAAGTCAGTATGGTCCCTAAAACCATGAGACTTTTTTGAGTAAAGGTAGAAAATAATTTTGGAAGAAAATATCCAAGCACTAAGTCTAGAAGGACTCCATTATTAGGGATCAGACTGATAAGGAGAAGGAAAAAAGGAAGGAAGAGAGGGAAGGAGGAGAAACAGCTGAAGAGTATGAGAAAAACCTAGAGACAGTGTTTTCCTGCAAGCCACGTGACAGAAATGTTTCCAGAAGACAGTAATGCACTGTGCTAAATGCTTCTCAGAGGTCGGTCAGATAGAGACTGATCTAATACAGTGAACTGAAGATCACTCAACAATGGTCTTCAAGGGTCAACCATTCATAAGAGATAGAATGATGGCCTAACTGGAATGGTTTCCAGAGAGAAAGGGAAGGAGAAATTCAAGCCAGCAAGCGTAGAATCCCATTCGAGGAGGCTCGCCGTTTTGGGGTGAGTTTTAGAAGAGATTTTTTATCTTATTTATGCATGGAAATACAGTGCACAGTGTGCATTTAGCTCAGATTGGTAGCATATGATTTAGTCTTTGTCTTGTCCAGCTTGGCAATGTGAGTCACAGATTTTGGACCCAGGAAATTGCTTCCTGGTGGCAGTGAACCTCATCATGTCTTTCTTTGCAAGTGGTCCTGACAGCTTCTACTAGGTTGGCCAGAGCACCTTTGTCTCCTGATTTAAATGGTATGAAGGCAACATGACACCAAGACCAGTGTAGGTCTTCCTGTGGACAGCCTGATCTTCCCCTTCATGATGCAGTAGGGGTCTCCTCACCTGCCATACAGGAAGACAACCAGCTTGAAGGAGCCACATCACAATCATTGCCAGTTCAGCCTTCTTGTTCTTCACCAAGACGGCAACAGCATTACCCCCTGCCTGAAGGAAGGTGGTCTCTTTGTGGGGACATCTCCCTTGCTGGCATCTTTCCTCTCAGCCTGGACCACAAGTCTGCTTCTCCTCTTGCTTTGCCTTGGTCTGTCCGTGTGGACCAGCATGAACAGCTGCGTGGCTGTGTATCCAAAGCTTGGGTCAAATCACAGGAGCCATTTTCAGCCTCTTGAAACAGAATAACCCTTGGACACTACAGCCAGATGTAGCAGGCCATTTGACCAAGCAAACAAGACCCCTTTGGGCTGGATGTCCTGTCTGTTGCCAAAATTTTAAAAACCTTTTCTCAAGCAGGGGATTTTCCACCTTCTTGGCCACTTGCTTTTTCCTTTGGCCTCCTTTCAGCATCTTGGATGGCTGAGGAGGTGTGTGTGTGTGTGTGTGTGTGTGTGTGTTTATGTGTGTGTGCTGGAGAACTAACTGCATACTATAGGCTGATGAAAATTACCCAACTGAGAAGGGAGAATTAATGATTCAAGAGAGAAAAATAAGAATTATTGGAGGCGACCTTTTGTACAGACAAGGGAGAATGTGTTGAGGACAAGGGCAGATGGTGTTGAGGGCGCAAGAGGAAGGCCAAGCCTTATCTGGGCACGTAGCCAATTACTCTCATAGGAACAGCAGGGAAAGAGGATTGTATATATATTGTTATAGAATGAAAATGGGAATTAAAGGGGAAGACTATAATGATATAATCATTTAACAGAGTGAAAGAGTGAACAAAGTCAGGAAATAGCATAACTACTAGAAAGCACTACTAGAAAGCACCACGGAGGTAAATTGATTATGAACGTGGTGTGTGATTTTCTCCAGCAGTGTTTGACTGCTCATGTGCAAGGACAAAATAGGGGTAGTTAGCCAAACAGGTACAATAAGATGAGGCTATGACAAGGGAGGAGAGACTGTGCAAGGAAGTGATTATAATGATTAAGCATAGAATTTAAGCTGGGGAAAGAAGAAAGAGAAGATAAGAGGTGAGGAAGGAACATGAGAAAGGCCATCAATCCGTGGATTGAAGACGGGAGCAGACACATAAAGGCAGGGCAATATACAAATGAGAATCAAATCTAGACATTTTTTAGGAAAAACACAGACTGGGAACATCAATGTGATCAAAGAGAACACAGCCCTCATCTTCAGACACAGCAGTGTGTGCCATTTTGGAGAGAAAACAGCTAGTCCTCCAGAGGATTTCATGGTAAAGTCTCAGGAAGGAGTCGAGTGTGGATTAAGATAAGAAGGCAATGTCCTCAGAGGCTGGAGGACATTGGGGACGTCTACAAGGTGATTGTGAAAGTGTTCCAGAAGGTGGAAAATGATAGGGGAAGTGGGTGCACAGAGTCCTGGGGGTACCGGGTGCCAGCAATGACCTCAGGGACCTGGTAGTCCCTGAATGCAAACCAGCCGTAATGAGACGAGTCTGGCCTCAGACAAACACCAGTGTTGGAAAAACATGAGAGGGGGAGAATATTACCAGAAGTAGTTACGGGTTATTTTATCCCAAATGAGCACTGGATATGTTGATTCCAGTCATACGTCAGTTCTAGTTACTGTCTGCCCTTGAAAACCATACAACACCATCTATTAAAACATTTTAAAAATTAAATTTGCTCAACTATGTGAACTATTATTTGTTCAAACTAACTTTGCTTCCGATTAGGTTAGATGTGCCTCTTTTATAAAACAGATATCCCATTTATTACATAATCCTTTACTCTTTTAACTTTTGTAGTTAATGAATTTTTTTAAGTATATACAGTCATTGACCTTATCTACTTGAGTATTAGCAATTTCTTAAGGTGAGGCACAGGTGATATTCAGGAAAAAGCACTCACATCACATTTTCCAAAAGAATGCAGTTTCCTGGGTTCCTCACTCCTCAATTTCAGTGGTGTTTTCTCACTTCTTGCCTCCCTGGTATCCTGAGAGCAAACAGTGCCCGCACCCATAGTGGACTGGATATTCCTGCAATGCCTAAGCTCCAAAGTCAGCCTACTCGCTCAGTTTCACAAATTATCTTGCTCATCAACACAGTGATCTCAGTTAGTTATTTAGAGGACACAGATGATACTAGCATTCTTAGCAATGGTTGGTTTTTGAAGGTGACAACGAGTACTTTCATGAGAAAAGAAAGAAACGCAGTTTTCTTACAAATATACGTCTAAAAAATATGCATGTCTTTTAGGAGGCTGTGAGTCAGGGCCTCACCTACTCTTAGCAAGAATCATGACTCTTTTCATTACCACTCCCTGTTTTCATCACACACACACACACACACACAAAAAAAAAAAAAAACACCCCAAGTTTGAAATTATCATGACAATCATCTCCTTTCTAAAATACTGTTTCTTATACTAGAGCAACTGTCTGATGTTAATTTTCCTTTTTCACAGCTGTTTTTTTATTTGTGGTAAGAATATCCTTTTTTTAATTTCTTTTAAAGAAAGTGCCATCAAACATTTGGCCATATTAATCTCCCATCTGTAAAACACACTTTGCTTGGATTATCAGCAGGGTATGTGTCCTCTCTGAATTCATTTTCTGGGGAATGGGAATTTATTCAAGTAAATTAATTTGCAAACAGATACAGCCATTGCTGGATGAATGGATTTTCTCTTGGCACTTTGAGGTATAGCTCTGTGGGTATCTGGGCTATTGGCACTCACTGAAGTCCTTAGATTGTCTGCCAGACCCATTCCTATAATGCCGCAAGAAAATATATGTGACAATTTTGCAGCTTGGAACACAGCTCAACTATCCAGCTTCCAGCTCTACCATTTGATATTTAAATGGATTCTGTAAACTCCTCTTCCTAGGAGACTTTCATAGATGTGGCTATTCAGTGGCTTTTCTTTTTTGACTTGTTAATATGTTTTCACCCTTTCCAATCCTTGCTCGGAGGAGTATTCTGAGCATTCTACCTCATGAAAACAAAATCTCTTGAAGTTTTACAATACACAACAATCCACTTTGAGGTGTCCAATTCCAGAAATCCTTCAAACTGGAGAAATTCAGCAAATACTCCACTATAATATTCTGTTGCTCTGACAGCAAGCAAGCAGTGTGAATAGGCTTCCCACAAACAGGAGAGGTTTAAATGAATGAATGACAAGGTAAGGCCTTGATCTATCCATTTAAAAAAAAAGAATTCAAAGCTTAGTTGCCACACTTTCCTTTGTATATATGTTTTTAATTGCATCCTTCGTATTTAAGTTAAAAACAAAATTTAAATTAAAGGCAATACTAACAAATGTATATTCATCAATCTGTACAGAAAACAGAAAATGGATGTCCCAGAAAACCTTCCACTATGAAAGCATAAAGATTCCCTCTCCCAAATTTTCCTATGCAGTCAATAATATTATTGATTCCTTGAGCATCAATTATCCCTGCATCCTCAAATATGGGATAACATTGGTCATGGTAAGTCCAAGTAAAGATGCAGTGATAACACTGTTCATTTTATATAACAAAGGCTAAAAATAAGGAATATGGTACTTGTTTCGTGAAAATGATTTTACAAGAATCCTGTTATGTTTGGATCTACAGTGCCTCCCCCTAAAAGCTCATGTGTTGAAAGTATGGTCTTCATGAAGCAAAGTTCTGAGGTGGGGCTTTTAAGCAATGAATGGATCATAGGGGCTCTGACCTCATCAGTGGATTAAACCACTGAACGGATTAATCCATTGAGAGTTGAGAGGACTACTAGGAGGTAGGACCTAGTTGGGGGAGCTAGGTCTCTGCAGCATGCTCTGGAAGGGTTTATCTAGCACCAGCCTCTGCCTCACTCTCTATGTTTTCCACCTGCCTTGTGGTGAGAAGCTTTTCTCTGCTGTGTCCTTCCACTATGATGATTCTACCTTGGAGCCAGCTGACCATGGACTGAATCCTCTGAAACCATGAGCCAAAATCAACCTTTTTTTTCTTTAAGTTGTTCTTACCAGGTATTTTGGTCACAGCAATGAAAAGCTAACTCACACATCTCTCTCTCATGGGTTTGGCTTTGGATACTTAACTGTTCTGGGTCTCAGTTTCAACACCTCTAAAAGGCAGTAGTCAAAAACAAATGAACTTGATGTTTTAATTTTACAGTTCAAGTTTACTGTATAACATTGGATTTTTATCTTAGCCTCTTGAGAGCTGCTCAATTTAAATTTAAGTTTGATAACTAAGTCAACAATTGTTTTATTTTCTCAAGGTAAATGTGCATATGTCTCAAATGAATATCAAAGATGATATACAGAAACTATATTTCAGCAGAATGTTCTTTCAGTGGCTTGTTCTTAGTCTGGGACAGGCCATCTTTGTGCATAAATAAGGCTCCTAGAGGAGAGAGAAAGAGGCAGACCGTACCGAGTAACCAGAATGAGTGCAAGAGCAGGAGAGCCAAGCAGAATACAGAAAGGTCCCCTCACAGCAGACTGCAAATTTGCTTTCCCCATTAGCTAAACAACCTGATAGACATTTTTCAGGCAGGACGGAAAAGAATTGAAGGGAAAAGAAATTGTTTTTCCTGGTTTTCCATCTGCTGGACTCCAGTTCATGGGGAAGAAAAATCATTTGGAGGAAAATGTTAGATCCTGAGTAGAAGGAGCATCGATTCTGCCCCTGTGCTTTTCCTAGGTGTAATTTTCCTGTACTCCTTAAGAATACATGGATTCTTCAGGCGGTATAGCGATACCAGACTTCAAACTATACTACAGAGCAATAGTAACAAAAACAGCATGGTACTGGCACCAAAACAGGCGGGTGGACCAATGGTACAGAATAGAGGACACAGAAACCAATCCACAAAACTACAACTACCTTATATTTGATAAAGGGGCTAAAAGCATGAAATGGAGGAAGGATAGCATCTTCAACAAATGGTGCTGGGAAAACTGGAAATCCATATGCAACAAAATGAAACTGAATCCCTTTCTCTCGCCATGCACAAAAGTGAATTCAAAATGGATCAAGGAGCTTGATATCAAATCAGAGACACGCCATCTGATAGAAGAAAAAGTTGGCTACGATCTACATACTGTGGGGTCGGGCTCCAAATTCCTCAATAGGACACCCATAGCACAAAAGTTAATAACTAGAATCAACAAATGGGACTTACTCAAACTAAAAAGTTTTTTTCTCAGCAAAAGAAACAATAAGAGAGGTAAATAGAGAGCCTACATCCTGGGAACAAATCTTTACTCCTCACACTTCAGATAGAGCCCTAATATCCAGAGTATACAAAGAACTCAACAAATTAGACAATAAGAGAACAAACAACCCAATCAACAAATGGGCCAAGGACCTGAACAGACACTTCTCAGAGGAGGACAATCAATCAACAAGTACATGAAAAAATGCTCACCATCTCTAGCTGTCAGAGAAATGCAAATCAAAACCACCCTAAGATACCATCTCACTCCAGTTAGATTGGCAGCCATTATGAAGTCAAACAACAACAAGTGCTGGCGAGGATGTGGGGAAAAGGGTACACTTGTACATTCTGGTGGGACTGCAAATTGGTGCAGCCAATTTGGAAAGCAGTATGGAGATTTCTTGGAAAGCTGGGAATGGAGCCACCATTTGACCCAGCTATTCCCCTTCTCGGTCTATTCCCTAAAGACCTAAAAGGAGCATGCTACAGGGACACTGCTACATCGATGTTCATAGCAGCACAATTCACAATAGCAAGACTGTGGAACCAACCCAGATGCCCTTCAATAGATGAATGGATAAAAAAAATGTGGCATTTATACACAATGGAGTATTACTCTGCATTGAAAAATGACAAAATCATAGAATTTACAGGGAAATGGATGGCATTAGAGCAGATTATGCTAAGTGAAGCTAGCCAATCCCTAAAAAACAAATGCCAAATGTCTTCTTTGATATAAGGAGAGTAACTAAGAACAGAGTAGGGTCGAAGAGCATGAGAAGAAGATTAACATTAAACAGGGATGAGAGGTGGGAGGGAAAGGGAGAGAGAAGGGAAATTGCATGGAAATGGAAGGAGACCCTCAGAGTTATACAAAAGTACATACAAGAGGAAGTGAGGGGAAAGGGAAAAATAATACAAGGGGGACAAATGAATGTCAGTAGAGGGGGCAGAGAGAGAAGAGGGGAGGGGAGGGGAGGGGGGATAGTAGAGGATAGGAAAGGCAGCAGAACACAACAGACACGAGTATGGCAATATGTAAATCAATGGATGTGTAACTGATGTGATTCTGCAATCTGTATATGGGGTAAAAATGGGAGCTCATAACCCACTTGAATCAAAGTGTGAAATATGATATATCAAGAACTATGTAATGTTTTGAACAGCCAACAACAAAAAATTAAAAAAGAAAGAAAGAAAGAAAGAAAGAAAGAATACATGGATTCTTGCCTATTTTTACAGCTTATAAAAAACACACCAGGGAACTTAGAACTGGGCAGCTAGTTTGCCTCTTATAAGGTTGACTAGGTCTCAGGTACCTATAAAACAGCTGTGTGGTAGCAGTAATCACGGACCACAGTCTTTGTACTCCAGTTGGTTCTAACCTATTTCAAATGATCCCTTTTAGTGTTAAAAAAAAAAGAAGTGGATGTAAATCAATATGACCAGCAATTTTTGAATAGTCAGAGGTTCTTCAATACTTAAGTGTTCCCATCCTCATGTGAGAGTAGCAATTTAGATTTTTTTTAAAGGAAAAACTATATACCATTTCAAAAAATGGATTCATTAGTCCATAACCAGATAATTTGTCTATATTTACCTTGGTCGGGTTATATTCCTTCCCCAAATGAGAATTATCCTTAGTATTATACATTATTTGTTTTTAATGAATTGTAAAAATGCAAAGATAAGTTTTTTGTTGTTCTATAGACTGTGTATATTTATGTGCATTAACCTATCAATGTTTATTTCATCAAAAAATGTTTTCTTAATTCTTAACACCATTTTTTAAAATGAAAGTTAAAATTGCCCTTGTGTAAGGTGTATATGCCCAGAAATCAGCCTCAATAAGATATTGCATATATTTTACCTGGATTTTCCCACTTTGGAAATAGAATCTTGACTCTGTATCTATGCTGTCCTGTCCAGTAGCCACTTGTTATCTGAGACTATTATGATTTAAACTAACAAAAATTAAATACAATGAATATTTGGTTCTTCGTTTTCTCTAGCTTCATTTGAATTGTTTAGTAGCCCGTGGTTAGTGCTATCATGCCCCAAGGCCCAGAATCACACTTCTATCACTGCAGAAGGTTCTACTGGACAGCTCTAGTATATCCAATTTGAGTTTCTGTGTATAACAACACTTAGGCATGTTTTTAAATAATGTCTTCCAGAAAGCTATAACATACTTAGAAGAAAATTACTAATTCCACTTTGTGCCACACAATACTAATATCTGATTTATTTTAGAGGCTATCCTTATCCTGAGCAGCTCCCTTACATAGTGATGTCCTTTCAATACCTTTTATGGGTCAAGATGCTTTTTATATGTCTGCAGGCATTGATATTCTGATGATTCACTTAGCCTTTCCTACCAGTCAACAGTTCGCTTTCTACTAGGTTATCCTCTGTCTCTACAGCATTTTGAGCAATCCTTTGACTATTCCAGAAATTTTTAGTCCAATATCTTCCTTTAAGTAATGGAAAAATGAAAATAATATTTATTCAAAGATGTGAAATATTAATAATTATAATACAACTGGGACAATAGGGAAGTTAGATTACCTAACTTGTCTCTAAGTGATAGTTTTATCTCCAGTTGAATATGTCATTTGGGACATATTGTATAATTAGGTATGTCCCAAGTGGCAAATACTTAACAATTAAATGACATATAAGTTAAGATAAACTTAATGACATAATAGAGTAAACGTTTATCTGGGATCCCGACAGGAACTCTGTGATCCAGTTCAATCCATCTTATGACATCACTTTTGTTGATATATTTCCCTCACTAGATGCATAAGAAAAGCTAGGGGAACAAAATTTTAAGTATACAACATAGTATTATTTATAAATAGGTATTATGCTCAAGAACAAATATCTAAAACTTACACATTGCTTAACTGAAACTTTATGCACACTGATTAGCAACACCCATTTCTCCTTCCCATCCCCTGGCACCTACCATTCCATGATTTGATTCTGCGAATTTATTTTAAGATGTCTTCTGTAGTGGATCATAGCATTTGTCTTTCTGTGACTGTCTTAATTCAAGTAACACAATATCCTTGAGGTTCATCCATGATGTCACATTGCAGAGTTTCCTTAATTTTTAAGGCTGAGTAATATTCCATTGTATGCACTGTATTGTATGTGGGAAAGGTTGTGCTTGATGGCCCCGATAATTTGTCAGGGCCATGGCCCAATAAAGCACACAGCAAGATGAGTAAGTAACGGATATATGGCTTACATATCTTTGACGCACATTCACTCATCCAAAATTAAGACCCATACTATGCCCAATAAACTTGGAAACATAATTTTTCTCACTGCCTAGGAAGCAGAAATACATGTGTGAGAGTTCATACTGTCTGCCACAGTGTCCATAAAACAAAATTCCAGAGGTTTTCATTTGACTCCTCACAGACAGAAGACACCCCTCTGAAAGATGACAACCCACCTAGTCACTGCACCCAGCTTGGAGTCCGGGATGTCAGCAGGGTGTGGAGCAGCCTCAGCTGATCAATGAACAACTCCTCTTAAGCCGGCAATCATTGGATTATATTCTCCAGTATTTTATACTGGAGCAAAGGTGAAATAATCCAAAAGAAAAGAACAGGGACACGAAGCAGTCACTGCTTCATAGCAGTTTCTATATCCTCTGACAGAATTTGTCAAGTCTTCACCCTCAACCCCAACCAGAATGCCGGAGGTTTCCTTACGTAGGCCCTGATTTTGCTTTCTAGGTGGAACATACTGGCCCTGTGTTCAGAGTAACTTTTGGCTCATATCCAGGAGCCTCTTCCTGATTCAATATTCTCCTTGCCAACACCTGAATTTGGCGGGGTCAGGGGGATACACAGGCTTTACTTGAGGGCCATTCGCAGCCTTTGAGATCTGCCTCATGACCACGGAAGGCTGGGGGCCCAGTATAGTGGTGAACATGAAGCAAAGGTTTTATTATTAGGAGCTCATGGGTTCTTTGTTAATATAGCTCTCTCAATAACTTAGTAGGCATCTAATTCATTTGCCCTCAGACAATTCCATGTGCTATCACTACCAGAAAATTTCTCTCTAACTAGTTCTCAATGTGCTGGTGACTACCTCGAGGGTCTACGAAACAATGAGAGGGACAACTGCAGCCCCAATCTGATCTTCTCCTAGTAACTTGCTTCAGTTAAGAGGCTTCGATGAATCTTTGTCATTCAAAGCCATTTCAAAAAAATCTCTACAAGGAGGAGATTTCACTAAGTATTCGGAGACACAAATCTCTGGATGCTCTTTATCTTTTCCTGTCTGCTTGCAAGCTAGATAATGCTTCCCTGGTCTCATTTCTTTCTTCTCATACCTTGTTGCCAATTCTATTAGTAGTTGAAAGTGCATTCTCTCACGGTTCTGTTCTCCAGCATCTTCCCTTAGTGCCAAGAAAGCACAGTCGATCTCAAGTCGCAGGAATTGATACTATTTTTTAATATTCTACATAACACAGGCCACTATCTTTTCAACCTCCCCTGTCAGTTTCTTCAGTGTTTATCATCCAACTGAGAAAAGGTCAGATATTTCACATCATTGTTGGAACAGCACCTTGCTCCCAGTGGCAAATAACGTAGTGGTCAGAATTGGATCAAGTTCACAGAAACATTATGGGATTTCAGGTTTTAATACGGCATCAGAAATCTGACGAAAGGGAGATTAGGAGGCCACTTAGAGCAAATCCTCAAAACACCAGGAAACAGTCGCTAGCTATGAAAGTTGACAGGCCCCAGCTGGAACCACCCCCTGGACCTGCCTTTGCCCGTGAAGAGCTCTCTGCTGGGACATCCATCCCTTCATGCAGTGCCCTCGCTAGGGTCACCGGTGGCTCCTCGTCCACAAGTTCTTGTTAGTGCTGGCATGGCTGTGTAACACTTCAGCTGAGTGGTTTTCTTTCTTTCATTATGGGACAAACACCAAATATACCATGACCTTTCTGTACAAAATTTTAAGTTTATGACATAGTGTTATTGACTACAGGTATGATTCTCTAGAGCATATATCTAGGACTAACTCGTTGCTTAACAGAAACTTCATGCACATTGATGAGCAACAACCACTCCCCTTTCCCCAATTCCTGGCAACTACCATTCAATTATTTGATTATATGAATCTATTTTAAGGTTGATTTCTGTAAGTGGATCATAGTATTTGTCTTTCTGTGACTGTCTTAATTCAAGTAGCATAATATCCTCCAGGTTCATCAGTGTCATATAGCAAAATTTTCTGAACTTTTCAGGCCAAGTAATATTCCATTGTACACATTGTCTTGTATGTATGTGGGAAAGGCAGTGCTTGATGTCCCTAGTGAGTAATTTGTTAGGGTCTTGGCCCAATGAAACACACAGCAAGGTGAGTAAAGGATGAATGTATGTCCTGTTGCTGGACATTTAGATTGTTTCCACATCATGGCAATGAACAGAGCTTTGGATATCTCTTTGAGATCCTTATTTCAACTCTTCTGGATAAAAATACCTATAAATGAGGTTGCTTAGTACTTGGATGGGAGTGTAGTTCTGTCTTTTAATCTTTCTCGTGGTCTACTCTCAGCTGAATTTACTCTACAAGCTCAACATTCATCTGAACCAGTGGCTTCCTGTTCCAAGAACAAGAAGCAGCACATATAAGCAACACATCTAGGCAACAGCAAGAGGGCACGTGGCTAATAGTATTCTGTGGTTTACAATTTCAGACACGGGTGGATGAGAGAGAATAAAAGAAATTGTGACATTAATGAAATCAACTGTTTTCTTCATGCTCAATATGATTTCTTCTGGATTTAGGCTCTTTAGGAGTTCACAGCAATACTATCTCTAGAAAGACTAGCACATCCTAAGCATGAGGGACTCTAATAGACTAGAGGAAGAACTGGTGACCTAGTTGTATCTCTGCTGTAGACTCTTAGAGTCTTTTACAGAGAATTTGCCAAAGCCAAATATGGTTTTCTATAAAAATCACTTTTTTCTATTTATTTTTTAGCTGTAGGTGGACACACAATATCTTTATTTTATTTTTATGTGGTGCTGATGATCAAACCCAGTGCCTCACATGTGCTAGGTAAGCACTCTACCACTGAGCCACAACCCCAGTCCATTCTTTTAAAAATTCCAGACAGTAGTGTTCTACCAAGGAATGGCATGCAATCTTTTTGCCTCCGTATATTTTGAGAAGGTAACAAAATATCTAGTCTTCAATCTACTGTTTCACCATGATGGAAGCTTTGGGTGCTGTGGTGGAAATTTAGTTGTTTCTCAATACAAGGCCCCCTTGGCTATCTCTTACTCTACAAGGCTGTAGATCCTCCTACCCCTGAGGGAGAAAAGGAGCACCATAGTCATTTTATAAGTGGCCAGAATTTTACTAGGGAAATAAAAGACAAGGAATGAACAATGCAACATCGCTGAAGGATCCCTAATGATATGTGATGGCCCACCAGAAGACAGAAGGGACATTATCCAGGACAGAAGTGAAAACCAGCAACAAAGACGTGCTGCTCTGCCACAACAGCAGGTCCAGTCTCCCAGAAATCAGTCTAAATTAACACACAATTGTTGTTTCCTGATAAGTGGGGTTTTTTTCCCAGAAACAAATAGAAGAGCTTTGGTTGTTACACTTCTACTTCTTAAAGACATCGTAATATTTGTCCCTCTTCAAAATGCAAGACAAAAAACTGTTAAGCATGAAAATTAGAAAAGGAAGGAATCTATACCAGGGATTCATAATAATGAAGGGCACAGTGAAGAAGAATGAGCCTTCCCCCCTTACCCTATTCCACAGTATGAGAGCAGAGAGACACTCAATGAAATTAGTAGGCAGTAAATTTAGATCTAATAATAGGTAGTACTTCATTAGCTGGGTTATGGGATTCTCTGCAGCAAGAGGTCACGGGACAAGTCCAGTGACTGGATTTTTAAAAGGACTGGATCATTTTGTGTCCATTAATAACTTCCTGAGTTGGCAAGCAAACATAATGAGAAAGGTAATCTGATCACTGGGGTACAAACCAGTGACTTCAGTCCGCATTTGAAGGAACTGCTCCCCCTTTATAAAAGACCTAACAACTGAATGAATGTCATATACATAAATCTTCCTCTGAATCATGGAGGCTTAAGTCATTACTGGGGAGAAATTCTAGGTCCAGTGAATCAATATTCAAATGCTTGGAGCACATTATGGGAGTCCACAAACTTGGGACTCACTTGTAAATGATGTAAAAAATACATTCATTAAACTGTCCAAAAATCAATGGACATCTTCTTTTCGTTCATCATCTTGCCTCCACAGTAGTGAAAAGAGCAATGGAGTAATAGCTGGAAATTTTATACAAGTCACTCAGCCAAAATCTCAGAGATACAATTAGGTTCTTCTACATGCATCAGCATTACCTAGACAAGTGGGGGACAAACACCTCTTTAGAAATATTTTATTTAAGTGCAGATCACATAGGCAGCTAAAAATATTTTGTGAATGTCTACCGTGTGCAGGGTGTGAATCATGGGTGGAGGGTGGCTGGGGCAAACAGCAGCACGAGCCCTGACCTCAGGAAGCAGAGTAAAGGAGAAGGAACATATCTTTACATACCCCAAAGGGCAGTGTTGCTGTTTAGTGTTGTTCTGGAGAAGCGTTTAAACAATTCCAGTTTGCTGCTGGCCTTTCCTCTCTATGGCAGTGAGAGCGATGAGCATCCTCATCACCTTGTCTGCAGCACCTGGATTTATCCTGTTAAGCATCAAGAATATACCACTCGTAGTTTGATTCCAAGGCTTGACTGTTGTGAAAAATTCTGAATCCACTCAGAAGCAGGATTGTTTGATCATATAAATAGATAAGGAAATCAGTGTATCTACACGATAGGATATTATTCAGCCATAAAAAGAGGAAATCCTGCCATTTAATGACATGAGTGAATTTTGAGCACATTATGTTGGTAGAAATAATTCAGACCCAGAAGGACAAACACCACATGATCCCTCTTACACGTGGAATCTAAAATAGTCAAACTCAGAGCAGCAGAGAGTAAGAACTACGCTCGTCAAGGACTGGGGAATAGAGGAAATGGGAAATGTTGGTCAGTGGGTATCAACTCCTGGCTTTAACATGAATAAGTTTTGGGGATCTAATGAGCAGCATCACGGCTGCATTAAATGATACTGTCTTGTGTACTTGACATTTGCCAATACAGCAGATCTGAGGTATCCTCACCACCCCCCACAAAACACAAATACACACACACACACACACACACACACTGGTAATTATATGAGGGGATAAACATGTTTATTAGTTTGTGGTAATCATTTCACAAAGTATGTGTTTATCTAATTATCACACACCCTAAATATATACAATTTTTATTTCTCAATTAGACCTTAAAGTTTGAAGAGAAAAATAACACTAATCCTCTGGCTATAAAAGAAATGGGCTCATCAGAAAACTATGTATTCCAAATGCTTCCAGAAGTGGGCATGTACTTGTGTTGATAATCGCATACCACCTTGACCCACTGTATATGCAGAAAACAGTGAAATAGTGTGCTTACATCATAAGTCACTCTTTTTCATTCATTAAATAAACAACTATTTACACTGAAATAAAGACTTAAGTAGGAGAAGAGGCAGGATGCAGAAACACAAGTGAGATGGACACATTGCTGAAGGTTTTCTATGCCAAGCTGCAGGGTCTGAAATTTATCCTATAGGCAACAGGTGCCAGGGAAGGTTTGCAACTGGATAATGCCATCATTAAATTTGAGTTTTCAGAGTATCACTCCTGGTGGGAGTGTAGACCTATTCAAGAAGGGAGGCAGAAAGATTTGATTAAAGTCTATTTCAGTATCTAGAAAGAAGATGAGGATATGAAATTTAGAACTGTTAGGGAAAGAATAAACAGAAGAAAGTGTCTTCAAAAGACACTTTAGAAATGCCTCTGCACTTGGGCTGGGGATGTGGCTCAAGCAGTAGAGCGCTCGCCTGGCATGCGTGCGGCCCGGGTTCGATCCTCAGCACCACATACCAACAAAGATGTTGTGTCCGCCGAAAACTAAAATAAATGTTAAAATTCTCTCTCTCTCTCTCTCTCTCTCTCTCTCTCTCTCTCTCTCTCTCTATCTATCTTTAAAAAAAAAAAAAGAAAGAAATGACTCTGCACAATGTGTAACTCACTGAATATGCAAGGGGTCAAAAAAAAAAAGAATTTAGAGCAACTCCAAAAGAGCGGATAATACCACTACGTGAGACATGAGAAGATTCTCTAATCTGTCTGTACATCAAAATATCTGAAGACTTTTACAAAAAATACAGATTCTCCTGAACCCACTTCTGAATCTGACTGGAGTGAAAGCCAGACTCTTGCTTTTTTCCCAAGGCTCCTGGGGATGTTGCTGTGGGCCCAGGAGTAAGAAGCACTGAGATGGGGAATAGAGGAGAATTTTCCCTTTTGACTAGTGAAGGAAAAAGAGAACTTTTCTTCTGAACAGAACACAATGTGTTACCTGTGGAAGGGAGGAATTCAGTCTAGGAGAAATCGGGCCTCTTCCCTGTTACGTACCTAGCTTAGAGCCTGGTGCACAGAGCATCACATAAAAGTGTTTGCTTAACAAGACTCTCAAGGTGCAAGAAATAAAACCAAGAATAAGTGAGACAGTATCAAGTTAAAAAAGCTTCTGCATAGCAAAAATAATAATAATAATAATTAATTAAGACTGTGAAGAGAGAGCCTACAGAATGGGAGATCTTTGCCACTTGCTTCTGAGAGGATTAATATCCAGAATATATAAAGAACTCAAGAACTTAACACCAAAAAACAAATAACCCAATTAATGAGTGGACAAAAGAACCAACAGACACTTCTCAAAAGAAGAAATACAGCTGGGCGTGGTGGCAATCCCAGAAGCTAGGGAGGCTGAGACAGGAAGATCACAAGTTGAAAGCCAGCCTCAGCAACAGCGAGGTGCTAAGCAACTCAGTAAGATCCTATCTCTACATAAAATACAAAAAATGGGGGCTGGGGATATGGATCAGTGGTTGGGTGCCCCTGAGTTCAATCCCTGGTACCCCCCCCCAAAATAAAAGAAGAAATACAAATGGCCAACAAATACATGAAAAAATGTTCAGCCTCTCTAGCAATCAGGAAAATAAATGCAATTCACAACTACATTAGGATTTTATCTCATTCCAGTCAGAATGGCAATAATCAAGAATACAAATAAATGAAGGAAAGGATGTGAGGGAAAGAGACACTTATACATCATTGGTGGAACTACAGACTAGTATAACCACTCCAGAAAACAGATTTGAGATTCTTCAAAATACTAGGAATAGGACCCAGCTATCCCACTCCTTGGTATTTATCCTAAATAAATGTTTATAGCAGAACAATTTACAATAGCCAAGTTAAGAACCAGCCTAGATGCCCTTCAACAGATGAAGCAATAAAGAAAATATAGTAAATATACCCAATGGAGTTTTACTCAGCCATCAAGAAGAATGACATTATGGCATTTGCTGGTAAATGGAAGGAACTGGAGAACATCATGCTAAGTGAAATAAGACCCAGAAAGTCAAGGATTGAATGTCTTGTCTCATAAATGGAAACTAATCCAAAATAATGAAGGATGGGTTTCCATGAAATAGAAGGGAGATCAGTAGAGAAGTGAAAGGGAATCGAGGGAGAGGGAGGAAGAATAGAAAAAGGGAGGAACAGTGCAATGAACCTGACCCAAGTACCTTTGTATAATACATGGTATACCTTTATTCATATCTATAATGCACTGATTTAAAAAAAAATCTCTACAAAAATAGAAGAAAGGTCACTGGAGCAGAGGAACCCATAGACTGCCAGATTTGGGGCCACAGCTTCCAAAGGAAATTGAGAGTTTTCAGACTTCTTCTGTGTTCACAGTTGGTAATACTAAAGCCTCAGTAATTACATCCAAAAGAACACATATCACATCCCCAGTACTGTCACCTCAGAGAAGAGCCATTAGGGCCACAGGTAACATGAACAAATGCAGGGAGTTTGGCTGGGGTCTCATCACGATTCTTAAGCCTAGAAGATGTATCTGTCCTCTGAGTACACATAAGTCTGTTCTGCCTTTGTAGAGGTAGATGAAGAAACCCCCTGAAGACAGTTTTACTGTGTGACTAAAATATACAGAAATTAGAATTAATGCACACACAAACATGCCCCACACTGGATTCAAACCACCAATCCCTCTGCTGTAACGGAGGGGTCCCTCCACAGAGCCTACCCGATCCCTTCTTCCCGAGGTGGACTGCTCTTAGAAGTGTCTGCTTCATTGCAATTTGCCTTTTTAATTTCCCATTGGCTCAGGATTTTCCTGTAACTTACACAGCTGATGAATGATTGAATTTATATTTGATAATGATTACTATCAAGTTAATTGGTTAGTTCTTCCAGGGAACATGTTTAAAGTAAATGAGATTGCTGGTTGCACAGAGGCCTGAGAGAATCTTATCATTGGACTTTCAAAGAATTTACTGCAAGAGGGACAATGTCTGGGGCAGGAACACTTGGCATATCACAAAGGCCTGGACTGATGGAGTCTCTTGTTACTACGCAGAGATAAGCATGTAAATATTAAGAGTACTTTGTTAGACCATTATTAGCATTCTGCCACAAATTTAGGAAATAGGAGATAAAATAAAATTTGGCTAGTTCTTACTAATCTGCAAAATCTTTTTTTCCTGAGAGAAAGTAAAGAAAGGATTACTGCAAAGAGGTCTTATCAATTCCCTCATGTTTTCTATTTGTTCTTATCAATCTCTTGTGAGAGAGAGAAGAAAAGGCAAGAATCTGAAACCAAAGAATGATGGATATAATTTTGCAAAATATTGAGACATTTCTTCAGCATCTTAAATTTCTCAGACTTCCTTGAAAATGTTTCCGGGTTTTTTTGTTTTTTGTTTTTTCTAGTAGTTGAAACATTTTCAAGGGAAGATGCATACAGAAATAGACATACATCAGAAATGAAAAGGTAGCATCAAAACAAAGTGTCTAATGACAAATTAAAATGAAAACAACAGAAGGATTTGAAGGGATCACATGACCTGGGTCAAGAATGCTCACAAAACAGCCAGGGAACTGCTAAACTCCTTGTGAGATGGTGTTTTGCTTCATGTTTAATGAACTCACCTGATGATGTTAAAACATAAAAATGAACACTTTTAAGATATTCATTTTTAATACAATCAGTGATCCATTTGTGTAGGACCTTCCCAGCCACCAGAGAGCTTTAAAAGTTTAGATGGTGCATCACAGAGCCAACTAGCTAGAAAGGTCACCCTCCTGCCTTTCTGGCCCTCTTTAATATTCACTGCTTGGGCTTTTCATTTTATTTAGGAACCCATATTTGGTCAAATTTTTTATTTCTTAGAAATTCTACCCCAATTACTCTCACAAATTAATTTCCCTGAACCTTCAGGGTTTTTGAAAATAGACATATAGATAACAGTTTAATATCACAGCAATCTGTTAAAAAGTGAACTTTTCTTTTTTTCTGTGTGACACAAAGGAAATAATTTTATTTTAAGAAATTAGAAACAATGCCTTCATTAGGATACACTCCAAGGACAGGGGATGCACACCTTCCTCCCCACCGTGTTCTTTATACCAGGCACCCTGTGCAGGCTGACAGAGCAAAGCTGGTCAGTGTGGTTATTCTGTTTAAATTGAGGCTGAAATTGTCATCTTGATAATTAATAATTCACTAATTCATGAAGGCATTTTAAAATCAAAAGGAGTTTGAAGGTGAATAATGTTTTGAAAAGTAAAAAGCTTGCAACAGCCAGTCCCAAAGGGCAAGAATATATTTTCAAGAAAAGTAAAATATTTACCAAAGAACAAGTGATTGTACCCACACTTACACATACATGTGTACTCTGTGTGTGTGTGTGTGTGTGTGTGCATACACGAGTATGTATATGTTGTTTTTCTAAATACGGAGATCAAATTTATATACCTTAGGCTTCCTTTAGTTTTTCTCTCTTCAGAAATGCCCAAGGTTGCTGGTGCAGATCTAAGTCCGAGAAGGTATTCAGGTCATTCTCCACCAAAATAATTAAGGTAATCAGAAAAGGGAGGAGGTCACCTGAGGGGAACACTGTAGTAACTGCTCAGGGTCATCCACCTCCACTGTAAGTATGAACAAGATAACAACTTCAGCAAAAAGAAGCGGCCGAGCCCCAATTTGAGCTCTCTAAGTACAGAGAACCAAAACCATCCTCAGCCAACCTTCAATACAAGGTCATCAAAATAAGTGCCCCCTGCTTGCAGATCCTATTTCTGGGTGGCCTGGCAGTGTTTAAGGCCATGGCTTTCTTATTTTCTTCTTCCAGTTTAATCTAAAATATACTCTAATGAAGCTGCCCTGCATGTCTGTCAGCAGGAGGGCTCTAGTGGAGGGCAAGGCCACGGGGCACTCACATGGGCTCTAGCCTTTGGCAGACTTGCCTCATATCTCAAATCTACTAAAGACTAGCTCCATAGCCTTAGGCAAACTGTTTGACTTGTGATCCTTATTATCTCTTCTTTAAAATGGGAATAACAACAGTTGCTCAGTTGATGAAAGGATTAATTCATACAACTTCATATATAAATGGCAGATATTGTTATAAAATATAGGCAATCCCTGTATCATCTGATGGGTGTTTTTACATGCCAGAAAAAATAATTTTAAAAATCAGGCTAAATCAATGCATCCACAGTAATAAATATATTAGTTTCATAAACGTCTCTAAACCAATTATCCCAAACATTCTTATTTTTAAATTGAATCTAAGGGGGAAAAAGTGGGGGGAATGACAAACAACACAACTTAGAACAGAGTTCTGGCTCACACGTTATTATGGGCCAATTGTAGCCTGCATTTGTTTTGTAAATAAAGTTTTATTGGAACATCCAGGCCAATTCATTCATGTATTACTGTGGCTGCCCTGGAGCTAAAATGGCAGTGTTGAGTAATTGAAATAGAGACCATATGGCCTGCAAATGTTCAATTATTTCATGTCTATCCCTTTACAGGAAAAGTTTACCATTCCCTGGTTTAAAACAACAGAACAAAATACTCTATTATTACAGGTAGAGAAAAGAAAAAGAAAAGAAAGACTCCTATTACCGTTTGGGCACATTTACAATTGTGACATTATTCTAAGCAATAATTCTGCAGTCTGTTACTGGAGTAGATGCCCAGGGAAAGGCTCTGTGGGAGGGTTGGAAAACGAAGATCTCCAGAGGAGTCTAGAAAAAGACAAATAAATCTGGCAATAAAAGTGATAATGTGGGAGGAAGGGAGAGGAAAAGACAGCTATTACAAATAACAGAAACTGAGTTTTCTTCCCCTGGAAAAATTAACTGCTCCAAACAAGGCCAGGACTCAGGTGAGGAGACTATGACATTTACCTTAACCATGAACTTAAGGAAACACAAAAGCTGCATCAAGAAAATATTGTACACGATATTTTAAATTATGAAAAAAAATGCAAATAAATTTATGATGTACAAAATACTCAAATTTTCAACAAAGACAAGATCAGACTTCTTTAGCCACTGGCACTGATCCAACTTGGTCCTCCTATAACTGAGCCAGACGAAGTCTTGACTCAAGAATCTAAAACAATGAACAACAACACATCCAGAGAAATTGTGACACAAGTCCTCAGGTATCATAGCCAGCACAACTCCTGACACAATCAAAATACAAATTTATTTTTTATCTCCCACCTTCCCTGTCAACTGTCGTCAATGGGGATAACTTGCAGCTGCCCCAGGATGCCAGGGCCTTCTCATTCTTAGGTAATAAACATCCCAAAGGTCCACTACAAGCAAAATCCCATTCAGAAGTCAGAATGAGCAGTTTCATCTTAAAATAATAAAATTAGGGGCTGGGGTTGTGACTTAGAGGTAGAGCATTCACCTGGCATGTGTGAAGCACTGGGTTCAATCCTCAGCACCACATAAAAAAATAAAATAAAGATATTGTGTCCCCAACTATAACTAAAAAATAAATATTAAAAAAATAATTCAAGGTCAGCAACCCATGTTTGGCAATGTTTCCCTGCTGCAGGTTGGAAGCATGCAGTGAAAAGAATTTCCATTGTTCTTGATTCTCTGCCTTCTGATTTTATGATCAACCTTCTCCTCAAACACATCCCAGCTTGCTTGTCTGTTTCTTATCCTTGGAACAGGTGTAGGAAGGAGTGAAGAGGGCTGGAAAGACCTTATTGATACCATTAAACACAGGTTCTGTGAAACAGTGGCCTTGCAGGTTTAAAGGTGACACTAGCGGCTCCTGTGCCTGCTCTTATATAATCCCCATTCAGTATCTCTGACAAAGTCCATTGAACCACGTGGATGCTGCAAGACGACTTGTGCCTTCTTCCTCAGGCCCAAAGGATCTAGCATCCATCTCTAGATTCCTGCTGTTGGGAGCCCTCCATCCCTCCAACGGGCACCATTCTACTGGAATCAAGGCAACACCACCCATTTCCCTCTTTTCTTCATCCATATTTGGTCTATGAACAGCATCTCCTCATTCCTTTCTTCCACATACTCCAGGACAGCAGGAGACCTCCGGCAGCCATGTCTTTTGCTGCAGGTAGAGGACTGACATGGGGAAGACAGACAAAGAGCTGTGAGGTATTTCCATGGGAGCCCCTCCTTTTGTTTAAGGGATAGGAACTAGAGCCGACCTACACAAAGAAACCTATGCCTAAATCCTTTTCTCTTTGCTCTCTACCTCTTTTTTTTTTGTATCCTGGATCTGGTTGAGTGATCTGAGAACCCGATGAAAAGCTCTCCATAAATTGATTTGTAAGTTCTCCACCTGGAGGGTGTCTGCTACCCACTTGGGTACTGCATTGACACCACAGGAAAATAACATATTATTTTACTGCAGCACAAAGAAATCCCAGCTACTACCTAGGCTTGGTAACTGAAAAGTCAAGAGTTTTGAGTCATAAGAAAATGAGATGGTGTTTGTGTACAACCCAAGTAAGTGAAAGTTGCTTTCCTTTAGTCACACTTATTAATATGAATCCATGGCTTTAAAAAAAATATATCTACCACAAACCATTTTAAAAATTCCTAAAGGCTCAAGGAGAGGAAAATATGCTCATCTGGGGGTGTCCCATGAGACTAATTACCTGGAGCATTGATGTCATAACACAATGGCAGCAGGCCATGCAGACTGTATTCTATGTTTAATGGAGTTAGTCAAACAGGAGCTACATATTTTGTGGACTTTCAGCTTAAGGAATTAATTTTTTTTTTATTTGGTAGCATTAATGATCAGAGTAATTTTTTCGCCAAATTTGGAAATTTAATCTCCCATCTGGTTCTTCTGGAGATGCTTTTGAGTGCTTTAAATCTTAATTCCTAAATGCATCTTCGAAGAGCAGATGTTAAAATGTGTACAGAACAAATAGGTCCTATTTGTTTTCACCTCCCTGAACATTTTCAACAGTCCTGCTTGCATTTATTAATGCTTCTTCCCTGATTTCTAGACCTGCATTCTCCCTATGCCTGCTTCCCACAGCATCAGGCCTGCACTCAGAACTAGCCCTCAAACAGATTCCAAGAGAACACTAGATGAAGGAATATGGGGGGATCTTAACATTCTCTTCGAGCTTGTTTTCTTAATGACATGCTTTGGCATGATTAGAGTGCCTTTCTTGACACAGAGGAGTTTTGAGAAGTTTCTTATTTGAAGTTTTCAGGGTCATTGCCTACCTTTTCTGTTATTATTCAAGACAAAGCAATCCTGTGGGATAAGTGTGTAATCTGAGAGATAAAAGTAATAGCAGTGAGGTAAGAAATGCAGTATGGATTTCACTAGGTCTTCTTCAGCTCAATCTCTGCACACGGCCTTGTCCTCCTAAAACTAACTTCTCCCAAGCTTTTCCTACTGAAGGAAGTGCAGATGTGACACTCAGGGCCCTAGCCATGGTCTCATAGCTCCTGCTAATATCCAGGCTTCTCTAGACACAGGCAACTCTTGAATTATTTCCCCTGTCTACTTGGCACAGTGATGAATCCATCACATCATTATGGTCCAGCATGTGCTTAACAAGTACTCCAGGAACTCCGAGGAAATCCTGCTCATTCTGCAATGGCACAAAGACATAAAAGTTTGATTGATGCTTTATCTTGTTATCATTTCCTTAATCGGACATGTTTCTGATAGACATTTTGTCATTTCTCCCAACTTTTTGTTGCTAAAATTAGTAAATACAATATGGAAGGCAAAGTAACCAAAAACTTGAGAAAAATACTCCGTTTTTAATGTCTGAGTGACTTTGTTAATTGTATTAGGAATCTTTCTAAAATGCTGTGTGGTTGGTTTCCTTCAACCCTTACATCTCTATTTGTCTACTCAGCAAAAATTACCTCTAGCAATTGGTTAAAAACAAACAAACAAACAAAAAAAAAATCTCTCTGAGCTCAAAAGATCCCAATAGTGGCTAAGAAAAAATAATATGAAGGTGCATTGAGGGTCTCTGTCTCAAACTCCAGATTTAGTATCACTAATCTCCTCTTATGTTAAAAGGTCCTATAGGCACTAGTAATATTTACCTATTTCATTCTGTACTTCCTGTGAACTCAGTGCCTCTACTCAGAAAATTCAAAGTATCTAAAAAAGAAAGAACTAGAACAATAACCAGTACTTGCAAATAATCCAGCTGTCATGCAGATTAAACAGCCAAGGCATTTTTCTGGATTCCACCTAGATGCTTTTTAAAAAATAATAATTAATTAATTAATTAATTAGTTCTAATAAGAGATACATGACAGTAGAAAGCTCTTTAATTCATTGTACACAAATGGAGCAGAACTTCTCAATTCTCTGGTTGTACAAGAAGTAGAATCACACCACACCCTTCATGCAATCATACATGTACCTAGGGTAATGATATCATCTCATTCCAATATCTTTCCTACCCCCTGCCCCATATCCCCCCCCCTTTGCCCCATCCAAAGTTCCTCTACTCACCCCACCCCCCCACCCCATTATAGATTAGCATCCACTTATCAGAGAAAACATTTGGCCTCTGGTTTTTTGAGATTGGTTTATTTTGCTTAGCATGATATTATCCAACTCCATCCATTTAGCTGCAAATGCCATAATTTTATTCTCTTTCAATGCTGAGTAATATTCCATTGTATATAAATATACCACAGCTTCTTTATCCATTTATCTAGTGAAGGGCATCTAGATTGGCTCCACAGTTTATGCAAGCTCACCACTAGCCATTGTTTCCAAGCACTCAGGGACATAATTTTTAGAGATGAATTAAAAATTGTGGTCCTGACATACTCCCTTCCCTTTATTTCCTCCTTACTCCTTGGATAACTGAAACAAGCACACAATATTCTGGAAGTAATTTCTCTTTGTTCTAGTGTATCATTTATAAAAATGATCTTTTGACTGCAAAACTATAGAAAGGGGATTAAATAATCCCTTTGGACATTATAATTTCCCCCCTCCCTCAGTGTTCCCTGACCTAGTTTCTAGCGTTTGTCTTTCATGTTCACTTGCATCCTCGCATTGATCCCAAACACAGCAAGTCTGGGAAGACAAAAATTCCTGAGAGAATCTGGGTGTGCTCAGAAGACTCTTTGGCCTTCTTTGTCAGTACTGCAGCTTGGTAAGGGCTGGGTGTGAGAGGTGGAAAATTGCTGTATTCCATCAAGCTGTTCACACAGAGGCTTAGTGTTAATCCAGGACTCACTGAAATGTTTCATATACCTCCAGGTGCTAATCTTCTTGATATGGGGGTGCTCCTTCCCCGCCAATACCCGGGATGTGTGTACAGAGCAAGTTTCATCCACAACTCACAGACTCCTGCTGAAGATTACTTTTGTGTGTCAAGCCTGCTAAATTCTAATGCTATAATTCCATAGTTGTGTCCCCCAAACTATTATGTAATCAAACCAAATGCCAGCTGTCCAGGATTTACTAAAGCAGAAGTTTGAAAGGATGCTTTGAGCAAAATATGGTGGAGAGCACTGATCTTGCAAATGACTAAAACTAGCTTCCCAGTGTTATTTTGTATTAGTCTTGTCTTCATTATTTTTCTTGTGGATTCACTGAAGATGAGAAGCATGGGAAGTGGGATATTCTTCATTTTATGCCTTATGGTTTCACATGAATAAGCTGTTTGGTTGAAGGAATGTGATCACAGTGATAAAGGCAACAGTACAAATAGAGGGACTTGGTTCCCTAGTCAGGGAGAAAAAAAAAGAAAAAGAAAAACTCATTTGATGATGTCAACCTAAGATTTTTTGAGAAGTAACAGATCTTTATGGATCAGTTGGTGTCAGGGGAGTGAAAGCATTCTTTTTTTTTTTTTTCCTTAATGTAACAGAAATGCTATTTACCTTCTTTCTTTTATGAAATTACAGCAATGACCTTAGGGCAAAAATATCGGAATTCATTGCTGCAGGACTGCTTCAGATAGCATGATTGATTAGCACTCCATCAACCCTCTATCTCTTCAGAGCACATCTAGCCGTGTGCTTCTTTCCTTTCTCATGCCTTTTAATTTTGTTCAGTTTTCATTACTGGCCTTATGGCTGAATGCATTTATTTATTCACTTGATGATTTCATTTTTTTTTCTATCCTCTTAACCTGATACTTTGTTTTGTTTTTGTTTTTAAAACAAAGCAACTTTTGGGAGTAATATGAATAAAACACTCAATAGTAATAATGTGCTAATTAAATGATTACAGTCATGTCGCTAAACAGTGAAATTACTTAGCCACAGTGAGTTTCTCATGGTTAAGTGCACAGAAAATATTTGTCTCCAAGCTTGGAGAAAGGGTTTGCACATTGGAGCACATAAGAATCCATTCTAAGTGTATTTTCTTGGTGACTTCTGTGTGTTGAAGGGACTGAGGACCCACTGATGACATGCAATAATCCTGCCGTCATGATAAGACTACAAGGACAAAGGTCATCTTCTTAATGCACCTACAACAGCAGAGAGTTTATTAAAATTGTTGAATAATTTCTATTCAATACCCTTTTAAAAATTCTCTCTCCTACATCTCTCCTGACTTCCCATTCCACCCTCTGCTCACCACCAGCAGCACATTTTCAACAATATTAATGGAGAGCTCATTGCTAAGACTGGAGGGAGTAAAGACAGGAGAGAGGGGGAAGGTCTCCCTTTTGTGGCCAACAATATACATCCTTATTGTCCCAAGTTGTAACTCATAGTTCATTTCCCTATAGAAGCAATATTAAGATTGATGAATAGTTGAAATATTAGCATATTAGCACTCCTAGTATAAAACCTCTGGTGCAAATTTTTATTTTGTAATTTTTATAATATATTTTCAAGGTATACAACAAAGTGTTTTGATATACATATACCCCATCAAGAACGTTATTTGTTTTAGATAGCAAACTAGGCAGTTAGTTTTGAAGAATATCAAAATAAAACTTTTGGTGGGACAGGAAGGAAAAATTGCTGCATGATTACATTTCAATCACTGTCCTCACAAAATGCTCTAATCCAGGTACTATTCATTTCATAAACAAGAAAATTGAAACTTAGAAAAGTTAAGTATGTTGCCCAGTTGGACAGAGCTCAAAAATGTATGCTTTTCAAACTCTCCTGGCTGATGATTTCAGAATACTATTTGTTCAAATTGGAAATTGCCAATATTTAAGTTTTGTAAAAGGCATAATCATGGGTTTATTTTGCCATTTGCAAAAATTAAAACATAAAGAACAAATCCAAAATCCTTCCAACAGAATTAATCTGTTTTTATTTTTCCTCCATTCCGTTTGGGCTAGGTTGTGTTCAAATTCTGGCTCAACAATTTAAGAACCACAAGACCTTTGGAAAATGGTTTGATTTCTCAAAAGCTCAATTTCTACATCTGTGAAAATGAAGGTAATGGTAATATTGTGAGCATTCACACAGCTAATAGATGCCAAGTGCTTGGGATGGTGCCTGGCATCTGAGACAAACTCGGTGTTAACACTGGATTTACTTGTCATGACATAAATTCTGCACAGTGTATCCACCTCCCCTTTCTCAGTTTAATTACATCATTACTGCTTTCCAGTGAGCTTGTTACTTCTCCATATAATAAGAGAAAAAAATTTAAATGTGACCCATTATGAGATGCTTATGTCCGTCTGGGTTAAACCATCTCATTAAGGCCGTGTCTTTCTGGTAAATACTCTGTCAGCCTCCCTACTTGTACCTCCAGCATATCCTACTGCCCGCAAGACAGTGTCTGGAGCGTGGGCATGGCCATGGCATACTGGGGACTTGAAATCTACACGTTGCCTGTTGATTATGCTGAGGGGAGGCTGACCTGGTCTGTGTATTGATTTTCTGTTGTTGTTGTAACAAACCACCATAAACTTAGTAGCTTAAAACAATGCGACTTTATGAACTTAAAGTGTCGGAGGTCAGGAGTCCTAAAATCAATGTATCAGCAGGGCTGAGCTCCTTCTGGAGACCATAGGGGAGGTTTTGTTTCTTTGATTTTTCTAGATTCTAGAAACTTCTCACAATCCTTGGCTTCTAGCCACATCACTCTGGCCACTGCTTCCATAATCTCCTCTTCTTCTTGGCCCCCGAAGCTCTTGCCTCCCTTTGTCACCTTGACAGGGGCCCTTGTGATTACAGCAGGCCCACAACTATAGTCCAGGATGATCTCCACCCAAAGACCCTTGACTTCATCAGATTTGCAAAATTCTATTTGTCATCTAAGATTACATATTCACAGGTTTCAGGGATTAGGATACGAACATCTTGAGTGTAGGAAGGATCAATTTTACGTCAAATGTCCCCGACATGGGTGTCTACTGAGCAAGTGGTGGTGCATTTGCAATTAGTCATTTTACCTCATATCAAGACTGGCAACCTTATCCTGCTTTTGACACTGACCTTAGTTCTTATTTTCCTGGGTCTGAGGCACAGCTTTTAAGTAGTTCCTACTTCAGCTGAATTTCCCATGGATTATGTGTCAGGTCCTCCTACCTCAATGCAAACTTTTCTTCAAAAGAGACTCTAGTATTTGTCAGAGTTCCCCAGAGAAACAGAACAAATAGGATATGCATGTATGAAGCTATTTATTGTGAGGAATCATCTCACATAGTTAAGGATGAGAGAAATGCCAGTGGTATAATTGAGTCCACGTCTGAAGGTCCAAGAACCAGGAGAGGTGATGGTTAAAGCCCAGTCCAAAGGCAGGAGAAGAGCTAAGTCCAGTTCAAGCTGGGAGGCAGGAAACAAAAGTGGTAAATTTCTCCTTCCTCCTGCTTTTGTTCTGATCAGCTCCTGAATAGACTGTAAGATGCCCACCTCTGTATACCCTTTATCTTGTTGCCACAATGCATAGCAATCTTCCCCTTTCCCCACCACACCAAGTTCCTAATAGACAGCAGGACACAAAAGCCTCTGTGCTTTTGGCTTCTCCATCATTGTATCTAATGACACCCACATTCTCAAATATTTCAGCTCAGAGGAGAGGCAATGACAAGTGCACATCATTACTATGTTTCCCTTAATCCCTGCTCTGTCTCCATGAGAACAGGAGGGCAGAGAATCAGTTTTGTTTTCCTGTCCTCCATATTACTTCCTATTATTTCCCCCAAAGCCTTTGCCCTGTCTTCAATCCTGGAACCACATGGTAGGTGAGTTACAAAAAGAGAAATAGATTACTGATGATGAAAAATCATAAAACATCATCTGTGTTCCAAGAACTATTTTATATTCTGCTTGCATTATTTGCTTTATCATAGTAATGATTTTTAGGTGGCTGAATAATCTTCATAGTATTATTTGTAATGGCTATATCCTATTTCTCTATATAAAATATTTCATGAATTCTAGTTGTGTAAGACATACATACATTGTGCATAGTTAATATTTTCTTTTAGAATTTCTTATGATAAATACATTTTTGGAATTAGGCATCAAAAGCAAAAAAGGGTTGCAACTCTTTAACTGTATTTTCATATTGATTTCCAAAAAGGTTATTCCCATTTATACTGATAGCTAAAATAAGGTCATATGAACATTTACTACCATGTATTTTAGCATGCAGTAGTATGATAGATTGAAAAATGTTGGAGCTATAATAATAAATAACTTTAACAATTCTTATTCTGAGCCAAATAATGTCTCAGCACTTTTCAAGTATAGTTAATACTTATATGTAAAAATATATTAAATTCTTATACTATATCTGTGTCATATTTTTATCCCATCCCCATTTAATAGATGAAAAACCTGAAGGAAGGAGATGAAACAATTTTTCAAGGGTCACACAGCGGGAATCTGAGGTGAAATTTATCAGTGCCATTTCTTTGTAACCAAGTTAGGCATTTTTCCTATAATCATGTTAACAAATTACCTCTCCTCCTAATGCAAGCCTTCTGGAGTTCCTTTTTAAATAAATAAATACACACACAAATACATATATACAGGTTTTTTCAACCAAAAAACTATGAGATTTTTATATAATATATGCTAACCTTTTGCCTGTTATTTTTTGGATAGATATTTTCACAGTCTATTATTAATAACTTTTTATATGTTTAGTCTACTTGCCATGCTAAAAGTAGGATTATTCATATAACCTTTTCCTAGTGCCTTATTGAGAAGAAGGAATATAGGGGGAAATCTTGTAGACTAGTTTCTTAAAAAAAAAAATAGCCTACTGGGACTTCCTAATACTGAAAATTACACATAATATCTAAGAGGACATTTCATCATATATAACACTAACTTTAATTTATATCACCTGGCATGCAATGAACCACATTTCTTCCAGCAGCTAAGCTGTTGCCAGGTTCTAAATTAGGTCCCTTATGGAAGCTGCATCAACCCTTCCAGAACAGCAGTGCAGTCGTGAGTATGGATGCTGCATTAGGGATGGCAGGGAAGCTGTATTTGCTGACCAAGGCAAGACCTCAGCCATGGGAGGCAAGGGAGCAGGGTCAGTGGATTCCTGCCACTGTGAAAGTTTGCCTGCCTCCCAGGCTGAATTCCGGGGATGGTCTCAGTTCAAGTGTGACTGGAGCATAGCGTCTGGACCCAACATCGTAGTTCATACCTGTATTAGGGTGCTCTAGAGCAACAGAACCAGAATCAGAGGATAGTTTCAGGGGTTGTATTGATGAGGAAATGAGTAACACAACGATAGACACTGAAAAGTCCCGTGATCTGCTGTCTGCAAGATGGAGAACCAGGAAAACTGGTGGCTATAATTCAGTCAGAGTCTAAAAGCTTGAGGACCAAGGAGCCATTGGAATAAATCCCAATCCAAGGACCAGAGAAGATGAGGTAAGATGTCCCACCTCGCACAACGACTCAGGCTCTCAGTGGATCGGATGGTACCCAGATGTACTGGAGAGAGCCACTTTCTTGACTGAATCCATGGGCTCAAATGCTAATCTCATCCAGAAACCCTCTCAAAGACACCCAGAAATAATGTCAAGTGTGGATGCCCCATGGCCAATCAAGTTGACACATAAAATTAACTATTACAATACCTAGGAAAGGTCGACCATGTCCTCATCTGTTCTTGACGGGATGATAAAATGTGAAAAGCAGTCACTCCAGTTTCTCTTACTGTTTCATTTTCCCCTTCCTACATCATCAGTTTCTTCAGTTCAGCTATTGAACTCTTGTTGTATCAGCTCTCATGCCTAACTCATCAAACTCAGTCTCCAGAATGGATTCTAGCATCACTTATTCAATCAAAGCACTTATTATTAAACATTTATTGTAGGCTCACAGTTGAGTCTACAATAGTGATCAAGACCCTGACTTAAAAGAGCTTATAATCAACATCTTAAAAAATCAACATCTTTAAGAAGAGCTTATAATCAACATCTTAAAATATCTAAATAATTAAAGAGGATGGTAAGGAAGAAGAGAAACAGATAAGATCGCTGATGTTTTTCATGAATCAATTCATTTAATACTTATGTTTATACTCACAAAATAACCTCTAACCTGACCTAAAAGAGCTTATAATCAACATCTTAGTATGAATTCTCTGTGCTGCCTTTCCAAGAGTAATTTAGAATTAAAGCTCCCTTGTAGACGACATTTCAGGTATCAGTAAGTAGATACCGGTGACAGTTTAAGGAATAAAATCCCTTCCTGCTGTCCTCTCAAATCTCTTCTCCTGCCTCCACTCTCTCCTGATCTCCCATCCTATATCTCTAGATACATTCTCAATATGGCTTCAGAAACCCAGTGTTTTCTAATTTTCTATGGGGGAAAAGTGAATTGAGAGTCAAATTTACCATCCTACTTATCCAGTGAAGAAATCAATAATAGAATGCTTTTCCAATGTAAAGTTTGTATTGCATAAAGATGAAGAATAACTAGATGAAAATAGGCAGAACAACACTGTGAGAAATTTATTTTGAAATTGTACGCACACACTGAATAACTTGTGATGGCTACAGACTGTTCTAACCTTTATCTTCAGAAAGGAGCCATTATTCAGAGCCACGTGGTAGATATAAATTACCATTACTCACTCGTGAAAGCAAATGTGTAAATGTCACTGTAGGCACTAATAGTCATGCAATATCACTCTACTTTTAGTAGAATATTTGTGCTGATATAGTTAGTAAATTTGGATGCATTGAAGAACCTGGTTTATTACAAAGAAAAGGATAAAGGTGAGAGAAAAGTTTGAAAAAAATTAATTTAAAGAAGAAGAGAAACAGATCAGATCTCTGATTTTTTTCATGAATCAATTCATTTAATACTTATGTTTATATTCACAAAATAAACTCTATGTTAATCTATCTTCTCTAGAAAATAAGCAACTGTGTGTGTGTGTGTGTGTGTGTGTGTGTGTGTGTGTGTGTATACAGGGACAGAAAGAGGGAGATTTACTTTAATGAATTGGCTCACACAATGGTGGTGCCTGGCAACTGTGCAATTTAAGGACAGGACAGCATCTGGAAATTACAGCAAGAGTTGATGTTGGAGTCTGGAGTCTGAAGGCTGTAAAACAGGCAGAATTTCTGGGATGCGTTTGGACAGAAAATTCTTCCCATCCTGGGGGCTTTGCTTTTTCTCATATGGCCTCAGCAGACTCAGTGAGGCTCACCAACATTATGGAGGGGAATCCGTTTTACCCAAAGTCAATGGGTTGAAATGTGAGTCTGATGTTTTAAATGTCTTCACAGCAACTGACAAACAGGGATTGGACTAAACGATGGGGCACCCCAGCCTAGCCAAGTGGACACGTAAAATTGACCATGACGTCTCATGAGAAATAGGAAACTTAAGGTTCAGAGATGCTAGTAACAGAGACACACAGGAACTGAAGTTTACAGAACAGGGGCAGTGAAGAAATCAACAAGATTTGAAGAATCCCTACATCCCCACTCCAGCCACACCACTCAGTACCAGCTGTGAGAACTGGGGAATTACCATGCTTGTGTTCCAGTTCTTCCACCTAAAAAAGGAGTACGAGGTATACTTCTGGTGGTCGCCATAAGGATTCAATGAAATAATATGTTTGGGATGCTGTGTATAGAATATAAACAGGCCTCTCAACAAACATGTGTTTTTGCTTTACCAACTCTCCCAGGGCAGAACCAGACTCAAAATCTAGTTTGGCTAACTTCAAGCTAATCTGCTGATCAATATAAAACTCCTGTCTCAATGGCAAGAATATGGAACACTGACTTGTTTCACACAGAGGTGGTACATGCTGGTATTTGTGCTATTGCTTTAGCAAACACTGGATTATCATCTTTTGAATATCTGAAGCCTTCCATCAGGATCTGAGGTAAGAAAGAGGGCATAATACAAAATCAATCAATCAATCAATCTATCAGTAGAACATGGGCATACCCCGAGAATAGCTTACAGTCTACCCTGGAAGACAAGACGTGTCTGCATCCCATAGAGTCCAGAACTGAGCAGCTTAAGAATCACAGGGACCCAGTCTGTGCTTGCAACAGAATGATGGACATGAATATTAAAATGAGTGAGAGATTTGCCACCATTCCCCATATTTTTGAGTAGGCACAGTCTCTTCGGGCATATAAGGGCCATCTCTGTGAGCAGTAGGTAAGGTAAATGGAAGGCACACAGTGTATAAAACTGTTACTCCATGATGTATAATCATGACCCAATACCAACAGCCCAGAGAAATGACAGTGGCTAATGACCAGCTTGCTGTAACATTAATGCCCACTTTTTACTTTGGGCTATTAAATAACAAACATTAACTTTCTAGTCATAATCAGTTATTTTGGGATTATAACTTGATAAAGCCTATTTTTTGGCATATACACATAGGTACAGAAGTACAGTGCAGCAATAACCAATGTATATTCTTCATTCCTTAGTTTTCAAAAAACAATATAACAGGAGTGCCTTTCTGTTTTATATTTAAAGTCATTACATGCACGAGAAGAAAAAATAAATAAAACCAATAAATTTATAAGACTGCTCAAAAATTCTTTAAAAGGGACAATTCCCTACTTCCTTCTATGTTATGAATACCTTCCTACATCTCAAAGGCAATAAATTCATTAATTCATAATCATAATTCCCTGGTTTCAATATCCAAAATGTATTTTAATTCACCAGATACCTATGTCTCTTTGAGCACAAAGCTGTAATTTCTTGTAAGTAAATGGTGTTAGCTGCAGCTACTCCACAGCTCCCTACTCCTACATACTCCCTACCCTCCACCATCTCTCCAGTGAACTCATACTTCAAGAGGTCATTCCATGATTTCTTTCTCTGTGAAGCTTTTCCTGTCAGCTTCTCCTGTACAAAGACAAATAGTAGTGCTGATTTCTCCCCAACGTGTACCCTGCAAATGGTATGCTGGGTATGTCTTCTTAACAGAGCATCCATAATACTTTGCAGCACTTTTTTATTACATGGCTGCTTCTCGCTACATGTATCTTGGGACCAGAGAACATATTTCATTCAACTTCTATTACTAAATACCTAAAGTGTACCTGAAATATATTAAATAATTAATAGTATTTGATGAATAAATGAATGAGATTGAATGTCATAGTTGCTCCTAAAAGCATGACAACTACTTATAGTTAGGATTTACACACTGGAGAATTCATCAAGATGAATGTCAGTCTCAGAATCAGAACATTAGAGAGAGAAGGGACTTTAAGAATCATCCAGAGCCTCATTTTACAAATAAAGAAACCATGGCCTACCAAGATTACCTTTTTAAGGTGACATAGATCAGAAGCAATGTATGTCTCCCAATGGTTTTTCAGATGTCCTTGAACTTCTAACATGCTGTCAATCTTAAAATGAAGCAAAGTGCATTTCCTTTAAAAGATGTTAAATACTGACATATTTCTTAATTCGCAACAACTTCCTTTCACTTCCTTATAATCAGTGAGAGTATTATAAACAGCACTAATTTTGCTTTTCCCAAAAATTGTCACACTTCTTAAGAAGACTCCTTGAGACACATCTTCTTAAAGAGATTTATTCAGGTTTTAGGATTCTTGATTTTTTTACACAAAGATTTAGTAGATACATGAGCTGTGCAGTTTTTCTGTGTAATACACAAAAGATGGGTAAAATATATGCCTTTTGCCAAAATAGGGCCTTTAAAAAAAATAGTAGGTACCCACCATGTTCATATTACACGGTACACTTGGAGCATCCTGTGTTACTTGCCATTGGATTATCCCCAACATCAGAGTGACAATTTCAGTGAAGCAAGTTTATCTGCATAGGTAGATTTTTTTCCATGTTTGACAACTGCATCTTTTATGGCGTAACAGTTAAAATAATCATCTCTGCTATGTCATTCCAGTTTACATTGTAATTTATGTGTGCTGGAGAGGCCCAAAGGTGGCAATCAGGCTCACCATAACAAATACAACGAGCTCAAGATGAGAAATTTAGGAATGCCAAGGGAAGGCCTCTTTCATTTAAAGTGTTTATTACGCATTTTTGAATCTGAATCGTCAATTTCAAGAGAAAACTTTTGTTTTTAATATTTATATTTTTACATTTTCTGAGGTTTAAAAGATTGTATCAAGTCAATTTAAAACTGACAAAGAACGGTCGGCCTTCAGATGACAAATGAAGACGTAGGTTTGGAGTTGTTAGGATGTCAGTCACTCTGACTGACAAATTTTGCTGCTGAATTAAGCTTTAAATTTTCTATAAATCTGACTACCAGTTGGCATGTTGGATATAGTCTTAAATTCTCTGTAAAAATGCTGTTTTGAGTAAATAATCAAAAAAAAATGTTGTGTGGATGGTAATGGTCACGGTTAGGGGCATGGTCATACCTTATACTTTCCTCTGGATCGTGTGTCTTTTTCCTGGAGACATTTGACTAGCCTTTTACTGACCTCAAAAGAATATTTTCAATCTGGACACCAACATGCTAAGTTCAGTGAATAAAATTATAGTAACAGAAGGTGATGAAAGAGGGAACCATAGAAACTATGAAACACAACCCACACATACCATAAGTGAAAGGAAGCCAAAATGAATACCATAACAGGACCAGTACACAGCTATCCTCAATCTATACCCCATGGTCTGTAAACGTATCTTCCTCTTATAATCACATCCTCATACAACAATTCCTTCTTTTAAAAGTCTTAGGTGTATCCCTTCTTTAATAATTTTTTAAGTGAACACAATATCCCTATCATATAGCCACATAGAGAGGTGATTCTATGCCATGTTTTGTGAAGCATTTTTGTTGAAACACTTAATATTAGTCTGGGAAAGCAAAATAAGAATAGATTTTTACTGTTGCAACAAATTTGATGAAATGAATTTGTTTGCCTCTCTACAATGAGGAAGTCTGTTGAAATGCATGCCCTCTGGGATATCTAGAATGCAGGGTAGTGACCATGAAATGAATTTCCATCAAAAATATATCTCAATGATCTAAAAATTAATGTGCATATTTACAAAGCAACAGGAAGTAGCCTGCAAGTATAAACAAGATAAGAGGCAAACAGGTCATCATCTCTGTCACCTGTATTGTATTTGGAGTTTAAGAAAAACAGAAATTCTCAGGAGAAATGTAGAACCATGTTTATACATTTTAAATATGGTAAATCAATCTAAAATTATTTTTCAACGGGAAAGGGCAATCTAAGTAAATACTCTGTAGAGATATAAACATTGATACACACCTTTAGATAACAAAAATATAAAGAGATTCTCAACTTCACAAGTAATTAGGCAAAAGTATCCTTCTGCAAGAATGATAAATATTGAAAATAATTACTATTGAACACTTCATGAGAAATCAGGCATTATTAACTTTTAGAGAGGGGAGACATACGAAAAGATAGAACTTTTTGGAGAGTAACCCAGTATTATTAAACCAAGTTTTAAACTATGCATGCCCTCTGATCAAGCAATTGCACTTCTAGGAATCTCTCCTTCAGAAATGTTCACATGTGTGCAAAGGTATATCTTTAAGAACTGTCATTATAGTACCTTAAAAAGAAAACTTTAAAAAACACTCTATTTACCAATAAGGAATCCTTTATATTGCATTGGTGACATCTTTTGGAAGGACAATTGGTCAATTTTTAATGTTAAATGTATGTCACTTTCGACCAGGGATTTCACTTTGGGTATTTAACCACAGAAACAAGTTCATAATGTTAATGGAAACATTTCTTAATGATTCTAATGACCACCTCAGCATACCAATCGGTTTGGGATGGTACATCCTTTCCAAGACCATAGAATATTCTATTATAGCATTTAATTCAAGGCAATGGGTATCATTTTACATCTGTGTTATAAAGAGGGGCACTCAAATGGATTGTTTCCTAAGCGTAACAGATATAAATGTTAAACTGTATCACATATTTTAGGAAGGTGGCCCTTCTCCACTGAGACCAAATTGCTCTGAAGGAAGGTGCCAGTCACCATTCATCTCTATGTCTGGTCACAGCAGAGTGGACGGGACACAGGCAGGTCAATCACAGAACATAATCTTACTGGCCAAGTTCATTTGCTGAATATGGACAAATGACTAGGCTAGACTAACAAAAGACACTCTGGATTTTTTTTCTGGCTGGGACTGTCAAAAACACAATCATTCCTCCCAGCAGCTTTCCTTTATGCAAAAACAAAACAAAAAACACCAAAACCCTTCAACCTAGCATAGACAAGTGGCCAGTTAACAAATGAAAAGGTGATTATTGCATTGATCGCAAGAGTAAAGAACATTAAAACCACAATGCAATACCATTGCACATGCAACAAAATGGATAAAATGAAAAAGAGGAGAAAACAAAAGTTGAATGTTGGTAAGAATTTTAAGGAACTAGAATGTTCACACATGGTAGTGGTAATACAGTTGGTTCAACCATTTTGGAAAGGGGTGTTTAACATTGTCTAACAAAGCTGATCATCTGCATATTGTCTGATCTGACATATACTTAAAACGTGTTCTATTCTATAAACGTACATTGGAATACTCACAGCAGAACTACTGCTATGTCCCCAAATTGTAAATTAGAGAGTGTCCATTGGTCAAGCATATAGCATATAGTGTTCAAAGTGAGATCCATGACCAAGCTGTAGATTTTACATGAAGTAATTTTTTGATTATGACAATAAACAAGTAAAATTGAATGGTTATTTTACCCTGTGGTCTATAAACATAGCTATCTGGCAGACAACTTCACTTCAAGAAAATCCAGAACCATATTAATTAGGAATTAATAACGGATGAGCCTAGGGGAGAAGGATGATAAATTCATTGTTATTCCCAATATTTGGTGGCTTCTTTCCATCTTTGATTTTCCCCTTTCTGTAGTCAGTTCTACATAGAGTATGGCATAAAAATTCCAAGAACTTCTTTGTCAGTTAATAAACAATATCAGAAATTAGTCAGCAGATGCAGAGTTATCCTCTGTAAAGGAAATCATTCCTGTGAAGTTATCAGACCACTTTGTGACATGTCGCCAATACTCATATTAGACATTAGTTTCTCTTTCCTTTCCTGTGCTGATATGACCTCAGTGATGATTCTTAGGTGGTTAGATCTGAAAATTACACTGGTATTTTATGGCCTACTCCAGTTTCACCAGTCACTGGGAGATACACCTCAACAGGCTGCTTACGCCTTCTGCCTCTGGAGGTTTTGTCTCACTTTCTTGTTTGACAGTGTTGTCTCATCCATAGACTTGCAATAACATAAAGCTTTGTGTGATGTTTGCACTACTAAAGAACACTGGAACACTGACCATGATCAGGGAACAGATTAGGGAATGGGCTTTTGACAATTTGTATGTTCTGTGTTGTGACTTGATTCTAAATAAAGCAACCCATTTTATCTTATACTGCATGATGATAATAACCATCTTTATTTTACAATAAGAAATGAATATGGCATTAATTATTATTACTAAATCATTTTCGTATACTATAATGTTTCAATAAAAATTGCTATGCTAATCAAAATATTTCCTGTTTCATTAGAACTATGAACTCTTCCTCATGACTGCAAATGAGCAATAAAGTTTGATAGCATGGCACAGTCGAGATTGCCTCTTGGATAAGGGTGATTTTTCTCAAAGCGTGTTATATAGATGCATTAAATATTTGATGCATAATAAAAGCAAAATAACATCCCTTTCCACTCAGCTGCCTCAAATATCAATTACATAAGAAAGATTTGCTAAGCTAATGATTTTCTAAGTAGCCACAAATGCTTCTTTAATTTCTGATGTTCTCTTTGTTCCTCAGAATGAATATGTGTTGTTATTTCCAATATTTGGTGGCTTCATTTTTCTATTGCAAGGATTTACTTAACAAGCCTTAACTCTGCCTTGGATTTCATACTGATGCTTCTAATAATGGGTTATCAGAAAATACTGCCTCACTGCCTTGGTATTGGATGCAAAACCAAGACTTCTTGTGACTCTCCACTCTTCCTGTGATATCTGGGTTGGTTTGTCTTAATCCCATTCTGAGGGAAGAACAGCAATCTGTAAAGGATATAGCTGCTAGTCTATCATTACTGCTAACATTAGCCTGATCCCTTAATGACTCACTTTCCTACTGTCCACATTCTTGTGTAATTCCCTCCTTCACTGATTCCAGGACTGGGCCCTGTGACTTTTTTTGGACAAGGGCACATCTGCAAATGTTATACAAACAGAATGTGTCGATTAGTGCTTCTACATTAGGACATGTCCTCCTGGAACCCAGCTACCTTGAGAAGAGAGACAGTAAGAGGAACTGAGGTGTCCTGTAACAGGTCCAGTCAAATATCAGACAGGTGAGTAAAGCCATTCAGAACAAGTCAGCCCTAGCCTATTCGCCACATAATCACAAATACATAACTGAGTCCAACCAACACCACAAAGATTAGAGATGAACCATATCAGCTGAGCCACGCCCAAACGGCATAGCTGCAGAATTGAGATCAAATAAATGGTTGCTGTTTTAAGCCATTAGAAATTACTAAGCTTCTACTGTTTTTTCTATACAGGCATAGTACTAATGAGCAGGTTTCAGTTATGTGGCAGAAGACCATACTGGATGAAGCTTTTAGGACAGAAACATTAGGAGCATTTTATCTGGAAAGGATAGGTCAAATAGTGGCTGATGGGCATCTAATTTGGTGTCACTGTGGCTAAACAAAGGCAACTACACTTACAAAACCACTCAGCACTTTTTCATTATGACACCCACAGAAATTAAATATAACTCAATGGGGGATAATACCAAATTATGTTTCCATAAGCTGAACCAATATTCATTATAGAAATTAGGCTTGGAATTAAAAAGTTATTTTCCTTGCATCTCCAATTTATAGAACAACATTTGTACAACCAACTGTTTTGTTTTGTTTACTTATTTATTCTACTTTATTTAATTAATTTATTTGTTTATTTATTTATTTTTAGCAGTACTAAGGATTGAACCCAAGGCCTCGTTCATTTTAGGCAAGCACTGTGCCACTAACTTATATCCCCAGGCCCAACCAGATGTTCTTATAAATCACTGATATGGGTAACTAAAATACGAGTTACTAGAGGACATGTAATTCATTATATTCCCCATCATATCAGTACAGTAGCTCATTTTCAATACTGAATGACCTCAACAGTGCTCTGCCTTCTGCTTTTATTAATCTGCACACTTAGCAATATTTCCTGAGTATCTTATCTCACGCATTGAGTTGGATATTGATAGACCAGATAAACAAGATCCCTGTTCTCATGGAACTTCTATTTTAGAGGAGGAAAATGGACAGACAAATAACCCTAAAGAACATTTCAAAAATAAGATAATTAAAAATTATGGTAAATGTTCTGAAGGGGTGAAACAAAGTGGTTTGTAAGAGAGAAGGCGCTCAGACAGAGGCAGAGGGAGGGCTTCTTTAGGATGGATGGTGTCTACAAATATGTCTCTGAGGGCACAATAGTTAAGACCTGAAAAGTGAAAGGAAGTCATACTGCTCTGATCTAAAAGACTCTGAGTTAATGAATATATATCAAATTGGGCTCACTTATATTCACTGTCAGCCAACAGTGACAATGGCTGGAGAAGAAAATGCCCTGTTGCTCCAATCAATACAAATGGGTAAAAATATTTATTACTAAGTAGATCAAATTAATCACTTGTTTAGCCCCTTCCCCCCATTTTACATCTAGTTGTAATGAATTCTTATAGAGACACAAAGATGTCTTTGTCACTATGGAGCTACACAGCTATCTATTTTTAAATGTTACTTAAGATAAAACCAGACTCAATCCCTAAACCAGTGCATTTGCATAAATCATTTGATTTGATAAAATATAGATAGTATTGAATTATTTGCATGGATTGTTCCAATGAGTTTGACTTGATAAAAAAGGTAGTTGTTATTAAATCATTCTTAGGTCCAAAATGAATTAAGCTGTGAGATGCTTATTCCAGAATGAGGATTGTGACTGACACAGTTTTGTTTTGAGAACACAGTCAGAGCTCTTGACTTCTAACATGCAGCTCATGAATCAACCTTCTACTCTTACTCCTCTTAAAAGTGTTAGTTTCACCCGAGAAAATGACATTATATTTATATTTTGGACATGAGGAAGAATTCTTATATAAAATTTTGGCTGAACTAGGTTCATAGAAAAGACATATCCCAAGTATAAAAATAGAGTGTGGCAGTAGAAGCAAGCCGTGTACAGTAATAGCTATTTCACACTTTGAGAAAGTTGATTCCAGCATGGTTTGCAATTACAAGAACAGAGAGACAAAAGCTAATTAGTTATTGAGTCCCTATGTTCTTCTTTTGAAGAAAACTATCGATCTTTATCCTCAGAAAGTCATTTTTATACAGTCATATGTGCAAACTCGTGGGTGACAGACTACCTGTGGGGTCTTCCTTTGAGCTTTCTTTGGTCTTTGAAATGAAAATAATCCAACCTTTTTTGTAGGGAGTTTTGAGTCTTCCAAATAGTTAAGAATATGACTATAGTCACCAAGTGAACCATATTTAATTACCTATGGCTAATGACTGTGTAGCCCTCAAATGTATTGAGTATTAAGGTTTCAAAGATATGTGGGAGGTCTTTTAACTGTGTCCCTTTAAATCTTGCTACCAAGAGCCCTGTGGTTAGAGTTATGTGTATTATTGCCTCTAAAATGCTGATGAGAGAAAAAAAATCAGACAAGAAGGTTTAAGAAGAAAAAAAAAGAAGAAGAAGAAATATATTGGCCAATAGGAGATTTATCTACTTTAAAATTGGTTTAATAGGAGATTGTATCTACTTTAAAATTGAAGGTGTTTTTGTTCTAATGTAGCTAATTTGGAACCTTGTATGTCTCTAGTGAAATAATTATCTTTAAAAAAAATAAGAAATATTAACATATGTATACATTGTGCAAACTGCAATTAAATAAAATGTAATTTTCTCATCCAGAATGTTTTAAGGTGTATAGAGTGTTAATGCCTTATTCTATTGTGTTCTGACTAATATTAAAGGCAGAGCAATAGTTCCTTAGGGGTTTATGAAAGTAAAGTTAGGATTAGGAACTAACTAACACACCTAATAATGAAGACAGGATTGTGTGTGAATCTGATTCCTTACACTGGTTTCTGGCATTAAGAGAAGGCATAGAGATAAATCTCCCTAAATAGTTGATCAAAGCCCACTTTCCTTGACTAAAAAAATAAAAATAAAAATAAAAAAATAGAAAAGTCTGCTGAGGTTCCCAAGAATACATGTAGCTTCTCCCAGGACAAAGAGTCCCAGCTCACTTTGCCATATCATACACATGGGATTTCAAGAGAGTACATCACCAAAAAGGCATTTTATACTGAGGGCGAGGATTGTACCATCTTTGCAATTCCCATAATAAGCTCTACTCATTTGTGTTATAGCCCAGAGTTGATTTTTCCATGTTCTTACTAGAGACATCCAATGAAAGAGAGGTCTTGAGCTCTCTTTCTACAATTCACACTGTGCCTTTTACATTCCTCCATAATTATGCACTTTTTATTCAGCTGAATGGGCTTAAAAGATAAGCCAGACGTCTTCCCATTCTCCTCATAGAGGGAGATGGGTATCGAATCATAAAAGTCTTTCTACCATCCTTCAAGTTTGCATTGCTATTCTAATTATCTCCAGTATTCTTAGGACCCACAAGATGGACAGTGTGGTCCCATAGATCTTCAGAAACATCTCTTTAAAGAAAAAATTTAATCTGTTTCTTGAGTTCTCCTTAATTTCCAGATCTCTAAACCAAGTCTCCTTTGTTTATTTCTAATAATAATTCTTTAATCAAATCAGGTTTATTAATAAAATTATTGATAAAGAAAGTTTATAGTACAGCTAATACCATAATTCAAGAGACAACCTCATCTAAATGAATATGCCAATAGGTCAAATCCTCCCACTTTTTCTAGTATTGCTCTTGTTCCCACAAAAATAAAGTATCAACAAAATAAATCTTCTTTGCCCTATTTTTTACAAGTAAGTGTCAGAATTGGGCAAAAGCATCTAACATATCACATTTTTATAACTGAATTTTTTATCTTCCTCTCATTCCAAACCTGCTGCACACACATCCTGCCCCACCCAGGTACAGAGTCATTCCATCTTTCCTAATGCTCACATGAAAAAGCTTTACTGGGATCTTTTTCTCACACTCAACATCAATCCATCCTATCACTCCTCCTTCACTACAATCCCCAGTCCAGCCACTTCTAACTCCACTGTTGTTACATAAGACAGAGCCTCCACTGCCTACTCTTGCTCCCCTACTGTCTACTTTTCATAGAAACTCATAATCCTTTTTAAGCGTGTCAGATCACATCATTCCTTCATGCAAATCCCTCCTGTATATTCCCATTTTATTACTGTAAAACTCAAAATTCCTTATCGTTGCTTATAGTATTCCTTAATATCTTTACATCCCTTCCCTGCTACTCTCTCCCTCTCTCCCTCTGGTCCTGCCTCAGTTGTCTCTCATAGCTATCTAACACCCTCTATCACCCCACACACCTCTGACTGGAAGGCTCATCCTGCACAAGACTCATCCAGAAGGCGGACGTTATCACATAAATGCCATTTTTCTACTTGAAACCCACCTTAGTGTCTTATTGAATGCTACAAACTGCCCCTGGCCTTCACCCTGGAATCCTAATTCCTCTTACCCTACTCTTTCTTTTCTCCACAACACACATTTCTTTTTATTATATTAACTGTATGTTGTTTGTTGCATCCCACTAGAACATAAGCTCAAGGGTACAAGGATCCTGGCTGTCAGAACATAAAACAGTGCCCCACACAAAGCAGGTAGCCTCCACATACCCGCTGAATACATTTTCTCACTCTGGGCTCAGTCTCAGCTTGAAGGGTTTCACCCCAGTTCCTGGCTCTCTTCTCAGGCAACTGCAGCCTGGGGTGATTGCAGCCTCGAACGCTTTCATTTGAAGTTATGACGGACTCCTCCAAATTGAGCACAATCTGTTCAGAGTTCCCGGGAGCTGTCAAAATACATATAAATAACACCCATAAGATTTGGAAACACAACCAAATCTCAGCACTAAACATAATCAGTTTAGCAGCCTGTAACTTGAGCATAGTTCTATTATCTTTATGTCTAGACCAAGATAGCTCTATTTCCTGACGGGTATCAGTGCTCGTAAGACAATAGTTCCATAGGCAGAATGTTTCCACTTGTACCTGGGACATAATTGTTTACCTAATGACCCTATCCCAGTAACTCTTTCCCCTTTGGTCCTGAATTTAATGTGAAATGAACAGAAGTTGCTGTTCTGAAGTCTCCCCTCTCCTGTGTGTAAACAGACCACACTTACAATGTGTGATCCTTAAAGTCCATCCCCTCATATGAATTTTGATCCCAATATTTAGATTTTCCAGTGCTTTTCCACCAGAAGACGAGGTCAGACAGGTTCTGTCATTCCCATAACCATAACACTTGCTCAGATGTATTTTCAGATGGTAATTCCCAGTTACTAAAGGAGAGTATGCTTGTTATGTCCACATTTGGGAGGAATCCATCCCTACAGGCTTCAGAACTTGGCATTACATTCCTGCTTCTTTCTAAGCCTGTTTTCTAAGGAACCATGAGAAAATTCTGAAGCCCAGACTACCCTCCCAAACTCTGCTCTCCTCAGTTCTGAGATTCACTGCAACCCGAACAACATTTCCTATTTTGATGGTAGCATGAACTTTCCTAATGTGACTTCTTTTCTAGCTACAATAGGTCCCTGATACTTTTGAGGTCCCAGTTCTTTCTGATGTCTTCTTATCACTTCATCTGGGCTTTGTGAACTCCAAATCACTCAAGTTAGAATAACAAGAGCCCCACTTTCTGAATCTGAAAGTCTCCTGACTCTGCTTTCACTTTCCCAATTTCTGTATTGACTTCAGTAATTTATTTTAATTGACATCATTTCTTCACAAATTCCAAGAGTTCTTCTTTCAAAATCCAAACTTTATGTTCCCAACCAAGCAACCATACACAGTGGTCAAGACAGCCTATTCAGATTTGTGTGTGTGTGTGTGTGTGTGTGTTGGGGATTAAATCCAGGGGTACTTAACCACTGAATTATCTCCCCAACCCTTTTTATATTTTATTTCTTTAGAGACAGACTCTCTCGAAGTTGCTTAGGGCCTGCCTAAATTGCTGAGGCTGGCTTAGAACTCTCCATCCTCCTGCTTCAGCCTCTGGAGCTGCTGGAATTACAGGTGTGCACCACCACACATGGTCCATACAGCTCCTTCTTGCTGGAGGAACTGGCCTTTCTTGGCAGCAAACAGTTCCAAACACTGATTCTCTGAAAGTCCACTTTGGGCTGTGAGTTGTAATGAATAAATTGGTGATAAATATGTCAAGAAAATCCTCTTTATAACAAGAGCCCTCTGTGGTGGACACTCTGGATTTCCAAATTTGGACTTCCATACAAAATTCTGAAAAACATGCCTACCTCATATCCCTGGCCAAAAGTCAGGAACAGAGAAAAGATGATTCAGATAATGAAGTCCTTGCCAATAAGAAAGTCCAAATAAATGTGCAAAGGAAGTTTGCTGGTCTTGATGTGAGCCCTCTTTGGCCATTAAAACAAATATCCTTTCCTCCCAAGAGAAGATTCTTCCTTGCTCCATGTTGGATACACCCAGCATACATGCAGCTGCTCTGGCAGAATCTGTTCTGGCCCCAAAAATGAATTCTCATCCCTGCCAACAGGAATTTCTGCCTATCCTCTCTCTGGTATAAGAGCCATATTCCCTGGATGTGAAACATCATGCATGAAATTTGCAGCTGTTCATACAGTTTGAGGTTCACAAAGAGTCCGCTCCCTAAATTCCAGTCCTTTGTGCATGTCTCCACCTTTTCTTCAAATCCCTGTAAATGTCAATCCTGACTCTCCTACCAACTAGTTCTGTAGCAAATTTTCATGAGGTCTCTGCAGAGGACACACAGGCATAGTAGCTCCATTTTTCTCATTCATGCCTTTGATCCCAAACACCAATGTATCAGCAAGTTGAGTTGAACAAGAACATCTTGACCCAACAAGTTTAAAGCCCACGTAAGAAATAGGCCAAGTAATCACTCTGAACCTCTCCCTAAATCTCACAGGTGTTCTTAGTCTTCTGGATCTGATACTCTGACAATGAGAGAAAAACATGGATATACGAGGACAAACAAAGTCAACTTTATCATAAGTAAATTAAATCAGGTAGTTAGCTGGAGTCTCAGCTATGTGAGAGTAAAGGGAGATCTTAGACCAAAAGTAGGATAACTATAAACATTCCCAAGACTGAAGGTTGTCGTCCTGAAAATGTTTGCATTATACTATTCAAGTACGATTTATGTTGACTATACAATACGTACTTGAACATATCTTGCAGTCAATGGAGGGTAAATGTATTGGGGACCTTACCAAATATTATGGTCAAGTAAAAAACACTCTATGTACTATGAACATTCCATATAAAATATAAAGTATATATATTAATGTGAGAAAAGTCAATTAAAACATACACCTTTGTAAAGTTGACTACTGACTGATATTCAGTCCAAGTGAAACCTGTTGTGGTTTTAAATTACATTTTAACTATAATTAGCAGAATATTCAGGTAGTGGCTTGCACAGAAATGAACTTACTGGTCTCACAGAACAAAATGTGAAAGAGCAAGAGCTCCAATCCTTGTGAAGCTCTTGTGGGATGTTAAAATTGCACTTGCCATTCCTCTTTCTGCTTGGTCAACATCAGTGCCTGACTTTCATCCCCCTGATGACAAAGCACCAATGAATTCCTTGCCAGAGTATCTATGTTCCATGATGAGGGGGCAGATGAGCAGAGGGTCTGTGTATAGAGGAAAAGATCAACAGGGCTTGAGATTCACCCCAATCTACACTCAGAAGCCTCGTTATATCCATTAGCATGGGGTCAACTGGTGGCTTTTGGCTGCAAGAGAATTAAAGTATGTCTACCTTTCTTGTAATTAGTAGAGAAAAACACAAGGTAACAGGACTATGAATGGGTTTAACCAGCCTGCAAACTCTAACCAATTACTGAGAGTTTAGCAATTCATGAACCAAACACGTGCTTCTCTCCCTTATAAACACATCCCCACACACACCCTAAACACACACACAATCACAAATAAGAATTCAGTAACCAAGATTTTCTGGAAAAGTATAAAAAGTTAATTACATTGGCTGACACTTAATAAAGATGGTGCTCCTATGAGAAAGAGTAAGCATGACACAAAATTCCAATCATCTTGCACAGAAAGAATAAAGCCTTAGGAAGAATGCAGCCATATTCTTGCATCTAGTGACTGAGTAGTCTAATATCTTTGCTGACTCCTGTGGTTCATAAAAGGGATTTTCCAAACACTGGGGTTCAATGGCTCTAGTAATCTTCAAAAAACAAACTTGGGAACCACTACTGGATTGCCACCTATTCATTTTTACCAAGGTACGGCATACTACTTACTATCACCATGATTTTATAAAGTAGTGGTCATTTTTATTTACATCTTTTCCTATATCTCACGAGACTGGAAAAATGTGAAAACGACTTGCCTAGAATCTGACTGTCTTAAGTTTCTCTCCCATGGTCTATGTTCTGCCTTCTTTCTCAAAGGCACCAAAGCTGGTACCCACTAGTTTTTTGAGGGTCCAAGGTTTTATCTTCCAGGTGAGCTGTTTTACCAGACAAGCTTCTCAAAAGCTTCAAAGGAAAAAAATGATTTATCTAAAGCACTTGATGTCATAAAAATTTTTAACCTGCGGCTCTGCCCCTGAAGGTTTTACTCCAAGTTTTATCATTGATCTATCTTTATCCCTTTGCATCAAGAGTGGAGTATAGTGGCCTAAGCCCCAGTCTATATGGTCTTGGTCAACAAAAAGAATCTGGAAATAGGTGTAACATAATTCAAATTAGGGCTCCTGCAGAGCAGTGCTTTATTCAAATTGTTCTGCTGTCTTCCCCGGATCCACTGAGGTTCTTCAAAGGCCTCATGAGTCAAGGAGAATAGAACTAATGTTTAGTATCAGGGTCTGCCTTCCAATATCTTCACCTTCTACCAGGTTAGTTCTGCTTTGTCTCTCCTATCAATTGACATTCTTCATAAAAAAATTATTTTACAAGATGATTTTACTCTTGAGATATAACAATAATGATACTTTTGAAAATCAGTAATATAAAGTGACTCTACCATTGATACTTCCTCTTAAAATAAATTGCATTTGAATATGCATATCATATTTAAATGTAGACTCACAACACCACATTTTGAAAACCATACAAAGTAAAAATATACAACATCTTTATAGTATAAATGGGTTAGTAATACTTGTTGCACAAATGTAGAATTTTTCCAATAAAGACATTTTAAAGCTCAGAACTTTTTTTCTCACAAGAGAATATTATATTTCCTGATTCAAGGAAAAATTTAAAATCTGATATATTTAAGGTGCAATAAAATATGTGAGTTGACAGAGCTGATACAATATTAACCCATTATGTTTCATTGTTCTATGTAGAATTGAAAACTTGGAACTTAATGTAGCTACTTAATGAACAATTTATCCCATGTAGGACGAAAACTTACAAACTTAAGAACAGGAATAGATAGCAACAAAGAATTGTTATTTACCATCTTCAGTAGCATGACCATATGTCCTAGAGCTACTGACCCAGCCTACACTTCTACATTTTCTCCCTCTCTCCCCAATAGCTTTGATTACTCAAACCCCTATGTTGTTTGTTTGGTAGTCTTCATCACTTGTCTCCCCAAACCCAAATGTTAACATCCTTGTGTAGTTAAGACCATTTTCAGTTGCATTCCTCTGCCTACCCTATAAACATCAAAACCTCAATCTCTCTCATTCATTGGTTTACGGGTTAATTGGATTTTTAAATTGAATTTCCTGAGCACTTATGTTAGATGTGGAGACACACAAATGAAAGAGAATCCAATATTTACCTTCCACAAACCCACAATCAATTATTATAACACAACGGAGACAAGCTCCTATGTGAGCACAAAGGGGAAGATGCTTAACTCTCCCAGGAAGGGCAAGGAATGTGTCCCCAAGGAGATAACATTTCAGTTGACTCTAGAGAGAGTAGTTCAACTCCATAGTCAAGGGGATGCCTGCCACTGTTGACAGAGGGAAGCACGAGGCAAGTGCAGACAATCCTAGCAGAGCATGAGACTGGGGAGAATGCAGGCCTATCAGTCTGATTTTGACTTGAGTCAGAGCAATGGGGAGGTGGCAGAGGTGGTGGCTAGTAATGGCTTTAGGAACCATAGTAGGGAAGTTGAACTGATCTTACAGAGATTAAAGGGTTTTTCATAACTTTTTTGGCAGTAAAGTGATTGATAAGACGTGCTTTGTAAAAATCAGTCCATAGTATGGAGAATAGTTGGTAAAGACTAGAGGCAAGAAAAAAAACTAGAGGGATTGTTATAGTTTAGATATTAGGTGTCCCCCAAAAGCTCCTGGGTAAGACAATGCAAGAAGGCTTAAAGGTGAAATGATTAGGTTGTGAAAGTCTTAACCTAATCCAAGCATCCATCCCTGATGGAGGTTAGCTGGATGGTAACTATAGGCATGTAGGGTGTGGCTAGAGGAGGTGGGTCTCTGGGGGTGTGCCTTTGGGGTTTATATTTTGTCTGGGGGGGGACTCTCTCTCTCTCTCTCTCTCTCTCTCTCTCTCTCTCTCTCTCTCCCCCCCCCCTCTCCCTCTCCTTCCTGATGCCATGTTCCTGGCTGTTTTCCTTTACCACACACTTCCACTGTCATGTTCTGCTTTGTCTCTGACCCTGAGACAAGTCCATCTATAGACTGAGACCTCTGAAACCATGAGCCACCAAATAGACTTTTCCTCCTCTAATTGTTCTCGCCAGGCCTTTTTGGTTACTGGGGGCGGGGGGGACTGAGGAAAACAAGACTACTAAAAGTAACTCAGGGAAAAACAACGAGGACCTGAATTAAAGTAGGGGGAATGGGAAGCCATTCTGAATGACAAGAGCAGCAGTTATCAGGAGGTTTGTGACCAACTCTTCTCCTAGAACAAGTCTACATTTTCCCACCACCAAACCTCCAAATCTTCCTTATTCTGTCAACTTCAGGTAATTTCCGTCTGGTAATGATGGAGGAACTGTCTGCCCTGGTTTCTTACAAGATCCTTCAGCTTGCGCTCTGAATCCCACCTCTCTCACCTGAGCTTCTCTTCCATGGGGCTCTCTCTCACAGCTTCATCCTCCTCTTTCCCCATCTACTGCACCATGTGCTTGAGCCTTTGAATGTGCTGTCAAACCTCCTTTCATAAAATCATCTTCTTCTCTTCCTCCTCCTCCTCCTTTTCTACGTCCCCTTCCATGTATGTCAATAGTCTCCTTCTCTTCCCACCCCCCAAATCTTCTTTTAAAAGGTGGTTATACCATTTTTTCTCATTCATCTATTAAAGTAACTTCTTAAAATTATAAACTATGTCAACATATAATGACAATCTTTCACCATTACTCAACCCCTTAACCTCTTGGGTCTCACTGCTCTTGTTTGAGCACATCATACCCTCTAAACTCTCCATGTTTTTTTTTTGTTGTTGTTGTTGTTTGTTTGTTTTGCTTTGTTACATTAGCAGAGAAGGCCTTTTTAACCTTCCCTTCCTATCAAAATATCATTAACCATTCACAGTGCAGTTTAGAAACAAACTACCCCACAAAGTCTTTCTCTGACTCTTCAGACAAATGATTTTCCTTTTCACTCCCCTCTTCTGTTGCTATGCCCTTATCTATTCTGCTTGGAATCATATTTTACAGCTCAAAGCTCAAGATCACCATTCATAACTTATAATTCAAGGTGATATATCTGACATCCATAATAAATTACAAGCTTTATAAAAGGAGAATGCTTACCTTCATTTCTCCCATAGAAGAATCTAGCACTATACTTGGTTCATAATAAATTCTTGTTTACTTAATAGTTGGTTAATTATTTAAGAAATGGATTAATGGTTGTTAATTAGTGAGTTAACTGACAACTTAAGGGTTAAGATACACAAATTACTAACTAAAATTGCTTATGCTACTGGATTTAATAAGTTTGTTTACATTAGAATTTTATTTTTCAAAATACTCCTAGATAGTCAATATTGTCAAATTTTTAAAAACCTGATCAAAATTCACCAGGCCCTAAATATCTAGGTAATTATGAATACAAAAAGAAAAGTATTTTTTTCTATAGCAGAAAAGAGAGGAAGACAAACTGAATTCCGACTAATAAACTAATTCCCCCCATCTCCACAGTATGAGTTTATTGTCTAAATTCAATCCAGGCAGCAAGACATAAATGTAATAAATTATTCAAACAACTTAATCTTATTTGTATACATAAATAAACATAATATTTATTTCTCAGGACTTATTTACTTTACAAGTTTCTATAGTGTGAGAGTCAGGTTTTAATGCATGATTAACCATCTCAAAGCCTAGTGGCTTGTTTAGATCATGATTGTATGGAATGACAATTTGAGCTGGGCTCAGCTGGGTGGTTCTTCTGGTTTGGGCCAAGCCCATGCATGTGTTTATAGTCCAACTGAAGTCTAACTGGTCTAGGATTGTCTCAGCTGGGAAGATTCCCTCGGATCCTGTATCATGACTCAGCTCCAACAAACTAGCCTTACTTTATTCACAGGGCAACTGGGTAGGGTTTCAATTGGGGAAAAAGACACAAAATCCCCTGAGGCCTCACACAAAGAAAGTCACAAAATTAGCTTAGCATCAAAATGAGAGGTGATAGCCTCAACCTTTAATGAGAGGGTATTGCAAAGGATGTGAATATAGGGAGGATTGGGTCATTTTTATTCAATCCACCACAAATAATCAAAACTCCATGAGTATACAGTGAACATTTAGTATGAGATTGTCCCTAACCTTAAAAAACCATACAGTTTAGTGTCCCAAATAGATATGTGCCAGGTAACAGAGTATGATAAGTGGTATACACTATTTCCTCTGCTTAAAATATCCATTTTCTACTCACATGGTTCTCTCCTTAAGATTCTAAATAAGTAACTACTTCCTCTGAAAGATCATGACAGGGAACAACCTTGCCCTAGCAGTTCAAGTTGGCTTTTTGGCTATTTTCCATGTGACAAAATTTTTCATCTGTGTCCATATTGAAATGTCACTTAGAAGTCATGATGCAATGAAACATAGGCCATTCTATTATCATAAATTAATTCACAAAAGTAATAACAGCAAGAGAATGAAAACATAAAGTGCATAAAGTGTTCTTCATTCTTTATGTCACACATTATGTTATGAGAATTTTTGCAATTGTACCATTTGGTAACATATCTGTTAGAGAACAGATGGAAGGCATAGAGGTTTTAAACAGCAGGAAGGGTGATTTAATCAGATTTTTACATTAGAAAAATCACTTGTCCTGGACTGTAGGCAGAGATCCATGTAGAAATGAATTCTATAATGAAAATGAGACGTGATGGAGATATTTGAAGACAGAAGTTACAAAATTTTAGAGCTATGCACGATGCTGTATCCATACAGTATTGATTGGAGGTTGGGAGTGACAAATCAAAAAAAGGTGAAGAGGACTTCCAGATTTCTAGTTTGGGACACAGGGATCATTTAAGCTCCTCAACAACTGGAGTGGAGGAGGAAGAGAGAGAAATAGAGGGAGGGAGGGAGGGAGAGAGAGAGATGTAACTGAGATAATATAACAAATTCTTTCAGAACACATTAACACCTTATTGAACATATTAATCCTATCAACGAGTTACATACCCTTCAGAAAGGGTATATTTTCAGATTTTTCACACTGAATATGAGCTAAGAACTTATGGACTTGGTAACAATGTGGGTCACCATTGTCATTATCCCAATCCTCTATTGATGAGCACACATCCTAAACCCTTTGGGAACTCATGGACTTTGTCACTAGGAAAAAAGTATGAACCACACACAGCTTACTTAGTGAGTTCACCAGTACCTCGGCCCTGGGTCAATAGATTCAACATTAAGATTCTCTGTTCAAGTAATTAGATGTGTTGATATTAATCCAAGCTGGATCCTCTCCCAAGAGGACAAACATGAATGAAGCATAGTGCTTAAAAGAATAAAGATCAAATGTGTGAATGAATTAACCCATTCAGTCTAATAGTTTCATCACCTAATAATATAATTTTTAAAACACCATAAATATCCAATCTTATGCTTAATTATTTCATAATTGCCTCATTTCTGTTAATACCTTATAAATAATGAGATTTTGATTTGAGGCTCATTTTGTTTTGTTTTTTAATAAGATTTGCCCACATGCATCTGTGGTAGTGAGTATCCAGTTCTGTTTCTTGTACTTACAGCCCACTAGACTCTTTTCCTCCCTAAAGAAAGGCATTTTTAGAAGTCTGTGGGATGTCCATGCATTGACATAACTGAATGGTTTTCACAGAGGTGAAGAAGGTTCTAGCAAAAAAGCTAATTCTCTTGACTTGAACAATAGTTTTAAGGTAAAAGTCATTAGGATTTAACCCTTCAGCACCTTATTAAACATATTAATCCTATCAATTAGTTATTATATGAATGAAACAATTGATTTTATATTCACAATTTAGATTTCAATCAAAACACACAATTACATTACACAGAATTATTTTAAATAATTTAAATTGTACACCAAAGTTAAAAATAATCTCTAATAGAATAATAAAATTAGTGAAATATAACCATACTGTACAGCAAATGGTTCTATTTTTCAAACAATACCTGGATATGTTGAAGTAGAATTTACTTGAACCAGACACTGGTAATCACATCATTTAATGGTATCCTAGACAGTGAGGATGTAGTTTCTACAGTGCCAAAGACATAAGGGGCAGCTCAGTTCAATATTTTCTATACCAGCTCACAGATGGGGATTTTAATGATTGAATCAATGTGTTAGAGGAAGAGCATCTAGTTTTTAAATTATTGCTCTATCCAACATATTTATAATGCTCTTCCTTTCCTGTATATATATTACCATGATGACATACCACAATGATTTAGTCACAACAAAAGAATGTTTAAAACTTCCCCTTGTGAACAGCTATGTAAGTAATAATGAAAATATATTCATTTTTGTTTGCATAGTTATTTCGTGTTCTGTTGAATGATCTATAAGGGTTTATATTTCTGCTCTTTTTTCTTTTACAAAAGAAATTGCTCATCTATAATTATAGTTATATAGTAAAGGATTTTCTTATTGAACTTTCCTTTTCAATGGAATTGATTTCTTTATTGACTCTAGAAGTGAAAACTAGTATGTAGAATCTGGCATAAAAGGAATATTTGGCCATATGTTTGTATCATTTGCTATAATCTGAACTCAACTAGAATGCTAATTGTTTTTGGCTCCTTGTGCAGATGGAAAGGCACATTCACCAGTGGAAAAGTTACTGGCTATTCCAAACAGGCTTGTAAACCCACTCTGAGATTCATTTGAATCTTTAACTGAAAAAATTTATGCAAAGGAAAAACCAAACAAGAGATATGTGCTTGGCATAGTTAACAACATTCTGGCTTGAAGAGAATTAGCATACAGTTGCAAGGAAATAGATACATAACCATTCTCGTATGCTTTTGTTGCTTGCCTTGGGAAGGAAGATGAATATAATCAATGGCTGTGGCTGGGATGCTAGTTGAACCAGAAAACAAACCCAGAAGGTCTACATAACTCTGTTCATTTCTTAACCCAAAGAAGATGCCAAGATTTCTAACTAAAATATATGTTTGGTCAAGAAGGGCTGATTTGGATACTTCATGTGACTCAGTTTATCTCTGTAGTCACAATGAGAAAAATAAAGGTTTCACTTATGCAAATATGAAGGGTTACTGTTATACCCAAGGAACAACGTATTCAACCCAGTAAAAAGGGACTTGTCTCTTGGCTTGAAATTAGTCTGGTATGCTTGTCTACTTGGCACTGTGCACTATTTCCTGAGATGAGTGAAGATAAGCCTATTTGTAATCATATGAATTCTTTCCTGAATTTTGACAGGCATGCTTTGAGTTATTTGAGGTGATGAGGGTAATGATTTACCAATGACATTTCACTGTCTGTTAAAGAAAAAAAATGGCACCATTCTTACATGATCCAGACATGAAAAAAGGTACAGCTTCTTGAAAGCTGTGACAGAAAAAAAGGTCTCATAATAAATTAAAAGTAGGCCTCAATGCATTATATTTTGACCGTATATTACAAGTATCAGTATTGTTATAACTGCGGTATTTCTTTGTCTAACTTTGAGACACTTCAACCTGCAATGTCATGTTTTTTTATAATGACAGTTATTAGCAAATATTGAAAGGTTCATTTAGTGTTTTGACGTGACGCTATAGCACATACATTTTGCTTCAAAAGGCTGTTTTCTCAGAAAGACTAAAAAGCCAATTTTGATCAAATATGTCTCTGCTTAAATACACAGATTTTTTCCTCAAAAAAAATGAAAACTAGTAAAAATTTCAGAGGAGGGGCACATTGGGTGAAAGAAAAATGGAAGAAAATGTGTTTTACTGACCCAAATAGTAAAACACTTTTTTTATTTGTTGGATTATATTAAGCTATGTTCTAAATTCACTAACAACCATCCTTGTTGATTTAAATGGTAATTCAGAAAATGGGCAAAAATCATTCTCCTAAAAGCATGAATAAATATTAATAAACAAAACCATTTCAGATGAAAGCAGTATGTAGAGAATTCACTCCCTCTGAAAATCTGCTTCTTGTCAACATTAATTCTGGGACCAAAGGAGCATTTTAAAAGCAATACATCCCTGTACCCCTCTCAAAACCTATTCTCTACTTGGAAGGTGGAGTATACTAGGATCCAGTCACCCCTGCAGTCATGGTCTTTCACAGCACTAAATAACACAGAACTAATACAATGGCCTATGGCTGCCAGAAGTTTGGAAGGCACGGACTCCACTTGAGTCTCACGACACCACTAAAGTGACGTCTGGTCCAGCCTGGAGCATTGAACACTCACGAGATGCAATATTATACTGTGTTCTTAATTCTCCCTTCAGTTAATTCCTTCTATGAATTAAACTTTCAGAAAAGAAAAGGATCACAGAATGAACCTTCTCATGCCACCATGTTAATATATTTTTTTAATATCCCATGACTTTCAATAGTGCCAAAGTAATCCTACTGTGCTTTAAAGAGCCCATGCTTTCTATACTTTTGTTTAGTAAAGTTAGATTCAACTTAAAAGATGTAACCGAAATTTGAAGGTTACTTTTTAGAAATGAACTATTGAGACAGCAAATTGGGAAAACCAGATAAATGAATATTTTGAGTTATATGGGCATTCTAAGCTGTTTTTGATCATAAGCAGAAAATGCCAAATTATTAGTAAAACGCAAATGCTGCTATAGCTCAGAATCTGAATGTCCCCTAAAGATGCCTTTGTTAAAGGGTTAGTTCCCAGTCTGGCACCATGGTAGATGGAGAAACTTTTAAGAGGTAGAACCTACTGGCCAGCCTTTAGGTCACTGGGGTTGTGGGAACCCAGGCCCTTTCTCTTTGCTCCCTGGTCAGGAAGTGAATGGTTTTGTTTTACCATGTACTTTAGCCGTGATGTGCTGCCATGCCAGAGGCTTAAAGCAATAGAGCCCATTGATCATGGGACTTCAGGCTCAAAAACTGTGGGTCAAAATAAACCATTTCTCTTTATAAGTTGATTTATTTCAGGTATTTGTTACAGTAATGGAAAGCTGACTAAAACAGTTGCTAAATACTCATATGTTTTTGCTTTTCTAAATTCATGCCAATTCATTTTAAATATTAAATCTCCTTTTATACTCTGTATTATTAGACCTATATAATCGTATTAATGTTCACTTGTACTTGATGTGAATCTAGACCATGAAAGGCAGGAGATGGAGGAAATTAAGAAGCAAGAGAAAAAAAGAAAGGGTTGTATCATTTATATTTACCTAGTGTACCACAACATCTTAATTCTTCCAGGGGACCTTAGATTAAATAAGGAGACTATAATAGATAATCAGTCTATAAAGATATTCCACTGGGGAACTGGGGTCGTAGCTCAGTGGTGGAGCACTTGCCTAAAATGTGTGAGGCACTGGGTTCAATTCTCAGCACCACATAAACAAACAAACAAACAACAAACAAATAAAGGGTTTTGTGTCCATCTACAACTGAAAAAAAAATTCTATTGGGACCCAAAACCACAGGCTCTCAAGAATTGGTTAAACAAACAAACAAAAAAAAACTGTCATGGATCCAAGGGCATTCCAGTCATAACCTCTTATTTAATTATTCTCCAGGATGGAAAAGGCATAGATTTGGAATCACACAACTCTGTCCTCGAGGTCATCCAAATGTTTTACAACAAAGAAATCACAGTTTTTGAAAAGCAGCTACAGAATCTTAACAAAATATCTCAGAAAACAGTTCTTGTACAAAATCCATTATATCCTAATATTTGAATATAGTTCTCTTCATTCCTAAGACAAATCTGGCAAGTGGTTATTACAATTTTATTTGCATATTGAGCTTGCCTATTATTAACTGTCTATTTTATGTTCCCCAGATGCTTTGCTTCTCTAGTTACAGAAAGACTACATTCTGCATTTGCTTTGAGGTTTGCCAGTACAAACCTGTAAGGTTTCATCTGGGATTTTTGTGACTCCATATGCCCCAAACTTTAAGCAGGCCAATTCCTAAGCTCAGTAAATGAGCAGATAACAGTCTACTGGCAGAAAACAATAGATTGATGAAAACAGGTTTCAGATATTGGGAAAATCTTCCCTTACCTGGAAAAAAAATACAAAAAGGAAGGAATTCACAGACAGAATTCTCTGCCTCAACTTGAGCAACTCCAAATTAAAACAATCTGTGTCCTCTATCTCTTAATATTGAATTACTCTGATTTGTACTGCTCTCCATTAAATTAGAGAAGCATGCAATACTGCATTATTGAAGACACAGAATAATGAAAGCTAGAGTCCACAGGTCAACCAAACTTTTAAGGCAACTTTTGATTCAGTCGTTCTTTAAAACTGCATAACTCTTCTCATCAGTTTTAGATTTTTCAACAATGCCCTTCAACCTCCTTTCAGATTGCCTCTAGACCTTTCCTGAATGCTCACCCCCCCCACCTTTTTCTTTTTTGACTCCAACAAAATATTTTCTTTCCCTCTCAAGAGATAAAGACATTTTCCCTTCTCCACTGAAAAGCCTTTTCTCAGTCTTTATAACCACAATGAGCACACTTCTCCCAGTACTTACTGTAATTCTGTTTCTTCATCTTTGTATTTTTGTATCATGATACAATAGCTGCATTAATCTTTAAGAAAACTATAGTTCAGAATGGGTTACATCTCTTTTATAAAACTTTCTTTCAGGTCACTATGACCTAGAAAAGTCTTGAAATGAGGAAAAAGTTAGCATGGAATCAAGACTTACATTTGATCAGTGGCAAAGCCCTGCCCTTTGAAAGTTTACAAGAAGTGGTTACTGACACCAACCCTCATCAGTAGTATTATACATAGCCATATCTGCAGATTCCCAGAGTTACTGTGTCCTCTTGTGGTGGAATACCTAATTAGGAGTTGTTTCAACAACAGACACACAGACACTTCTTTCTACCTTAATTTTCAAAAGAGGTCTTATTTCTCCTCCTTAATACCCAAATTTATATACATATATATCATTTTAGACAGTTCTTCAATAGAGCAGTAAGGCTGGTGATGTCTTTTTTCCAGTTGATGGCTTCATGGATTAACTTCCTGTCCCAAATGTCTTATTGAAAAGGTTAATATAACCTGCTTCATCATCATGTCCACACATGAGGGTTTTGTACCTATTTCACTCCATATCAAAAAAAACCCCACTATTTATTTTTGAAATTCAATAACTTCAAATATATAGGCTACTTTTTCTTCCTGCCATGCACAATTTTGGGTGATTGCTAAGATTTAGTCACATAAGCTATATGAAGTTAAATGTTTCCATGTATCACAGTCAAGGGACAGTAGGAATCTGAGTCTATACCTTGAGAGATACTACAGAAATCAAATCTAAACTACTAAACCAAGTGACTCAAATGAATCTTGTGTTAGAATTTGTGACTTACTCAAAAGCATAACAATGATACAATAAATAAGGAATATATTTTAAAAATTCTACCACTATATTATAAGCAGTGTTAAGTAAGCATAGTTAAGATGCAGCAAAAGATCTTTATTTTATTTCACATATTCTCCCTGTAAGTTAGTCAAAAATTGACGGTGACAACAGGACATATACATTATAATTACCATTTACAAATTTTTAAATGAACTCTTCAAATTTACATATAACTTCAATAAAGCTGATGATAATAGGATATAGGCCTTCCAATGTAAGTCTATAGGAAAGCATGTGTTGCAGGTTAAAAGAACAAGTGGATTTACCAATGACTGTCAAAAAAAGGGGTGCCTTCATCCAGTGGTTTAATATTTTTATTTGTGGAAACTAATTGATAAAGTTGCTATAAGAATGGAAAGGCCAAACAGGGACAAACGAGCAAGCCAGAAAATAGCAACATCTGTAAGGCACGACCCCACAAAAGCTGAGAGGGATGTGGGGGGGAGTGGAGGAGTGAAAGTGCTATCAAACCCTAGGAGCTGGGGTCACCCAAGATGAGCAAGAATAACCACAGGGCTACCCACTGAGAACCACACAGAGTGTGGGGCTTTCTGGAAAGATCTGGGACCACTGTCAGAAGCACTGAGTCTTTGACAGAGAAGGATGATAAGAAATGGAAGGAGACCCTCAGGGTTATACAAAAATACACACAGGAGGAAGTGAGGGGAAAGGGAAAAATAATACAAGGGGGAGAAATGAATGACAGTAGAGGGGGTAGAGAGAGAAGAGGGGAGGCGAGGGGAGGGGAGGGGAGGGGGGATAGTAGAGGATAGGAAAGGCTGCAGAACACAACAGACACTAGTATGGCAATATGTAAATCAATGGATGTGTAACTGATGTAATTCTGCAATCTGTATATGGGGTAAAAATGGGAGTTCATAACCCACTTGAATCAAAGTGTGAAATATGATATATCAAGAAATTTGTAATGTTTTGAACAACCAACAATAAAAAATTAAATAAAAACCCTAAAGTTATCCAAACTTGCCATTAATTTAGTCTTCTTGGAACAAAAGGCAAAGAACTCATAAATACCATTACTTAAGCACCTGTTTCAAATTAAACATCAGCCTTCAGCTTGCAAAATAATTTCTTGATAATTACGCAAACTATAGCAGAAGACCCATGTGAGTTGCTTTTTTTCTTTCTGGAGAAGTCAGCAAATTGGAACAAAAGAAAAGCAATCTTTTCCATTCCAAACCACGGAGGTATGTGTAGAAAGATATCCACTTTTCATTGGGGAGAGTGGCTGGATAAAAGAAGCAGGATGACTCTCTCTGGAAGACAACATAGAAATACCTGCCATGGCCTACATTTAAATTTTGTTTTGACACAAATATAAAAGCATCTAAAAGTCAACAAAATGTTCTTCCTGTATGATAAGGATCCTTCCATGGTCCAGCAGACGCATTCAATCTTCCAGGGCCTGCCTCCCCAAAGACCAGATGGCCAGATGGTCAAGGCCCACCTCACTCCACCACCTTGGCTTCTTCTCACATTTGCCAACCCTGTGGCAGGTCCCATTTCATAAGAATTCCAGTTTTCACACATCTTTTCAAACACTTGTTATTTTCCTTTTTTTTTTTAATTAAAATCATTCCAACAGGAAAAAAAAAGGGGGGCTAAGTCCTTTACCTGGGTCTTCTGTTGTCCAAACAATTAGAAGATATTTGGAAAGGGAACCAGAGAATTGGTATCAGAGGCCAATCTCCCATTTTATAGAATAGATCAAGGAAAGTGGGATTTATTTATGCAAAAAAAAATCTCCATGAAAGTATAGCTGCTGCTATAGTCACCTCTAGTAGAAAATTGGTGGGGGAAGAGCTTAAATCCTTTTTCTCACCTCTCCCAACCTCTATCTCTCTGTCCCCTCTCTGAATATATACTGCTTTTATAATCAATAATTTACAGTTATAAAAACTGAATCAAATAATTGTGAAGAATTCTGTATATTTTGATGAAATCAAAAGGATTGCAACAAAGCCCAACATTTTTCATAAATTTTACTTTTTACTCTTTAAGAATATAGAGAAGATAAAGTCTCTGGGTTTAGCACAGACCCAATTCTAGTGAGTGAAGGCATCAAATCTTCAGTCATCCCTACCTAATTATGTTATATGCAATGTTGTTTTAAAACGTTCCAGCAGAGCTTGGCACATGCTCCTTCCCAGTCAGCCAGCTGGACAGACCACCATTTCAGAAGAGAGCCAGAAAAAGCTGCAAGTGTTAGTGGCGGAATCATGCAGGCAATTCACCCAGTGGACAGATGCCTTTTCACAGTTTAACCACAATGATGGCAAAGGCAGCGGATTGTGGGTTGACCAGGCCTCATGAAATGTACATGGGTGATTTTTGCATAATTTATGATTAATGTTTTACATTCACAAGCAATGACAGTTGTTCTGAGCATAAAATACATGTTAAATGAAGTCACGGTATTTTTGAGATCTCAGTGCATCAGTAAGGAAATAAATACAAATACAGTCATCCTTCCATATCTTTTCTTCATCATTATTCCCTAAACAATATGGTAAAGCCAGGCATGAGGGCACATGCCTGTAATCCCAGGGGCTTGGGAGGCTGAGACAGGTGGACTGCAAGTTCAAAGCCAGCCTCATCAAAAGCGAAGCACTAAGCAACTCAAGTGAGACCCTGACTCTAAATAAAAATACAAAATTGGGCTGGGGATGTGGCTCAGTGGTCAAGTGCCCCTGAATTCAATCCCCGGTACCCGCCCCCCAAACAAAAAAATTAAAAATACAGTATAACAACTACTAAGACAGAATTTACATTATTAAGTATTATAAATACTTTAGACATGATTTTACATGTACCAGAGGATATAGGTAAGCTATATACAACCACCACACCATTCTTTAATATCCTTAAGCATCTTCAGATCTTGGCATCCATAGGAAGGTTTTGGACAGCAAGAGATGTTTGCATATATACAAAAAGAGAGAGACAGAAAGGGAGGCAGAGAGACAGATTTGTTACAAGGACTTGGCTTACAGGATTCTGGAGGCTAGCTAAGCATTTCCAAGAACTGTAGGACAGGCAGTCAGGAAAAAGCAGATCCAGCAAAGGAGGAATAATGGTAGACCCAGCTCTCACCAGGAATCTCTTTTACCATCAAGAGCTGAGGACCGTTTAAGGGCTTCTCTGGAAAAGCCTGGTCTACCAAGGACCGTCCATAATTTAATTAAGGACTTTAATCCCATCTGAAAAATCCCTTCAAAGTAGCACCTAAATTAATGCTTGTTTGATCAAATGTGAGAAGGTGTGTACACGACAAAATGGCTCTTTCTCCTCTTTTGTCCTCACAGTGTAGCCTCGATAAGTGGACACATCAGAAAATTACCACACTCAGCAGCCACATATTTGTTTACCGTTATTTTTTTCCACATGGTTCTGTCTTTTCACATTGTTTATGATTGTTCAAAGAATTAAAAGTCTCGAACTACAAGACAGAATGTATCTTCTTCCTAAGTACCAGTGAAGGGCTTGGTAAATATTGATTGAATAAACAACAACATTTTCTTTGGTTAGTGTTATAAGACCAAAATCCATGCTATGTCCACTAATTTTATGGACAGCTTATTTTGAAAACAAAGCAAAAATTAAATTAAACAGCTCTGGAAAGAAATAATTATATGAAGAGTGACATTCTGGGCTGGGGACAAGTACTCACTGGTAGAGCACTTGTTTAGCATGTTCAATCCCCAGCACCAAAAAAAAATTTAAAAAATTGAAAAGTCACAGAAAGAGTGACAGTCTCATAGCCAACAGGAGGGCTTCAGGCCTGTGCTCCTCATCCCTCTCACCTCTGCTTCATCTCCTGAGCACAGATGCAGTGCTTCTAGGTGCAGAGCCTATATTCCGTGTGGTCTACAAAGTACTGGCTCAGTTTCAGTTGGCCAACCCCTCGACCCACGACCCATCAGTAGGTTTCCTTGGCTCTGGCTTTGCTTCTTCTCATATCAGGAAGTAGTTCCTTACACCCACTGTTAAATATCCCTGCACTGATCCTTGCCATAACTTATTTGGTTCCATTACAATCGGACATTCACCGGGTCTCATTCTCCTGTGTCATCAATTTCTTGTCAACAGCAGCAGTTCTGTGCACACCAGATTCCAAGAGCCAAGCACACAGTTCCAGAAACACAGTAGGAACTCCAATATTCATTGGGTGAGAAAAATGAACAGAGACTATGTTGTGCTCTGGCTAAACTCAAGAAGAACCCCATTGTCTTTAAACAGTTTTCTGAGTAAGGCCTTCCCTTCTCACCCCGGTTCCTTCAGTAATCCTAAAATAAGGAACAAAAATAAAACTCCAGTGTCAGTGGATAGATCATCAGCCAGTAAAAATCCTTGCTATTTCTCCAAGGATCATGTATATAGCTGGCATTTTTAAAATTTTTTAAATGTTCTCATCTTGATGAGCTCTGCAGACTCACTGTGGAGAAGCTCAGGATTGATTAATGGAGGCATTTAAGTCTGGGGGCACGTGGTCAAATAAACAAACTCTGGGGAAGACTCAATGAGCAGCTTCATACATCAAGGACAATCTCCTGAGAACTCCAGCACGGACCATGAGAGGTTTCATACTCGTCTTTCCTGTCAGACACTCAATTTTCTCTCAGGAGAGCAATTGATAAAAAAAAAAAAGACACCTCAGGGACAGAAAAAACAACCGATAATATCTGTGACATTCAGGCTTCTTAGTGAAAAGTACTCGCTAGAAAGCTTCAGACTAATGCCAGGATAAAGCCAGGGGCTACGTCATCTAGCTCTGATGATCACTGCCCTTTCCTCTGAAAATTCCTCCAAGACTAACCAAGTAGACATTATACCAAACAGAATCTCTTTTTACCAGTTTATTATGAAAGTCGAAGTTGCTAGTTCCTAGTTTATAGATGAGGCGTACTATGCTAAATGCATTCTCTGCTCTTCAGCTGAGCTTGTGGTATCTCCTACTTGCAGAAGTAGTGAAAGCCAGTAAGGTTGCAGCAGGACAGTCACATGAGATGTGAAGTTCACGATTAAGGGGACTTTCTCTCTTCAGCTAACATTCCCACTTGTGTTTGCAGGGAAAACTTGCCCTTCTTCTCAGACCCCCAAGGTAAGCTCCTGCAGTTCCTCTGTCCCCACCTGCAGTATTGCTTCACTCTCTAGTCTCAGTCTTTGGAGGTGGAACACGGAAAGCACAAAGCTAAAACTGACAGAAGGGAGGCTTCTAAGAGAGTTTCCTGCTTTTTGGAAAGCTGTATAGAGACCTGGCTCTTTTGCCTCTGCCTAAGAATGATTGTAAAGGGATTCAGCACAGCATGCAAATAACTCAGAAGGGCAGCTACCAATTCATTCCCAACTGATAACAAGGAATGCATTAGTTATCTATTGCTGTGTAACAAATTACCATAAACTGGCTTAAGATCACACATATTCATTATCTCAGAGTTTTCATGCATCTGGAAGTAGGCATGGCTTACCTGGATCCTCTGCTTCAGGACCTCTCAAAAGGCTGCAATCAAGATGTTAACTGGGCTCAACTGGGAATAAACTGTCACAGCTGTTGGAAGAATTCAGCTCCTCATGGACTATTGGAGTCAGGCCCTCAGTTCTTTGCTGGCTGGCAGTCACAGAATGTCCTCAGTTTTTCCCCATGGGCCTCATCATACAACAGTGACACTCCGGCACATCGTGTCATTAACACCAGCAAGACAGAGTCTGCTGGCAAAACAGAAGCTACAGTCTTGTATGACATCCCATCATCTTTGCTGTATTCTTTGATTTGGAAGCAAGTCACAGGTCCCACACTCACTTAAGTGGAGAGGATTACAGAGGACTTGAGTCCTAGGAGACAGAGATCTTTGCCGGGGGGTCATACTAGAAGGAGGCCCCAGTCACTATTTTTAACACAGAACCTGTGGGGGCTAAAAGAAGGGAAAGGAGAAAAATTCAACTTTCCAATTTGATTACTACATTCAATAAACAGACTTCTTAAGTTGGCTGGACATGAAGACGGCTTCAGTTAATTGATCTGTCAGGTACAGGGGGTTGGCCAAGTGCTTTTACTGTCAGGTAAATTATGTCTTCCAGGATGCTCCAACGACTTTAAAGACATGGAAACGTATCCCATTATTCAAGAGCAAATAGACTCAACAGAACTTCAAACTCTTGACAACATTAGGGGTCTTCAAATATAAAGTATGTTGTAAAACTTTTGAATCCTTCATGTTTTTTCTTTTTCTTCCTTAGGAGAGACATTATTTCCTGCTTCTCTCATTGTGTTCTAACTTCTCTCTTCACATCCTAATGCCAGGAACTATCTGTAACAGTGATAATTCCTTTTCATTGAGCCATTTGTACCTTCCATCTAAAGTCCATTGCAATTAAGAGTACCTGTTGATAAGACCCTTGACCTGTAAACAATAGCCATAAAGTTAAGGGAAACCAACTAGTCAATGTAAAGATGGAACTGACTTTCTCAATGAGATCAACACTCTCAAAAACACATCAGCACAGCCAAAGAAGATAGATAGTAAATTGTGAAAAGACAGAGGACCCTCAAAATCTTTCATTCTGTCAAAGAACTTTGAATATCATAATTTATTCTTAATTTAATTTAATCCAATGCTAAACATATAGGATTTAAACAATCCTATGGAATGGTTTGTCTGATAATATTCCTAAGAACTAAGTACACGGTAATCAATTTTGAAATTTGGAAATAGAACAAAGGAAAGCCAGACCACAAAGACTGGAACCACGCTTGGATCTTGTTGGCCACCTTTAACCACATAATATTCTTTCTTTTCTGGCCAACTCTTTCATTTTCTTTAAAATCTCCCTACATTGCATCTTTTCCATGAAGGCTTCCATGAGTCTAACATTGTGCTATATGTCATCTTGGATTACTGCCTAACTGTTTTTCAAAAGTTTATCATTTCCTAAAATTAGTTATAAGGCCCTTGAGGATAGGACTCATGATCTAATCCTGTTTCCCCCAAAGTCCAGGTAATACAGTGTCTTCCTACAATATGGACTCCAGTATATGTACTTAGAAATCAAAAACAGATAGCTTGATTTCACTTAGAATTGAACCATGCTTATTTATGAGAGAGACAATCAAGAATGAAGTAAATGGATTTCATAGATAAAGAAATTATCAGTCAAAATGGTTTTGTATGAATCCGTTATTTTACCCATATAATTCATCAGTTCAGAAAATATCAAACATGGAATGGCATGGTACTGAGACCTCAAAATTAAAAAAAAAATCTGGGAATCATTTCCTTTGGTACTTAAAGGAAGAAATAATTGTCAAGGAATCTGAGGTCTACTTTCTAGTTACTAATTTGTTTTGTGTCTGTGTATGAATACCTCAGTACGTTTACATTTTGTTGTCATCTGAACTGAACTGAAAAGAGTTGGCCTCAATGATTTTACTATCTCATAGAATTATGTAAATTCCCAAGCACAGGATTCCTAACCTCACAGCTTAGAAACTTTTACCATGTGATGCATGAATGGCAACTGGGTGCTTCATGGGTGACAGGACTCAGATCATTAATGAGGATTTCTTCCTTTACTTCCTGTTCTGCTCAGCTCTGTATTTCAGGTGATTAGCCACAAAAGCAATGAGATGTTCTTAATTTGCTTCTTTAGCACCCTAAGGACCATACCAAAATTATGAAAGCATTCCTTGTTTCTCAGTGGCCTATTTTTTCCCTAATATTCTAAATTGGTTTTCAGAGGGAAATTTTTTAATAGTTAAATGTGTATGTCTTTTAGCTAAGCACTGCATGTACCTGTTCCTTAACTTAGAAAATGCAAATAACAAGAAAATGCTACAAAACAGAGAATTTTTAAAAGGAATAATAAGCAATACAAAATAGAAAAGGAATAGAGGCATTATTTACTAGCCCAAATAGCTCCTTAGCTTCCTGCCTTAGAGAGTTTTCCAAAGAGATCTTTATGTCCTTGTTCTTTCCCCTTTTTCAGTCTTATAGAGATGCATCTGACATTAGATGGTGTTATTTGGTGTCACAATCTGACTGAGAAATGCCTCTGTCAAACAGAACACTCTTCATCTATCACTGGGAATTGAGAATTCGGGGGAGAAAAGCCTTACTTAGAGATAACCAAATAACTCTAGAGGAGGCATGTGGTGCAGTCAATCCTTAAATTTGAAGTGAAACAGCAAGAAGCATTTTATTATGCCTGTTCACTTTTAAACCCCTGGAGGGAGATTAGCGACAGAGTAAATACACATCAAAAAAATATTTACTATCCAGTATGCAATTGTTACAGGGGACAAGTTCTTAAAGTTTTGTTATGACATAAAGTAGCTTTGAAGTTGCCTCTGGTTGGCATCAGTTAGCTCTTGGCATAGAAAGCCAAACAGCACTTTCTGCTCCTGGCCTGAAGGACAGGAGTATCTATCTGTGGGAGAAACAAATGCTTGATGCGCAGGATGTTGACTCCGTACTGTTGAAGGCCTCAAGCTCTGTCTATTTCTGTAAGAGAGGCTATTTTAGAGAGAGTCATATGGGAGCTAGTTGCAAGGAGGCAGGGTAGAGATGGAAAAGGATAATCTCCCTGAACATCTGTCATGATTACACAGAAAACCTAACTACAAAGTCAAATGTGATCTGTTTGGTACTTTGGATTGTCATCCTTGGCTATGTGAGTGAGTACCTGCATCTTGCTTTGTGTTTCTGTCTTTAAGATCCTTATCACCATAGACCCAGGGAGACATCACCAACATAATCAACAGGTAAATAGACAAGATGCATTTAGCCATGTAAGTCAGAGAACAAGGCACTTCCAAGAGGAGTCAGGCAGGGAAGCAAACATGCTCGCCATTACAGTCACTGCCAATTGACTCTGCCTCATTCTCAATTGATGAAGCCACAGGCCACTGTCATTCTGAATTTTGTCAGCAAAGATGGCAGTGGAAGAGCAGCAGCTCCACAGTGAAGAATGGAAGGCAGGTCTCCAGCAGAGCCCGTACATGTGGTGATAACTCCACTCCAGCGTGGCTCCTCCAGGCTTGGCCGCTTGGCTGCCTACAGCTCACTAAGGATCTTGGGTCATTTACTCAGATGCGTACTGACCTTATTTTCTTGGCACGGTTATATGAGAGCATGTTCTCTTGGAGGACCTGGGGAGTGGGGGTGGATGCCCTGCACACTGTCTTGCTTTATCCTCTCCACTTCACTCACCAGGGCAAAGCCACTGGCCACCTCCTCTGCCCCCATCACAATGTCACCATGCATGCTGAAGATGGCCTTTTCAAGCCCTTGGTTTATATCAAAACTTTAAAATGGAAGGCTGTAAGCAATGAAATATTTAGACATAATTTAATCACCTGTTAGACATAAAAAGCAAGTAATGATTTTGTTTCTCATAAGGTATTTGTCATTCAGGCTTTTAAAACAGCAAATGTCTCTGACATCAAAATAATTCTCCAGAATCAGAAACCCACAGACGTCTGAAACACTAGAGCCCTTTTCTTCAACAAAGACACCCTGCAACAACGAATTTAAACAGGTGTCACCTCCACATGCGCAAGGGACATCCTTTTGAGGATCATGACAAAGGCTGAAATGGCTTTAGAGTCAACATACCAGCCATTTCTGAAGAAAGGATGTCACTGGAAAACAATTAACAAAAATATTTTAAAAGGAGTTAGTTTCCTTACCATGTTTTATTCTTCAATTACATTATGCCCTGGCTTATTACATAAAAGTAGTGTTAATATTCCATTTCCCTCACTCTGAGTTCATAATTATTCAAAATGATATGTATATTTAATTATTCAGATTTAAATTATGCAATTATTTTACATCATAAGTTCTCAAAGTTTATTTTCATAATACTTTTGGACTAGGATACAAAAGACCCACATCAAATTTGTGATTGGCACTAACATGGGATGAATAGTAAAAATATTATGATGCGATTAAAACAGGGAATCAGAGTTCATCCAGCCTTCCATCATTTCTCCGAGAAGGAACAGAAAAATGTTTGAATGTATTGACCAAAATCACACAATCAGCCTTCTGAATTTGTCTGGTATTTCCCTCATCACCTGGATGCAGGGCAAAGTCAGAACTAAATAGATATGTTGCATTTAACTCCTAATTGGAAAGATTTAATTGTAGCTCATTACCTCCTGTCATCTCCCCTGTCACTCATGAACTTGACACTCTTGCTCTATTTCTTTCTCACATCTCTAATCAGGATAGAAAAGCATGTCACCTACGAATTCAGTCGTCTGATCATTGTTGATTTCCTCTCTGGAGACAGAAGTACTGTGACAGCATGAACCATGCCCTCCTGGTTCCTGGCTACAGCTGCAACAATAAGAACACCCCACCTCACAGATGCTCAACAACACTTGAAGAGCTAATTCATCAATTCACAGTTGAAATTTTAAAAGGCAGACTCGAACCTCAGTGACAACGGAAATCACACTGAGAGCAGCTCCTACGAGTAAGCCCAATCCCAACACCATTATCTGGTGGACCTCCAAAGCCCACTTTTGTCCACAACAATCTGAATTAAAAGCTCTCCAACTTCTGCCCTGTCATGCCACTGAAACTCTGTGATTAAGTTTCCCAAATATTCTAACGTCCAGTGGCCTCTTCTCCTCGTCCCCTTTTGCTCTGTCTTGTGGAAGCTAGCTACCACACCTGAACTTGTCTGTGCTCTGGCCTCTCTCATCCATGACTGACTCAGCTTTGATTTTCTTGACACAAGTCTGGTTCTCTCTTCTGCATGACCACTGGGCTCCCACCAGTTCTCGCTGCCCCATTCTGCCCTCTGTGTTCACTTCTCCCAAACTCAATTTCTAGTTAAACTCCAGACTTTTGCAAGACATTTTCCCTCTCACTTACTGATGTTACCTCAAACTCAACGTGTCTAGCACTGTCAATCAATGACATTTATATTTATGGTAACATCTTTTCTCCTAAGCAGACTGAAGCAATGGTTCAATATGCTTAGAAAAGCTTTAAGATCAGATGAACCTGAAGTGAATCCTTATTTCACCATTCAATTATGGAAGCTTGAGAAGTTTATTCACTTCTCCGTGTCTCAGTTTACTTATCTGTAAAATGAGGCTAATATTTGTTTCACAGGATTTTGGTAAGAGTTACATTTATAGTGTGTGCTATAGACTTTTCAGAGAGCCTGGCATAGTATGTGGTCAAAGGTGATAACTTCATGTGCACTATGGTACACACCTATTATCCCAGCAACTTGAGAGGCTGAGGCAGGAGGATGCAAGTTTGAGGCTAACCTTGACAACTTAGAGACTGTCTTGAAATAAATAATAAAAGGGGCTTGGGTTTAATCTCCTATACTACAAAAAAATAGTGTTAATAATAATATTTCTTTTCCACTTATACATTTACATAAGCCTTTTATTTATACCTCTTGCATTCATTCAACAAATATGTACTGAATGTCTTCTTTTGATTAGACACTGTTCTAAACATTTGGGAGATAGAGTAAAAGAGAAAAACACTCTTTCTCAGGGCACCTATGCAAGGCAATTTTTTTCTTGATGAATGAATGAATGAACTAAAACTGCCATCACATTTTGTCCTAAGCTCTGTTTCAAAGAATTATAGATGGATGAAAAGAATTGGGTGGATTTGGCTACTAAGCTACAACAGGTCCTTTTGAAGGTATCACAACTGTTACTAAAAGCTCTCATATTACATATCTAAATATAATCAATATATAGTACAATTGATACAGTTTACATTTCTTTTTTTATACCACCGTCCGTCTTCATGTGCATTTGACCTTTAGGGTACATCTCAGTCTGGATTAGTCACATTTCAAGCACTCAGCAGCCTTATGTGGTTACTGGACACGTAGACACAACCCTAGAGACAGACACAGAGGTATGAGGTATAACGGCGGGGTGGGTAAGGTTTGCTTACCATGACGTAAAGCAGCATTGGCTAAGATAATGGTTCCCCTTTAAGTGGTAAGGAGAAAGAAAAATAATTTTTACAACTTTTCTTAACTGCAATTCCACATTATCTTGAGAAGTGGTTAAAAAAACAAATTTTGTATAAACAAAAAATTATTAAATGGTTGAACTTTTATATGTTAAGATACCTTCAAGTAAATCTTCATCACTAAAAAGGAAAAAATATTGCTCTACATGTTTATCTTTTTCAATCATAAAAAGAACCTCTTCATACAGTTATGATCATTTTATCATTTTCTAATGTATATAATGGCAGGCACTGAAGCAATGGGGAAATTGTAAGTAAGTGCTATTGAAAATGTAAAGCAGCAGAAGTTACAAAATAGCTCTTACACTCTAGAATGTTAAGAAACAATGAGGATAGAATCAACACATCTCTCATCTCAAAGAAAAAAAAGAAATTATTTTATAGGCATTTGATAAGATGTATTTATCACAGGAAGACACTCAGGGGATGTAAACATTTGGCTGCAGTGTCTCAGGGAGCATCCCGATGGTGAATTCTTGCCACTCCTCTCTCCTTACCCACCCCCGTACCCCATCTCTCTAGGCCTGTCTCTAGGGTTGTGCCTAGAGTAGCTACGTAAGGCTGCCGAGTGCTTGAAATGTGACTACACCAGACAGCAAATGGCACCAATTAGTATTCTTCTTTTCCTATGTGTATCCCTTTAATTTCTTTCATCTGTCTAATTGCTCTGGCCAGTGTTTCAAGAACCATGTAAATAGAAGTGGTGAAAGAGGGCATCTCTGTCTTGGTCCAGTTTTCAGAGGGAATGCCTTCAATTTTTCTCCATTTAGACTGCCGTTGGCCTGGGGCTTAGCATAGATAGCATTTATGATGTTGAGATATGTTCCTGTGATCCCTAGTTTTTCTAGTGTTTTGAACTTGAAGGGGTTCTGTATTTTGTCAAATGCTTTTTCTGCGTCTATTGGGATGATCATATGATTCTTATCTTTAAGTCTATTGATGTGATGAACTATATTTATTGATTTCCATATGTTGAAACAAACTTGCATCCCTGGGATGAACCCCATTTGATTGTGGTGCACAATCTTTTTGATATGTTTTTGTATTTGACTTGCCGGAGTTTTATTGAGAATTTTTGCATCTATGTTCATTAGAGATATTGGTCTAATGTTTTCTTTCTTTGATGTGTCTTTGCCTGGTTTTGGAATCAGGGTGATACTGGCCTCATAGAATGAATTTGGAATTCCTCCTTCTTTTTCTATTTCCGGAAATAAATTGAAGAGTATTGGTATTAGTTCTTCTTTAAAGGTCTTGTAGAACTTGGCTGTGTATCCATCTGGTCCTGGGATTTTCTTGTTTGGTAGACTTCTGATGGCATCTTCTATTTTGTCGCTTGAAATTGATCTGTTTAAATTGTGTATATCATCATGATTCAATTTGGGCAAACTGTATGACTCTGGAAATTTGTCTATGCCTTCAATATTTTCTCTCTTATTGGAGTACAAGTTTTCAAAATAATTTCTAATTATCTTCTGTATTTCTGTACTGTCTGTTGTGATATTTCCTTTTTCATCACATATGCTATTAATTTGAGTTTTCTCTCTCCTTCTCTTTGTTAGCATAGCTAAGGGTCTGTCAATTTTATTTATTTTTTCAAAGAACCCACTTTTTGTTCTCTCAATTTTTTCAAATGTTTTGTTTGTTTCAATTTCAATGATTTCAGCTCTGATTTTAATTATTTCCTGTACTCTACTGCTTTTGGTGTATATTTGTTCTTCTTTTCCTAGGGCTTTGAGATGCAATGTTAATGTCATCTATTTGTTGATTTTTTTCTTCTTTTACGGAATGAACTTTGTGCAATGAACTTTCCCTTAGAACTGCTTTCATAGTGTCCCAGAGATTTTAATATGTTGTATCTATTTCAATTCACCTCTAAAAATTTTTTAATCTCTTCCTTGATGTCTTCTGCAACCCATTGTTCATTTAGTAGCATATTATCTAGTCTCCAGGTGTTGGAGTAGCTTTTATTCCTTATTTTATCATTGATTTCTAATTTCATTCCTTTATGATCTGATAGAATGCAGGGTAGTATCTCTACTTTTTTACATTTGCTAAGAGTTGCTTTGTGGCATAACATATGTTCTATTTTAGAGAAGGATCCATGTGCTGCTGAGAAGAAAGTATATTCCCTTGTTGAAGGATGAAATATTCTATATATGTCAGTTAAGTCTAAGTTATTAATTGTATTACTGAGTTCTATAATTTCTTCCTTCTGTTTTTGTTTGGAAGATCTATCTAGTGATGAAAGAGGTATGTTAAAGTCACCCAAAATTATTGTGTTGTAGTCTATTTGACTCTTGAACTTGAGAAGACTTTGATGAACATAGACACTTCATAGTTCAGGGCATAAATATTTATAATTGTTAAGTCTTGTTGGTGTATGGTTCCCTTGAACAGTATGTAGTGTCCTTCTTTATCCCTTTTGGGGGTTAACTTTAGCTTGAAATACAATAGTATTTGATATGAGGATGGAAAACCCTGCTTGCTTCCACAGTACATGTGAGTGGTATGATTTTTCCCAACTTTTCACCTTCATTATGTGGATGTCTTTTCCTATGAGATGAGTCTCTTGGAGGCACCATATTGTTGGGTCTTGTTTTTTTTAAACCCAACCTGCTAGTCTATGTCTTTTGTTTGTTGGGTTTAGGCCATTTACATTCAGGATTATTATGAAGCCATGATTTGTATTCCCATCCATTTGTGTTTAATTTTGGTAGTTAACGTGACTTGGTTTTTCCTCTGATTCATTTTTACTTTGGTGCAATCCCTCCCTCTGCTGATTTTCATCATTATTTTTCATTTCCTCCTCTTGGAATATTTTCCTGAGGATATATACTGTAGTGCAGGCTTTCTAGTTGTAAATTCTTTTAACTTTTGTTTACCATGGAAAGTTTTTATTTCATCATCAAATCTAAAGATTAGTTTTGCTGGATATAAGATTCTTGGTTGGCAAGAATCCATTTTCTTCCAGAGCTTGGTATATGTTGTTCCTGGCTTTGAGGGTCTGGGTTGAAAAATCTGCTAAGATAAGAATTGGTCTCCCCCTGTATGTGATCTAATTCCTTTCTTTTGCAGCTTTTAAGATTCTATCCTTATTCTGTGTGCTAGTCATTTTCATTATAATGTGCCTTCGTGTAGATCTGTTGTAATTTTGTACATTTGGTGTCCTGTAAGCCTCTTGTATTTGGTTTTCCAATTCATACTTCATGCTTGGGAAATTTTCTGATATCATCTCATTGAAGAGATTGTGCATTCCTTTGGTGTGAAACTCTGTGCCTTCCTCTATCCCAATAACTCTTAGATTTGGTCTTTTGATACCATCCCATAATTCTTGGATTATCTGTTCATGGTTTCTTACTATCTTCACTGTGTGGTCAACTTTATTTTCCAGATTTTATACTTTATCTTCATTATCTGATGTTCTTTCTTCCAAGTGATCTAGTCTATTGGTTATGCTTTCTATTGAGTTTTTTATTTAGTTTATTGTATCCTTCATTTCAAGGATTTCTGACTGTTTTTTTTAAGAGTATCTATCTCTTTCTTGAAGTACTCTTTTGTTACCTGTATTTGCTCTCTTATCTCTTTGTTGGAGTGATCATTTTTTGCCTGTATTTGCTCATTTGGATCACTCTTTAATTCACAGATCATTTTAATTACGAACCTTCTGAACTCCTTCTCTGACATTTCACCCACTTGGCTGTCCATGAGTTCTGTTATTATAGTGTCCTGGTTTGTTTGTGGCACTTTCTTCCATTGATTTTTCATGTTGTCTATGTGTCCTCCTTTTTTACAGTGTGGATCTGAGATATAACAGTTTCTTCCCTATATTCTTGTAGTACCCGTGTAGATTGTCTGTACCTCACCTTGATGTTGGGCTTCCAGACCCTGCTGGTGTCCCTCAATCTATGCTACTATAACTAAAGGTGGTGGCATCAATAACCAACATAACTCAAGATAATAGTTGAGGTGTCCCAAGACGGAAGCAATGTCTTACAGAGATGGGGCTGAAAGAATGGGCCTCACTCTCTCTTTGGGAAGCCTGCTTCTAGGCCCTGTATGTTGTCAAAACATTAGGGGCTGCTGCGTGGGGAAGGCTGTGGTGATGACTGTGGTGTCCCAAGATGGAAGTGGGTTAGGCTTAGGCTCCCAGGTCGGGGGTCGGGGGAGGTGAACTTGAACTTACCCTGGACCTGGGTCCTGCACAAGTCAGTGTGGGTGGATCTAGGCCAGGCCTGGTCTCCCAGGGTAGTGTGCTGGTAGGAAGAGGTGGTCCTGTGCTGGAGGGTGGGCTTCGGCAGGTGTCTTGTCAGTGGAGGGATGGACCCAGGCCTACTGTGAGCCTGGGTTCCGCGCAGGCCAAAGTGGGTGGATCTCTCAATTGTACTGTATATTGATTATATTTTGAAAGACTAGTTAGTGGCTTAAAATAAAAGATATTATGAAAATCAAATTCATATCTTTTTACTTTTTTATGTATCGAAATATATCAACTAGAAAATTAACATTCCACATGAGGTTTACATTTCGGCTTACATTGGATTTCCATCAGACAATACTATTCAGGTCCAGAATTCCCACTTGTGGGAAATGGCAAAGTCTAACTGTAGTATAGATCAGGAGTCAAGTGATTAACCCCCACCACCAGCTTACTGTTTTACCTTTGAACAAAGAAAATCACTCAACCTAAATTGAAACCACTGTTTATTCCTTGGTAGAATTTTAAAAAATAAACATTAATGTATTAAATTAGATACTCTCAAAAGCCCAGCTTTTGTGCTTAGTCTTGTAATAGCCTTGGGGACACCAGCTGTCTTTACAGAGATTTTTCTTCAACCTCTGACTGATGAACCCACACGTAAATTAGCCAGGAGTCTTGTGTGCAAGTTGAAGGAACAAGAACCAGCCTAGGCAAAAAGTGCAAAGATACTAGAGCATCTCTTCTAGTCATTTGAAGAGCAAAGACGAGGCTAAGCCTTAGCAACAACTGAACCAATGGTTCCAACGACACAGGGCTCCTGCTTTAACGTACACTTTCCTGTGCATCTGCTTCATTCTTACACCACAGAGAACACAGCAACCACCTCCACTCTTACACCTTGTCATACCTGTCATTGCTAAATAATTAATTTGTGCCCTCATTGGTCCCACATACAGGAATCCTAGAAAGGATCTCTGGTTGGTCCTGTATAAGTCTGGTGCCCATTGTGATACCAATTAATGAAGCTATGTGGGTGGGATTTATAGAAAAATGCAGCTCTCGATTTCTCTTGGCAGCTCACTTTGGGACAGCCTTCCCCTAAGAGTCAATGTGGAACTAGGAGGTCACTGTGCCCCACCCGTCCACCCACACCTCTAATGTACTTGTGTTGCCTCTCCATTGCTGTAACAAAATACCTGAGGTAAGAAACTTATTTCGGCTCACAGGTTCAGAGGGTTAGGTCCATGGTGAGTTGGTCCATTGCTCTTGGGACTGTGGGGCACCGTGCATCACAGCGGAATGGTGTGATGGAGACCAGCACATCATCAGAAAGCAAAAGAGAGAGGAACAAAGGGCAGGGTTCCCAGTATTGCTCTCAAGGGCATGGCCCAGGGACCTAACTTCCTTACAGTAGCCCCCAGCTCCTAAAGGCTCCAATGCAATCCACACCATAGTGCCTCCCTTGGGGGACACTCATCCAAACCATAGCAGGAAGACATACCAGCCCAGGGCAGACGCGTTGGAGTGGAGTAACATGGGGTCAACACAGCCAGACTGTGATCGATCCGATTTACCCAGATGTCAGAAATCTACAAAGCGGATCCGGGGGCTTAAACATGGACATGTGCCTGAGGAACTTCCACATGCTACGGCCTAAACATGGAAGACTGAGGAACTTCTGGATCCGAGGGCCCAAAGATGGACGTGCACCTGAGGAACCTCCGGATCCGTGGGCCTAAACATGGACACTTGAGGAACTTCCGGATCCTAGAGCCTAAATATGAATGTGCACCTGAGGCACTTCTGGATGCTACGGCCTAAACATGGACATACTGCCCAAGACTTATTTGTAAGCTTTGGATTCTGAAATTTTCCTGCTGCCACCTTCTTTGGGAAGCCAGTTTTTCAACAGAGACAATATTCCCAGGGCGGAGGGGCGGGGGGCAACAAAACATGGAGTCAATCAAACCAAGCTGACACATCTCAACTGGCGAAATAGTGAAGTTCCCTTGTCCTTATTTTGTGTAAGCAAAATAAATAATCTGATGTTAACTCATCAAAAAAAGAAAAATGCAGCTCTCACTCTAACCACAGGGTTGGGAAGAGAGAGGAAGGTTCCATAGGAGGGATGATTATGCTCCTACCAGAAGTAAAGGCACAAAGGAGGCAATTTGACAGTTATTCAGCATAACATGAGTATGTGGATAGTGTTTCGTAGACATCATTACATGGTGTTTCCACTTGTGAGAGGCATTTATTGATGCTCTCCACAGGATCTGTTCCCTCGAAGAACATGACGTAGCCTATTTCAGGTTGCTCTAATGAGATTGTCAATCCCAGTTCACACCCCACCCCACCCACTAGACAACCAGGAAGGGCATTGGACTCAGATTAGCCCAACAGGGCCACAGTAATTTGCCTGTGAAGAACAATCACTTCAGAGAGGAACACATGATAAAAGGAAGACTAATGGCAGTCCTCCTAGAACCTAATTATAAAACTGAAAAGTGAAAGTTTTCTTTTCACTAGGATTAATTGACTGAAAGGATGGGAGTCTGAGCCTATTAAAAACCACTTCCCAGGGTGCACAAAGGAGGTTGATCTTTCATAAGACAGAACAACACAAAGGAAGAATCCAGGCTGTTAAAAAGGGAGAGAGAAAAAGGGAGAGGGAGAAGGAAGGACCAAAAAAACTGCATGTGAGCCCCCAGAGCTAGCTATGCCTGAAGGCAGAGCAATCTTGGACTTCCCAGTTCTCTGAAACAGCGTATTTACTAGTTTGCTTGAGCTTCCTTTGAGTATAGGTTTGATATTTTGTATCATAAAAAGTCCCCAAACACCATCTATTCTGATTGTCTTAAGAAGAAATCAATTCAACTTTTTAACCTTCAACCTGCGTGGATCCTAAGCCAACCCACCAATCACAAAAAGCGTAGATAAGCCAAGAGTCGCTATGGATAGACAGCAACACACAGAGAGAGCAAACCAAGAAACCAAACTCTCCTTAAGACAAGATACTGCGCCGAGTCCAGGAGCGTTGCTTGCTCGTGTTGACTCGCACATCTACCCTATTCCGTAAACCCTGGTGGCATGCGCTCAACCACGGACTTCCAACCTCTTGGGGGTAAGGTACACTTTATCTGTGTTCGCTGACTGCCAGGCATCATGCCAGGCAGTGAATGCTGTGGAAGGAGAGTAGAAAGGAAATAGAGAAGTGAAAACAAAGAGAATTCATGCAATTTTTTTCAGGCATATTTGCATTGTGCTTTCACAGATGGTTATACCACAAGAGTTGATTTTATTTAAGTATTAGTTTAAAGCATAATATACCATAATATATCAGAGGGTTGATCTGATTCTAAGCTAAGAATCATATAATAATAATTATCAAAATACTATCTAACATTTCTTTTGTGTGTTTACCATGCCCCCGGCACTCTGCCAACTATGTATACACTTTCTACTTAGGATGTCGCCTTGACATTGAGAAGATAAAAATATTTTAGAATGTATTATAGTACTTTGTAGTTTTAAGAATTCTTCCACATATATCCTCTTGCTTGTAATCTTTGCCACCCAGGGAAGTAGACAGGAATATATGAATATCTCACAATTCTCACACAAAAAAATGAAGACACTTCAAGAAGTTAAAAGACTCTTCTTAAGTAACAATACTAGTAAACCGGAATAAGAATCCAGATCTCAGGACTCCACAGCACTACTGGCTCCACGAGAGAAGGAACATCTAGCATCATTACAAATGAACTGAAAAGAGTCAGCAACTTGGAAAATCCATCATGCGGGTTGGTAATGGGTTCACTGGTGTCCCTTACTTCCCATTTCCCAGGCATTTTCAAGCTTCATTTTTTTTTTTTTTTGCAACAAAATTCCTCCCTCAAACTCCTTTCTATTTTTGTCTTAATAATCCATTTACCAGAATGAAACCAAATGTCATGACTTGTAAGTGCTGGAAGGGGTTGCTTGCAAATGGGAAGCTACAGACCTTCCCCTAAAAGTCATGCCTGTTTCCTCTAAATAAGAAACAATGAACCATGACAGGGAAATTTCCCTTTGCCTTAATTTAAATATATATATATATATTTTTTTTTTCTTGATGTTCCTGCCAGATGGCAGTGATTGCAGCAAAGCAATCCCCAGGCTCGCTCTGGTTTGTTAGTTGGTTGGTTGGTTGGTTTTTTGTACCAGGGATTGAACCCAGGAGCACTTAACCACTAAGCCACATTCCCAGCCTCTTTTATTTTTTTATTTTGAAACAGCATCTTGCTAAGTTTCTTGAGGCCTTGCTAAGGGGCTGAGACTGGTTTTGAATTCGTCCTGCCTCAGCTTCCTGAGATGCTAGGATTACAGGAATGCACTATACCTGGTCTCACTCCGATCTTACTATCCTGAGAAGAAAGAGGCTCTTATAGAGTAAGAATGAAAGATTCAGAAGCCCCATTACTCTCTCAAATAATGTCTTAGATTCAGCATATTTTTGGCAATATGGTAGACAAAATTCCATACATATCCATGTCATGCACACAAACACATAAAGAGACAGGTATTCAGGTAAACAGGAACACATAGCCAGGAATGGTGATGCACACCTATAGACACTCCAGAGGCTAAAGCAAGAGGATCAGTCACTTGAGTCCCTGAGTTTGAAATCAGCCTGCATAACATAGTGAGACCCTGTCTCAAAACAAATAAGGACACAGAATATGTGACTTGCGTAGTTAGTTTTATATTTAGAACTCGATTTCTGTAAAACAGTTTATTATAACCCATTTTGTGCTTCCTGAACAGGATACCTGAAACCTGGATAATTTATAAAGATTTGTTTCTTATACTTCTGGAGACTACGAAGTTCAAGATCAAGAAGGCTGGAATCTGGCCAAGGGCTTCTTGCTGCATCATCCCACAGTACAAGACAAGAAGAAGAACGGGGGCAAAGGGGACTGAATCCAACCTTCCGTAAGACGGTCTATTCCATACCTCATGGTCTGATCACCTCTTAAAGGTCCACCTCTTAATACTGTTGCAACAGACGGCAGTTAAATTTCAACGTGAGCTTTGGATCACCTAAGCATTCAAATCATAGCACAGCTGGTGAATTGATTTCATTCTTTATTACTTTTATCATGATAACTTTTAGAATCTTTATAAAAGTCTAAATATTTCATTCAGAACAGAAAAAAAAAAGAGAGGTGGCAAATTGAGTACTATGATCATTTCATAAGAGCTATATTCATTTGTTTTTTCACAAAACTACAAAAGAGTGGGAATTCCTCTTTAGCCTGCCAGGAAAAGAAAGCTTATGAGTAAATTCTGGGAACAAGTATTCTTTAAATCCTTTTATAAAGAACATTCTAGCTGCTACTGCTTTTAATCAAGGAATATTAGTTGAGTCTCTATTATATGCCAAGCCTTGTGTTTGGAGCTAGAATTATCTATGTGAATGCAACATATCTTTCTGCCCCTATATGTCATTTATTTATTCATTCAAACACATTTATTAAGCATCTTATTTGCTCAACACTATATGTTAAAAAAATAACAATTAAAATCCATTCCTTCGTGGAATTTACTTCCAAAGTAGGAAAAGCAGACAAATAAATAAATTTTAAAATCGAGTATTTACATTTAAAAATTGATAAAGATGGATAAAGGCTTTGAAGAAAATAAGACAGCTAAGAGTTTATAAATTCATAATGCTGTTGGGGAGGAATTCTATTTTAAAGTGATTAGTGGAAACCTCTTAAGGGACAATGCTTGAGTGCAGCCCTGAAAATATGAAGAATTAAGTCACATGAAGATTTGAAAGAAGAGCGCTGCAGGCAGAGAACACTGTGCAGAGGGGCATGTGGCTGAAGCACACTGAGGTGGGGGCGGTGGGAGGTGTCAGGGGATGACCTTGGAAAGATGGGCAGGGGGTGAGCAGGCCATGGACTAATGAGAATTTTGGACTTCAAGTGTCTGGGGATTATGAATAAAGTGATGTTTGAAAAACCTCATTGAAGGTATTTCACAAAGAATAACCTGTCAATTTGGGAGATGGGAGCAGAGGAGCAGTGTGATAATGTGCAGTAATTTGAGTGGGAAATAACAATGACTTTGATTAGAAAGGGAGTGATAGAGATGGAGTGCATAATGACAATACAAACACCGACCACAGTGCTACGCACCGCTCTACTGGTCTTACGTCTATCAACTCGCTTGGACCACTGTATTCCATATTTGAACCATTCAATACCAACCTTATGAGACAGGTTCTGTAGATACACCCACTTTACAGCTATGGCGAAGAGAGCAGAGTGAATTTAAATAGCTTGCTCAGGAATACATAGAGAACGTGAAGGTTTAGTGAAATGAAAAGTTAGAGGAGACAACCCACGTGTAAGACCACCTTTGCTTCTAATACCAACTATAAGTTCAGGGGTTCCCAATACCACTGCATTGCTCCAGAGTTCACCTGAACTCACTGAAGGCTGCTTACTCATAGTTATGGCTCATACAGAGAAAGAATACATATTGAAATTAGACAAGGAAAACATGCACAGGGCAGAGTCCAAAATGTCTCAAAATGAAGCTTCCCGCTGTCCTCTCCTGTGGAGTACAGACAGAGTTAATTTGGCAGAACCTGTGTGTGACAACATGCGGGGAATGTCGCAAAGAGAGAAGCTTGGTGCTCAGGGTTTGTGTTGGGATTCCACCACGTAGGCATGAGTGATTGCCCAAGAGGCAGTTCTCAGTACCCCGTCTCTCTGGAGGTCTACAGATGCCATGAGACCTGACCTTCTCACTTCTAAATCACAGTGCTGGTCCCCTGGCATGGCTGCCCCCTCCCTAAATCATTAGACTATCCTGACCCAAGGTCCACAGAGAGAAAAGACACTCCTCTCTTGAATTCACACATGGAGGTTTAGAGGTTCCTTTCCAGAAATCAAGAGCAAAGGTCAAATCTATTTTCTGTCAAAGTTCAATTCTTTACTGTAGAGGAGAAGAAATGGATAACAGGGGAGCAAATAGTTCCTTTTCAGCAGTGTGAAATTCATACATTTTGTGTCAGAATAAAATTATTAAGTAAGACTTGTATAAACATATCCATGGTTCATGCACGAGAAGACTGGACTGAAAATACGAATTTTGGAGCCAAAAAAATATATATTGATAGCATTAAATGCCATAGGGTGGAATCAGATGAATTAAAAAAAAGTTTAGACAGAGAAAAGAGGAACAGGACTGAGCCTTGAGACAGAGCCATACATATAAGGTCAGGAAAAGGAGAAAGACCTGTTGAAAAATTAAAAATAAATTACCAAAAGTGATTCAGCAAAAAACTGAGGAAAAAAATGAAGAAAGTATATTTTTAAAAATGAGATTTATGTAGAAAAATGTCCTCAGATTTTGGAAATGCATACTTAAGTATTGTAAATAAAGTATCACAATATCTGTGGCTTTCAAATTATTCAGCAAAATTTTAAAGGTAAATATTGTTTTTGTTGTTGTTGTTCTTTTTAGGTGTACATGACAGTACAGTGTATTTCAACCTATTACACATCATGGAGTACAACTAGTTCTAATTAGGATCTCATTCTTGTGGTTGTATACGATGTGGAGTTACACTGGTCATGTATTCATATATAAGGGTAGGTAAGTTATTTCAGATTCATTCTATTATTTTTTCCTATTCCCAACCCTCCTCCCTTCCCTTCATTCCCCTTTATCTAATCCAATGAACTTTTAATCTTTTCCTCCCTATCATCCCTTGTTGTGGATTAGCATCCACATATCAAAGAGAACATTTGGCCTTTGGTTTGGGGGTACTGGCTTATTTTACTTAGCATGATATTCTCTAGTTTCATCCATTTATCTGCAAACACCATAATTTCATTCTTCTTCAAGGCTGAGTAATGTTCCCTTGTATATTTGCACCACATTTTCTTTATCCATTCATCTATTGAAGGGCATCTAGGTTGGTTCCGCAATTTAGCTATTGTGAAAAGAACTGCTATAAACATTGACATGGCTGTATCACTGTAGCATGCTGATTTTAAGTCCTTTGGGTATAAACCAAAAAGTGGGATAACTCGGTCAAATGGTGGTTCCCATTCCAAGTTTTCTAATGAATCTCCATGTTGCTCTCTACAGTGGCTGCACCAATGTGCAGTCCCACTGGCAATGTATAAATAAAACTTTTTCCCCACATCCTTGCCAACATTTATTGTTACCTGTATTTTGATAGTTGCCACTCTAACTAGAGTGAAATGAAATCTCAGTGTAATTTTAATTTGCATTTCTCTAATTGCTAGTGATGTTGAACCTTTTTTTCATATTTTTTACCATGTTTCTTTTGGGAAGAGCTTATTAAGTTCCTTTTAAGTTTTAAATTGCTTTTAACTAACATCATGATTGCACATATTTATGGGGTACAATGTGATATATGAGGGGCATATGTGTGTTATAGTAATCAAATTGGAGTGGTTAGCATATACATTACCTCATTTATCAATTTTTCTTTGTGGTGAGGACATTTGATATACTGTCTTCCAATTATTTCATTTATGCAATATAATATTTTAAAAAAATCTGAAAATTCAATCACAAAGACCCCAAATATCCAAAGCAATCTTGAGTCAAAAGAACAAAACTGAAGGCATCACATGAGCTTATTTCAAAATATTCTACAAAGCCATAGTAATCAGAACAGCATGGTAGTGGCATACTAATAGATAAGAAGACCAATGGCACAGAATAGAGAACACAGAAGTAAACCCATGCATCTAAAGACAATTAATTTTTAAAGGCATCAAGAACACATACATGGGAAAACATAACGTCTTCAATAAATGGTACTGGAGAAACTAGATAGCCACACGCAGAAGGATGAAACAAGATATCTATCTCTCACCATACAAAAATCTACTCAAAGTAGATTAAAGACTTAAATCTAAGACCTGAAACTATCAAACTACTAGGATAAAAAAGAAGGAGGGGGCTGGGGTTGTGGATCAGTGGTAGGGGCATTTGCCTAGCACATGTGAGACACTGGGTTCAAGCCTCAGTACCACACAAAAAATAAATAAAATAAAGGTATTGTGTCCATCTACAACTAAAAAGAAAAATAGGGGAAGATGAATGCTACTGGTATGAGCAGAGATTTTGGTTTCATTTCCTTATTTTTTATTGGTGCATTATAGGTGTACATATTGATGGGATTGGTTGTCACATATTCATGCATGTATAAAATATAACAGTATAGTTTGGCCAATATCACTTCCCAGCATTTCTCCCCTCACTCCAAGCAGGAATTTTTTGGCATAAATTTATTTCTATAAACATAAAAGAAATACAGCACATATGTTGGAAATTATTGAATCTAGGTACAAAGTGTATGAGGACTTCATTGTAGTAGTTCTTCGACTTCTTGAATGTTTGAATTTTTTTAATACCTGGGATTGGACCCAGGAGTGCTAAACCACTTAGCCACATCTCCAATCCTTTTTAAAGTATTTTTTATTTGGAAAATAAAAATAGGGCCTTTCAGAATTGCTTAGGGCCTCGCTAAGTTGCTGAAGCTGACTTTGAACTCACAATCCTCCTGCCTCAGCCTCCCAAGCTGCTGGGATTACAGGTGTGCACCACCACACCCAGCCATATTTGAAATTTTTTTTAATAATAAAAGATTAGGCCTTAGAAAGGAGGGGGCTAATGACCAGTACCAACATGTTCCTGAGAAATTCAGAAGGTGGGACAGACAGAAGACTCTAGAATTTGGAATTTAGAATTTGATAAAGATAGGAGATAAAAATCCCCATTTGGGGGACTTAAAGAGAGTGGAAAAAGGAGAAAGGTGTGAGGAGTTGTTTTTTGTTTTTCTTTTTTTTTTTTTTTTTTTCCTGAGGGAGAGAGAAGAAATTAGACAAGGGCCTAAGACAGTTGTAAAAATTGGGTGGGCATAGAAGAATTCAAGTTTTCAAATGGATCTGGAGTTTGAGTTATGTTTGCAAGGATTAAGAGTTTTGTTTTGTTTGTTTGTTTGATCAGAGTTAAGAAGGATTCCAGGCAAGAAAAGCAGCACATGTAGAGGCATGGATGCAGGTGCTAGATGTGGTGTGAATATCTATAGTATGGTCACCAGTGAAGTTGGAGAGGTGAGTAGAGGACACACACACACACACACACACACACACACAGACACCAAAATATCAGAGCTCCTCAAAGACAGGTCTGAAGGTCCCTAACTTGAGAATCCCCTGGGGGCACTGGTTAAATGCAGATTTGCAGGTTCCGCCCAAAACCTATTGAATGAGAATCCCTGGGTTGGGCTGCAGCTCAGAGGTGGAAAAGGAGACCTCACACAGGACACCAGGGATGCACATCTCCTCCCATCCCGCCCAGAGTCCCTGCTCCTTTCATCTGGGCCACCTCTTTGGATAGTCCTCTTCTTTCTCTCCCACGGCCTTTCCACCTTCTTCACATCTTCCCTCCCTAGAACTCTGGTTTGTTTGTGGCTTTGTCTTGCGTGACAGTGACTCCACGGAGACTTTTCAGCACAAACCATGACTATAAACTGACAGAGCCACCCAGGTGTCTCCATCCTTCTAGTTCCCATGACAGAGATAATCAGATGGGGGCAGAAGGAAGAGAAGAGACAATTGTCACACGGAAGAGGCCATGAATCCACTCCAGTGGGTAGGGGCCTGCCACACATACTTAGGAACAGAGTCTCCAGAGCAGTGCTACTAAAAGTGCCAGTCTACAAGGGGGAAAGAATCCTGTGCCGTGCACTGCTTCCTAACCCAGGGAAGTCTTGTTACACACATAAAGTCAGCCCAAGCACACAGAGTGCTCGTGGCACAGTTCATACAGAGTCTGCCAAGTTCCTTATCTTACTGAGGACTCGTGCAAAAAGCTTCAAGGCCTGTCACCGTTCTTGGGCCACACTTTGAGGAGCACTGCTCTAAGAAAGAGCTGTAGATAAAATGGGGATATAAAATACACGAAATACAATACATACTGAAATCCCTGATCAAAAACACCAAAAACAGTTCATTTTGAAAATTCAAAAGAAAAACATTCTGAGAAATATACAAATGCATAAGACAGAAGCAGTGGGCCATATTTCTGAAGATAGTGAGAAATTACCTTATGGTTTAATTTGCCACTGAAAACAACTCCGACTACTGCCAGGCAAGATGCCTATTTTTATAAAGAAGGGAGTGTGAACCCCAAGAGTACTGCCGGTGCTTTATGGCTTACTTTTATTCCTCTCCATCAGGTGCAGTCACCAGAGTGACCTGGGAAGCATAAAAGTCAGAGAACATTTTTTTAAACTCTCTTTAAGGCTGTTAGGAGGTATAAAATACACACCTTGAGCAAAATAAATGTATGCACCGCAGGAAAGTAATAAATCACTTGTAGTTTTATTGTTGTCAGTCATTGGTTCTTGAAGGGCAAACTGTACTTGATTCTTGACTTGTTCTTTGCTTCACTGATCAGCAACTTTTCTTAGAAGTTACAAAGTTTCCAGCGCTGATCAAACTCTGGGATTTTTAGGGGGTAAAAGTCCCCAAATATTTTTTTTTAATATTGTTTCATAGACATAATGGCATGCAATTAAATTCTGAAAACCTCAATTGAACACCTACTGTGTACCAGTAACTGTTTTCTCTGGACTCTGGAAGGAACACAAAGAAATAAAATGCCATCAAGGAGCTGATAGAATGCCTTAGGGGAGACTAGTGTGTGTGTGCACATAAGTGGAGATTAGGGTAGACTGCAATTAGTGCTATAATTGGGCAAGAAAAAGGATGATTAATTCTGACTATGGGAATATTGGAAGACTTAACAGCAGAATTGGTCCTTAAAGGATAAGTAGTATTTCAAGAGGCAAGGTAAGAGGGAAATAAAGAATCCCAGGCAGAGGAAATAATTGAACTAAATCTTGAAAGAAGGTGATCCTTTTAGGAAACTTCAAGTAGTCTACTAACTAGTTCATCAGCTGTGTTGTGGGAAGGGTGGACAGAGTGGGTGGGAGATGCAGGCTTACAAATGCAAGCCCACATATGGAATTACAAGACATACTGGGTCACCAGATCACAGGGGATGTAAAGAGGGGTGGGCTTCATGCTGGGATGTAGATAGAATCATGACTTTGAACGTCATGCTGAGGAATTTAGAGCATGGAAGGATGAGTAGAAGAGAGCCAGAGATGTAATGGACAAAATTAGTCCTGAAACAGCAACAGATCAGGAACAGTCTGAACTTGGCCGATCAAGGAGCCGCAGAGTGGACTGATGGATAAAAGGTGCTCTGTGTTTCTCTTCTTAAAAGTGGGATGCTGTGGCACTGAGCCATCTTACAGAGACCATGCCTGAGCTTGCACCTTTGTGGAATAAATTCCGACATTTTCCCTTCCCTTGGAGATTTCCACAAACATGACCGTGCTGTCCCAGGAATTACATACCTTTTGGCACAGTGTGGTTCCAGCAAAACACTGAGGCAATCTCTCTGAACAATAGATGAGAGTGAGATTGCTGACAGCCCAAGGCCACCGAGAGCACCGAGGAGCAAAGCCCAGGCACCTCAGGACCAGGAGTCCTCTACTGCCTGAGTGCACAGCACTTCTCCCCACACGTCCAAGAGTCCACAGAGCTATGGCTCATGACAAAGAGGGTCTGGCTGCCAGGACAGAGACATAGTGGCAATCTCAGAGGGTCGCGGCCTGCTGTGGAGCCCCTGGCACCACCTCAGCCATGCCAGAGTGCAGGAAGAGGACCTTGTGAATGGGCTCTGGAGCTGGAGGGCAAATTGAAATTTTGGAGAATCAAATGAAAATGAAAATGCAGCACACCAGCCTGCTCGGGACCCAGGCTCACAGTAGGCCCCAGGCCAACTCTCCACTAGCAGGCAGACACCCCCTAGAGCCCAGCCTCTGGCAGATGACCGCCTCTTCTGACCAGCAGACTACCACAGGAACCCAGACCCAGTCCAGATCCACCCACTCTAGCATGCAGAGAACCCAGGCTCACAGTAGGCCCTGGTCCACGCCTTTACCAGCAGGCAGACACCCGCCAGAGCCCAGCCTCCTGCACAGGACCACCCCTTCCGACCAGCACACGACCAGCCCCAGGCCAGCCCAGATCTGCCCACACAAGTTTGTGCAGGACCCAGGTCCAGGGTAGGTCAAAGTTCCCTCACACACACACCTGGGAGCCTAAGCATAACCCACTTCTATCTTCGGACAGTCAGTCATCACCATAGCCTGCCCCACGCAGCATCCCCTAACTTTTTGACAACAGACGGGGCCTAGAAACAGCTGCATCTCAGAGCAGACTTCCCAAAGGGACTGTGAGGCCCACTCTTCCAGCCTCGTCTCTGTAAGACATTGCTTCCATCTTGAGACACCTCAACTATTATCTCAAGATACCTCAACTATTGCCACCACCACCTTTAGATGCAGTAGCATACATTCAGGGACACTAGCAGGCCTGGAAGAATTCAATAAGACAAATAAAAAAACTCAATAGAAAGCATAACCAACAGTCTAGATCACTTGGAAGAAAGAATGTCAGATACTGAAGACAAAGAATACAATCTGGAAAATAAAGTTGATCACACAGTGAAGATAGTAAGAAACCATGAACAGATCACCCAAGAATTATGGGGCAGCATCAAAACAAAACAAAAAAAAAATCTAAGAGTTCTTGGGAGAGAGAAAGGCATAGAGTTTTAAAACAATCTCTTCAATGAGATAATATCAGAAAATTTCCCAAGCATGAAGTACAAATTAGAAAACCAAATACAAGAGGCTTACAAGACACCAAATGTACAAAATTGCAACAGATTTACACAAAGGCACATTATAATGAAAATGCCTAGCACACAGAATAACAATAGAATCTTAAAAGCTACAAGAGAGAGGAATCAGATCACATATGGGGGAGACCAATTCATAGCTCAGCAGATTTTTCAACCCAGACCCTCAAAGCCAGGAGATCATGGAACAACATATACCAAGCTCTGGAAGAAAATGGATTCTTGCCAACCAAGAATCTTATATCCAACAAAACTAATCTTTAGATATGATGATGAAATAAAAACTTTCCATGATAAACAAAAGTTAAAAGAATTTACAACTAGAAAGTCTGCACTACAAAACATCCTCAGCAAAATATTCCAAGAGAGGAAATAAAAAACAATGGTGAAAATCAGCAGAGGGAGGGATTGCACTAAAGGAAAAACTAATCAGAGGAGAAACCAAGTCACATTAAATACCAAAAATAAACAAAAATGGCTTGGAATACAATTCATGGCTCCATAATAATCCTGAATGTAAATGACCTAAACTCAATAATCAAAAGACATAGACTAGCAGGTTGGGTTAAAAAAAAAAAAAAAAAAAAAAAGACCCAATAATATGCTACCTCCAAGAGACTTGTCTCATAGAAAAATGAATCCATAGTTTGAAGGTGAAGGGTTGGGAAAAATCATACCACTCACATGGACATTGGAAGCAAGCAGGGATTTTCATCCTCATATCAAATACAGTAGACTTCAAGCTAAAGTTAATCAAAAGGGATAAAGAAGGACACTACACACTGCTCAAGGGAACCATACACCAACAAGACTTAACAATTATAAATATATATGCCCGAACCATGAAGTGTCTACGTTCATCAGACAAACTCTTCTCAAGTTCAAGATTCTAATAGACCACAAAACAATAATTTTGGGTGACTTTAACACACCTCTTTCATCACTATATAGATCTTCCAAACCAAAGTAGAAAGAAGAAACTATAGAACTCAGTAATATAATCAATAACTTAGACTTAATTGACATATATAGAATATTCCATCATTCAATGAGAGAAAACACTTTCTTCTCAGCAGCACATGGATCCTTCTCTAAAATAGACCATATATTATGCCACAAAGCAACTTTTAGCAAATATAAAAAAGTAGAGATACTACCCTGCATTCTATGAGATCTTAACAGAATGAAATTAAAAATCAGTGATAAAATAAGAAATAAAAGATACTCCAACACGTGGAGACTAAATAATATGCTACTGAATAAACAATGGATTGCAGCAGACATCAAAGAAGAAATTAAAAAATTATTAGAGGTGAATGAAAACACAGATACAATTATCAAAATTTCTGGGACAGTATGAAAACAGTTCTAAGAGGAAAGTTCATTGCATAGAGTTCATTCCTTAAAAGAAGAAAAAGTCAACAAATAAATGACTTAACATTATATCTCAAAGCACTTAGAAAAAGAAGAACAAATATATACCAAAAGCAGTAGAGTACAGGAAATAATTAAAATCAGAGCTGAAATCAATGAAATTGAAACAAACAAAACATTTGAAAATATTGAGAGAACAAAAAGTGCATTCTTTGAAAAAAAAAATAAAAATGACAGACCCTTAGACATGCTAACAAAGAGAAGGAGAGAGAAAACTCAAATTACTAACATATGTGATGAAAAAGGAAATATCACAACAGACACTACAGAAATACAGAAGATAATTCAAAATTATTTTGAAAACTTGTACTCCAATAAAAAAAGAAAATATTGAAGGCATCCACAAATTTCTAGAGTCATATAATTTGCCCAAATTGAATCTTGATGATATACACAATTTAAACAGATCAATTTCAAGCGATGAAATATAAGACTCCATCAGAAGCCTACCAACCAAGAAAAGCCCAGAACCAGATGGATACACAGCTGAGTTCTACAAGACTTTTAAAGAAGAACTAATACCAATACTCTTCAATTTATTCAGGAAATAGAAAAAGAAAGAGGAATTCCAAACTCACTCCATGAGGCCATTGTCACCCTGATTCCAAAACCAGGCAAAGACACATCAAAGAAAGAAAACTTCAGACCAATATCTCTAATGAACATAGATGCAAAAATTCTCAATAAAATTCTGGCAAATCGAATACAAAAACATATCAAAAAGATCATGCACCGCAATCAAGTGGGGTTTATCCCAGGGATGCAAGGTTGGTTCAACACACAGAAATCAATAAATGTAATCACTACATCAATATATTTAAAGATAAAAATCATGTGATCATCTCAATAGATGCAGAAAAAGCATTTGACAAAATAAAGCACCCCTTCATGTTCAAAACTCTAGAAAAATTAGGGATAACAGGAACATATCTCAACATCATAAAGGCTATCTATGCTAAGCCCCAGGCCAACATCATTCTAAATGGAGAAAAATTGAAGGCATTCTCTCTAAAAATTGGAACAAGACAGGGATGCCCTCTTTCACCACTTCTATTTAACATAGTTCTTGAAACACTGTCCAGAGCAACTAGACAGATGAAAGATATTAAAGGGACACACATAGGAAAAGAAGAACTCAAATTGGCACTACTTGCTGTGACATGATTCTATACCTAGATGACCCTAAAAGTTCCACCAGAAAACTCCTTGAACTAGTAAATGAATTCATCAAAGTAGCAGGATATAAAATCAACACCCATAAATCAAAGGCATTTCTGTATATCAGTGGCATCTCCTCAGAAAGGGAAATGAGGAAAACAACCCCATTTACAACAGCCTCAAAAAAAAAAAAAAACTTGGGAATCAACGAAAGAGGTAAAAGGTCTATATAATGAAAATTACAGAACCCTAAAGAAAGAAATAAAATAAGATCTTAGAAGATGGAAAGATCTACCTTGCTCTTGGATAGGGAGAATTAATATTATCAAAATGACATACTACCAAAAGCACTACACAGATTTAATGCAATTCAGATCAAAATCTCAATGACATTTCTCACAGAAATAGAAAAAGCAATCATGAAATTCATCTGGAAAAATAAGAGACCCAGAATAGATAAAACAATCCTTAGCAGGAAGAGTGAAGCAGGTGGCATCACTATATCAGACCTTCAACTATACTACAGAGTGATAGTAACAAAAACAGCATCATATTGTCTCCAAAAGAGACTGGTAGACCAATGGTACAGAATAGAGGACACAGAGACTAACCCACAAAATTACAATTATCTTATATTAAAAAAAGGTGCCAAGAACATGCATTGGGGAAAGATAGCCTCTTCAACAAATGGTACTGGGAAAACTAAAAATCCGTATGCAACAAAGTGAAATTAAACCCCTACCCTCACTATGCACAACACTTAACTCAAAATGGATAAAGGACCTAGGAATTAAACCAGAGACCCTGCATCTAATAGAAGGAAAAATAGGCCCTAATCTCCATCATGTGGGATTAGGCCCCAATAAGACTTCTTAATAAGACTCCTTTGGCATAAGAATCAAAATCAAGAATCAATAAATGGGATGAACTCAAACTAAAATGTTTATTTTCCGCAAAAGAGACAATCTGTGAGGTGAATAGAAAGCCTACAGCTTGGGAGCCTGTCTTTACCCCTCACACATCAGATAGAGCACTAATCTCTAGGTTACATAAAGAACTCAAAAAGCTAAGCACCCAAACACCAAATAACCCAATCAATAAATGGACCAAGGAACTGAACAGACACTTCTCAGAAGAGGATATACAATCAATCAACAAATACATGAAAAAAATGTTCATCATCTCTAGCAATTAGAGAAATGGAAATCAAAACTACTCTAAGATTTCATCTCACTCCAGGCAGAATAGCAGATATTATAAATACAAACAACAATAAGTGCTGGCGAGGATCTGGGGGAAAAGGTACACTCACACATTGCTGGGGGGACTGCAAATTGTTATAGTCGATATGAAAAGCAGTATGGAGATTTCTTGGAAAATTGGGAATGGAGCCACCATTTGACCCAGCTCTTCCTCTCCTTGGTCTATACCCAAAGGAATTAAAAATAGCATACTTTAGGGACACAGCCACATCAATGTTTATAGCATCACAATTCACAATAGCTGAACTGTGGAACCAACCTAGATGCCCTTCAGTAGATGAATGGATAAAAAAAAATGTGCAAATATACACAATGGAACACTACTCAGCAATAAAAGAGAATAAAATCATGGCATTTGCAGGAAAATGGATGCAGTCAGAGAAGATAATGCTAAGTGAAGTTAGCCAGTCCCAAAAAACCAAATGCAGAATGTTTTCTCTGATATAAGGAGGCTGATACGTAGTGGGGTGGGGAGGGGGATGAAGGGAGGAATAGATGAACTCTAGATAGGGCAAAGGGGCGTGATGGGAAAGGAGGGGGCATGCGGTTAGAAATGATGGTGGAATGTGATGGACAGTATTATCCAAAGTACGTGTATGAAGACAGGAATTGATGTGAATATATTTTGTATACAACCAGAAATATGAAAAATTGTGCTCTATATGTGTAATAAGAATTGTAATGCATTCTGATGTTATATATAAATTTAAAAAAGAGAAAATGTAAATGCAACATACCAGAATCTGTGGAATAGGAAGAAGACAGTTCTAAGAGGGAAGTTTAAAGCTATGAATGCCTACATAAAAAAAAAAAAACAGAGATCTCAAATGTATTACCTAATGATGCAGCTGAAAGTCTTAGAAAAACAAGAACAAGTGAAACATAAGACCAGTAAAGGGAAACAAATAATAAAGATCAGAGGTGAAATTAACAAAAATAATGACTAAAAGAACAATACAAAGACTTGTTTCTTTCAAAAGACAAGCAATATTGATAAACACTTAGCAAAGCTAATCCAAAGAAAGAGTCGGAAAACCCCAATTACTAAAATCAGAGACAAATAGGGGATATTATTCCACATTTCACTGAAATCCAGAAAATCATAGGAACTATTTTGACAACTTATATCCTAATAAATTAGAAATTCTAGGAAAAATGGATTAATTTCTAGACATGGATGATCTACCAAAATTAAATAAACAAAATATAAAAATTCGAAACACATCAACAAGAAGTGATGAGACTGAAGCAATAATAAAAAGTCTTTCAACAAAGAAAATTCCAGGATCAGAGGAGTCACTGATAAATTTTATCAGAATTTACTTTTAAATAAGAACTAAGTCCATGCTTCTCAAACTATTCCATGAAACAGAAAAGAAAAGGATGTTTCCAATACCATTATTTGAGTCCCGTAGCAGCACCCTAATCCCAAAACCTGATAAGGGGATAACAACCACAACAAAGGATGTAAAGAAGGAAGGAAGGGAGAGAGGGAGGGAGGGAGGAAGGAAAGAAAATCATAGACTGAGGTCCTTGATGAACATACACACACACAAAAAGAACTCAATAAAATAGTTGCAAACAATGTTCAACAGTACATTAAAAAAGATCATAAATCATGATCAAGTTGGTTGCATACCAGGGAGGCAAACATAATTCAACAAAAGGCAAATCAATGATCATAATAAGTCCACATAAATAGAATCAAGTATAAATTTCTCATGATCATCTTAATAGATGCAGGAAAAAAAAAAAAAAACATGTCCTGATGGTTCTATTACTCTAGAGAATCCTAATACACTCTCTTTAACAAATGGTTCTGGGAAAACTGGATATCCTTACATATAGGGTTGAAACTAAATCGTTCTCTCTCAACCTGCACAAAAAATGAATTAAAAATGGATCAAAGACCTAAATGTAGGACCTGAAAAACTGCTAGAAGAAAACACAAGGGGAAAGACTTCAAGATATAGGCACAAGCACTTCCTGAACAGGACACTTAGAGTTCAGGAAATAATAGCAAGAATCAACAAAGGGGAAGGTATCAAATTACAAAGCTTCTAAACAGCAAAACAAACAACAAAGTGTAGACACAGCCTACAGAAATGGGAGAAAATCTTTGCCAGCTACTCTTCTGATATGGGATTAATATCCAGAAAGAACTAAAAAAATAATTAACACCAAAAAATCAGTACTAACACCAAATTAATAAATAAATGGGCAAATGAACTGAACAAACATTTCTCAAAAGAAGAAGTACAAAAAAGAAGTCAATAATTATATGAAAAAATGTTCAACATCTTTACCAACATAGAAGTGCAAATCAAAACTATATTGAAATTCCATCTCATTCTAGTTAGAATGGCTATCAAGATTACAAATAACAGCCAGGTGTGGTGGAGCGCACCTGTAATTCCAGCAGCTTGGGAGGCTGAGACAGGAGAATTGCGAGTTCAAACCCAGCCTCAGCAACTTGAGGTGATAAGCAACTCAGTAAAACCCTGTCCTTATATGCTATAGGTAGGATGTAAACTGTTACAGCCATTATGGAAATCATTATGGAGCTTCCTCCAAAAACTAAAACTAGAACAACCATATAATTCAGCTATACTACTCCTTGGTATATACATCTGAAAGAATTAAAGTCAGCATACTACAGACATACCTGCATATCAATGTTTACAGTAGCACAATTCTCAAGAGCCAAGTTATGAAATCAGCCTTGGTGTCCATCAACAGATGAATGGATAAAGAAAATTCAGTAATAAATACACAATGAAGTCATAAACAAAACATATCATTTACAGGAAAATGAATGGAACTATAGATCATTATGCTAAGCAAAATTAGCCAGATTTAGAAAGACAAGTTTACATTCTTTCTCTCATATGTGCAATGTAGAAGATAAATAAAAAGATGACATGAATGTAGAAGGCAGACTATTAGTGAATAGATGGGGAGAGGGGGGCAGAGGGAAAGATGGGTGATAGAAATGACCAAAATTCATTATATATATATATATATATATATATATATATATATATATATATATATCACACAATGAAACTCATTATTCTGTATAATTAGTAAAATTATTTTTAAATTTCCCTAAAATTAAAAGAAAAAGATTTACAGCATTGGAAAACAGATTTGGTGGTAGATTATAATATTGTTTAAAACTATCCGTTCCCTTCTTCTTCTGTAGAATTTTTCCCTATGTCATTGCCTTTGGCCTCCAGCATGTGAGTTGCATCAGCGAATGAAGTAGACTGTGAGAGCCACATCCACAGCACCCTGACAAGGAAAGTTTTAGAGGTGATGAAGATGTCCGCCACACTGTATAGACCTCTCCATAGCGAGGTCAGCACCATGAGCCTGAGTCTCAGAATGCATAGAATCGTGGCATAGACCTCGATCTCTACAACCACCGACTGAATAAGAGCCACAGGAGCCGACTGCTGGTCACCAATATAGTTAAGGGGGGAAAAACACACAGAAACAAACATCAACTGTTGTAATCCACCCTGAGATTTCAAGATTTTTGTTACATAGTTTAAGGTAGTGAGAGCTAAATAATTCACACTTTTAAAAAATATAAAACTAAGATCTTTTTTATTTAAATTTTGAAATTTTAAAGATAAATTACCTATAAGCACAACCCAAAAGAAAACCACAGATAGTATGTTGGCAATTGCCATCTACATAATTATTGTACTGAATATTTTCACAAATTAAGAATCTTAGTTGGACGCAGTAGGGTAAGACTGCAATCCCAGTGACCCTTCTGATCACAAATTTGAAGCTAGTCTGGGCAATTTATCAAGGTCCTAGCTCAAATTTTTTTAAAAAAGGGCTTGGGATGCAGCTCAGTGAGTAAAGCATCCCTTCCAACACCCATTATCACAAAAATAAAAATAACAATACAAAAGAATCCTACTTACCTCCTATCATACACAAAAATTAATTCAAAATGTATTAAAAACCTAAATGTAAAAGCTAAAACTGTGGAAAAAGAATTACTAGTCCTGATCCAGTGATTTCACATCTAGATATATACTCAAGAGAACTGTAAACTGGGACTAAAACAGATATTTCTATTCACACAATGTTCATGACACATTATTCACAATCATCAAAAGGTGAAAGCAACTGAAATACCAATTGATATATAAATATATAAAGTATAATCTATACATACAACAGAATATCATCAGGCTCTAAATAGAAATGAGATTCTGATACAGGCTACCACACAGGTGAACCCTGAAAATATTGTGCTAAATGACACAAAAGGACAAACATTCCACGTTCAAGGGACCTGGAGTAGTAAAATTCACAGAAAAGTAGAAGTAGCTGCCAGAGGCTGAGAGGAAGAAAAAATGGGAAGCTGTTGTTTTATGGATTCAGATTTTGAGTGGAGAAAGATGGAGAGAGTTCTCGAGATGGATGGTGGTGATAGTTGCACAAAATTGTGAATATACTTCATGCCCCTGAACTGCACACATAAAAAGCACTAAAATGATAAATGTTATGTTATATACATTTACCATCACAAAAAAAGGTCATCTAAAACATACTTACAAAAATTCTATATTTTATTCTAGTTTTAAGGCTTATATTTCTTATAGAGCTTAGATAATAAAAAATAGTGTTATCTTAAAAATAATCAAAAGGTAAATCCTTACAAATTTTTCTCTATACATATAATTATTTTATAAATGCGTTATACTTAACATACTATTTATATGCACTTATCATTTTCATATTGTTACCAGTTAACTAACAAATTAATAAACATTTTTTATTCACCTCAATATTTTTCTACACCATCTTTTGTTTTATTTTAACTTCTAACACACTATATATTGAATGCTTAACTCTCTCCTTCACTTCCACAAAACCTTCCCCTCAAAAACCAGGAAATTTCCAAGAAGCAAATTTTAAAAATCACCTACAACTTCACCATAGAATTTATCACAATTTGTAATTAAATAGTTGCTTATGGGATTACTCCTTTATTTTCTTCCCATTGAACTACAAATGCCGTAAGCACAGAGATAAAGCTTGTCTTTACCCCAGCACCTACATGAGTGATCCTGGACAGAAGATAAAGATGACCAAGAGTCGTCATGAACTGCCGGAGTCCGGCTGCAGCAAAATAACCGGGAGGGGTGACGAAAAGGGACACAGTGAGAAAGAATAAGAACTAGCTGTCAACAAGAAGGTAGATGGAGTATCACATCAAAAAATCCATGAAATACTAGGGAGGGTCGTACCTTCCCAGAACATGAGGCTGCCAGCTATTTCAGAAAGTTTTGTTAAGTATAATAGTAAATTATGGTGAAGTTCTAGAATTGAATAGAGACATTTTTCCCCCATTAAAAAAAAAGTAAAAGATGATGTTGGATCAATTGCCTAGGCATATGGAAAAGAACAAAGCATGAATTTTGACCATACCTGGTACTGTACATATATACTAATTTCAGTGAGCCATTTATCTAAATAGGACAAATAAAATAATAAGGATTTTAGATGCAAGATGGGGGAAATATCTTCATGATCTGAGGCAGGCAAAGATTTCTTAAACAGGAAACAAATAGTACTTAAATAAAAGATCACAAAATTGGGCTGCACTAAAATAAGACAACATCAAAGGAGTGAAAAAGGAAGTCGCAGAACGGGAAAAGACAAGTATGACCTAGAGCTCCTATTTGGGATACATAAAGAAGGTAGTTGCACTAGGAGCTAAGTGGTCAAAACCTTGGAACTTACCCTCCAGCCAGTAATACTGAATTTGCTGCTCTAGTGTTGATTGTCTGGTCTGCTCATTTTGTAAAAATTAATGGAGCTATACACTTAGGATTGGTATGTATGTGTATGCATGTGTGTGTATACTTATATTTATGTGTGTATCATCTATATATGTGGCATAATGTATACTATAGTGCAAATATACATGCAGATACATATAATAGTGCAAACATGCATTAAAATAATAATAATACCCAGATTCTTCTGTTTAGATTAAAAGTTTTCATCAGTAACTACTCAATTAAAAGGGGCAAAATCCTTCAATAAAAATTTTCTCCTTGGAATTTTTTGGGGCACAGCATGCTCAGTGACAAACTATTATAAATTTCTGCAAAACTTCATAACTGGTAACATAATATTGGCTGCCAGAAATTTTGATATCTTACCCAGATGATTTTAATGAACATAATTTTAGATATATATATCAATCTTACAAATCTTATTATATTATGACTAAGACTAACCCTGAACAGTTCTCCAGTCACATATTAACAAATATAAAAGATAAATTCCCTCTTCATTTGCTTCATTCTTCTATTAAGTGCCATAGAAATCATATTTCAATCAATACATCTGATCTTTTAAAATTAAATTATCTTCTTTTAGAGAGCCATATAAAAGATGTTTTGAATAGATGAAGCATTTGGTTTATTTTACATTTTTGTGATAAATTCTATTGAAATGCAATTCCTTCACCAATTAAATTATGTTACTAGCTGTTGCTAGTCATTATTTCTTTTTTTTTTTAAAAAAAAAAAGCAAAACTAAAATTCAAAGTAACATTCCAAGATTTTATGACTTAGAAGTTTAAAAGTTAAAATTTTTTCATAAAATAAAAAAAGTTTTAATATATGAAGGATGTTGTAAATTAATTCTTATGATATTTTACTAATTAATTAGTATTTTCACTCACATCACAGGAGGTAATAATGTGGGGAAGAATCAAAAAACGATTCATTTTTTTTTCAAAATATATTTATTCAGTGCCCATCTCTACTATCTCTGTTCTCAAAGTTGGAGACCTGGATGTAACCAAAGACAAGGTCCATTTTCAAAAGTTTTACCTTGTATAAGGGAGAAATCATCAAGAAACATAGAAAGAAGGAAACCCAATATGTGAAAGAGGCTTAGGATGTGTCAGAAGAGGAGCCACCAAGACCTGAATCATAGAATAGTGTACCAATGTTCTTTATCTGCCAAGACAAATCATCACAAATTGGGTGACTTAAACAGCAAAAATTAATTGTCTCACATCAAGGTAGGCACCTGGGGTGAAGTCACTGGCAGGTTTGGTTTCTTCTGGGGGCTGAAAGAGAGACCTGTTCCGGGCCTCTCCCCCTGTGCTCTGGTGGTTTTCTGGAATCTTCCGTGTTCCTTGGTGTGGAGAAGCATCACTTCATCTTGCCTACAGCACCATATGATGTTCTGTGTCCAGATTTTCCCTGCTGAAACCTTGATCTTGGATTTCTACCTCAAGAACTGTGAGACAACAAACTTGTGTCACCCAGTTTGTGGCTATCATGTGAAACAACAAGAACAACAACAATGTTTAACAATAATTTATCTTTTTAACTCCCAATTTAGGTATCTCTTAAAAAAAGTAAATATATTATAATTTCAGAAATCTCTACACATTAATACCTAGAAGCTATTTCTCTGAAGAGAATAAAACTTTCATTTAAAGAAACAGCTCTGTATCATGGGTTCTTCAAATAATGATAGACAGCAAGATTGTCAATTTTCAAATTTCATTCAGGTATTTTGATACCCATATAGATACATTCTAATTATAAATTTTAAGACTTGGATAAATTAGTAGAATCATTATATTGCAGGTATTTGTAGCAATTTGGTTACTGAATACAGTTGTTATTTTTATCTAAGCCTTTTTATACTAAATTGCCATATCCCACTGATCAAATAAAAGCCATTGTTTACAAAATAGTAGCCAAAGAAGCCACCATTATCAATTGTCAATGCAAAAGCCAAATTCTTTTGTCTAATAACTCCTGTTATCTCTACAGAAGTTTGAGGAAAATAATTAAGAATTTCTTATATGCTGGAGATGATTCCAACCTCAATTTGAGGTAGAAATGTGATCACCCTTTAGATTGTAACCAAGACATCCACAAATAACAAAGAGATTGCTCTTTCCAAAAAGGTACAAGACACCCTGAACCAGTCGCGGTGGAGATTTCCCTCAGATTGCCCCACAGGGCTCTTGGAGGCCAACTGAAAACCTGACAACAGGAAAAAAAAAATGCCTCAGAGTTTTCCTCTTAAACTGCTAGATCAATACATCTGTCATCCAACTTATTCTAAAAAATGAAAGCCCATAAATCTTAGGTATCATAATTGCCCTCTTACACCATACCACTGCCCTCAAGTGGCCACTATTCAATTGCTATAAGATTTGAGCATCGATATCCATGAATGGAAGAGATAGATTTCCCCTCATTTCTCTCTTAATTCCTGACTACAATCCTTTTGTCTTTTCCTGCTTTCTGTGACAATGGCAGTTCAGTGCTTCTGAGATGAGCAGCAGAAGATGGTGCAACAAATTAATACAAATGAAGTCATTCCTGAGTGACTCCATCTGCTTTAGAAATAAGGCTCGGACAATAATGTGGCCAAGATCCAGATAATTAGGCCTGACTCCAAATGAAGGCACACAGGTAACTTATAGCTTCATTGCTTCTCTTCAAGAAGGCAGACGTCCAAAAACTAACCTTAATAGAGGCAGCATATGATCTATTGACAATCTGCTTGATATTAAAAAATGAACTTTGTTTTTGCAACGTTGCATGAACAGTAGGCAAATAACATATGTAACTCAAAATACCATGGACCAAGGCATGGTTGAGCATCCTGAATGCCAGTCTTGAGATTTGAAAAACAAAGCCCTTAACTTTTGTTTACAGAATTTAATCAAAAGCATTAATAATCTAGCAACTAAGAAAGGCACATAAGGGGTCTACAAGTGTCTACACTCTGTAATCAACAGGAAGATTATTAGGTAATAACAAACGTTATTCATCTTCATAATGGCTAAATGACAGCCTGTTTAAAAATAACAAATGACTACTCCTCATTGACTATTACAGGGTGAACATGACCTTCATGTATTTTAAGCAAACAAGTCCTCTTTTCAAAGACTTCAGGAGTCCTTCAATTGATAATGTTGAAATGTTTTATCTTTACCAAGGGACACCAAACCTTTTAAGATGCTGTTAAACTGAGACAATTTTATCCAGCCCCCTGAGTTAGAAGGTACCTCTCTAATCTCTGAAGATCTCTCACTGATTTTTTTTTCATAAACAAGATGTGAGTAAACCACAAGTTTAATTAGTTAACTGTCTATAGAAACTTTATATAAAAATGTTTCTTTTTTGTGTCTTCTGGTTTTTCTATTGTGGATCTGTGGGTTTTCACAGGCCAAAAATAAAAGTAGATCTTAAAAAAAAACTTTTAAAGATCATCCTGATTTCCTTTGAAGTGCAAGCATCGCATGTCTCTCCTTACTGCAGATATCGGGCTTTCACTGAACACTCGAGGGCTCCTAAACAGTCTTGACAGTCAGCAAGCATAACTTAAAAATGTCCCTCACGGTACTTTAAGTTTTCAGCTTGCCACATCTCCCAACCAGCACTTTCAGCAACACAACATGACAACTTGCTCAAATGTGACATAGCATTTGTGACACACGGAGATCAATCCATTAGGGGAACCCTGGAGGATGGCCTGCTAGACTTCCTGTGACCTAATCAAGCAAGCAGAGCAGCTCTGGCAACTGCTGCCGTTGTTTCAGCTCCATACACCAGATATCACTGGCACTTCCCACGGCCTTTGGCGTCTCATTCCTTTGCTGGAGCCCTACTAGACTCTCCCAAAGGCATCCATGTCCCTGGAACCTGTGACTATATTACCATAATGGCTACAAAGGACTTTGTAAATAGGATTACATTGAGAATCCCAAACTAGGAAAAGGTTAGAGTGATGCATTTTGAAGGAAGAGGAAGGGACAGCAAGGTTGGGAATGTGGGCAGATTCTAGAAACGGGAAAAGGCAAGGAAAAAGATCCTACCCTGTAGCCTCCTTTGCCTCCAAAAGGAACACAACCCACTGACATCTTGATTTTACACCCAATGACACTTTGATTTTGGACTTCTGATCTCCAGAAATGGAAGGTAATAAGTTTTTGCTCTTTTAAGGCAGATAATTTTTGATAATTTAGCTACTCATGCCTTTTGTGTCAGAACTAGCCAATGGCTGGTGTTCCTGATAGGAATGTATTCCTCTTTATGGTAACAAGAAAAATTATGTGTATATATAAATATGTGTGTGTAATTATGCATATAATTTATATATATACATATGATATCATGTATATAAAATTATATATATATAGCAGAATTCCAGCAAAGGAGTTCTTTTTAGCCCAAAATTAAACTATTTGCTTCTTTTCTATCTCAGTTATGTCTTTTTTGAAACAAAGCCAACAAACTGCCATTTGGATACCTGAAAAGTCACCAAATTTCCCTTTGGATACTAGAACCCCTTGAACATTTGTTATAAGAAAGAAGTAAGCATTTTCTCCAAACACAGGCAAGATGCTTTATATTTTAAACCTGTATTTCCTCTTTTGTAAGGTGACAGGGTCAACTAAACACTGTCCAAATTTTGTTCCTAGCTTTGAGATCCTAAATGTGCACTGTGCATCAGCGTCTTCTGCTAATTTCAGCATCCTGTAGAAGTATTTACTTTTACTTCATAAGGAGGTAAGCTTTCCTTTATGCTTTATTTGATGATAATCTTGATTATTTCACCTCAGGTCCCACTTCCTCCGAAGGGAATTTTAGCTGCAAATCAGCAAAGGTTATTCATCATCGACCTGCCTTTTCTCCGGGACTGAGTACACACATTGATTTTGTAACATGGTTATCAAATTATCTTCATAAATCAGCTAACAGCCAAACAAACAATGCCTCAGACAAAAGTAAAAGGCAGCCTGACCTTCCGAGGAAGTCGTGTGCCTGTATTTCCGAAAAGTTATGTGATGCCTTCCAACCACTGTAATTCAGGGCATCTCTGAATGTCCTTGTCCTGAACTCTCAGGACAAATTGGGAGATTATCATCCTCAAGTCTGTGGCTTTTCTAAATGAAGTTATCTAAAGTAGCATGCCTGCGGGGATATGGGGAAGGAGTCGTTTTCTGATGAAGCTTTAGGCACATAGTTTAAGTTAACGAGACATGGCAAGAGCAGGTGGGTAATTCGATGTTCACACACTGTAATGGGCCAAAGGCTAATTACTATTCACTGTAAAATGAACATAAAAGTAGCAATTATGCCTTCATCCTAGTGGATGTGATGTATTAAAAGCTATCAGCTTCACCTTCTGTAATAACAGCTTTTGTCTGTTTGTACCAGGATGTGTGAAAATAAGATGGATATGGAAATGGAAGCTCTGTAACTAGACACTAGACAAACATGAGATTCTCTGTCTCCTCTTCCGTGCTCAAGGCACAAAGGAGAAATGACATCTGGGGCTTAGCATCATCATAGGTAAATAGGATGGGTTTTTTTTTCTCCTGACTGTGAAATGCTCCCAAATTAACTGTTCACATAAAGATTTTTCCCTGGCCAACTCCTCCTGTCACCTGTGAGCCACAGATAAATATAGAGTCCACAAGGCAAAGAGTTTCAACTGCTGAGTTCAAGCTGTCAGAGTTGAGTAGTGCCAGGTGGCTGAGCTCAAAGTCCATCATCTTCATCTTTGCCTACAGCATCCAACAGCGTTCATCAATCTCGTCCTATAACTAATGAAAACTTGTGAAAAGTGTGCATGAGAAATAGAAAAAGGGAAGATAAAAGATAATGAGGAAGGCTCAAGGATGATGCCAGTGCAGTAGAACAATTCATGTCAGAAACAAGAGTGAAAATCTTAGGAGTTTTAATAGAGAAGAAAGCCACGGCCTCCCAAGCAGAGAGGAAAGGAAGGTGAGCGTGGAATTGGAGGGAATTCTCATTTCCAATTCAGAGAAATGAAAATGACTGTGACCTTCTCTACCAAGATCCTACCACTCACGGACTTCTAGGATATCCTGTTTAGTGTGTTTCTATCATACACAAAAGGGCCGTTCCATGCAGCCTGGACCCCACTTCCCTTCTTTACTGTCTCAACTTGTTCTGACGTGAACCTGCTTCTCACCCAAGGTCTGTCACGGGTGTACAGATAATTTCTTCCACTTCCCAGCAAGGTGGAGAGGGCAACACCCAGCTCTTGAGTCCCCAGCTTGACCTTAAGCTTGGGCAGCTCTGAAAAGTACAGCCTAGTAGTTCTAGGACTTTCCTGTGGGACAGAGGGTCAGGTACTCAGCCGGTAGTGGAGAAAGGTATGTAAAACACCAACTCCTTTATGATTTGGGAAAGATTATGTATCATAGTAATAAAGAATAGTTCACCTGGGTGCATAGTTAATGCAATGCTCTTTATCTACTCGAGCTGGAATTCCTCAAACATGGTAATGATGATTTTACAGGAAGAAAAAGTCACACATTTTGGTGTTAACCCATTAAGTCACCAGTTTTTAAGTTTTTTGTTTTTTTTGATGGGGGATACCAGGATGGAACTCAGGGGCACTAGACCACTGAGCCCCATCCCCAGCCCTATTTTGTATTTTATTCAGAGACAGGGTCTCACTGAGTTGCTTAGCACCTCGCTTTTGCTGAAGCTGGCTTTGAACTCTCAATCCTCCTGCCTCAGCCTCCCAAGTCGCTGGGATTATAGGAATGAGCCACCACAACTGGCTACAAGTTTTTTTTAATTCTGTGACTATTTCAATGAAGTTGACACAGGTACATTAAAATAGATTGTAAATAATAATCTAAAGCTAATATGTTATTCTATTAAGTAAATTATTATATTGTAATTACATAACTATTATATATTATGTGCTATTTTTGAATTTTTATAGATGTTCAAGATCTGGAGCAAATGGACAAAATGATATCAGCCTGATATAGGAATTTGATCCAAATCATTTATGTTTTGTTTCAATCTTCATTTCTCTAAGAATTTGATTTCCAAAATTTTAAAAATGTAACTGCTGTTTACTGAGGAAGGTATAGCTTAAAGTTTCTTACTCTCAAAAGCTTGTAGGGGGGGGGGGTCTCAGGATGGATCCCTCATAACCTTAATTTTGGTTTAAAAGTCACCTTCCAGAGATAACCTGGGGATAGCACTGTGTTTTCATCAGTGCTGATGATAACTGACCCACCTGAGTCTGCTGTTTGAGGTCTGCCCCCCACAGGCCTCTTTTCCAGGTGTCCCAAACCACTATGCAGCCGCCAAAATACCAGCGCCCCCAGTCTACCCTCAGGATGCATAAAGACAGACGGGAAACTCCACCACCCTAAAAGCTTCTCAGAGATATACTTGAGCCCCACTATTCTGATTTTGGCACATGCAGACACGTTGAGAGGGTTATGAATACATCAACAGTACAAATTACATCTCGATGTCCTAATGCATTCTACTCTGTAGGTGTTGCAATCCAATATTGATTTTATTTAGAGCAAAAAGAATTATTTGATGACAAATTTAAATTTATATTACATAAAAATTCAATTTTTTAGGAAAGCTTTACTTCCAGATTTATTGCAACAATGACCCTGCACACTGCCAACCTCCTTAACTCCTTCACTGCCATGACCTGAATCTCAAGTATGGTTTATGATTCCCTGCCATTCTTTCAACCACGATTCCCTCACGAAGATAAAGGTAGAGACCACCCAGCACCTGCCCCCTTCCCTGGCCTACATATGTTACGTGGTTTTTCTTTAATCTTGCTGCTTGAAAATTTGTCTCAAACAGGCTTTACTGCATTTGCGCTGCCATCATTCTTTGCTAGCATCCTGATTTTATGTACCCTTGTCTGCTCAAGGAGATTACTAAGGTTACTGATGTGTTTTTAATGTAAATATTCTCCCTTTGTCATGAAAAGAGGAAATTACAAAGATGTCAAGTAATATTGAATGTAAATAAGCCTTTCTCAACCTCAGCTAATGCTGAATTTCCGCAACTTAGCAAATAAACTGATATCAGAGTAGGATTAATGTCAACAATCCACTGAAGGCTGCTAGTCTAAGGCAAGACAATAAAGCAAAGACTACAAAATACTAATGACTCTTCTGAGTGTTGGTAGTGCTTGTTTTCCACCGGGATTCACAGATCTAAATTCTGTCTTGCTGGTATCAACAGGGTAGTGGAGCCATTACAATGCAATCACTGGGAACTTTAAAAAAAAACAAAAACTCCCCAGCAGCTGGGGAGATGAGCCAGGTGTTAACAGTAATGTTGTGCCTCACACTTTCAGTTCATTCCCAGAAGTTAAGGCACTGAAGGATACACCATTCATCCCAAGCGGGCCATCAGTCTGGCCTTGCAACTAAAAGCCAATGAGGGACACACAGACATGAATACAAAAAACACACAGGTGAGCCACAAGTAAATGCAAGGGGAAATATATTCTAAACTAGTCTCAGCCACATGTCAGAGATTGCTGTACATGGCCTGAGAAGTCGAAATTTTTACTATCTAGACTCTACTGACCCCTATTCTATACCCTGACACAAATGTAGAAACCAGTTTATGGATGACCTCAGGGTACTTAATAGGACTGCAGAGATCTGAGAACATTCCTGCAGAATCTAAGCAAGCCTGCTAACTAGGTGTGTATGCAGAAGTGCTTCAGTGAGGAACCCCAAAGCAGAAAATGAGATGGGAGTTCGCGTGAAGGATTTCTACAGGAATATTCCCACGATGAGCCAGTAAACAGGAAGGGCTGCAGAACAAGGATCAGAAAGAAGCAAAGCAAAACTAATGGGTTCCAGGCCAAGCCCCAACCTGAGCTTTATTCTCTATGGAACTCAGGAGCATGATCATACTTCAGAGGCAATGCCACCTCCAGGTGAATGTGATGGCTCCTACACTCACCAATCATTGGTTGGAGGGAAAGGGAAGAGTAAAAACTTCCAGGCACTTTCAACTCTCTGGGTGTTCAGATGAAACAGCCTCATGACACCAGGGCAGGAGCTAAAGAAAGTCACAGGTCATTCAAAGCAAAGCACACAGAAGCTGGACCGTGGGCAGAAGCCCACAAAACTTTAGAAAGGTACTGGGGGACTCTGGGTGGAGCCCAGACAGCTGGAAACCAGGCCTGCAGGCACCTGCAGCACATCCTGGGTGTGGCACATGGAATTCAGTATCCAGCAGCTCAGCATCATCTCAGTGAATGACTTTATCAAGCTCATCCAGTGCCTCTGTTCCACCTCAACACAGTGAGACATCTCTGTCCCTGTGTGAAGCCAAATGACGAAAATAATTAGTTAATATTATGGAGAACCTTCATAACACATGGAGCCTTTGGGTACACCCTCACACATCCCTGAAAAGTCGGTATCACTGTCCCTTTTTAAGGATGAAAAACATAGCGCTCAAAGGGTTTTTTAAAAAAAGCTCTATGAACCAAGAGATCAATGGCCCAAACCAACTCAAGAGAAAACAAGAGAGATGAAATTGGAGCCAGAGTTTGTGCTACACTGAAGCCCTTGAGCTTCCCACTCTCCCAACTCTTGAGCCACTCAAACTGAAGGAACAGGATGAAAACAAAACTCAACAAATAAATACCTTCATGACAGCACCTGGCAGGGGTGGGAGAGACACTGTTTAATACCTTCATTTAAGAGGGTGCCAGGGATTAAAAGGCAACCAGAATGGTATGACACTTCTGCGGTTTTAGTTCTTTCAAACTATTTTTAATGCAGCAGGCTTATTTCTTAAATAATTTAGTGTTGGCTTGTAGGTTTATACCAAATTCTCAGAGGGAAAACCCTATGTGTTTTAGAACTGTGACTCTCAGACTGAATTACATCCAAATGACCTGGGGAGAGGACTGGAATGCTCATTCCCAGACCCTGCCCTCAGAGATCCTATTTCTGTATGTTTGGGGGAGGCCAGAGTATCTGGATTTTTTGCAGGAAATCTGAAGCAGATCACCCATAGATTGCATTTTGAGAAACTCTGTTTTAGAAATGGGCAAAAATAACAAAAAATAACCTAGTTCTCCCCAGGAATCTCTGCCTTACCTAGAATAATTATGGTATTTTACAGAGAGAGAGAGAGAGAGAGAGAGAGAGAGAGAGAGAGAGAGCCTCCCCACCTTAGGCTAGCCAGCTGGGAATGGTGAGAGATCTCGTTTACAGATGAGTTAGCCATATGTGCTTCTCTGGATCAATGTAATCGCTGATCTGATCTAGAATTGGAAATTAAAATTGTTAATTTCTGATATCAAGTGCAATGGACTACATCCAGATACAATTTTGAATATAAATGTGTGCACCAATTCTGTGTGATTTTTTTTTTTCAGAAATTCCAAAATGAGTAGGAGGAAGAACAATTTGGTTTGCTAGCCAAGTTCTATTCTGGGTTAATTAAAATCTGCCTACTTAAAATTCATTTTTGTAAATTTCAGTAGCTACGGGCTTCTTCCTCACTTCCTGTTCTAAAGGGCCATCCAATAGTAGCATTGTTAGCTGAATGCCCTATGACTCCTCCAGGTGATGCTCTGTGGCAAATGTGGGGAGCCATGTGAAAGTCTAAATGTAAATTAGATAAGCCATTTGTACGGACGTATGACATAAAAATATATTCAGTTAAAATGTCCATGCTTGGTTTTGATTCCAAAAAGTATATTTCTAGTTATATTTGGATTCAATAAGAATAGTTTAATATAGCCAAGTAAATTCATAGTAAATTAATATACATGATTGATTGAGAGTGCATCTCATTATTAAGATAAATAGCAACTTGTCATAGAAAGGGCAGTCTTGTGTTGTTGTTGTTTTTTCCTGAATCATTTCAATGTGGGCCTCAGAATATTTATTCAGATAAAAAGCATTGTTCCCTTCTATTTCTAAGGATTTTAAAATACTTTGCATGTATTAATTATTTACTCTAGCAATGCTCTTGATAAGAAAAGCAGCAAGAAAGGAAATTAAGAAGGCAATGATGAAGGGGGTTGATGGATAAGAGTGGTGGGCAAAATGAATGGGGGAAGAGAGAGGACATGCAAGCTACCACATGGTCCACAAACGAAGACAAAAGGAAAACGAATGTGCCCCAGATGGCAAGCAGAGCAACAGCCACTTACAGCCGTTAGAAAGGAACGCATTCACCACCATTTCTGATATGGTACTCCTGTCTCAATATGGTGATGAAGCCTCTTTTGACTGGAGGTAGCTATTGTGATGCAGCAAGAAAGCTTGTTTGGCAGAAGGGGAATCCACAGAAAAAACAGAAGGCGAGATCCCACAGGGACTAAACGGGCTGTGGAAACACAGAAATCAAACAAAGGCCATAGATCTAGATGACTGAATTTGAAGTGCTATAGAAGACTATCGAGCCTTCGGCAATGGAAATTCACAAAACCTTCAAGACAGAAACCAGATTTGGCTTCCACTAACTCAAGTGACTCCACCCGAACTCAAGCAATAGTAGCTCTCAGATGCAACTCTCAAAAGAACAGCAAATTGCTCCTCCAGTGGATTTAAACTTTTCAGATGTCTGACCAAGCCTGTTTTTTAAAGCAACTTTGATATTTAAAAATCTAAGTACACTTGTTACAAAACAGAGTCCTCTAACCTGGACATAGATAAACAAAAGAGCAAAGGGGAAAGAAGTTTAGAATTCAAAGTACAGCAAATTAAAATAATTTTAAAAGTACAAAGAGCTAGGAAATATCCTAAACATTTCATTATATTCATATTTACAGAGTTTCGTATTTTAGAGAGATTAACATTTTTATAGGAAATAGTACTACCCTAGTCTAGCAAATCAAAAATGGTTAGAAAATAGAAAGGTTGAATAGAGGACTCCTGGTTGAGAAATATGCAATGTTTTATTTGAAAATGCTCAGTAATGTCTTGCTTGATTGAAATTGCTAATCAAGGTAAAAGATGTATGATTCAAGCAATTACAGAGCAAATATAGTTTCTTATTTTCAAGACATACAGTGGATGCCTAAATAGCATTTTAATAAACCTTTGAAATGCTTCACACCGTACATGTTTTCAATTATTCACTATTTCTTTTTTCTTCCTTCTTTCTCTTTTCTTCATCTCTATGATATGATTACTTAGCTATAACTATGATAGTATTCTCTAGATTTTCTCTTACTCCTAGTAATAGATAACTAGTGTTTGGTACATGAATAAATGAATGGCGGATGAATGGGTGGTGGACAGATGAATAGATGAGTACACAGGGAAATAAATAAGCAATGAATGAGCCTGTCGTAGGTGAGATGTTGTGCAGTACTGATTCTGAGATGGAGATTTGTAGGTAGGGATTTATTGATGTTCTTAGCAATGAAGGAGTGAGGGGGATGGGATGGCAGAGGGAGAAGCAAAACAGTGACAGTCTTAATAGGGGTCTGTCCTCAGTGGTTCGCAGAAGTGGCTCTGGAGGAAGAATAGGCCTTCCGAGTTCCCCCCCAAGCTTTCTTTAGATGAAGTACAGGAACTTTCCACCACCACATCAACCAGGGGTGGGGCATAATTTTGAACAAGGATGATAAACCCCAGGGGAAAAAAAAAATCAGCTAAGAGATGCTGAAGCTGGGGAATGAGTGCCTTGGTGCTGAAGGGAAACAGGATGGTGCCCACAGCACCCTCCACAGTATGAATACACAGATTTTTACCAATTGGTCGTAAGAGTCATCAGGGACAAATGAACAGCCTAAGCTTAGTTTTCTAGAAGCAACTAAGGCATAGATGATCTATCTGCATTGCTTAAAAAAAAAAAAAAAGTCCTTCGAAGTCATCACTCCATATTAAGAAGGATATTGGATCACAATCCAATCTGTGCACCTGAGATCCAATGAATATAAAACAAAGAACATTATCACTCTCCAGCTGACTTGGATAAAAGTTTGCAATTTAAGTTTTTATCTTTGTCAAAGACCTGGCGAAAGCAGTTTCATGCAACAGATTCACATTGTTGACAGATTATGAAGTAGTAAGACAGAAGTTCATCTGGATGGGAGGACAAAGGAAATACCTACAGGCCAAATCAGGAGTTTTCTTAAGAAATAGCTGTAGGTCCGCTCTGCTTCTTAAGTAGATAATCAATTAAACACTCAAAACTCTGAAGAGGGCCTGATGATGTTAGCCTGGAATGGACACCAAATCTTTTAAGCCTCCAAAATAGTAAAACCACAAATTAGGGTCATGTTATTAGCTTTATTCCCTACATCATTGGTTGCCATTGACAATCTGAAGACAGGGTTTATCAGTGTTTCCAGATTCTAAAAATCTGGATACAATTTAAGAAAGCATCTTTAAATTATTTAAACCCTCTATATGTGTATTTTTAATGATCAAAAAACATAATTGCAATTTTTAAGCAATGCTTTATAAGTCATTGTAGTTATAAGTAATCCAACAATAGTTTTAAAAAATCCACCAATGGCTTTAAAAAGTCTTGTCATGTCTCTGTAACATGGAGATTCACATGGACACTCAGAAACTGCTGTAGGCTGAACCAAAGAGTCTGAAGCCTTAGAGGCCAGTCTCCGCTGATTTAAACTGCAGGCTTAGTTTATTCCAGGCTACATGAAGCTGTGTCTCTCCAAGACCAAAGGGAGATACTTTACAATTTGTGTTGCCAAAGAAGGTGGAATCCACTCTGTACCTCCCAAAGTAATCACAATTATAGGGAGAGCAGGCTAGAAGTAGGAAGGGCAGAAAATTGAATTCCTCAGATCCATGTATGGGTTAAACCATGCACCAATCACTTTATTCTTCTGGTACCATTTCCAGAAACACCTCTATTGTTGGGAATTTTTCCTAATACAAGTCTTCCCCATACTTGACAGGAAACCATCATTCACTCTCTGGGAGAGATTATTTCAGCCTGGATATGAGCCTGCATGAATTACACCCAAAGCTCTCATTAGGAATCTTTTTCACCAGGAATAATCATCATATAAAACTTTGTGGGAAGTTTCTTGGTATGCAAAGCTAGCCCTAACCCACTGTCATGAAGGTATGATTTGTGAGGTGACACTTCTCCTTGCACTTCAATTCTCCTAATTACTACAAATTTTGCAGGAGTCTAAAATGGCTTAAGTCTAGATTTTCAGTCCTACACTATTATGGTCTATTCATCAACCAGTGACTGCACTTATTGTATGTGAGAAAATATTATCCCTAAATGGTTCCCATGTCCCTGTGTTATCCGAGTGATAAATCCAGTGGCTAACTTTCTTCCTTTCCAGGTAATATTTGCCTGGCATAATACTCAATGTAGCAGCAACGCCACAGCAGAAATAAAGTCATAATTACAATATGCTTTCATTAAAACTAATTTCAATTCCAAAATTTCATGTGAAATTCCAAAATATCATAAAATATTTACTTTTAGAGTCACTGGAAAGAATGGAAATTAATTAAATTAACCTAACAAATGCCAACAACTTTGCTGAAATTTTTAGGCCATCAGAAATTCTCTTTGCTTCATAAAATTGCCTATTTGACAACACTTAACATTCAAATAAAGATAGATAATTCGCCTCAGACTACAATAAAATTCTTCTGAAAATACTTTTGGAATCCAATATCACCTCAAATAACTCATTGAAGATTAATGTTACTACTGAGAATTCTAAAATAAATTACTACAAAATATCAAATTAGTGTAAATGTCTTTTATCCTCAATATCTAGCCACATAATTTTCTCCTGTTTTAAAATGCAATAATTAAAGCTTGATAGAGGTCCCTAGTTTCCCAAATTGATCCTTCAAAGAATGCTATAAAGGTCTAATATTACTGACAACAGAGAGAGAAACTGAAGGTAATATTTTGTATTAATTCCCTTATGAAAAAGTCAGATATAAATGTTATGGGTTTACAAACAATATATCCCTGGGCCAGGTGACTTTAAAATGTCTCCTCCTGGTAGATGGTGTATTACATAAGTCTAACAGTCAGGCAAAGTGAAAGGTTGTGCAATTATTTGCTTAATTTAGAAATATCTAACTCACAAACAATAGAACTATTTTTCCAAAGAATGATTGCAAGCTCCTGATTTTTCAGGAAGATGTTGCACTATTTCTCCATGGAAAGTACAGTTTAATGTTGTGGGCTACAGGTGTGGATTAAAAAGCCAGACTTTTGGGGTTTGAATCCCATCTTGGCCTCTGACAGGTTGTTACCTTAAAAGGTTATTTAATTTCTATTGGCCTTGGGTTTCTCACATGTAATATGGGACAATGTAGAATGGTGAGGATTAAATGAAATGATGTACATATTACTCAGAACTTTGTGGTTAAGAAATCCTCTTTCAAATACAAAAAGAAATATTTTCTACTCTAATGCATCCGACTTGAAAAGTTCGGATAGAAACTACTTTGCATATGAAATGACTGACTTCATTTTAAATATAGACAACAGTATTGACTAATTATCAGAGAGCACCAGGCAAGAATGACTCAATTCTGAATCTTCTTTGAGGCTGTTCCCACATCCCAGGAGTGCGTATCATGCATCATGCCCCATATGTTATGTGTAAGATTCAGTCTTGAGCCTCCAGGTGGGAGTCCTTGCCTTAATTTTGGTCCAAAGCACCCAGTGTCCCTTCAGGCCTCCTTCAAAGGAAAGTCTTGCTTATCAGTACTAGCTCACTTTTGACTCCTTCTTGATCATCTATCTCAGTTTATTTCTCCTGGCATTAATGATGACTTCAATCATCAAATGCTTTCTTGTTATGTTGAAGGGACTTGTTCAGACTTGGTGCTACAGAAAGGAAGAAGCAGACACATGGAGTCAACTCTCTCTTCCGGTGGAGCTTTGCCTTCCTAATTACAAACCTTGGAGTGTACCACCAGATCTTCCAGATGCCTGGAATCCCTTGCAGTACTTGCTTCTGCAATCTGTCTTAATTTGACAAGTAGTCTTGATACAATTTCTCCAAAGTCCCTTTGATACCCAGGACAAGCCACAGACTCCATGGGAAATCAGCATTCATGAAAGGACACGTGTGGCCCTCTACTTGGCATCTAGGCTTCCCAGACATCCATGGGTTTGCTATTTAAACATGAATACAATCTGCCCCCTGGCCTCTGGCATTGAATCCCTCTAAACCTCTGATGTCTCTGCTAAGCAGAAGTAGATACAGAGCACTACTCATGATGCAGCCTCATCCCACCCACAAACCCCAAGCCCACTGCTACTACTTGATTCAAAGACCATCACCATATCCAAGACCATGCATACTTACAAAGATGTGTCTGATGAAGCTGAATATTCTCTACCCTGAACTCAGCTCTACAGAGACATGAGGACTCAGACAAAGGTGCCCAGATAAAAAGAAACCCAGCCATTTCATTGCAGTCACCTCAAGGAATGAAGTTTTCCTTGTTTCCTAAGGCACACAAACCAGCAGAGCAATGCTGTGTACCTCTCTGGTAGTGAGTGTACAAGAGGAGCTACGCCACAACAGAACCTAGCTTTTGCTGGAGATACACCAATGATCAGGGCATTGTGATGGCTGTGATTCATATCCAACTCAATCCCTGAAAACCCTTTGCATTAGGTCTACCAAGCCCCATTTCCTTGATGAGGAAGTAGACAGGTAAGTGGTTTGGTCAAGACCACACAGATCCCAAGTAACGCATCTGAGACATTCTTTCCTTGATATAAGTCCACCTCCTAGGAAGAAGGCAATCACAGAGCCTCTGTGGGGTGAGACCAGGGATTCCAGCCAGGTGCTGAAGCCAAAGGGAGCTCTACTAGATACGTTAGAAAAACAATGTGGAGCTTCTGGGCAACAGGCATTCCAGATCATTCACAGCTCCCACTTGAGCCAGCAAGTAGTCATGGCCCCAAATGGTCCTATCTGGCCAGAAGAAACAGAAATGATAGATGTTGGGTGTCCTAGCTTTCCCTATTCCCCAGAGTGCCTGCAAGTCTTAGAACCATTTCCTCTCCGTCTCAGAGCAGCATAGCCCTCAATTTATGTTCTTAATGTAGAATTTGTTCAACTTCAGTGTACACTGATTGATTTATCATCCATAAACACATTTTAAACCATGAGAGGGGACTTGAGTTCCAGAAGTGAAATGAACAAGGTAGCAGCCTCATCCCCCAAATGTTGACATTCTGGTGATGGAAACAAGCAATTGAACAGATAAGCTCAGAGTCACTGGAAGGGACTGAGTTCAGAAAGGTTTCCCTGGGAAGGCAACAACCGCAACATACATGAAGGCTGAGTGATATGTATGTGCATTAATTTGGGGTTTGGGGTGGTGTTTACAATTCTGGTGATCAGAGAGAAATTCCAAAGTGAGGAAGATTTCCCTACGAATGTTTTTTGTTTGTTTTGCTGGTACCCAGGAGCACTGAGCTACATCCCCAGCCCTTTTTATTTTATTTTATTTTTTGAGACGGGGTCTCATTAAGTTGCTTAGGGCCTCACTGAGTTACTGAGGCTGGCCTCATACTTGTGATCCTCCCGTCTCAGCCTCCCAAGGGGCTGAGATTACAGGCTTGTACCATCATGCCCAGCCTCATAAATGTTCATGACATACTTCTTTTCCTGAACTGAGTGAGGCTGATAATGTTTTTACTTCCGGTATTTTTCATGAGAACTCCATCCATTTTTTTTTTTATCCCAAATTCACAACATACTCATCAAATGCTATAAGTCTGGCTCAGGTAGTGTTTGGAATATCAGCTCAAGAGCCCACACAAATTTAATCTGGGCTCCAGCTTGGCATGCTTCTTCTAAACTCTAGAGCATATTTATTTCGATAAAGTTTCCAACTTAGGGGGAAAAAAAACCTAGTTAGTACACTTTTAAGTAGCATGCTCAAAGCTAAATAAAAATAAAAAGTGTCTTCTATCTTGGTTTGACACTTAAAAGCAGACTGGCAAATACTCCCTAGCTAAAAGATAAACATTCCAAGTGTCAGGACAACAAATGCAAAAGTTTTAGTACTAAAACCTATCTGATTAACGCTAGGAGTCCTTCAGAAATTTGGTACATGCTATCTGGAGGTCCTCTGGTGAAGCCTGACCCCAGAAGGCTCAAAGACTGAATGATAAGGTTTTTAAATCACCATGGAGCTCCCCTGGAAGGCAAGGTAAATTCTTCCATGAAGAAAATATATGCAGATTTAGCTAGTTTCCATAAGGAAAGATGAGCTGCAGAGCTTTATACCGTTTGGAGGTTAAATTTGCCCAGTGGGAAGACCAGTTAAAGGAGAATTACAGTAGTTTAGGCTTGAAAAAAACGAAAGAAAAAAAAAGGAAGGCAATGAATCAATGCTCTTAGATGGAGAACAGTGCTTTTAGGCTTAACGTTACAGTGTGTTATTTTTTTCCCCCAGAGGAGAAGAAATATTTTAAATTATATTACTATTGTGATTCATAAATAAGAATATAGCACTGAGTTATTTTAATCTGACACTGATGCTACCAGTAATTACAGTTTTCCATTGCGGCAGACAGGTGTTACTCCAAGAGGTAAGGAAAACAGGAATAAATAATATCCATTTATCTGTGCTTTGATTATTAACTCTACTTTTAGAAAGAATTAATAAGAAAGAAATTAATCTAGTCAGTAAAAATCCTATGTTCTCTCTAATTAAAGACAACAATATTCAGCAACTCAGGATGCTGAGGCAGGAAAATCACAAGTTGAAGGCCAGTCTCAGCAACTTAGCAAGACCCTACCTCAAATGAAGAATAAAGAAGGGGCATAAGAGGATATAGCTCAGTGGTAGAGTCCCCCTGGGTTCAATGCCCAGTGCCAGAAAAAAACACAACAACGTTGACATATTGACATTATTTGATATACATACTATACTGCATGTAAGAGTCTCATTTCCAGGTTTAGGGGCCCCAAGGACAAATGTGTGGTGTTGATGTTGTTGTTGTACTTGGAGGAGAATAAAAAAGGACCAAAATCAAAGGTCTCAAGAAACTTCAAAATCTTAGAGGCAAAGGTTCTAATCAAGTTAAAAAATTTCCAAGGAAGGCCAGAGTCAGTTCATATCTTAAAATTTTAAGGACTGTTCTTGTTCTTTGGCTTAGCATCCCAGTTTACTTATTGTAAAGAACCAAATTCTATAGACATTAAAGACACCTGTGTAAAACCAAACCGAGCTCTTGTCATGAAATCCATTCCATGTGAATCAAGCACTTTGGCTTACAGGTTTCATGCAAATCTAGTATCAAGGGGTACTTTGAAGTTGCTTTATAATTAGTCCAAAATCCAGAAACTTCCATATCCAAAAGATTCCATATGCCTTTGTGGAATTTTTTTTTTCAATTCTTCAATGAAATAAATGTATCAGACAGTGGAGGGATGATTCATCCTCAATCATGTAAATGTGATCAATATTTGATTCTATTTCAATTACTGGAAGATTACACATAGGTATATGGTTCATCCCTTTCTTCTGCATAGCAGGATAATTTAAGAAAGAAAGATAATAAGGGAGTCACGCCACACTTTCTCCTGCCAGAGCAAAGAAAGAAACAGAAGCCCACTCAAAGCCAGGGTGAAAGAGTTTGCCCTCTTGGTATCAATCTCTGATGTCACTTTAAAATAAAAGGATTATTCCAATGCTGCTAAAACAACCCCTTGGCTTGCTGCATTTTTGACTCAGATGAAATAAACCTCTTTAGAGAAGGAATGTAAGAAACTGTGCTGCAAAAACAAGGTTTGAAACTCAAATATCCCTAGTCACAACACCACATCCCAGTTCAATTAGGCTATGAATCCCCAGTATCTAGGCCAGCGCTAATAGTTATAAAGTAAAGGATTATGAATCCACCAGTGAACTACTGATAGGCCAAATGGGTCTAATTATCTAAAAGTAAACATTTATACAATTATAAAACAACCAATAAAAGCCTGGGATATTTATATTTCCAGTTGCCCTCACTTCTTTCTGTGGCTTCTTCTTTATACTCTAATTGTATGAAGTATTGAGAGAGTCACACACTAAACCTGGGACCACAAATAAATTCATAATTATAATTCATGCTGAGAGCTCTGAAGAAAAGCTAGAGAATATGTAAGAGATCATAATGGGGAGCTGGTGTAGAAAAGAAGACTCCTCTGAGGATGAAACCTTTAAGCCAGGTCCCGAAGGACTGAGTTAAGTGACAGATGGGAAAGAAAAGTGTCCAAGACAGAAAGAAATAATGGAGAGAAGAGCAGCAGTATTGAGATGTATTCAAAAGCAGTGTCACTGTAGCTGGTGATGAATGGGATGTGTGGACTGTGGAGGAGCAAGCCTACAGAATGATTCTCAGCTCGATAAATGAGCAGCTAGGGGCCACCTTTCACACAATCTCTCTTCACAGCCAAGTGCCAGTCACCAGGCTCTTCTTCCGTGTGAGGCCATTCCCTGCTTGTGATGCAGCCCCTTTGTCTTTGGATAGGCACGTCAGACGGATAGTCAGGGGGAAAAATAGGTGTGAGTGCCTTTTGTCTTCACATAGGGAATCTATGGCTCAGCTTTTCTCCTGAGTTTGACCATGTCACCTGGAGCCTCCACAAACACAAGGGACAACACTTTCAACCCAGCTCTGGAAGCTGATAAGCCCTGGTTGGGAATGATTCTGATTATTTGGTAACGCCTGATAAGGTACTAGCCTTTCCGGATAACTGATTTACACTTCAAAGCGACTATTCCATGCCTAAACCTACTGATTTTCACCCATTTTAAACAGCAGAATTCTTTTATCAAACTTACAAACTTATTCTTACAAAGAAGCTCAACCTAAAGAACAGATGAAAAGAAAGCTATTCTGACGGGAGCTGGGGTGAAGGGTTCTGAGCTTCCTCCATGTGGCTCCTCACCTCCTTCCTCTCCAAAGTTTCCCCTACAGAACTTTGAGGTTTGCCTCAATTCAAAGTTTGGGGAGATAGCAGGAAGTCTGGGATCAGGTAAGAAACAGACATTCTCAAATCCTATCATGAAAACTGGTCAAGATTAAAAGAAATGTAAGCCCGGTGATTCTAAGGAACCTTTTCTTGTTATGAAAATCACATTTTTAATATGTACTGTATTGTTATATGCGGGATGACAAACAGAACCAGCAGGGTATCCTATCAGTCAGTGTTGGCATGAAACAGAAGGGACACTCACGTTGGGCAACTGGAGGGGAATTTAATACATGAAAGCATTCAGAGGTGAGGGAGGCCACGGGGAAGAGCAGGGAATCCCCTCAGAGCAGACTTGCGTGATCATCCGTGGGCTTTGAGACAGGATCAGCATCATTTAGTCAGGGAGCAGCTGGCATGGGAGCCCCCCGGAGAGAAAGCCAAGGAAATGCCCAACTTCATTCAGATTTAACTGCTCTCCTTTAGCTGCAAGACAACACAGCCTGGTGACGCACCCTTAGAACTGGATAGAGAGGAGCAGAAAGCAGGTCTGCAACAACACACAGGCCACATGCAGCACAGGCAGTTACTGTGATTTGTAGGGACGTGAATATCGTAACAAAATTTTAATACTTGGATTACAGTAAAACATAAGAACATGCAGCATGTGACATAAGACAGTAATTCACATAGGGCTAAGTTCAGGAAAATGATGTAAGCTCATAAAAGCTAAAAATAATACCTGGGACATCATGAGACAATTATTTGGGTTTTTAAATATCTCTCCCTGGAGTGTCTAGGAAAAATACGTTTGACTTTTCGTTAAAGACCATCTCAAGCAGACAATTGATTATACCCACCCTCAAAGGTAATCATAAGGAGATTCACAGCACAATTGTTTCAAAGAAGCTTTTTCTTCAAGTGATTTGCTGAAATTATTCAGGTGATGGCAACAGCTCAATGCCTCCAAAATCCCCCCTCCAAATTTCAAGGACCTGAGTCTCCAGCTGCTTTGTGAAGGTCTATAGCCTCCATCTTCCGGACCAGTGAGTGCACACAAATATAAAGGGCATGCTAACCAGGCACAGGGGATGTAATTAAAAGTGCACCATATCTTTTCTTTCCCAGAGTTCTTTTAGGTTTGCTGAATGGGGTGATCCTCTCCAGCCCTGGGGGGAAACTCCAGAGGAACCAGAATCCGGGACTTCTTTTCAGTAGCGTCTCTGTCAGTAAGATTGCTCAGCTTCTGCTTTCTATCTCCCCTCATTCTATCTCCACTCACCAGCTGACATTTTTGCGATCTTTCCAAGGTTGAGGCTGGAGGCGGGAAACAAAGGAAGAACAGAGCAGGGAGGGTGCTGAGACATGCCTGTGGGGCAAGGAGACTGGTCCTCTGCAGAAAAAAATTGAGGCTGCCTCCTCTCCCATGGGAGCTTCCTGAGATTCTCCAGAGGGTTCCAGTGACCAAGGCTCCTCTGCCTCACGGTGTTCTTGGTTAGGCCTACTAAAGTTTCACAAAGCCTGGCTCTCCTCCCTGAAGACGTCAAATGGAGGCTTTCCAGAAAACGGCCTTAGCAGGAAATAGTTCATCCAAGGGGTATGGAGAGCTAGCTCTCTTGCTCTCCCCACCACCCGATTCCTGCCTTCTCCCCTCCTCCACTTTATGCATACAGCCTTAGTTTTCTCAAATGTGAATCAGTGCACTAGACAGTAGCCAGTCTCTCCAAGCAGACCTATACAGGAAGGCTCTACACTACTCTTTCTACCCATAATCTCTCCCTGAATTTTGAGCCATCTCATTCCATCTCATTCTCTGACATGGAAATTTGCTCTTGGAGTTTGGCACCTCACTTTCGTATTTCATGCCTATTCTATTTTGGTGCCTTGGACAAGATTTAAAGGTTAACATTCCATTATACATTCATATGTACATTCATACACACATCTACATCCCATTTTATACTTTATACTTTACAGCTTTAGGGTTTAGATAGATCAACTCTGGGACTCCTCTAACTTCTAAAAAAATTAATCACTGTTCAGTGAAGGCTTTTGTAGAGTAAACTAGAACAAATCTAAAACCTATCTACCTATTATTCTATCAAAGGAATTTAAAGAAGCTGTAAACATGCAATAACACATTTTTAATGGAAGAAATTAAGAATTGCATTGGCTGATTTCATATAATCCTCTGAGTTTGGGCTGTTCTTACTTAATGACTTGAACTTGAATAATTAAATGGGTGATTATCCTGTACTATGGGTTCTTTTGCATGTGTAAGAAGCATCAGGGCCATTAAAATTAAGGCTCCTGGAGATCCTTCCAAGAATCTATAAAGTGATTCTGATTCTGGTGCATGGGTCCAAAAAAGTACATTCAAGAAACTTCTGGTGAAGGGCCATAATACACTTTTAGGTCCCTGTGGGCACCATGTATGGTCATTTACTGTCATATAGCTTAAAAGAAACCCTCTTACCTGCCTCATTAAGTTCTCTCACCACTTAATTTAGAAGGTTATTTAAAGCCAGAATCACAAAACAATCAAAATATCTAGATTATTTTTACTTATGCAACAATCTTTGTTATGGGGTTATTTCTTTTTGAAGTATGGTTCTTCTGCTTAAAGTTCCAAATGGCCATTCCATCCTAAATCATACACTGGGTGCATTCCTTGAAATCCCCTATTCTGGTTTCTTTAAAGTGGTGTCAGAACCTAAACACTAAGTGACTGTAAAATTCTTCTGGAACTTCCTTATTTCCTTGTAGTCTTTTATAGTTATATTGTATACATGTGTTTTCACAGTAATATGTCCCAGCTACTCATCTCAAGTCTCTAGCTGCCCTTGTTGATAACAAATAAGATTGGAAAAGAAACTACTGACTCTTGGTAAGAACATAACTCACCTGTGGGGAGCTGAAGTGCACAGTTGGACAAGGATTAAGAGTTGCAAACTTTGTCTTAATTTCACATAGGAAATATTTTACACTATATCTACTACTCAACTCTGCCTTTTGCATAAAAGCAACTATACATTATGAGTGAGGAAATGGGAATGGGTGTTCCTATAAAACTTTATTTACAAAATCAGGCAGTTAGCCCATGAATGAGAGTTTTATAGCACTTTGGCTAAAGCAGCTGTTCCCAATTATTAGCATGCATGCAAATCAACCAGAGTTTCTGATTCTGTAGGTCTGGGGTAAGGCCTGAGAGGCTGAATTTTTAACAAATCCCCAAGTGACGCTGATGATGCTGGCCCAGGGATCACTCTTTGAGAACTACAAGGCCTAGGGCTTAAACGACTGGCTGCAGGCATTCAGTGTGCTGTGAACAAGAGATGGTGTATTTAGTGAAGAGGTTTTATCCCAGGTTCCCTTGGAAGTAAAAGCAAAAAAAAAAAAAAAAAAAAAAAACTTACCAGCTCATGCTTTAGGGACCAGGGAATCCAGGGGAACAAGAATAAAGGAAAGGAGAGGTCAGAGAGGAAATGAAGTAGAGCAAAAACCCAGCAGTGGATCTCTGACCTCACCACAACCTCCCAACCAACAGAGCTAGTCGCCTGACCTTACAGGTTGTCTCTGCAGAGCCTGGGAAACTTCTATTTAAATAATCCTTGATGGAGAAGAAGAATAAAAAATTATCTGCAGGCTTCTTCCCTCCTCTGCCTCATATTGGTTGAAATTCACCAGTGTGTCCAGCTTGTGGAACAGTGGGGGTAGCTCCAGCCCCTGAATCCTCCCTCTCCAGCCACTGAATAGAAATGATTGCTTTCGTAGCACCAGCGTGGCCTATATGTCCTTAAAAGCTGTCTTGTCACCCATTAAATGTATCTATTCCCAAAATGTTACCTATGCTATTTTATCTTTTTTCACAGATGCCACCCATTCTCATGACTTTAAGTAACATCACTGTGAATTATTCAAATGACAATCTCCAGCTCTGACTTTCCCAAGCCTAGCAGCCAAAGCAAGCCTTGGCATTCTGTCAGGCCCTCTTCTGTTCTAAAGGAAACTCCCTTTGATGCTTAGAAGTTATGCTTCATATTACATGATCCTGCCATCTCTAGTTACAGCTGATCAGACAAAAGTCAGCATCTGACCCAAAGACATCAATCCAGGCAGGCAGTGGCCTATGCTCCTGATAAGAAAATACAGGAAAACCAAGCAGTTTCCTCCAGGGAATGAGAGTTCTGAATGTCCAGGAGCTGAGCAGTCGGCATCAGGTGTTGAAACTGAAAGATCCCAGCGAAATAAAGTCAAGGCTCCATCTCTAACCAAAAAGCAGGTGAAGCAGCAAATGGAAAAGAAACAAAGAAGGAGAAGGAGAAAGAAAGTAGAAAGAAGAGAGAAGAAGAAGAAACCTGGTAATGAAGAAACAGGAAGATGGCAGAGAAGGACACTTGTCTCCTAATGGTTTTCTAGATGCGGTATCCATGAGAGCCACTGACACCCCATGCTCCATCATGTGATAATTTTGATGACCCTCTCTCACTCCAGCACAATGCCTGTCACAGCATTTCATTCCCTGAGTTTGTATTTCCTGGTTTTGCCTGTGCTGATTCCCCTCCCTGTGGTATGTTTTCACCATAAGCCAAACATCACCAATTGAAAATTTTCCCATTTTACTTAATGATGTTTCCCTCATTTTACCAAAGTAACTCCTCTCTCCTTCCCTTACACATTCATGAAACTTTGTTCTTAGCATGCACGTGAATTCTAAACAAGTTTATCACATTTATTTCTTATGAATTGAAAGGTACTTTAGAACACAGAATATAAACATTTTTCACATCATTCAAATGGCATATCATAGATTTTCAATAAATATTTGCTTAAGATTTTACTAAATATTTATTCTAATTTTGGGGGGTTAATTCTGCTCTTTTCTACAACCCGAGATTGCCCTATTTGATCACTGTCCTTGATGGCAACATGTTGTGCAGCACCCCTCGTATTATCTTACCACATGCGTTATCTTATTTAAATATCACAAGAACCCTGTGAGATAAGTACAATCACTGAACTATCCCCATTTTATTGGCAAGGAAAGGGAGGCACTCGGAGTTTAAATGAACTGCACAAGGTCACATGTTGGTCCCAGAATTTGAATGCAAGGAGCATGTTGCCAGCATCTATGCCTTTAACCAATAAGCCATCACATTAGGGGTGGCTGAGGCTGTAATGATGAGTAGGTAGGCTCTGTTGATCTGAAAATGGGTGCCTGTCGAACAAGAAAGGACATCCTACTAACAGAGCAACTTTAAACTCTGGAAAGAAGATCCACAAGTCTAAATCAAATGAAATCTTACAAATTCCAGGGTAGGTACCACAACCTGGTCGATACATGCATAACAGGAAAGCAAAGTCAGAAATCATGCAGACTCTGAGACATCAGCTGAGATATAACCTCAGCACACTGAGGCCAAGGAAGCCCTATTGACCAGCTGCCGTAAAATCCAATTCTACTGGGTCTGCAGCCACAGGCAACAATTGCTGAGCAGAATAGATAACTAAAGGTGTTCACATTTTAGTCTTGTCAATAAGAATCAGAATATTAGATCCAAATTTCTGACACTTTTCGTGTTTCCTTGGAAACAGTCCAGCCTAGGGAAAAAGACTCCTGAGCAGCTGCTGGCAGCAAATCACCAGCACAGAGTTGTGTGCACAGAGATCTCTCCACCCCCATTTAAGCCTAGCCCTACGCACACACACACACACACACACACACACAATCTGGCATAAGGTTGTGTGTGAATATGGTTTTGACTATGAGCTCTTCCTTGTTTTCCTCCAAGTACTTTACCCATAATGTCCGAAACACCACCCAAACATCAGCATAGTGTTAAAGAATTCCAGCTGTGGAGTTGCTATTCTCAGGATCAGTCACAGCTCTGCCCCTTATCAGCTCTTTCACCTTAAGTAACTTGTTTTATCCTCTTTAGTGCTTAGGTCACTCACCTGTAAAATGGGGATAACCATCAACCTTTCAGTTGGAGGACAGCGGGTGGATTTTCATTAGTTATATTAAATAATGCCTTTTGTAGAGCTCTTAGTTGGGACAAATCATATTTATTAAACAACTGAAATGCTCTAGCTGATTCTGAGTAAGTAAAATAGAGAAAACTTGGTTTACCACTCAAATTTAGATTATTTGTGAATAGAGATGACACCCCTTAATTATAGTTTGAGGAGGCATTAAATGAAATAACTTAAGTAAAACATAATAACATAAATAAAATAAACTTTTTACTTAGAAGGTTCTAAATTAAATGATCTTAAATCTTTCCATGTATTTGCTCATAGGCAAGATGTCAGTGAAATTAATATACTCCTAATAACCCTGGTGTGGTTCCTTACCCCTCAGGCAAGAGAAGCCATTTAACTGAGTTTTCTTTTCCTTGGGAATCCTGCCAAATAATTATTACAGTTTATACAATAGGATGTTTAAGAACTTGCTGGTCTGACTTTTTCATGATGTTTTAAGTTGTCTTCTGAATAACTCAGTGCTGCCAAAACCTTTTTATTTTATTTTATTTTATTTTATTTCTTACTTTTTTTTATTGGCTGTTCAAAACATTACAAAGCTCTTGACATATCATATTTCATACATTTAATTCAAGTGGGTTTTGAACTCCCAATTTTACCCCAAATACAGATTGCAGAATCACGTCGGTTACACATCTACATTCCAAAACCTTTTTAATATCAGCCAATCAAGCACCTGTTAGATATTTACTTTTGTGTATTAATTTCAAGCAGAGATTTCAAGATAACCTTCGGAAACAAAAAAAAATGGAACAAAAAGGTAACAAGTAATGACTTGAAAATGGAGAAAGAAATCACTGTTTGCTAACTGGGCGATACATCATTCTGTACACAAAGAACTTGAGCTTGTCCTCAGAATGTGAGGAAGAGAATTATCACAGTATTAGACTTTTAGACTTTCTTCATATTTAAACAAGCCCCACAATGTCCATTGATCTGCATTTAGACAAGTTCTGCATTTAGACAAGAGCCAACATCTGGGCGGAAATGAAGAATCATGGAGCAGTAAATTATATTCCCAAATTGCATGACCTCTGTTCTTTGGGGCTCCAAACGAATACAATGAGCAATTACATGCCCATCAGATGCTCAAGATAATGGTAGATTACCAGAAATCAGAGAGATTAACAATTTTGTTGAGTAAGACCAGACATAGAAATTTATAAATGAAGAAAGATCAGAGCTTGGAAAGAATAAAAGAGCCCAGTAAAAAGTCTAAGCCACTTAAAATATTTACTCATTTTTAGTTCTCTATAGGGCACTTCAAGGTCATCTGAACAAAAACTAAAATAATGAAACTACAGTCTCAAAGCAAGTAATTTATAGTATAAAGCAGGATTTTAAAATGCCAAACTGCAGTACAGAGATGGGAGGGGTCATATGAAACCCTACATAAAAGACAGCAGGAATTTACAGGTGGAGGGTGTTAAGTGTGAGAATTAATAACTATGCTTTTTCCCAGCCCCTAACACTTTGATCCAAGTTAAATTAGTTAGAAAGTATAAAAATATAAAAATGCTTTCTGTGTGTATGTAACAGAGAGGAGAGATTAAAAAACCCCCGTGGGTCAGAAACACCATCATTACAAACTGAATTTCTGAGCCATTGTGGCTTCTCTCTTCCCATCACAAAACCTTCTGCCTGTCCAAGTCATTAGACTCTAATTTCAGTATTCCCTTGGAGGGGTAGTGCTCTCTTCTTTCACCATGGCCTATGACTATGACAAGGAACTTGTTTCAAAAGTCAGAGCCAATGAGGATCTTTGCATTACAGATATGAGAGAAGATACAACTCCATTAATCAAGATGGCCTTAAGGGTCCTTTCAGCTTGACTAAATTTTAGACAAGTGTCTTCCTGATGGTAGGCCCCTAACCTACCTTCTCTTGGAGCATTTGTTTGGGAAGACTTGCAATTGCAAATTCTTTCTCTGCCCTTCTGAAATGTAAATAAACTTCCCAGTCTCTTACAAGTTTCACAACTCTCTGGACTGTCTTTATCAAGGACCTGAGGGCCAAATCCATTGAAATATAATCATTAAAAAAGATAATGCCCCACCACCCAGTCTCTGGAAAGACAGGAGCCTAACTTCTATCAGCAGAGCTAACAAGCAAACACAGATGCCTACGCATACTGACCAACCTCCCTACTAATGTTTTCCACTGGCTCATCCCAGTGCTTAAAAACTCTCTTGCCTTTTGTTTTAACAAAGTTGAAATCAGTCTCTCTCCCTTATTGTAATAGCCTTGAACAAACTCTTTCTCGCTGTTTAATGGTCTGGTGCAATTTTTCTTTAACAGCGTACATGATTTCTAATAAATCATTTTGCCTTGTGAGAAGATTTCACATAATCGAGTAAAACAAAAATAAGTTTAAAGGTCTATATGTTATATTTCAGGCCAACATTTTGGAGACAACATTGTTACTTTAAAGTACACTGAGACGGTCAGCTGTCTATCAGAAAATAAGATTGTCCTATCTGGAGAGCCAAGGGGAAAGGACAAATTGCCATATAAACAGAGCAGTGCAGTGAGATACAGCAGTAAAAGACTTGGTAACAACTTGCTAAGAGGACAATGACTGCCAGCGCCACCTTTAGAGATGTAATCCTGGTTAAATAGCGCCTTGGACTGCAAGGCAGAAGAGAAGGAAAGGAAAAAGGCCGAATAAGCCAGCTTCCCATGACAACTGCTGAATTATCGACCTACCTGGTTCTTCAGTCTCAGTGTCTGAAGGACTGAATTTGGAACAGGAGCCGCAGGTGGTTGAGCATAGCACATACTTCCTTCCATATGTAGGTACTAATGATCAAAGAGAAACGGTTTATACTTTGGCTTTCAAGTCAGTACACAGAGGCTAGAGGTGACAAAACAGTTGAGAGGGATCAGACTGAACACAGTCAGAAGGGAAGAGCTATCTACACTATTACAGAAGGAAGAAGAAATTGCCCAACTCTGATCCTTAACAATTGATATTCAGAGTGATTAAGTGCTAAAAAAAAATGGAAAAAAGACAATTGTAGCTCATATTTGGTGAAGAGGTTGTTAGAGAACTGTTATAATTTTGGCCTAAAATATCCGAAAAAGGCTCATGTGTTTAAGGCTTGGTCCCCAAAGCAGCTATAATAGGTGGATCATGACTATTGAGAGGTGTTAGGACCTAGTTGAAAGGATTGAGTCCCTGGGGACATCCCTTTGGTACTGTATCACATCCCTGGTGTGTTCTTTTCTCCCTCTCCCTCTCCCTCTCACTTCTCTCCTCTCCCCTTCCTGCCCCCTCATCCCTTCCCTCTCTTTCCCCCTCCCTCAAGTCTTCCCTCCTCCCTCTCTCTGCTTCCTGGCTGCCATGAGGTAAGCAGCTTACCTCCACTTCTGCCATGTTGTCCTGCCTACCCCATAACCAAAGCAATGGAATTGGATGACCATGGACTGAAACCTCTGAAACTGAGCCAAAGTCAATCTTTCCTCCTTGAAGCTGGTTTCCCCCACCCCCTCAGGTATTTTGTCACTGCAATGAAAAGTTGACCAACACAAGAATGACTACACTAAATGAGAATTCAAATTCTTGTTGATAGTGACTCAGTGATTAGGTTGGCGCATGCAGCCGAACGTTCCTGAAAAATCACGAAAAGGAGAAGTTTGGGAGAACACAAAGATAATTCTAATCTCAAAAATGAGTAGATCTCAAAATATCTCTCCACAGAGTAGTTATTAAATACAAAGAAAAGTTACTTTCATAGTCAAAAAACTCAGTGGACACCACTTTAACCAAGGAATCAAATTAAAATCACCAAAAATAGAACAAATGATCATCTGAACCCTGATGTCATGCACCACCAAGACACATCACTTACACAGTATTCTTTCAAAAAACGTTTAAGCAGAATACAATCATGAAACAACAAGCAGATGAATCCCATATGAAAATATTCTACAAAACACCTGTACTGAACTCCTCAAAAACCTTCAATGTAACGAAGCTGTAAAAGGCAGAGAAACCATTCTAGACTGAAAGACACCAGAGAAGCTTGACAACTAAATGCAAGATGTGAGCCTTGTTTGGATCCTTTTCTGAAGAACATGATTGTGTCATATGAATATGAACTAAATATTACATAACATCAATGATTAATTTATTGAGTGACCATTATATTTTAGTATATAAAAATATTCCTGTTTACTGTCTTCCTCCTATTCTCAAACAATTCAGTAAACATCATATGTATGTATCTCTTAAGTGAGATTGTATTTTAAAAGTAGTTAACAAGAGCTAAGAAGAGTAAATCATCAGAGCCGCCCCCCCACCCCCCGCGCCTGCCAGGTAGGCGGAACTGTGACCACCGACAGAAAAGGCCCAGTGGCCCGCGGCGGGACAGAGCTTCCAATCACTCCTGAAAGGTAGGCGGGCCTGCGACCCACCCGCAGAAGAGGAGCAGCGGCCTGCTGAGAGGCAGAGCCGCCCCCTCCCCTTGCGCCAGCAAGGTAGACGGAACTGTGACCACCCACAGAGCAGGCCCAGCGGCCTGCTGAGGGGCAGAGCCGCCCCCCCACCCCCCGCGCCTGCCAGGTAGGCGGAACTGTGACCACCGACAGAAAAGGCCCAGTGGCCCGCGGAGGGGCAGAGCTTCCAATCACTCCTGCAAGGTAGGCGGGCCTGCGACCCACCGACAGAAGAGGAGCAGCGGCCTGCTGAGAGGCAGAGCCGCCCCCTCCCCCCGCACCTGCAAGGTAGGCGGACCTGCTACCGACCGGCAGAGCAGGCCCAGCGGCCTGCCGGCGTGGTAGGCACATTGCCCCAATTGGAGCAGGGGCAGAGCCGCCGCCCGCGCCTGCGAGGGAGACTTTGCAACTATACAAGACCAATATAAATATATAGGGGGAAAATTCAATAGCACAACAGTTTCACCAAGTAGAAAGGAACGCGAACAGTATGAAGAGACAAGGAAAGAAAGGACCACAAGCAATGCAGGTCAACTCAACGTTAGAAGAGGTAATAGCTGCAGCAGATGGAATGTCAGATAAAGAATTCAGGATATACATGCTTCAGATGATCTGGAGTCTCAAGGAAGACATCAGACAGCAAAATCAGACAATGAAAGATCACTTCAACAATGAATTACATAAACAAATCCAAGAAGCAAAAGATCAATTATACAGGGAGATAGAGGTTATAAAAAACAAACAAACAGAAATCCTAGAAATGCAGGAAGCAATAAACCAACTTAAAAACTCAATTGAGAATACTACCAGCAGAGTAGAACACTTAGAAGATAGAACATCAGACAATGAAGATAAAGTATTTCAACTTGAAAAGAACATAGACACCTCAGCAACACTGTTAAGAAACCATGAGCAGAACATCCAAGAAATATGGGACAACATCAAGAGACCAAATTTAAGAGTCATTGGGATACAGGAAGGGACAGAGTTTCAAACCAAAGGAATGAGCAATCTATTCAATGAAATAATACGAGAAAACTTCCCAGACTTGAAGAATGAGACAGAATCCCAAATCCTAGAAGCCTACAGGACGCCGAATGTGCAAAATCATAAGAGACCCACACCTAGACACATTATAATGAAGATGCCCAACATACAGAATAAGGAGAGAATTTTAAAAGCTACAAGAGAAAGGAAGCAGATCACATTTAGGGGTAAGCCAATCAGGATAACAGCTGATCTTTCAACACAGACTCTGAAAGCTAGAAGATCCTGGAATAACATATTTCAAACACTGAAAGAAAATGGGTTCCAACCAAGAATTGTGTTTCCAGTGAAATTAAGCTTCAGGATGGAAGATGAAATTAAAACCTTCCACGATAAACAAAAGTTAAAAGAATTTGCAGCTAGAAAACCATCTCTTCAAAACATCCTTGGCAAAACATTACAGGAAGAGGAAATGGAAAATAACAATGAAAACCAACAGTGGGAGGTAGGACACTAAAGGGGGGAAAATAATCAAAGAGGAAAACAAACCATGTTTAGTAACATAAATAAACAAATATGGCTGGAAGAACAACCCATATCTCAATAATAACCCTAAATGTTAATGGCTTAAACTCACCAATCAAGAGACACAGGCTAGTAGAATGGATCACAAAACAAGACCCAACAATATGCTGCCTACAGGAGATGCATTTGATAGGAAAAGACATACATAGGCTGAAGGTGAAAGGTTGGGAAAAATCATATCACTCATATGGACTTCGGAAACAAGCAGGAGTGTCCATACTCATATCAAATAAAATAGATTTCAAGCCAAAGGTAATCAAAAGGGATAAAGAGGGACACTACATACTGCTCAAGGGAACCATACACCAACAAGACATAACAATCATAAATATATATGCCCCAAACAATGGTGCAGCTATGTTCATCAAACAAACTCTTCTCAAGTTCAAGAGTCTAATAGACCACCATACAATAATCATGGGAGACTTCAACACACCTCTCTCACCACTGGACAGATCTTCCAAACAAAAGTTGAATAAGGAAACTATAGAATTCAATAACACAATTAATAACCTAGACTTAATTGACATATATAGAATATACCACCCAACATCAAGCAGTTACACTTTTTTCTCAGCAGCACATGGATCCTTCTCAAAAATAGATCATATATTATGTCACAGGGAAACTCTTAGACAATATAAAGGAGTAGAGATAATACCATGCATCCTATCTGATCATAATGGAATGGAACTGAAAATCAACGATAAAAGAAGGAAGGAAAAAGAATACATCACTTGGAGAATGAACAATAGGTTACTGAATGATCAATGGGTTATAGAAGACATCAAGGAGGAAATTAAAAAATTCTTAGAGATTAATGAAAACACAGACACAACATATCGGAATCTATGGGACACATTGAAAGCAGTTCTAAGTGGAAAATTCATTGCTTGGAGTTCATTCCTTAGAAAAAGAAAAAACCAACAAATAAATGATCTCATACTTCATCTCAAAATCCTAGAAAAAGAAGAGCAAAACAACAGCAAAAGAAGTAGAAGGCAAGAAATAATGAAAATCAGAGCTGAAATTAATGAAATCGAAACAAAAGAAACAATTGAAAAAATTGACAAAACTAAAAGTTGGTTCTTTGAAAAAATAAACAAAATCGACAGACCCTTAGCCATGCTAGCGAAGAGAAGAAGAGAGAGAACTCAAATTACTAGCATATGGGATGAAAAAGGCAATATCACAACAGACACTTCAGAAATACAGAAGATAATCAAAAATTATTTTGAATCCTTATACTCCAATAAATTAGAAGATAGTGAAGGCATAGATAAATTTCTTAAGTCATATGATCTGCCCAGATTGAGTCAGGAGGATATAGACAACATAAACAGACCAATATCAATTGAGGAAATAGAAGAAACCATCAAAAGACTACCAACTAAGAAAAGCCCAGGACCGGATGGTATACAGCAGAGTTTTACAAAACCTTTAAAGAGGAACTAATACCAATACTTTTCAAGCTACTTCAGGAAATAGAAAAAGAGGGAGAACTTCCAAATTCATTCTACGAGGCCAACATCACCCTGATACCTAAACCAGACAAAGACACTTCAAAGAAAGAAAACTACAGACCAATATCTCTAATGAACCTAGATGCAAAAATCCTCAATAAAATTCTGGCGAATCGGATACAAAAACATATCAAAAAAATTGTGCACCATGATCAAGTAGGATTCATCCCTGGGATGCAAGGCTGGTTCAATATACAGAAATCAATAAATGTTATTCACCACATCAATAGACTTAAAAATAAGAACCATATGATCACCTCGATAGATGCGGAAAAAGCATTCAACAAAGTACAGCATCCCTTTATGTTCAAAACTCTAGAAAAACTAGGGATAACAGGAACATACCTCAATATTGTAAAAGCAATCTATGCTAAGCCTCAGGCTAGCATCATTCTGAATGGAGAAAAATTGAAGGCATTCCCTCTAAAATCTGGAACAAGACAGGGATGCCATCTCTCACCACTTCTGTTCAACATAGTTCTCGAAACACTGGCCAGAGCAATTAGACAGACGAAAGAAATTAAAGGCATCAAAATAGGAAAAGAAGAACTTAAATTATCACTATTTGCAGATGACATGATTCTATACCTAGCAGACCCAAAAGGGTCTACAAAGAAACTATTAGAGCTAATAAATGAATTCAGCAAAGTGGCAGGATATAAAATCAACACGCATAAATCAAAGGCATTCCTGTATATCAGCGACAAATCCTCTGAAATGGAAATGAGGACAACCACTCCATTCACAATATCTTCAAAAAAAATAAAATACTTGGGAATCAACCTAACAAAAGAGGTGAAAGACTTATACAATGAAAACTGCAGAACCCTAAAGAGAGAAATAGAAGAAGATCTTAGAAGATGGAAAAATATACCCTGTTCATGGATAGGCAGAACTAACATCATCAAAATGGCGATATTACCAAAAGTTCTCTATAGGTTTAATGCAATGCCAATCAAAATCCCAACGGCATTTCTTGTAGAAATAGAGAAAGCAATCATGAAATTCATATGGAAAAATAAATGACCCAGAATAGCAAAAACAATGCTAAGCAGGAAGTGTGAATCAGGTGGTATAGCGATACCAGACTTCAAACTATACTACAGAGCAATAGTAACAAAAACAGCATGGTACTGGTACCAAAACAGGCGGGTGGACCAATGGTACAGAATAGAGGACACAGAAACCAATCCACAAAACTACAACTACCTTATATTTGATAAAGGGGCTAAAAGCATGCAATGGAGGAAGGATAGCATCTTCAACAAATGGTGCTGGGAAAACTGGAAATCCATATGCAACAAAATGAAACTGAATCCCTTTCTCTCGCCATGCACAAAAGTTAATTCAAAATGGATCAAGGAGCTTGATATCAAATCAGAGACACGCCGTCTGATAGAAGAAAAAGTTGGCTACGATCTACAGTCGGTGGGGTCGGGCTCCAAATTCCTCAATAGGACACCCATAGCACAAAAGTTAATAACTAGAATCAACAAATGGGACTTACTCAAACTAAAAAGTTTTTTCTCAGCAAAAGATACAATAAGAGAGGTAAATAGAGAGCCTACATCCTGGGAACAAATCTTTACTCCTCACACTTCAGATAGAGCCCTAATATCCAGAGTATACAAAGAACTCAAAAAATTAGACAATAAGAGAACAAACAACCCAATCAACAAATGGGCCAAGGACCTGAACAGACACTTCTCAGAGGAGGACATACAATCAATCAACAAGTACATGAAAAAATGCTCACCATCTCTAGCAGTCAGAGAAATGCAAATCAAAACCACCCTAAGATACCATCTCACTCCAGTAAGATTGGCAGCCATTATGAAGTCAAACAACAACAAGTGCTGGCGAGGATGTGGGGAAAAGGGTACACTTGTACATTGCTGGTGGGACTGCAAATTGGTGCAGCCAATTTGGAAAGCAGTATGGAGATTTCTTGGAAAGCTGGGAATGGAGCCACCATTTGACCCAGCTATTCCCCTTCTCGGTCTATTCCCTAAAGACCTAAAAAGAACATGCTACAGGCACACTGCTACATGGATGTTCATAGCAGCACAATTCACAATAGCAAGACTGTGGAACCAACCTAGATGCCCTTCAATAGATGAATGGATAAAAAAAATGTGGCATTTATACACAATGGAGTATTACTCTGCATTAAAAAATGACAAAATCATAGAATTTACAGGGAAATGGATGGCATTAGAGCAGATTATGCTAAGTGAAGCTAGCCAATCCCTAAAAAACAAATGCCAAATATCTTCTTTGATATAAGGAGAGTAACTAAGAACAGAGTAGGGTCGAAGAGCATGAGAAGAAGATTAACATTAAACAGGGATGAGAGGTGGGAGGGAAAGGGAGAGAGAAGGGAAATTGCATGGAAATGGAAGGAGACCCTCAGGGTTATACAAAAGTACATACAAGAGGAAGTGAGGGGAAAGGGAAAAATAATACAAGGGGGACAAATGAATGTCAGTTTAGGGGGCAGAGAGAGAAGAGGGGAGGGGAGGGGAGGGGAGGGGGGATAGTAGAGGATAGGAAAGGCAGCAGAATACAACAGACACTAGTATGGCAATATGTAAATCAATGGATGTGTAACTGATGTGATTCTGCAATCTGTATATGGGGTAAAAATGGGAGCTCATAACCCACTTGAATCAAAGTGTGAAATATGATATATCAAGAACTATGTAATGTTTTGAACAGCCAACAATAAAAAATTTAAAAAAAAAGAGTAAATCATGTTTAATGGAAGCCAGTTGCATATTTATTAAATTAAGTTAGACTAATTTCCGAGAGCTTACACAAGATATTGCAGGGAACTGCAATAGGATTTAGTTTTTATTCAAAATTCAAAAAGGAAATTAAGATATATCTTTATATCATGTATACTAGCTAGAGAAATAAGAGTTGAGTAGCCATATGGCAAAGTGAATTCAATATCTGATAGACACAATTCAAAGGGTTGACATCAGCCTGAAGGGAGTTCTTTGTAAGATACAGGATCCTAACCATAGTTGGATCAAAATACAGATGACATGCTAACAAAATATTTTAGTGACAATGCAAATATTCTCAGTGAAATAATTATTAATTCCAAAGGTTCCAACATATTAAATATGTCAAAACCAAAAGCATGATATTTAACAAAAATTATTCAACTTCCCATTATTACCAATAGGTCAATGTGTGTGTGTGTGTGTGTGAGAGTGTGTGTGTGTGTGTGTGTGAGAGAGAGAGAGAGAGAGAGAGAAAAGAGAGATAGGGATAGAAAGATAAACAAAAAAGGCACAGCACTCTTAATTTTACATGAAAATCACAAATCACACATTAAAAAAATCATAATTGAGATAAGTTCCTGAAGCTGGAAGCATAGAGGCCTTGAAAGTGGTTATCAGAAAGAGCTAAGGTCAGGAGAGTCTGCTCACAGGAGACAAAACATACATGGGAAGCTTTAGGACGCCATGGGCATACTAACCAAATGGGAAGACATTGCAATGGAAGGATGAGGGGAAGTGGAGCAGGTAGCCTGGCAGAGGGAGTATGTGTGAGCAGAGGTGACCATGGTGTGTCGACCAGCCAAGAGAGATGCAGGGTTGCTGGAACAGAGAGAACCAGGGGGGGAAACTGCAAAGAAGTGCAGATGGAAGAATCAGTTCTAATGGCAACAAGACGAAAGGCATCATCAGTTTATTGACTCCAGTTTTAATGTGATTCAATATTACAACGTAGGTCCCCGAGAATACAACATATCAAACAAGGGTGGTAAGGTCCTATCCTGCCCACTGCTGACCACACCCAACTTTAAATTTGTGCTTAGTTCAAATAAATTCATTGAAATTGAATTTTTGACAAGGTGTTGAACGAATAGGAAGTGGGTCACCTAAAGGGAAGGGTAGGTATGATTCCAGGAGGCATAAATATCTTTACATAGCCAACAGCCATGTGTAGCACAGAAATCATAGCTGATAGTATTGAAGCCAGATTTAAAGTTAGGTAGTCAGTGTAGTTAGGTAAATTGGGTCTAACATCGAGTGAAATCTAAAATGGAGGCCATGCTGACAATGATTCCGGAAAAGCAGGACAACTCATGGAATGTTAATGAAGTCCCAGAAAGGCCCTCGGCCAAAGTCCACCCCAAAGAAATGTTAATGGAACCCAGGAAACAGCCCCCAACAGATTTGGAGATAGCCCATCCCAAAGAAGTGATAATGAAGACCTTCCTGCCCAGATTACTTTTTGGCCCACCTGTGTCCCAACCCTTCCCCCTTACATTCCATCACCAAAACTATAAAAAGGGGAGAAAACTGCAGTTCCATGGATTCCACCTCTTGGGTCCCCTTCTTCCTCCGGGAGAAGTCTTTTCTGCTGTCCTTTCATAAACTTCTAATTTCCACTCTGACCTTGCCTCGGCGTGCTTCTTTGGTGTTATTCTTCAACATTGGGGAAGCAAGGACTCGTCATCAGTCAACAGCGGTAACAGTATTTACCAAGGCTTAATAAATAGCACAATACGTGCTTAGCTCAGTCTTAGAAGACTTATGATAGATCCTGGCTAAAGATAAACTGGCTATCCAGGGAATTCTGAGCCTCCCAGGCTGACTGCTAAATAGGCAAAGAATTTAAAAAGTGAATTCTAGTCCTTAGACTAGATAATTAATAGGTCTTCTACCAATTCCATAGTTCTATGATAGTGCTATTGCATTACATTGGAAACATTCTAAAGAGCTATTCAGAACATTCTGATGGGAAAAATTTGAAGGTGGCTTAACTAAGAAATCTATAAAAATAAAGTGTGATATCCTGTACCAATAAACCAATACCTGTATTGAATTTTAAAAATTATTTTAAAAAATAAAATTCCAAAATATAAAATAAAGGTTAACCATACTTTTGAGAAGAAGGTAATCTAACCAATGGAACATGGGCTTCAAAGCAGACCTGTGTGGCTTTGGGTAAGTTTCTCATCTCTCTGTGATAGTTCTTTATATGTAGAATGGAGATTACAATGATAATTTTAAAACCTAGCTTATACAAGTATTGTGAAAGTTAGTGAGTTAATAAATTTAAAATGCTCAGAAAGTATCTGACACAAATAGAAGTGTTTGATATCTATGATCAATCATAATATTTAGATGAGAGATTCTGGAGTCAGATAAACTTGAATTAAGTCCTAGTTCCATCCTTAACTAGTTAGGTGACCTGCCCTTGCTATAAAATGAGGATGAACATGTCAACTAGTCAAAGCACAGGTACAAATACCAGAAACTGTCCTGATCAGTTGGAGCTTACAAAAGTTTTTTGAGTTAGGGCTGGAGAACAGTTCTGGATTGTGAAGTTAGACACCCAGAACCATTTTGCAGATGGTTTCACAAAGATGTGGGTGTCTCTGACATGATTTGAAATTAAGAGAATCCAAAAATCATTGTCCTAGCTGCTAATTTCATACCTCTGCTAGGTTCCAGAGACCCCAAACTGCTAGTATAACACCCTAACGGATGACTCCTCCATCACAGTGCCTTCAGAAGTGTGGGTTTCCCCTAGTGTCTGCTGTGTCCCAATGTTATGGAGCATGTCTGCTTGCAGAAGTTAGGTCACACGTAGAACCTGAGTTGTAAAGAAGTCTGAGATGTATGCCTTAATTTTTCAGATATAGCAGCAGGATAACCTTCTCAGAGACAGAATGAAGATGAAGAGGCTAATCTGCAAGAACTGTCACTCTAGTTCCTATCAATAGGGTGAGAATTAAATAGAAAATAATGTATGTGTGGGCTGGGGATGTGGCTCAAGTGAGCGCGCTCACCTGGCATGCGTGCGGCCCGGGTTTGATCCTCAGCACCACATACAAACAAAGATGTTGTGTCCGCCGAAAACTAAAAAATAAAAATATTTTAAAAATTCTCTCTCTTTAAAAAAAGAAAATAATGTATGTGTAGTAGTTATGGCTATGTTTCCTACATAGGAATCACTCAGTATGAAACTAGTTGACTTCTACTGGAACATGACTAGAGAGAAATCACTTTTCCATGTCACCTCCTAAAATTAAGAAGAAAATGTGTGGGTGGGGGGGTGGGAATCCAAACTCCATTTTTAATAAAACTGAGAGAAACATAATGACTGATTCATAAACATACACAAAGCCTTCCAAAATTAGCAGAAATAAAACAAAAGTCGCAAAAGAGGACATGCCAAAAGGAAACAGTAAGGATTGCAGAAAACAAATCAAACCTAAAATATGCATAATTGGAGATGCTGAAGAACACCACAATTCAACAAAATAAATATTGAAGCATACAACTCAAGAAAAGCTTCATGACTCTCCATACCAAAGGGCCCATTGTGTGCTTATAGGTATAGTGCACAACAAAACACATCCTGGCTAAGTCTGGGCAGCCAGCAGAGATGAAGTTGCTTACAAAAAAAGGGGGGGGGGCACAAGTTGTCTCAAATTTCTCTCCAGAAGTAGAACAAAACCAAAAGATGGTCAAGACAAGACAAGGTGAGTCAAGGATTAAGTGTTGGGCCTACTTACAAAAGATTCAGATGCAAAGCTACAAACAATTGAACTGCAGTACACCAGGCACCTGTGCTGAGGGTCCTCCTTCAGCATTTTACTAGGGAGTCACCTGAGCCAACCAAGAAGTGCCTCGGCAAGAAACAGGCAAAAGACCAGAAATGAGGACCGAACACACTTATTTGTAAAAGTAAGACTAAAATAAATGAAGATTTGAGTGACAAACGAAAAATGAAAATATTCTATTTTTCTACAATGTAGGAATGATTCATGTGTTCAGAAAAGAAAGGGTTAAGAAGGTAGAATGCACAGAAAGTTTTTCACCCCACCTATATAGTTTACGGCCAGAGGATTCTCTTCAGTAACATCATTAAAGGTAGGAAATATAAACAGTTTAACAATACAAATGTAAACACAAAAAAAATATTAATAATAATTCAACAGAGTGGTAACAAAGAAGGAAGGAAAAAGGAAAGAAAATGTGTCTGTTTATGGTAAAAATCAATGAATATTGACTAAAAAAATGAGGATATGGACTATAAAAGATTTAATTATAAAGAGAAGCAGTAGAACAAAAATGTAAAGTTTTCTAAATGACATTAAACATACACACACAACTAAAAGACAAATAGGGAACATAATTAAGGCTTTATTAACATTACAAAACAAAGTATCACATAAGATGACAGGAATAAGATCAAATACAATATGTGTGTCAAGTTAGTAAATGTAAGTTTAACTCACTAAAGAGTGAAAAGTGCTTTTAACACTAGATCACAAAGGAAAACCCAACTCTTGATTTATGTAAAAGAAATTAAAACAAAGTGAGACAGAAAGATCAAAAACAAACAGTCAAAAGTATTCTGGGCAGAGAGAAAGAAATTTCCAGTTGTAACAAGGTAAAAAGGTCAACAAATCTTCACGCTCCCACCTCCCTAACCCAAAACAACAACTCTTCCAGAGCTCTGGAAATGGACCAAAGCAGACAATACATTGAAAATACTTACTCTTGAAAACTATTAAAACTTCAGGTGAAAATACAGTCCAGCCTAGCTACCTGGGGTTGCTTGCATACCTACTCTATCAATAATAAAAAAGAATGGTAATCTTAGCAGAGTAGGATTTGCTGCAAACGCAACTACTTTGACCCAAAGGGGGGCAATCTATATTTGAGTTGAGGCTGAGGATGGAGAAAGGAAAAAGCCTCATGGCTTTTTCAAAAGTGACAGCCTCCATAACTATAGCAATTAGGGGGAAACTGCCCTTACTTCTAGCCCAAGATTAGGTGGATTAGCCACATTAGAAGATGAAAGAGCCACAAAGAAGCAAGATAAACTCTCCACAAGTCTCTGGATGGCAAAATAAAAAAATGTAATGGGAAATACAGGAAAACTCAATGGGAAAGGTGCACAGAGATTTAAAATGGCTGAACTTTGAATGTACTTCCACCCTCAGTAAAAGACTCACAGGAGACAGCTTGGTGGCACAGGCCTGTAATCCCAGCAGCTCAGGAGCCTGAGGCAGGAGGATCAAGAGTTCAAAGCCAGCCTCAGCAACAGTGAGGCACTAAGAAACTCAGTGAGACCCTGTCTCTAAATAAAACACAAAATAAGGCTGGAAATGTGTCTCAGTGATCGGGTACCCCTGAGTTCAATCCTTAGTACCCCCCTCCCACAAAAAAAAAAAAGACAGCTCCAAGTGTTTAAGCACAACCTCTGCCCATGTCACTAGTTGAACACTAAGCTGACTACTAAACTTGTGCAGGAAAAGGTACAATACCTAAGCAGCTTGTGCAAATACTAAAAATAAGAATAAATAAACACAACAGAGACACTAAGACTGCATACAAGAAGGGAAACAGACAACACAGATTAAAACAAATTAAGTCCAGGTAAAACAAAACATAAGAAATCCCAAAAAACTCAAATAATTCAAAACCCAAAATTGCTACACAAAATGCAGGGTTCATTCAACCCCAAATTGCAAAGTATTTAAAGAAACAAGAAAGTGTGACCCACAGTCAGGGTTGGGGAAATGTTTTTTAATTAATAATTGGGTCCAGATGTTGGATTTATCAAACAGTAAATTTCCAAGTATCTAAGGGTGTTCAAAGAACAGAAAACCAGAAGATAATAGTGACAGCAAATAGGGAGCCACAAAAGAGAAATAGAACCCATATTTAAAAAAATGGAAATTCTGGGGTTAAATAACATACATAAAAAATTTACCAGTTGCAATCAATAGTATATTTAAGATGATAAAATAAGCGACCAGTGAGCAACAGAATAATAAAATCTACTCAATCCAAAGAATAAGAAAGAAAATATTGAAGAATAATCAAGAGAGCCTCGGGGGCATTAGCATGGCAACAAATGTGTAATGGGAACCCAGAAAGAGAAGAGAAATAAAGGACAGGAAAATATATATGAATAAACAATGGTCTTCAACTTCTCAAATTTGATGGAAAATGTTAATTTATACATCCAAGAAACTCAACAAAGTCTGGGAAGGATGAAGACAAAGATACCCATACCTAGACACATCATAAGGTGATGAATAAAAGACTAGAAAAAACTGAAAGCAGGGAGAGAAAATCAACCCATCATGTAAGGGGAAGAACAATATGAATAATGGCTGACTTTTCGGCTGAAAGAATGAAGGGCCAAAGGCAGGAGAATCATACAATCAAAGAGCAAAGAGAGAAAAACTGTCGATGAAGAATTCTAACAAAACTAGCCTTTGAAAATGAATGTGAAATAATGACATTCCCAGAATAATAGCAAAGTGCATTACAAGCAGGCCTGCCCATTGAGATATGAAAAGGGAAGTCCACCAGTCTACACAGGAAATAACACCAGATGGAAACTTATACCCAAATGAAGAAGTAAAGAACAATGGAAATGATAAGCACATGAACAGAAGACCCATCAACCACAGCACCTGCTTACTGACCAGATTAGACCTGTGACTTCTCCAGCCACTACTAGAAGGGGCTAATGTGACCCAGGAATACAACCCAGAAACGCAAGGCAGACAGTGGCCCCTGGAGCATACCCCAACAAAGGCAAATGCAAGAAAGAAGGAAGCAAGAAAATAGGCTCATCTCCATACTTCCCTGCCCTCCCCTTGAAAGGGCTACTCTGAGATGCTAAGAGCCACACCATTAGGATCCATGAAGAACCTGTGGTGTCTCTGTGAGGCTGTGGCTTATGTAGTAATGCAACTCCTTGTATTCGTTATGCTTTCTTCCTCACTTCATATTCATTTTTCCCTCACTGGTGCTTTCTTAGGATTAGCTACTCCCCTCTCAACATGGTCTCTGTTTCTTAAAGTGCCAAGGTAAGAAAAGAGAAGAGTGGCCCTGGAGATTCAGTTCTTAGAATGGAATTTTGGAGTTGAATTAGCAACCAGACTGGAAATAATTGGAATCCCATCTCTGTTAGTGTGGTAATGATAATAACAGCTATTATTATTTGTTGTTATTCTGCATGATGCTTTCTTATTTTTATAGAAAAAAACTTTTTTATTCTAGTTGTTGTTTCATTTTATTACTAAAGTTAATTCTAAAATAACCAGAATATATATTTTCACATTCATTCATCCAAGATATATGTACTGATCTCCCTCTGTGTGCCAGGTAACAAACTAGATATTACAACTACTCAAATGGGGAAGGGCAAACCTCCTTGTTTGTGGAGGAAGCCTTTATCCTCAAGAAGCCAATAACATAATAAGAATGTAACATTTAAATAGACAAGATACTCCAGTGGGATGGTTGTGACAATATAATAAAGCCTTGCATGCAATCACATGACAATTCCCAAGGCTGTTGCCTGCAGTTCACTAGGATGAAGTAGTAAGTGGGAGGCATCATCAGGCTTCCAAGTGGCTGTGCCCTGTAATTGGTATGTGAGCAATGATAATGACAAGGATCAATGAGTGTTGTCTGTTTTAAAAAAGAATTAAACCACTCACAAAAGAGAAAATGATTGGCTCAGCCATGCAAGTAGTACAGGCAATAAGAAAATAATAACATCAGAAGTGCAAAGTCCTGACCTGCCTGGGACCCAGACCCAGGGTAGGCCCAGATCCATCCTGCCATCAGCAGATACCTGCCAGAGCTCAGGCTCCTGTGCAGGATCACCTCCAACGACCAGCAGATACCTGCCTGAGCTCAGGCCTGGCCTAGATCTGCCTCTGCCCACCTGCACAGGATACAGGCGCAGGGTAGTAGGTCAAGGTCTGTCATCACCCCATCACCTGGGAGTCCAGGCCTAACCCACTTCCATCTTGGGACACTGCAGACATCTCCATAGTCTTCTGCACACAGTAGCTTCTACCTTTCAACAACAGACAGGGCCTAGAAGAAGCTGCATCTTGGAGGAGGCATCCCAAAGCCGGTGTAAGACCCACCACTTCAGACCCATCTCAGAAAGTCTTTGCATCCATTCTGGGGCATCTCCACTGCTATCTTGAGTTACCTCCCCTATTGCCGCCACCAACTTTAGTTGCAGTAGCATCCATCGTGTGACCCCTGCAGGATCTGGAAGTCAAGCATCAAGGTAAGGTACATATAATATGCATAAATACTACAAAATTAGAGGGTAGAAACTCTAATATCTTAGATTCACACTGCAAGAAAGGAAATCCCAAAGACAACATGAAAAAACAAGGGAGGAAAGTGGCCCAAACAAACCAGGATACTATAATAACAGATCCCATGGACAGTGAAGTTGATGAAATGTCAGAGAAGGAGTTCAGAATGTTCATAATTAAAATGACCTGCGAATTAAAGAATGATGTAAATGAGCAAATACAGGCAAAAATTGATCACTCCAACAAAGAGAAAAGAGAGCAAATACAGGTTGCGAATGATTACTTCAAGAGAGACATAGAGACTCTTTAAAAAACCCATCAGAAATCTTTGAAATGAAGGAAACAATAAACCAAATAAAAAACTCAATAGAAAGCATAACCGACAGACTAGATCACTCGGAAGACAGAACATCAGATAATGAAGATAAAGTATTCAATCTGGAAAATAAAGTTGATCACACAGTGAAGATAGTAAGAAACCATGAACAGAACATCCAAGAATTATGGGAGAGCATCAAAAGACCAAATCTAAGAGTTATTGGGATAGAGGAAGGCACAGAGTTTCACACCAAAGGAATGCACAATCTCTTCAATGAGATAATATCAGAAAATTTCCCAAGGATGAAGAATGAATTGAAAAACCAAATACAAGAGACTTACAGGACACCAAATGTACAAAACTACAACAGATCTACACCAAGGCACATTATAATGAAAATGTCTAGCATACAGAATAAGGATAGGATCTTAAAAGCTGCAAGAGAGAGGAATCAGATCACATATAGGGGGAGACCAATTCATATCTCAGCAGATTTTTCAACCCAGACCCTCAAAGCCAAGAGACTGTGGAACAACATATACCAAGCTCTGAAAAAAAAATGGATTCTTGCCAACCAAGAATCTTATATCCAGCAAAATTAAGCTTTATATTTTATGATGAAATAAAAACTTTCCATGATAAACAAAAGTTAAAATAATTTACAACTAGAAAGCCTGAACTACAAAACATCCTCAGCAAAATATTTCGTGAAGAAGAAATGAAAAACAATGATAAAAAATAAGCAGAAGGAGGTATTACACTAAAGGAAAAACCAAAGGAGAAACCAAGTCAAGTTAAATACCAAAAGTAAACAGAAATGGTTGAGAATACAAATCATGGCTCAATAATAACCCTGAATGTTAATGGCCTAAACTCACCAATCAAAAGATACAGACTAGCAGATTGGATCAAAAAAAAAAAAAAAAAAAGAGCCAACAGTATGATGTCTCCAACAGACTCATCCCATAGGAAAAGATATTCACATAATAAAGATGAAAAGTTGGGAAAAATCATACCACTCACATGAACTGCAGAAACAAGCAGGGTTTCCATCCTCATATCAAATACAGTAGACTTCAAGCTAAAGTTAATCAAAAGGGATAAAGAAGGACACTACATATTATTCAAGGGAACCACACACAAACAAGACATAACAATTATAAATATATATCCTCCAAATAATGGAGCATGGACGCTCAACAAATTCTTCTCAAGTTCAAGAGTCAAATAAACCACAACACAATAATTCTGAGTGACTTTAACACACCTCTTTCACCACTAGATAGATCTTCCAAACAAAAACTGAACAAAGAAACTATAGAACTCAATATTATAATCAATAACATAGATTTTACTGACATATATAGAATATTTCACCTTTCAACAAGCAAATATACATTTTTCTCAGCAGCACATGGAACCTTCCCTAAAATAGAGCATATATTATGCCACAAAGCAACTCTTATAAAATACAAAAAAGTAGAGATACTACCCTACATTCTATCGTATCATAATGGAATTAAACTAGAAAACAATGAAAAAATAAAAAATAAAATCCATGGGCTGGGGTTATAGCTCAGCGGTAAAGCACTTGCCTAGCATGTGTGAGGCAGTGGGTTTAATCCTCAGCACCACATAAAAATAAATAAAACAAAATAAAGGCATTGTGTCCATCTACAAATAAAAAATTAATAAAAATAAAATAAAATCAACTCCAACACCTGGACACTAAATAATATGCTACTGAATGAACAATGGGTTACAAAATACATCAAGAAGGAGATTTAAAAAATTCTTAGAGATAATGAGAACACTGATACAACATATTGAAATCTCCAGGACACTATGAAGGCAGTACTAAGAGGAAAGTTAATGGCATGGAGTTCATTCCTTAAAAAAAGAAAATGTCAACAAATAAATGACTTAACATTATATCTCAAAGACCTAGAAAAAGAACAAATCTACACCAAAAGAAGTAGAATACAGGAAATAATTCAAATCAGAGCTAAAATCGATGAAATTGAAACAAAAAAAATTGACAGAACAAAAAGTTGGTTTCTTGAAAAAATAAAGAAAATTGACAGACCCTTAGCCATGCTAACAAAGAGAAGGAGAGAGAAAACTCAAATTACTAACATATGTGATGAAAAAAGAAATATCACAACAGATACTACAGAAATACAGAAGATAATTAGAAATTATTTTGAAAACTTGTATGTTGAGAGCCACAGCCGAAGGGGCCCCAGCAAACTTCCAGCTGCCGGCTGATGATTGGCTCACAGCGGCCCCAGCAGCATCTAGCTGATTGACTCCTCTGCGGTGATGCTCATTGGGCTGTTTCCCTGCCCTTTCAGACCACGGAGCTGCTCATTGGGGGACTTTTTTGGCTCCTCCCACGTGACCCAGCCAATCGGCCTCAAGAGCAGGAGGATTGTGGGAGGTGGGGAGAAGCTTGTGTGGGAGAGAGAGGCTTGTGGAAAGCCGGTGGTGGCAGTTGAGGCTCTGAGGGTTTTTCCTGAGAGGCTGTTTTGTTTGGCATGTGTGGTTCTAAAAATAAAGTTAGTTTCTTTTGACAAGTGGCTCCTGAATGTGCCCAGCCAGACTGCGGCATTTGGTGGCTCCCACTGGGAGCGACTGAGGGTAAGTGAAACTGCTCGCCCCTGAGGGCAGGGCGAGAGGATGGGTAGCCATTTTAAGATTCCTCTTTTATTTTGCTTCACTTTTGTTTTAAGTTGCCTGTCCCTGGAGATGAGTGAGACAGAAGAAAAACCGCTCACATCTGAGGAAAAACTATTTACGTCTGAGGAACAGATAGGGAGAAAGGACGGATGCACATGTCAGGAGGATAGAAAGGCTATAATGACTTTTTGTTGTTCCCTTTTTATTTCATTCTGTCTCGGTTTTGTTTGGCATCATCTTGTTGGGTTGTATTATAGTAGAAATACGGGATCAGAAATTAGTAAAAAACAAACTGAAAGAGTGTTAAGTAAATTGTTAGAGGAAGGAGGCATCTCAGTAAAATCAAGAACAATCAGGGCATACGTTGATACAATACAAAAATGTAGCCCATGGCTTTTTAAGGAGGAGTTGTTAAATATATCACAATGGAACCATCATGGTGAAGATTTAAAAAGAATAGAAAAGAAAAGCCCAGGGACTCTGCCAGTTGGCACATTGCCATTGTGGACGTTCATATCTTGTTTGCTTAGTCCAAAGCCTTCAGTTCAGACAATGGTAGAGGAAGAAGAAGACATAATGATTCAAGTAAAAGAGAAGGTCTCTCAAGTTAGTCAGACAGAGGAAAAGATTCAAGTAAAAGAGAAGGCCTCTCAAGCTAGTCAGACAGAGAAAGAAAGTGTAAAACAGAAAAAGCCATCAGGGGGAAAGTTACAACAGGAGACTGCTACTAACACCTTTCTATCACCAGAGAGTGTAAGTGTCCAACCAACAGCACCACCTCTACAGGAGACTGCTACTAACACCTTTCTATCACCAGAGGACGTAAGTGTCCAACTAACAAGGCCACCTCCATATGCTGGGAGGTCCCCAACCCCCGCAGTTGATAGTTGGGATCCTGAGAAAAGATCTCAAATATTAACATGCCCTGTATTTGAGGCAGGAGGGCAGCGATTTTACCAAGTTTTAAATTTCAAAACAGTGAAGCAGCTAAAAGAGGCTGTAACAACCTATGGTCCTCAAGCACCCTTCACTGTAAGCATGGTCGAATCCATTAACAACTTGAACATGACGCCAGCAGATTGGGCTAATATGTGTAAAGCGGTGTTAAATGGAGGACAATACCTGTTATGGAAGGTTGCCAATGAGGAATTTTGCAAGGAGACGGCTAGGCGAAATGCAGCAGCTGGTTATCCTCAGAGAAATCTAGATATGTTGTTAGGAAAGGGACCTTATGAGGATCAGCAGCAACAAATTGCATATGATCCTGGTGTATATGCACAAATTGCCGTAGATGCAATTAAGGCATGGAAGACTTTACAAGGACATGGAGGTTTACAAGGTCAATTATCTAAGGTAATACAAGGAGCTAATGAACCTTATGCTGAATTTGTAGATAGGCTTATTCAAACAGCTACCAGAGTTTTTGGGAATACAGAACAAGCAATGCCATTACTAAAACACCTGGCTTATGAGCAAGCGAATCGTTGGTGCAGAGATATCATTAGACCATGGAAACATGAAGATTTAAACACATATATTAAATTATGTAGAGACATTAATGAACAAGAGCAAGTCGTGGCAGCTGCAGTAAAACAGGCTTTAGATGCCAGAGACATTAATGAACAAGGGCAAATTGTGGCAGCTGCAGTAAAACAGGCTTTAGATGCCAGGCCAAGAACATGCTACAATTGTGAACAAACAGGACATTTTAAAAGGAATTGCCCCATTGGAGGAGGGTTTAACAAAACTAGGTATCAAAGGAGTAGAATACCAGGTATTTGCCCACGAAGCCGTAGAGGGAGACATTGGGCTAATGAATGCCATTCTCAAACCACCATAGAGGGTACTCCATTATCAAAAAACGAACAAGGACCAGGTGTTTATCCATGATATCATGGAGAAAGGCATCGGGCTCCATTGCCAAAAAATGGACAGGGGGGCCCAATGCTCCGGGGCCCAAAACCACAAATATACGGAGCACTGGAGGAACCCAGCAACCCCATCAGGGTAGTGCCCAGGACACATTGTCCATCAGATCCCTCATCAGACAAACCAGAGGGAGCGCAGGGTTGGACATCTGCGCCTCCGCCAGAGCAGTACTAACTCCAGAGATGGGAGTTCAAATCATTCCCACAGGGGTGAAAGGACCTCTTCCCAAAGGAACAGTAGGCTTATTATTGGGACGCAGCTCTTCTACTCTAAAAGGACTTATGATAAGTCCTGGGGTAATTGATCCCGATTATGAAGGTGAAATAAAAATTATAGCCAGTTCTCCAAAGGGTATATCAGTAATTTCACCAGGAGATAGAATAGCACAGTTACTAATAATACCCAGCCTACATGATAAATTTTCCAGTCGTACTGTAGAAAGAGGTTCCAAGGGATTAGGCTCCACAGGTGTAGATTGGGCTATGCTTTCTTTAAATTTAGATTCTCGCCCCATGCTAAAACTAAATATTCAAGGACATGAATTTAATGGGCTACTGGATACAGGTGCAGACCTTAGCATCATCTCTCGTCAAGAATGGCCAAAACATTGGCCATTACAACAAGCCACTCAAACGCTTCGAGGCCTAGGAGTGGCGACTAATCCCCATAGAAGTGCAATGGTATTAGATTGGAAGGATCCTGAAGGATGTGAAGGAACTATACAGCCATATGTATTGGATCATCTTCCCGTAAATTTATGGGGACGAGATGTCCTAGATCAATTAGGTTTGACATTAACAAATAACATCAACCAAAATGCACCCACTATTATGACTAGACAAGGTTTTAGGAAAGGAAAAAGATTAGAAAAACAAGAACAAGGTATAGCAGCACCAATACAAATAGATCAAGGAACAGACAGACATGGGTTGGATTTTCAGAAAGGGCCACTGAGACAATAAAAATTACTTGGAAATCAGAAAGACCAGTATGGGTTCCTCAGTGGCCCCTGACTAAAGAAAAGATACAAGCAGCCCATGACCTGGTCAAACAACAATTAGCGGAAGGACATATACAACCTTCTGTATCTCCCCATAATACTCCCATTTTTGTCATCAAAAAGAAATCTGGTAAATGGAGATTATTGCAAGATTTAAGAGCCATTAATAATGAGATGGTTATTATGGGACCTGCTCAATCAGGGATTCCTCAGTTGTCTGCTTTGCCAAAAACCTGGTATGTTTTAGTTATAGATATTAAAGATTGTTTTTTTTCAATTCCAATTCATCCTGAGGATAGTCCACGTTTTGCATTTACTATCCCTGCACTGAATCATGAAGGTCCTGATCAGAGATATGAATGGAAAGTACTCCCTCAAGGGATGGCTAACAGCCCAACTATGTGTCAAATTTATGTTAACAAAGTAATCCAGCCACTTAGAAATCAAAATCCTGAACTACAAATATTTCACTATATGGATGATGTATTATTAGCACACAAAGATAAAAACACATTGCTAGAATGTTATGCCACACTTACAGACTTATTAAAAAATTATAATCTAGAGATAGCAATAGATAAAGTACAATTAAATTTTCCAATTAATTATTTAGGAGTTCTATTATCCTCAACCATGGTCCGTCCACCAAAAATTCAAATACGAGTAGATCAACTCAAATCACTTAATGACTTTCAAAAGTTATTAAGAGACATAAATTGGATATGGCCTTATTTAGGTATACCAACAGGAGAGTTGGGACCTTTATTTGATATCCTAAAAGGTCCATCAGATCCAAATTCACCCCGAATGTTAACGCCTGAAGCAAGAAAGGCATTAAAAATCATTGAAACATATATGGAAAATATGCATTTGGATAGAATTTATATAAGTTTGCCTTTATTATTTATTGTACTACCAACAAAAAATATTCCTACAGGAGTATTTTGGCAAGAAGGTCCATTATTATGGATACATTTATCTTATTCTCCTAACACTATTCTTACTAGGTATCCTGAGGCTGTAGGACAATTAATACTCAAAGGAATAAAAGCAGCAAAGGGAGTGTTTGGAATTTCTCCCAATAAAATTATTACTCCATATACTATGAATCAAATTGATGAGTTAGCTAATGAGTTAAATACTTGGGCAATAATCATGTGCAAATCTAATGTTTCATTTGAGAACCACTTACCATCTAATCCTTTATTGTCTTTTTGGTCATTGCATCCTGTAATTTTTCCAAAAATGACAAGAAAAACACCTATCATGAATGCTCCAAATATATTCACTGATGGGTCAAATAATGGTACAGCAGCAGTAGTTACCCCTCATCAAACTTTTACATTTTTAGTACCCAAACAATCAGCTCAAAAGGTAGAGCTTAATGCAGTTTTACAAGCTTTTGTGATGTTTAAAGATTCCGTATTTAATTTATTTTCTGATAGTCAGTATGTAGTTAATGCTATAGTATCTCTTGAAGATGCTGGTAGGATTTCCCCTTCTTCTACTGTTTTCTCTTTGCTTTCCACTATACAAAGTCTAATCTGGGACAGAAAAGATCCATTCTTTATAGGACATATCAGGGCACATACAGGATTGCCTGGAGCCCTTAGTTTGGGCAATGATTTAGCAGATAAAACTACACATGACATACATATTTTCTCTACACTAGAAGAAGCTATAAATTTTCATAAAAAGTTCCATGTCAATGCTAATACTTTACAAAAGTGTTTTAAAATAACTAAGGAACAAGCTAGACAAATAATAAAACAATGTCAAAATTGTGTGACCTTTTTACCACAAGTTAATCTTGGAGTCAATCCTAGAGGATTGATACCTAACCATATTTGGCAGATGGACGTCACACACTTGCCAGAATTTGGAAAATTAAAATATTTGCATGTTACAGTTGATACTTCTTCTGGATTTTTGATGGGCTCCCTTCATGCCGGAGAAAAAACTAAAGATGTTATAGCTCATTGCTTACAAAATTTTGCCACTGTGGGTGTTCCAAAACAGTTAAAAACAGATAATGCCCCTGGTTATACTTCTACCTCTTTTAAACAATTTTGCTCAACATTTGGCATTACTTATATAACAGGAATCCCATACAATCCACAGGGACAAGGCATAGTTGAAAGAGCTCATCAAACTATTAAAATGTACTTATTAAAGCAAAAAGAAGGAATTGGGAAGGGGTATATATTCCCCAAAGATAAATTTAAAATAACCCTTTTTACTCTAAACTTTTTAAATTTGGATTCATCAGGACTTAGTGCTGCGGAAAGGCATATGTGTCCAAAAAATGTGCATAAGCCCAAGGTACTTTGGAAGGATATTCTAACAGGACAATGGAAAGGTCCTGACCCAGTAATTGTCTGGAGTCGGGGGTCTGTTTGTGTGTTTCCACAGGGAGAACAGCAGCCGATTTGGATTCCAGAAAGATTAACTAAAGCGATTTCTACAGACCAAAAAGAAGATGATTTGGCTCAAATCCATAATAACTGATATCCAAAACTCCAGTTTGGCTATTCTTACATCTGCAACAGAACCAGGATGCTTTTTTCAATATCTATTTTATTATTGCCCTTTGCCATATCATGAAGTTCTATTTTGTTTTTTGAGCTCATACAGACCTAGGTTAATGTTTTGCTGATCAGTTCTATTTTTTTTGACTATAGAGTTTTTAAACATTGCAATGGAGATTTCACCTGTAAAAAGTTATAAGGCCTTTACTATAATGTTATGTGTTGTATGTATTATATTATGTGTGCACACTTGTGTTTTGTGTTATATGTTTGAATGTACGTATGTCCATATATCATATATGATGAGCGCTCATGATAAAATGGATCCAAATATTTTTTTTCACGTGATTTATATGGTTTAATTTAAATTGGGTAAACAACTGTTGAGGATTGTTTTAATATGTAAACAAAAAAGAAGGTTAACAGATCTGTTTGTTTACTTTCACCTTTCCTTTTCATTATATTTAATAATTCTCTTAAAGACAATGTAAATTGTTAAGAAAATTGTTTTCTTTTAGTGCCTTCTGTAATGTTATATAATTTTTTCTTTAGCCATTATTGCCAGAATTCCTATCTTCATCCCAGTGCCGGTGAAGACAATGTAAATTGTTAAGAAAATTGTTTTCTTTTAGTGCCTTCTGTAATGTTACATAATTTTTTCTTTAGCCATTATTGCCAGAATTCCTATCTTCATCCCAGTGCTGGTGAAGTCAAAGATAAAACCAATCTACAGCTTCTACAATAGCCATCACTGAACTGCTTGCAGAACTTGCCTGGACACATTGTGAGCTCACCTGTATGCATTGTGAACTATCTGTTGGTGCAGCGACTTGTGGTAGTGTTGGGGTATTTTTGCTGATGATGTCATTGGTGGTACAATTTTTCCAAAAGGAGCCATCAATTGGCTTGGTGTATCTTCCTCCCTTCTGCTTGTCATGATCGTCCAGCTAAAATTTGGGGGCCAACAGAGGTGAGGCAAAGAATCTCACCCCCCTGCTGGTACAAAGACCTCTCCACAGGTGTGGCTGTATACTGGACCGGTAGTCAGTGACAGGTAAGATCCAATTGCAATGGTACCAACCTAAGGACCATATGTACTATTGGACAACCTAAGGCAGGCACGGTCCCTAAGCCACATGCTTGTTGTTTAAACAGAGAGGGGGAGATGTTGAGAGCCACAGCCGAAGGGGCCCCAGCAAACTTCCAGCTGCCGGCTGATGATTGGCTCACAGCGGCCCCAGCAACATCTAGCTGATTGGCTCCTCTGCGGTGATGCTCATTGGGCTGTTTCCCTGCCCTTTCAGACCACGGAGCTGCTCATTGGGGGACTTTTTTGGCTCCTCCCACGTGACCCAGCCAATCGGCCTCAAGAGCAGGAGGATTGTGGGAGGTGGGGAGAAGCTTGTGTGGGAGAGAGAGGCTTGTGGAAAGCCGGTGGTGGCAGTTGAGGCTCTGAGGGTTTTTCCTGAGAGGCTGTTTTGTTTGGCGTGTGTGGTTCTAAAAATAAAGTTAGTTTCTTTTGACAAGTGGCTCCTGATTGTGCCCAGCCAGACTGCGGCACTTGTACTCCAATAAAATAGAAAATATCAAAGGCATCGAAAAATTTCTAGAGTCATATGATTTGCCCAACTTGAATCAGTATGATATATCCAATTTAAACAGATCAATTTCAAGCAATGAAATAGAAGATGCCATCAGAAGCATACCAACTAAGAAAAGCTCAGGACCAGATGGATAAACAGCTGAGTTCTACAAGACCTTTAATGAAGAACTAATACCAATACTCCTCAAATTATTTTGTGAAGTAGAAAAAGAGGGAGCATTTCCAAACTCGTTTATGAGGCCAGAATCACTCTGATTCCAAAACCAGGCAAAGACACATCAAAGAAAGGAAACTTCATACCAATATCTCCAATGAACATAGATTCAAAAATTCTCAATAAAATTCTGGCAAATTGAATACAAAAACATATCAAAAAGATCATGCACCACAATCAAGTGGGGTTCATCCCAGGGATGCAAGGTTGGTTCAACATAAGGAAATCAATAAATGTAACCATCATAGCAATAGATTTAAAGATAAGAATCATATCATCATCTCAATAGATGCAGAAAAATATTCAACAAAATACAGCACCCCTTCATGTCCAAAACACTAGAAAAACTAGGATAACAGGAACATATCTCAACATCATAAAAGCTATCTATGCTAAACCCCAGGCCAACAATATTCTAAATGGAGAGAAATTGAAAGCATTCCCTCTAAAAACTGGAACAAGATAAGGATGCCTCTTTCACCACTTTCATTTAACATAGTTCTTGAAACATTGGCCAGAGCAACTAGACAGATGAAAGAAATTAAAGGGATATGGATAGGAAAAGAAGACTTCAAATTAGCACTTTTTTCTGATGATATGATTCTATACTTAAAAGAACCAAAAAATTCCACCAGAAAACTTCTAGAACTAATAAGTGAATTCAGAAAAGTAGCAGCATATAAAATAAATACCCATAAATCAAAGGCATTTCTGTATATCAGTGACAAATCCTCTGAAAGGAAACAAAGAAAACTACCCCATTTACAATAGCCTCAAAAAAAAAATATTTGAGAATCAACAAAAGAAGTGAAAGACTACTACAATGAAAACTACAGAACACAAAAGAAAGAAATTAAATAAGACCTTAGAAGATGGAAAGATCTATCTTGTTCTTGGATAGGCAGAATTAATATTGTCAAAATGACCATACTACCAAAAGCATAGAGATTTAATGCAATTCCAATCAAAATCCCAATGACATTCCTCATATAAATAGAAAAATAAGTCATGAAATTCATCTGGAAAAATAAGAGACCTAGAATAGCTAAAGCAATCCTTAGCAAAGAGTAAAGCAGATGGCATCACTATGCCAGACCTTAAATTATACTATAAAGCAATAGTAACAAAAACAGCATTGTATTGGCACCAAAATAGACTGGCAGACAAATGGTATAGAATAGAGAATACAAGAGACAAACCCACAAAGGCCCTAAAAACATAGACTAAGAAAAGATAGCCTCTTCAACAAATGGTGCTGGAAAAACTGGGAATCTATGTGCAACAAAATAAAATCAAACCCCTATCTCTCACCATGCACAAAACTCAACTCAAAGTGGATCAAGGACCTAGGAATTAAACCAGAGACACTGTGCCTAATAGAAGAAAAAGTAGACCCAAATCTCCATAGTGTTGGATTAGGCCCTGACTTGCTTAATAAGACTTCTATAGCACAAGAATTAAAATCAAGAATCAATAAATGGGATGGATTCAAACTAAAATGCTTCTCCTCAGCAAAAGAAACAATCAGTGAGGTGAATAGAGAGCCTACATTTTGAGAGAAAATCTGTACCACATGCACATCAGAAAGAGCACTAATATCTAAAATATATAAAGAACTCAAAAATCTTAACACCAAAAAACAAATAACTCAATCAATAAATAAGCCTAGAAATTGATCACACATTTCTCAGAAGATGATACACAATCAATCAACAAATATATGAAAAAATGTTCATCATCACTAGCAATTAGAGAAACGTAAATCAAGATTTCATCTCATTCCAGTCAGAATGGCAACTATTAAGAATACAAACAACAATAAGTGCTGGTGAGGATGTGGGGGAAAAGGTACAACTCACAACGTTGCTGGTGGGACTGCAAATTGGTGCAGCTAATATGGAAAGCAGTATGGAGATTCCTGGAAAACTAGGAATGGAACCACCATTTGACCCAGCTATCCCACTCTCAGAATTTAAAAACAGCATACTACAGGGACACAGCCACAACAAATGTTTATAGCAACACAATTTACAATAGCTAAAATGTGAAAACAACATAGATGCCCATCAATTGGTGAATGGACAAAGAAAATGTGGTACCTATACACAATGGAATACTATTCATCATTAAAAGAGAATAAAATCATAGCATTTGCAGGTAAACGAATGAAGCTAGAGAATATAATGCTAACTGAAATTAGCCAATTCCAAAAAAAACAAATGCCGAATGTTTTCTGTCATATAAGGATGCTGATTCATAATGGGTTTGGAGGGGGGGAGCATGGGAGGATTAAACGAACTTTAGATAGAGCAAAGGGGAGTCGGGGGAAGGGAGAAAGCAAAGGAGTAGGAAAGATGGTGGAATGAGGTGGTCATCATTACCCTAAGTACATGTATGAAGACACAAATGGTGTGATTCTACTTTGTGTACAACCAGAGATATGAAAATTTGTGTTCTATGTGTATAATATGAATTTAAATGCATTCTGCTGTCATACATAATAAATTAGAATTTTAAAAACTTCAAAAAAAGAAAGACAAAGTCCTTTCCAATGTGCACACGTGTGCACACTCACAAACACACACACATACACACACACAAAAAAACCACATACACAAAACAGGGGTTAACTGGTTCTTATACCACATACTGCTTTATCACAACAATGTCTTACACCATATACTACTTTATCCCAATGATGGAGCGACAATCAAACAACACCTCAGGTTCTCAGACCTGCCACAGCAGTCAGAAAAGAAAGGTAAGAGATAAATTGTTCCTCTGTGCAGATAACATAACCTTATATTGAAAAAATCCCCTAAGATTCCAACAAAAAGAGTTTGGGTTGATAAATTCAGTAAGGTTGCAGGACACAAAATCAACATGTGAAAATTAGTAATGTAGCATTTCTTTACACTAAAAATGAACTTTCTAAAAAAAAAGAAATCAAAGAGAACTATTCCATTTATAATAGCTACAAAAAAAAATAAAATAAATTGGGCATGGTGGCACACACCCATAATTCCAGTCCAATGCAATCCCTACCAAAATTCCAATGTCATTTCTCAGATACATAAAAAAAATTCTAAAATTCACATGGAAACACACACACACAATCCAAGGCAATCACAATCAAAAAGAACGAATTCAGAGACATCACACAATCAGATTTCAAACTATACACTACAAAGTGATAGTAACTAAAACAGAATAATACTGTCATAAAAACAGAAAAATCAACCAATGGAACAGAACAGAGAACCCAATAAAAGAAGCCCTGAATCTACAGTCAATCCATCTTTGTTGACAAAGGTGCCAAGAATGTACAATGACAAAAAAAGACAATCTTGTTAGTAAATGATGTGAAAAAACAGATATCCATATGTAAAGGAAGGAATTTGGACTCTTATCTCACATCATATATAAAAACTGATGCAAAATATATCAAAGACTTAAACATGAGGCCTGATACTGTAAAATTAGCAAAAAAAATAAGGCAAAAACTATATGATATTGGTCTGGACAATGATTGCTTAGATTTGATCCCAAGAGCACAGGTGACAAAAGCAAAGATATACAAGTAGAATTATGTCAAAATAAAAAGCTTCTGCACATCAAAAGAAAACAAATCACAGAGTGAGGAGACAAGGTAATATTTGCAAGCCTTTTTATCTGACAAAGGATTAACATCCAAAATATATAAGGAACTCAAACCCCCATTCCAGCCACTTGCCTGTAGTTGAATGCATGATCCATTTTCTCCAAGTGATGTCTTCCGTTCTCACTTCCCTTTGCCTCCCTTCTTGATTTCAAGCACTCCCAGATTTGGCTAAACAAAATCCTCCACAGAAAGCCCCCCCCCAGACTGTTCTAGATTTTGAAGATGTAATCCAGCTATAAATACACCAATTGAATTATGAGCAGAGAAGGGCTGTAACCTAGGGTAGCTGATAACATATCCAGAACTTGGGCAAGGAATGCCTTTATCCAGATTTAAGAGCTGGATTTTATATGAACCTGAAGTTATTTCCTAAATAGTCCTACAGAGTATAATAAGCACTCTAGAAATGAAGTAGCTGCTGAATGGTAAATTAATGTGTGAATGTTCGTAGCTTTGATTGAACAGATTATAGTAGTTAATTCTCTCATGGCAGTTGAAAAAGATGACAATGCCATTTTGAATTAAAACTATATCATTGCAGTGAAGCAGGTAAGGACTCAAACATTCTGTGCCAAAGAATTCCATTGACAAATTGGATTTATTAGTGTTAATGATGACCCCTCCCACGACACACCTGCCCTGAGGTGTAAGTGAAGCTTAAGAAACCAAAAAATTGAGAGTGCAGATGTTTTCTAGCCCTACTTTGATCATGTGCAACTTATTCCTGGCTCCCTAAATAAACGTAAGCTACCTTGCTCCTAAACCTAGTGCGTTTGTCTCCATTTTTCAATTTTCTTTCTTTGACACTCCTGGTTTACTTATTTCAATGTGCATGTCCAATTCTTCTCTACCTTCTGCCTCCTTACAATTCTTGTTCTGATCTAAGTTTATCAGTTGTTAGTCCTCGGTCAGTTCTAATGGAGTCTTGTTTTCATTGTTATTCATTGTATTATTAACCCATAGCTATGGGGCTTTTTGCCTAGGCCACAGACAGCTTAGTTTTCCCCCAGTAAAACTTGGTGTGATTGCATGGTCAACAAAGCAAAATGTCCCTTTAATATAGTGAAAGGGCCATGATGGTAGTCGATGGACCCAAATAGTCACCATTTTAATGCAATAATTTTGAGAAATATGCATACATTTAGCCAGTAATTAACACTGGATTATAAAGCTTCATGCAATAAGATGAAGCTTAATTTGTTAGAAAAATATTGATTGAGAAAATATATATTGACCATAGTCCCTGCCTTAGAAGACTTCAGTCTATCCAAGATCTACAATCTCTATCTTGTGTTACATCAGGAAGTTACAGCTCTGTTGCTCTCTGAAGTCAACAGGAAACCCCAGACTTAGTCTTAGGAAGAGTGCAGGTAGTATTGGGGGTGAAAGTTCAAACCCTAGAGCCAGAACCTGAATCTTAGCTCTGCCACTGTTAGCTACTCTTACCTTGGGAGAGTTATTTAATCCTCTCTGCCCCTAGATCCCCAGCCATAAAATAGGGGTGATAGCATCTACTTTAAAAGAGGTTTTTGTGACCTGTAAATGAGTTTATACAAATAGAATACCCAAAACAGAGCTGGCACATAATACGTATTAGGTTCTGATTCCATTCAGCAAATATTTATTAAGTATGTATCCCAGAGTAGGTGTTGTGTGTTAGGAAACAGAAAGATAATTATGAACAAGGCACTATAGCTGCTTTCCAAAATCCTGTAGTCTAATGGCTCCACCACAGGTCCTTGCTTTGTATTCATATAATATAAGTGTTTGGCAATAAGCACTATGGTAAACTCTGTAACTATTCTGTAGGATACTCTGACCACAAAGAAAGACAAGCTGAGGTATTTTTCACAGAAAATTTTAAAAGTAAATGTGAAAATTGCAGTTGTTATTTGGGGATGTCAAAGAGCTATATAATATTTCATTTAGGCCAAATGCTTTTTGCCTGAGTCACCTGCAGGATTTTCTAAGTTCCCACTCTTTGAGACATGTATGAGCCAAGCTCAAGGAGTCAAAGACTAATTCTTTTGAGGCTGCCAGACTCTCACTGAGTTGTTTCTTATAAGAAACAGAATATGATGAAAATGTCAACCCAAAATCTATCTGTACATATATTAAAAAGAGAAAGAGAGAAAACTTCATACAATGCATCTTCACTGGGAGAAATCCCTAGATTCAGACACAGATCTGTGATTAACATAGTTACAGAAAGCAAGTTGTAAAATTAAATTGTGGAGTATGGCATGATTAAGCCCTCTGAATCTAGCACTTTCCTCCTTGAAATTATAAATTTGCAATCATAAAAAAGAAAATGACTGAAATCCACTTATCTTTGGGGATTGGCTTACAGATTACTCCATAATGGGCACACCAAATGATTGCAGCAACTGAAGTTAAGACAAGGTAATATTAAATGGGCCTCCCACCTGAAATCTCCAAAGAAATCTGGAACCTTTTCTGTTTCTTTCAAACACAATAGTATCCAAAATTTCTAAATCAGTTATAAATGTTAGTATCCAAGGGTCAGGTTAAAGGGAACTCAACATTTTGTCCCTCAGCTCCTGTGCCCTGCTTGCAGAATAAGAAGAAACTTGAGGTAAGAGTTGTTATGACAGCTTCTTCATGGGAATCAACATGTAAAAAGATTAGTCAGCCAGGCTGTTTAACTGTGATGCTGCCAGTCCACCTTGTTGAAGAATTTCCCATGGGAGTTTATAGCCTATAAAAAGAATATTGTGGCCTTGAAGATGGATAGAAGGTGCAACTACTCCTCAAAGTCAAAATGGGCAGAGATTAAGAGCAATACTCAAGAAGACCAGGGAGTGAAAGGAGTCTGACCTATCACTCTCAAGCAGGATACAAGCAGAACTGTAGAAACTGGCTAGTCCTTTGTATTGGGCGACTTTCAGTTACTATTAAAAAAAATACCTGAAATAATCAACTCATAAAGAGAAAGTTTTAGTTTGGCTCATTGTTTTGGATATCCCAATCCATAATCAGTTAGCTCCATTGTTTGGTCCTATAGGGAGACAGCACATCATGGCAGGAATGCATGATAGGGCAAAAACTGCTTATATCATGAGTCATAAATCAAAAGAGAAAGAAGGTACCAGGGTTCCACAGTCCCCTTTGAGGGCATATCCTCAATGATTTAGGGACCTCTCAAAAGTTCTACCTCTTAAAGTTTCCAACACCTCCCAACAGCGCCACCCGGGGGACCACACCAGTAACACATGACTTTGGGGAGATATTCAAGGTAGTACAGTAATAGCTCATTCATTAGATCAGAATGTAGCAACATGATTCTTCAGCAAACTGGATACATAATATCTGGATTGTGAGGCAAAGAACATTGACACTCATGGACCCCTTGTCCGACAAATTCTGAAGCAAGGCAATAATCCACAACCACAAAACAAGAAGAAAGGACAGTAGTGAGTCAGTCTGTACTTCCTATATAGGTGAAGAAAAGATGGCTTTATTTCTCTTGTCTAAATAACTGTTTAAAGGGTAACAAGACTTGGGCTATCACAGCAGATACATCACCAAAGAAGGAGCCATAAGATCTCACAGTAAGAGACTACAGGACATATTTTAAGAAGGCAGGAAACAAGAGAGTTTGTGGAAGGTTTGTTAAGCCAAGACTATGATGCCAAACGATATTTTGGAACCTTGCAATGTGATGGTCTTTTGAAGGACTTCCAGACTACCCAGTATGCAACCCACAAGGCAGCTTATCACATCATGTATCCATCCTCTGACAAAGGCAGCAGTTATACAGTATTTCATACCCAGTTCCTCTAATTGCCTACCCCCTCCAATGTCAGAGAAGCAAAGAGAAAGAGAAATAAAATATAATAGACTGTGCCTTCCAACTACAGAGAGTAGAGATGCTGTCAATTGCAAAAGATAAATAATTTTTATTTCAGATGGACTTTTTTTAATACTTAAAAGTGAACCTTATACAAAAGGGACTGATCTTCATTACCAAAAAGATGCTAGAAGTTATATGATCTGCCTGAGATGTGATCATCTGCCTGAGGTAGAGAACACCTTAGTGCCTGAAAAAAAGTCATCTTCTATTAGTCATCCAAGACACTCAGTCTGTCTCATAAATAATCAATCAATCAATCAGGAAGCTGATCAAGCATGAACTACATGAGAGAGAGTGTTTCTCACAAAAATAACTTACAATGCCTTTACCCCACACAGCAAATTTGGGGTAGACAGTGGATGGAGATGCATTGCCCAATGGTAGTAAAAGCTTTGTATATGTATAGTTCTGTACTTAGTATCTGTCTGTATAATTCTGTATATGAGTGGAAATGGACTAAGGGGAGGCACTTGTTAGACTGGTATTCACGTGTCTAAACCAGTACAATAGCTGAATCCAATGACCCATTCAAAAAAAATGGGTTAAAATCAATAATATAAGTAGAGAAGAATAGTAAGTGAAGATAAGGATATTAATAGATAGATTATGTAATAAGGGAAATCCAATGTTATAGTGGTGCCTACAGAGAGTCACAGTAGAATGATATTATCTCTTAACTCAATTACATTAAATGCCCAAAAGGATGAAGCCACACATTTCCTAAGACCACCCCTGTTTTTGGAATCTAGCAAGGTATAATGGCAGCCTGGAAACGTGGGCAGCATTTCTCTGGGGGACATTTGCTTGTGCAATATAATGATAAACTGAACAATTTGTTAATGACAGATTTTAACTCTAGTAATATGCCAGTATGTCTTGACTAATTTTTTAGGTTTTATCTACTATAAAGAATATTATTTGGAAAGAAAGAAATTTCCAGGAACTACTCCCCAAATGTCATGCAGTAGACTGATCACTGTACAACTATAAATCTCAATGACCATATACTTAGAAAAGTCCGCAGTAGTAATGGAGAAAATGCAGCAGCTATATGATTGACATGCCACAGTATGCTATGAACAAATACATGTTACTCTCATTTTAAAAATATATTTTTAGCTGTAGATGGACACAATGTCTCTATTTTTTATGTGGTGCTGAGAATTGGACCCACCAGTGCCTTGCACATGCTAGGCAAGCGCTCTACCACTGAGCCACAACCCTAGCCCCATTACCCTCATTTTTTGTGAGTGAAAAACTCCTAAACAGAATAGAAAAAACAATGGATTTCTGATTAGAATAAAGCAGCAGCCTTCGTGTGCTGAATCTGAATTCCCCTAGAGAGCAGCCAAACCCTGAGATGAGGATATCTATGGGAGGCCTTCAGGCATTCTCAGTATATTAAATACAGTCATGACTACCACTCATCTAACCACAGCATGATGGACCCAATATTTTGAGATCCAAAATATGTATCCTTTCTGCATTCAGCCCGTTGGTATGCAATAGTGTGCATGGTGGATTGCACAACATGGCCCACGAGACGAAAAGTTGGGGAGCATATGTACCAGTCTGGACATCATAGATCAAGCTAAATTCACTTTTAACAAGGAGTAGTTCACTTTGGAAAAAGATTTATTAACTAGAATAAGCAGATTAGAGGAACTCCTCTTCCAGGAGGGAGGACAAGGGTAGATGTCAGACTGTAAAGATGATGAGGTTTTAGTGAAGTGGGTCGGGCAGATTCAACAAATAATGGTAGATAATGCCAAGATCCAACACTGGGAAAGGGTTTGTACCCTGGGCCTTTGGACTGTTTTAAATACACACTGAGGCTGAAGAAGCCACAGGACAATGGTCTTCTGTCCTAATTGATAAGGCTCAAGGGACACACTTTGGGATCTATGAACCTCTCAATTTATGAGAGTTCTCTGGGGCCATTGCAATCTACATTGAAAAACCAACTCTCCTCACTGCCCCCCCCCCCAGATTTTTTTTTTCAGAATAAGATACATGCAGTGTAACTACTACAGTATGTCAGCCAGCAGGGATAGTAATTCTGAACAACACCATATCCTCTCCACAGAAGCAGAAAATAGTCGCAGTACAAGATCGTCAGCAAAAGTCAAATAACCAACTTTGTCCCCAACTGACTCAGAACTCAGAAATAATCAAATTATGGCCAATTGTAATGATTTCTGCCCACAATAATATCTAAGAAATGGGAAAGAACCAATTCTGTTGGGAATACATGTAGAATACCTTTGTATTTCTTATTGGTTCTGTAATAAAACTTGAGTTATGCCATTACCATACTGTAATATGGTATAGCATTGGCCTTGATGGTAAGATTAGATTATCTTATATAAATAAGTTATATAGTAATACTCATATAAGTGAACAGATATGTCAGAAGATGGAGTTAAAATCTCCTCAGCATATACTCGTGGAAAATAACTAGTCTAAGGAAGAACTAGATAAAGCTAAATATCAGCTACTTCTATGCTAAGTAGTTTTGCACATTTGTAGTACAAGTTAATAGAGCAAGAAGGAAAGTGAATAACCAAATTAGTTCAAGACTAAGACAAGGGCTGAGGTTGTAGCTCAGTGTTAGAGCACTTGCCTGCACATGTGAGGAACTGGGTTTGATCCTCAGCACCACACATAAAAACAAACAAAATAAAGGTAGAGTGTCCATCTACAACTAAATATTTTTTAAAAAAATAAAACAAACTAAAGGTATTGTGTCCATCCACAACTAAAAATAAATTAAAAGAAAAAAACAAAAATTAAGACAAATGTATATAATGCCTGTATGAAATGGATCATTATTTCTTTAAGTCTTCCCTATCCCATACCATATCCTCCAAATGTTAGGTATCTTCATGCTGATACCATTGCTGTATCTGTCATATAAATTCTATACTAAATGGAGGTGCTCCAAAAAATATCATTTTAAGACGAGAGCTTAGGAAAAGGGCCACGGACTTGGACTATATGGAAAAGGAAGCACACAGAAAGCTGCATTGCTCAAATCCTGCATGTTCCAAAGAAATGTTCTGTTTCAAGACTGGCCTAGCTGGCTCCTGAGAAAGGAGCTCTGGGCCCTCAGAATATTCTTCCTGATAAGAATTCTCTTGTATGCCTGAGGCCTTGGGTCATCCAGTACCAGTGTGATCATATAGGTAACGATGTGATTTTGGCCAATACCATTTTTTTTCTCTGGGGTGGGAGGAGCTGGAGTCTGAGCAGTTGAAGTCAGCCATGCCTATATGACTGAAACCAACTAAAAATCCCAACTCCAAGACCTTCGTGAGTTTCCCTGGTTGAATACACTTTGCAAGAGTTGTCACACATCAGTACTAGGAATAGTAAGTGCATCCATGGAAGCTCGCACCTGGTTTCTTCTGAACCTCACCCCATGTGCCTCTTCCCTTTGTTTTTGTTTGTTTGTTTGTTTTCATTTCTACCGTGTCACTATAATAAACTGTAAATATGAGCAGAACATCTTTTTACAAATCCTGTAAGTCACTCTTGTGAGTCGTCAAGCCTGAGGACAGTTTTGAGATCCCTAATCCGTGGACTAATCAGGAAAGCTAAACAGAGGAGGTTAAGATGTGAGTTGAGACTTGATGGAGAGGCACATATACAAGAAAGCATAGATAATTCAAGACAGGAGGGAGGTGGACATGTCGAAGGAAGAATCTTACTGTAATTAAGAATATCTAAAGGAACAAAGAATGAATTCCATCTCATCTAGAAGTCTTCCAACAACCGTCCTAGAAATCTCATACTAACTACTTTCTAATCCTAGCAACGAATAATGCAAAACTACATTTTTTTTGTTTTCTAAATTATATTCCATAAGTTTGGAAGCTCATCATTAAAAACTCTCTAGCTCATTCATCCTCCCTAAAACAGCCCTAAAACGTGTTTCTATTTTGAATGTTGGTAAGTTGTGAATTTTATCTTTCATGGAACCTCATTCTTTTATTTTTACAGCTCAAGTCCACAAATACAGGCCTCCATAGACTGTCACTTTTTTTGAGAAAATTCACAAATTGTGCCACATGATAGAACATGTACTATAAAAAGTTATTCCACATCAGCTGTCACCAAAAGCATCTCAATTCTTTGTTTGGCCAAGGCACTTTGCCAAGTAGCTAAAAATGTTCTATCATGGACAGTTGAGTTCCTAATAAAGCTTCTAGTTCATGTCTATGAAAAAGCCCAGTAAATTACTTGCATTATGTGGTTTGAATTTGCCTGATACTCTAATTGTGCCAAGGTCTGCACCGCAAAAAGGTCCCCCTTTGTGTATTCCTCATCACCTCTGCCACCATTAGCATTTTTTTTTTCTGTTTCCTAGTTTGAAGAAATTCTTTCTTGGCTCTCTAGCTCCAAAATCCAATACTTTGAGCTATCAAAATGAAGACCTTCCATGGATATTTTGAAAGATTTTTTCTTTTTTTAAATTCTGAAACACCATGAAAATTCTGGCTAACTTCCCATAGAAGCTTTTCTTCTGCATTATCTAGGAAAAATCTAAGAGTGAAGTGGGAAAGAAGCTCTACCGTAGGCAATCAATTGAAGAGTGTTTCTCTTGAGAGAGTGCTGAGCACTATTGATTCCTCTGATTTGCTTCCTATTTAAGATTACCTTTCAGGAACCTAACAGTTCTCTTGAGTTCAAACAAGTAACAAGACTTGGAGGAACATAAGCCAAGCTGGCTAAACAACAGAATGGACCCTCCAGAGCTATCAGTTCTCATTCTTGTATTAAAATATTACAAGCTGGTTCGAGTCCAGTGGCTTCTTTCTGCCCCTGTGTCCCCAGAAGTAAGAGTGCCAGGAGTGCTGACCAACCTCACTGAGTTGCTTGAAAGATTATTAATAAGGAAAACTTCAAAGAATCCTGCCAGCATAAAGCACTATACCAAAGTAAGTAAAAACACATCAGTGATTTAAAATAACACGGTGAAAGTGTACTACCGTAGACACTCTAGCAGCCTCTCACATTTTGTATTTACACTGGCAAGGATGGTAATGTTGGCATAATCTTTGTGAAAATAACAACAATAGTCAGCCAAGGGTTTGCCTGGAATACTGAAGCAAAGCACAATGTCTTGGGTACTTCTGAAGTTGGCACCCTCAACTACAATTCATTTCTGAGACCTGCAGATACATTTAAGTTGAATGAATTAGTTGAAATGGAGTGCATTTGCCTGAGACTCTGCCTAATTGTGTGATTTGCTCTGTTCTTTGGGCACCTGGCACCTGACAGATTCTAATTTCAATATTTTAAAATCATTAGTAAGATTGCACCAAGCTTTAATTTTAAATGCCTTTAATCACTTGGCATAATCTGCCTCAACAAAATTTTTTTTCTATTTTTAAGACTTTTTGACTGTAAGAAATAAGTGAGAAGCAGCTCCTTTGTCCAGAATTAATCCAGATATGAAACCTAAAAGTAAGCAAGCACAAACCACAAGAAACAACAAATCTCTGTATTTAAGAAAGAGAAAACTTTTGAAAATCTAGGATCAGATAACCTCTTTACAAGTATAATTCTCCCATAATGCCTCCTTCATTGTTCCTAAAATGTAAAAATGCAAAAAAAAAAAATATTTGATTCTGAGCAACATCTGTACTCAACATACTTATTAGGAATGATATTCTTTTCAGTCACATGAGAGTTTCTGCTATGACTCTCTCAATCCCAATGTCCAACTTCTTCAAACTGCTTCACTGAGGAATTCGGCCTCAGGAGATAATCACACCAACAATGTAAATGTATAAAAAGTGGCAGGTGGGTCTACATCTTGAGGCTATCTGTAGTCCTACCTCCTAAAGCAGGGAGATACTGTTCATTCATCACATAAAACTTGCTGCCATGATTTTGCAAAATCGATACACATTCCTAATCCAAAGGGCGGGGTTGGGTAGGGAAATTGAATCCCTTTAGTCTATACACACAAACATATAGTGCAAATGTATTGTTTAAACATGCATACATATGGATATGCTAACTATACATATGTAGTTTCGTTGTCAGTTAGTAAGGGTAGCCAGAACCTGAGCTGAAAGTTTAAGAGTAACTACTGCATTTCTGCTGAGATTGTGGTATACGAAGGATCATGCAAGGAAGAAATGAAGGGTGACAAGAAAAGATAAAAGGTCGAAATGAGTGAAATATGTGTGAGTTCTTCCTCCTGCAGACAGCATACCTGCCCAGAACTGTTTGATTTTACCAAAAAGTATAATTCAGCATTGTAATAAAGAACCTGATCCATTTTTTTTTTTATTTGGCTGCTGACAGCTCTCAAGCTCCACCTTCCCTCATCCCCACCTGGGCAAGTTAGTAAGAAAACCCAAGTTCTTCCTCCTTTGAGCCAGAGCAGTGAACCTTCACTCCAGCCCCAGTCCCTGGCCACAATAAAGCAGGTCTCCTTTCCCTGCTCTCTGAAGCCACTTATTAGACCTGCTTACAAACTTCCCCTACTCTCCCAAGAAAGCTTGATTATATGAGTAGGAAACCTTTAATTCCCTCTCCCTGCAGGTAGGGCATCATCAATTTCAATATTCAAAGGAATTTGGGATGAGTGAGAGGGTCTGTACTGTCTCTGTTGGGGTGGACACCCCCCACTAGTACCATCTGAAAAAGCACAGTTGTTTTAACTAGGAGAACCAGGAGCACAGGCCTTTCTTTTACTACTCAGTCTAGCATTTGGATTTGTTAGTAGAAATCTGGTAGTGGCTGTAACCCTTTTATTATGACTAGGGATGACGCCTCTAGTTTTCTTACGAGAATACTACAGTTTCCTTGGCTCAAGTCTCCACCCTGATACCTAGAGAAACCTTACAAGGCAGCCCAGTAATTTGGTACCAACTTTCTACATTGTAAACACACCAAGACCAGTGAATAATGTAAAACGTTTGATTAAAGTGAAATTGAAAAATATCAAGTACTTATTATTTCATCCCATATTGCATTACATAAGTTTTTCTGCATCAATTATCAAGTTACTTCCAAAGGCTATATGAACTTTGATTAGATATAAAGATTATTTAGGGCATTCAAAAATCAAGGAAAATGGGCTTCTATGAAAATCCCAATCTACCTCTATCTTAATAAAAACAGAACCAATTTAAAAAGACTCAAGAGAAGACACTCATGAGACATGCAATGACACCCAGGTCTCTGGCTAAGAGTTTAAGACAAAGAGGAAAAAATGAAAGGCAGAGAGCAATTTGAAGGGTTTGCTCCAGCACTGTCCCCTCCTAGCAGAAGACAGGGTTGCCCAAGTTATCTTCCCTCTTTGAAAACCTGAGGCCACAGTGGTATGGAGTACAAATTAGGATGGTAACTAACGGTTTACAGAGCTATAAGCATCACACAACTGTCCACATCCAAAGTGCTTTGTAAATGTCAGTGCTGAAAACTGTCCATGAGTGGTGACTCTGTACACCTTCCCTGTGTCCTACGTGCAGCTCCAAGAAGTCAGAAAATTAGTCATGCAAGAAGTTCAGATGTTATAACTTCTTATTACCTTTTCATTTGTCTTCTTAAATACCTATGCACATTTGCAACAAGCAGATGTTGTATATTTGTTAAACCAAACAAAGAGCAATAAATACAAGTTTAAGGGAGTCGATTTGGTCTAGCTGAGGAAGAAATTTCTAATTAGAGTTGTTCTACGAAGAAATGAGCTTTCTCAACAAAGCATTGAACTTCCAATGCCTGAAAATACTCAGGGAGAAGCCATCTGTCATGGAGCATAAACAGTATTCCTTTACTGGGAGAAAGTCTGGGATATATGACTTAAAATGTCCCCTCCCACTTCTAAAACGTGATGATTGATCGATCATGTGAAGAGGAAAATATTCTATGAACTTGAAAGTTCTTTTGCCCTATTTAAAAACATTTTTTAAATATCTTTTTCAAAATGATATTCGTAAGACACATGGTGTTGATCATCCCCTAGAGGAGAGCAAAGACAAACCCACCCAACCTTGATTTCTCCTCTCTAAGACATAATTCCAGATTAAGAGCCATGGGTGGGGGGATGATGGGGAAAATAACATAGTTAATAACCCTTATAGCACAGCCAGCACCATCAATCCACCAACAGCTGCATATTGAGTAGCTATTGTGTTGCAGGCATTGCAGGAGATAAAGGATGTATAAACACTAGGTCCCTGGCTTCAATGTCCTTGAAGTATGTTTGGACAAATAAGACATAAAAAGTAAACGCTTATAAATAAATAAAAGAGGTTGAAAATGGACTGCCAGAGACTAGATCCAACCAGCATGCCTCAGGCCAACAGGCTGTCATTAACATTTTTAACTGAGAATGACATTAGGTAGAATATGCACCTTTCAGTTCCCCAAGTTGCCACTCCTCCTGATCTTACACTGCCCCGATTCACACATTTACATCAAATACCTGACCCTTACAGATCTATAATATAAAAGATTAATAGCAGCAATAATAAAAATAATGGTATATGGTTACTTTCAAGTAAATGCTACCAACAACAAACACTAGATAGATAAGTGCAGAGGAGGAAGAGCCCAGTGTGGCTGGGTTCTCTGAGTCCTCATACAGAAAGAGAAATCAAATCTGAGTCTTAGAGATGGAAAGGAGAAAAGACACCCTAGACACGATAATGACAGGAATAACCGACAGAGGTGGGAAAGTACAAGTCGGAGCCAGAAAAATAAAGCAAGAATAGCAAAGAGTAGAAACAAAGGATGACGGCAAGAAGTACGACTGGGTTGAACTGTAGAATGGTTTCAAGGCAAGCCACATCAATCTGAAATGTTGGCCAAAGGGACAGAAACTCAAATGAATGAATTTAATCAAAGGTAGGAATTTACAGGCTTTCCCAATTGGTAAGTGAAGGTTAGTACTAGATCTCAGCACTTGAGTGACAGCATCACCTCACATTCTCTCTTTCCTTCTCATACCTCTCACTTTTGAACTCACAAGGGTACTTTTAATCCAGGGAAATGGATTCCTGGATCATATGCTGACCATTACAGTCAGAGGAGAGTAAGTCTGTTAAAAATGATGTGCTGTGTGCTGGGCCGCCGTATTAAAGGAAGGGTAGCAAGAAGGCTAGCCAGCTGCCTTCCCACTGCAAAAAGCCGCTGAAGTCTTTACACCAGAAAATGGCATGAACAAAAGCCCTCCCTTAAGAAGTGCACATGATGGATTGGAGAGAGGGGCAGACGCTCGTGGCAAGGCCAGTATGGAAGCTCCTACAGTAGTTTCAGAATGGAGTCATGGAGTTCCCATGAGACTGGAGAAAGACAATGGGGAATAGACAGACACAAAAACCTTTCAGAAGACCAATCAACAGCATATGGATGTTGAGTGGATATAGGTGAGGCAAATTTCAATGACAATTCGTCCTATAAATAATTAATTGAGTACCAATTCCGTTTTAGATCCTGGTCCAGGTGCTGGTGACTAAAATAGAAAATATGTCTGTATCAAAGGACTTACTTCTGAGGAATAAGGAAAGGAGCTAGACAAACTGATAAGTAAGTAATACAACTTCAGGTCTAAATGTTCTGAAGAAAACATCAGGAAGTGGCATAGGGAAGGGTGAGTGGAAGGAACTGTGTTAGAGGGTAGTCTGAGAAGGCCTATAAAGAAAGAAACTAAGAGCTAAATAGTGAGAAGGAAGTAACTATGTGAGAACCCAGGAGAAAAGTGTTTAGGAATAAAGGCTGCAGGACAGGAACAAGCTTGGCAAAGGAAAGAGACAGAAAGAAGACTGCTTTCTGAGAAGAGTGGACCAAAGGAGAACAAGAAGAGGCCATGAGATTTGGTCTAAGGGCCAAAGACAAGGGTCAGATTTGGTGGAGCCTCCTGAGCCACAGAAAGAACATCAGCAGAGAAGAGACGTGATCTCGTTTTGTCCGAGTTATGATTTATCTGTCTCCCAAAGTTTCATGTGTTGGAAACTTAAAACCCCAAAGTCATATGTTAATGTTATTTGAAGGTCGGCCTTTTGGGAAATAATTAGATGAGATGAGATCTTCAGGGTGGGATCCCCATAAAGGCATTTGTGGCTTTTTAAGAAGAGAGACTCAAGACAGCGCAACTGCTCTCTTGCCGTGTGAGGCCTCCCAACATGTCTATGAAACAGCAAGAAGCCCTCACCAAGTGATGGCACCATGCTCTTCAACTTCCTAGCCTCCAGCATTTTGAGTTAAATAAACCTCTATTCATTATAAATACCCAGTCTGTGGTTTTCAGGTATAGCAACAGAAACCAATACACGGTCCCCCTCAATTTCAGTGTGGAACATGAACAACAGGCAAAAGGAGAAGCAAGAAGAGCCTTCCTCAGGCTCTCATGGTAATCCTGAGAAGAGGAGATGATGCTCAGGCTGTGACAGAACAGCAGAGACGGCATGAGATGGCCAGAGAAATGCAAGATTTTGTGTCTGGATGAAAAACGCCATTATCATAGAGAAATAAAAATGAGTGGAAGAATGTTTTCATACTTAAACCTGAATGCATCTATAACTCCAGAGATGCATAAACTGTTGATTGTATTCCCTACCCACGAGCAAAAGCCCACAAATGCTTCCACCCCTTTGCAGAGACAGGGCAACGGGTAAGCCTGTACCCAAGAAGATCTTTCGTCTAAAGTTTCAACCCAAAGTGGAAAACTATTGACAATAGCTATTTCTGATATGGGAAAAGCCCAAAAGGATACCTTAAAGAAAAAGAAATGATGGGAAAGAATCATAAAAAATAAATCAAAATGAAATTTTTAAAAGAAAAATTACTTCACAGAGGAATTATTGAAAACTTCATAGGAAAAAAAAATGAGTTCCTTTGGCCTCTGGCTTTGACAAATTTTGTACAACAACAACAACAACAAAATGCAAGACTTCCCCCCACCACCACCCTCTTTTTCACTTACTTCTTTCTATTGAATTTTTGGTGATTTTTCAGAACAAAAAGTATTACAGAGACATTTCTATATATTGCTCTTTAAAGTGTAAACATGTACAGATTTTCTAGAGGGTATTTTTGGCAGAAGTATAAAAGTAAAAAACATTTATATCCTTTATTCTGTTCACTAAAGAAACCTAAATATGTAAAAAAAAAAAGTAAAAAGTTATTAATTAAACAATTATATATTTTAGTTAATAATCTGAAATAACCTACATGAACAACAATGGGGGATTGAGATCAATGGCATATATTCTTGTTTTATTAGATCAGAACACACATGAGCAAGAGGATAATCTGGAAAAAATCCCAAAGAAAGGGTCTTCTAGAGTCTGCATGGGTAAGGAAGGCCCTTTATCTAGTGCCTAACCCTAAGAATATAAAACACTTAATCCCTGGATAGTTTATTTTTTCAGACCACAAATTCCACATCTAAAATTAAAATAACCAATAAAAACAAAAGAACAATTTTTTTTTAAATCCCATAGAACTAGACGCTCATCCTTTTAGGATTGAAGCCAACTGGTTAGTACCTTGAGACTAAAGATGTAGCCAATCTGTCCACCTTATTTGTTTATATTTTGATCCTGGAATCATCTATGTTTTGCAATGTTGCTTTTCTCACACATTATTTTACGGTACCAGATGTTTATTGCTATTTTGTTCCCTGAAATGTCTAAAAGTCTCTACTGTCTCAGCCTTTATCAAGTTTAAGGAAAGGACCCACAGAGCCACAACAAAGAGGATAAAAGGAATTGGCTGTCACAGGATGCTTCAGTTTCATGTTGCAAAAGAAAGAGAAAGAGAGGAGACCAAGTCATGTTAAAATGAAGAAAAACATCCTGCAACTACTTCAGTGGCTGACTGTGACACTATCACCCCCCCCCCCAACTCTTTTGGGTCACCTCTATATTATTTTTCACAATTAATGGGAAAACTAAAGAAATAAATGACAAAATTTAATTGCATGTGCTAACCTTGAGTGCAATACTTGAGGCAGAGAATTTAATCTGATGGCTCCGTGTACTGAACCAAAAGAGAAAGAAAACAATGTGTTTTGTATTTTAATGATTTTCACTTTTAATTAGTGATTTTAAGGATTTTTTAAAAACTTAGTTTGGCCCCTCAAATATATCATTTTAATTAGTTTGCAGATGTTTTTTTTAACATTTTAGAGAACATGATCAGATCTTATTTTCTTTTGAGTAACAAACGACTCAACAAATGTTTCACTACACTGTGACAAAACTAACTGTAGAATTTTTAACAACAGATATGTTGTAAACAAGGCTTGTACTTTGGTGACTGGTTTAAAATTTGTCTAAAAGGCAACTGGGTACCTTTGGTTATGATGACATTTGTACCACATTCATTTGGAAAAATTCTCAGGAGACATCATTTATGTGTAACGAAACACATTTGGTGCAATCAGAGCTGTATATTAATGTCCTCGTTTGTGGCATTGTCTGATAACATTGGCCTCTACTTGGACACTGAGAACAAGCCAATAATCCAGATCCTATTATTTTTCTTTTTTTTTTTCCTATTTCCTCTGACAAAGTAGTTTGCCAGGATGGTTTTTTGTTTCTTTAAACGTGATGACTTATGACTCTTGTCTGGAGACCACAGGCCAGCAGAGACCACTCGTTCAAGGAACGCACGGGAGGATAATACCAAACACACTGGAGTGGATTTGTGGTCCATCCAAGTGTTTGATTTCCATCCTAATGACAGAAATAGCATCCACCTCGCCTCCATTCTTACGCTCAAAATAAGACAGATGTCCCAAATATCCAACTTCAGTGACTAACACAATCATCATTTAAGCCAGTGAGCAATTCTCACCGATATGATTGGGATACACAGGACTTTTATTGTTGAACAAGCAATTCCTCAAAGGCCACGTTGCCCCTGCAGGGTCAGGATAGTCAAGGAAATAGAAACAACAGTCCAATGTGACACCAGTTTGACACTGGTGGAAGAATCTGAAGACTCCCATTGCACAGCTGTGGGTATTTATCTGGGGAAGTAGCAGCGGTGACAGACTGCGGCCATTAGCTTTTTCCTGTTGTGATCTTCCTTTTTCCATTTCGTGTGAGATTAATTTGTGACTTAGATTTATTAGCCTAAAGGAGGCTGGGGCTGATGAGATTTTCCTGATATACTGCATAGAACACACATCAAGTCAAAGAGAAAAGATGAAAAATTGAAATGATAAAGTTGCATTGCTAGCTTGTCGCTGAGGTAATTGAAGTGGCTTGTGTTGTGCTGTGCCATGATGGGTAGAAATAAAATATGTACAAATTTATCTAGATCATACTTCTGAAGAAAGGACCACAAATATATTCCCTCTCTATTTATGAGTCGAGGAAATCTCCCAATTCTTTTTTGACAGTGATATTGAAGCAAAATGAAAATGAAACCCATTCAGAATAAACTCCGGAAGTGAGGCCCGCTCTAAGTTATCCATGGAAGCAGGCACAGGGTCAGCATGCAGAATGGAAATGGGAGCCTAATGTAAAACAATAGCATTTTGTCTATTAGGTGAAACCACAACTCCATATCATTTCTTTTTAAAAGAACCGAAATAAAGTAGCAAAGTGGATTCAATTTTTTTAACCTGCCAAACTTTCCCTGTGATGAAGATTCTAACTATCAATTAAATGCCTACAAAATACATACTCATCGGAATTTTAAAAGGAGAGAAAAGGCAAGGACCTTGACATTCATGAGCCACTAGAATCTCAGCTGCTCAGGGACAGGGATCTACAGCTCACTCATGTGTTCCAAGTGCCCAAAATTGAGCTGGCACCTGGAGGTGCCCAGTAGGACTGTACGGCCAAATTAACCAAGTGCACACTCTTTCCTTTACTGATGAGAACTGACTAACAGTGTGTTACCACAAATCTCTCCTTAATAGGGGGAATCATCTGCCAGATACACATGGCATGTGGGAACCTGGTACTCCAGGGTAGCCCACCAGCACATGTGCAAGCCTAGTAGGTGTGTAATGGTCTTGAAGACAGTGTGTCTGGAGAGGTGGCATTTCCACCACCCTCAGGGGTATTGAGATTTCAGAGTTATAAGGCTGACCTCCCTTAGAGACCACAATGATATCCCAGGATTGTTCTACACCATCACAGTCCTCCTTTTTTAGTTCAATCAAACACCACTTGATCAGATCAGGGAGGACCTTCCCAGGGTCCAGCAATCATAACCTGTACATCACTGTCTGCTCCACCCATTTATTGACCAGTATTCACATGCAAGTGAAATGATGTTTAAATCAGCAAAATGCCTCAAAGAGCAAATAATAAAAAGCATAAGAAGCAAATTTGAGGGTGGTTTATGAAAGCAAGTGTGCTTCATTTGAGTGAGTGAGGGCTATAGAAAATGACCTCATTTGTGAGACTCCAGATTTTGAAGGAGCAATGGGGACAGATCTTTTTTTGTGCCAGTGGGGATCATTTCCTTCCACTTCAGATTGCCTTCTATATGACCTTCCCAGCAAGCCAGGGTCACCATCCCTGAAGTGCAGAAGTGCTACTGGGAAAACACCAGTCTTACCCTGAAAAGACTTCCTGTGTTAGGACCCATTTATTTTAGTTTTCCTCCCAGCAGCCTGGGCTCCCAAGGGCCCCAGGAACACACTTCACGTTTCCTGTATAAAGTTCAGCTGACACAAGGGGACCCTGTTATTGCTCTCTCCCAAGATACACTCATGACAAGAGGGAGTATCCAAGACCATCACTGCATCAGTCTCTGGAATGATATCCAAGTCTCAAACTGCCCCAACAGGAATTTCTCACAAGTAGAGGAATAGCTTAGGATGCTGGTTGTGGAAGTGTATTAGCGAGGTGACAAAGGGCAGGTCACCTAATTATTGTGAGACATATTCTGTTCATATGTTAAATGGAAATACAGCACCTCAGAACCACCTCAGAAGGCTCTTGTGGTGATGTATTGTGTGTCAGATATTGAGCACAAATGAAGTGCTAACACATTCTGCAATCTAGATGAGCCTGGAGGACATTTATTGCAAGTGAAAGCAATCAGCTACAAAAGTCCACATACTACATGATTCATTGACATGAAAGGCCAGAACAGAGAAATCCTCAGAGACAGAAAACGGATCAGTGGTCTTTTAGGGCTGGCATTGGGGATGAAGGGATGGGAGATGACAATGAAAGGGTGAAAAAATGTTCTAAAATTGATTGGTGTTGATCACATGTATCAAGATGTAATAAAACTACTGAATTGTGCACTTTCAATGATGCAAATTATATCTCACTATATTTGTTCAAAAATTATATTTAGCACAGTTTCTGCCACACATTTAGTATTTGAAAAATACTATTGTTTATTAATTCTTTCAACAGATTGATTAAATTTCTATTCTAAGTCAGGTGCTGTTCTTGCCCTTATTATTACTTTTTTGTTAATTTTACATTTTAAACTCTTGTATGTGTGTGAAATATGCAAAGGTTTAATACATGTAGGACATGTTCGTAAGGCTATTATGACTAAAATGATTCATTTGAGAAGATAAAATTAATTTTGGAGAGTAACATATCTTAGATGTAAAGTTTTCATAGTCACTAAAACCTTGCAACCATATAAGCATCTTTTTAAATTTTTTTTATTTATATATGACAGTGGAATGCATTACAGTGGAATTCATATTACACATATAAAATGCAATTTTCATATCTCTGGTTGTATACATAGTATATTCACACCAATTCCTGTCTTCAAACATGTACTTTGGATGATAATGATCACTACATTCCACCATCATTTATAACCCTATGCCCCCTCCCTTCCCCTCCCATCCCTCTGCCCTATCTAGAGTTCATCTATTCCTCCCATGTTCCCTCTCCCTCTATCCCACTATGAATCAGCCTCCTTATATCAAAGAAAACATTCACCATTTGGTTTTTTGGGATTGGCTAATTCACTTAGCATTATCTTCTCTAACTCCATCCATTTACCTGCAAATGCCATGATTTTATTCTCTTTTATTGTTGAGTAATATTCCATTGTGTATTTATGCCACTATTTTTTATCCATTCATCTATTGAAGGGCATCTAGGTTGGTTCCACAGTTTAGCTATTGTGAATTGTGCTGCTATAAATATTGATGGGCTGTGTTCCTGTAGTATGCTGTTTTTAAGTCCTTTGGGTATAGACCAAGGAGAGTGATAGCTGGGTCAAATGGTGGTTCTATTCTCAGTTTTCCAAGGAATCTCCATACTGCTTTCCGTATTGGCTGCACCAGTTTGCAGTCCCACCAGCAATGTGTGAGTGTACCTTTTTCCCCACATCCTTGGCAACACTTAACAGTTGTTTGTATGCATGTTAGCTGCCATGCTGACTGGAGTGAGATGAAATTTTAGAGTGGTTTTGATTTGCATTTCTCTAATTGCTAGTGGTGATGAACATTTTTTCATATATTTGTTGATTGATTGTATATCATCTTCTAAGAAGTGTCTATTTAGGTCCTTGGCCCATTTATTTTTGTTGTTGTTGTTGTTGTTGTTGTTTAGTGCTTAGCTGTTTTTTGAGTTCTTTATATACCCTAGAGATTAGTGCTCTATCTGATGTGTGAGGGGTAAAGATTGCTACCAAGATGTAGGCTCTCTATTCACCTCACAGACAGTTTATTTTGATGAGAAGAAACTTTTTAGTCTCAATACATCCCATTTATTGATTCTTGATTTTAATTCTTGTGCCAAAGAGGTCTTATTAAGGAAGTTGGGGCCTAATCCCACATGATGGAGATTAGGGCCTACTTTTCCTTCTATTAGATACAGGGTCTCTGCTTTTATTCCTAGGTCCTTGATCCACTTTGAGTTGGGTTTTATGCATGGTGAGAGATAGGGGTTTAATTTCATTTTGTTGCATATGGATTTCCAGTTTTCCCAGCACCATTTGTTAAAGAGACTATCTTTTCTCCAATGTATGTTTTTGGCGCCTTTATCTAATATAATTGTAATTTTGTGGGTTAGTCTCTGTGTTCTCTATTCTGTACCACTGGTCTACCAGTCTGTTTTGGTGCCAATACCATGCTGTTTTTGTTACTATTGCTGTGTAGTATAGTTTAAGGTCTGGTATAGTAATGCCACCAGCTTCACTCTTCCTGCTAAGGATTGCTTTAGCTATTCTGGGTCTCTTATTTTCCAGATGAATTTCATAATTGCTTTTTCTATTTCTATAAGGAATGTCATTGGGATTTTAATTGGAACTGCATTAAATCTGCATATTGCTTTTGGAAGTATGATTATTTTGATAATATTAATTCTGCCTATCCAAGAGCAAGGTAGATCTTTCCATCTTCTAAGGTCTCCTTTGACTTCATTTTTTAGAGTTCTCTAATTTTCACTATAGATCTTTCACCTCTTTCATTAAGTTGATTCTCAAGTATTTTTTTTTTGAGGCTATTGTAAATGGGGTAGTTTTCCTCATCTCCATTTCTGAGAATTTATCACTGATATACAGAAATGCATTTGATTTATGAGTGTTGATTTTATATCCTGCTACTTTGCTGAATTCATTTACTAGTTCTAGAAGTTTTCTGGAGGAACTTTTAGGGTCATCTAGGTATAGAATCATATCATCAGCAAATAGTGCCAATTTGAGTTCTTCTTTTCCTATGTGTATCCCTTTAATTTCTTTCATCTGTCTAGTTGCTCTTGCCAGTGTTTCAAGAACTATGTTAAATGGAAGTGGTGAAAAAGGGCATCCCTGTCTTATTCCAATTTTTAGAGGGAATGCCTTCAATTTTTCTCCATTTAGAATGATGTTGGCCTAGGGCTTAGCATCGATAGCTTTTATGATGTTGAGATATGTTCCTCTTATCCCTAATTTTTCTAGTGTTTTAAACATAAAGGGGTGCTGTATTTTGTCAAATGCTTTTTCTGCGTCTATTAAGATGATCATATGATTCTTACCTTTAAGTCTATTGCTGTGATGAATTACATTTATTGATTTCCATATTTTGAACCAAACTTGCATCCCTGGGATGAATCCCACTTGATTGTGGTACATGATCTTTTTGATATGTTTTTGTATTCGATTCACCAGAATTTTATTGAGAATTTTTGCATCTATGTTCATTAGAGATATTGGTCTGAAGTTTTCTTTCTTTGATCTCTCTTTGCCTGATTTTGGAATCAGGGTGCTACCGGCATCATAGAATGTGTTTGGAAGTATTCCCTCTTTTTCTATTTCCTGAAATAAATTGAACAGTATTGGTATTAGTTCTTCTTTAAAGGTCTTGTAGAACTCGGCTGTGTTTCCATCTGGTCCTGGGCTTTTCTTGGTTGGTAGACTTTTGATGGTGTCTCCTAGTTCATCACTTGAAATTAATCTGTTTAAATTGAGTATATCATCCTGATTCAATTTGGGCAAATCATATGACTCTAGAAATTTGTGGATTCGTTTGATATTTTCTATTTTATCGAAGTACCAGTTTTCAAAATATTTTCTAATTATCTTCTGTATTTCTGTAGTGTCTGTTGTGATATTTCCTTTTTCATCATGTATGTTAGTGATTTGAGTTTTCTCTCTCCTTTTCTCCATTACCATGAGTAAGGGTCTGTCAATTTTATTTATTTTTCAAAGAACCAACTTTTTTTTTTTAAACTGAATTTTTTTTTTAGAGAGAGAGAGAGAGAGGGAATTTTTAATATTTTTTTTTTTTTTTAGTTTTTTCGGCAGACACAACATATTTGTTTGTATGTGGTGCTGAGGATCGAACCCAGGCTGCACGCATGCCAGGCGAGCGCGCTACCACTTGAGCCACATCCCCAGCCCCAAGAACCAACTTTTTGTTTTGTCAATTTTTTTCAATTGTTTCAATTTCATTGATTTCAGCTCTGATTTTAATTATTTCCTGTCTTCTGCTGCTTTTGGAGTTGATTTGTACTTCTTTTTCTAGGGCTTTGAGATGTAATGTTAAGTCATTTATTTGTTGACTTTTTCTTCTTTTAAGGAATGAACTCCATGCAATGAACTTTCCTTTTAGAACTGCTTTCATAGTATCTCCTCTGAGATTCAGGTATGTTTTATCTGGGTTCTCATTCACCTCTAAATATTTTTAAAGCTCTTCATTGATGTCTGCTGCAACCTATTGTTCATTCAGTAGCATATTATTTAGTCTCCAGGTGTTGGAGTATCTTTTATTCCTTGTTTTATCATTGTTTTCTAGTTTCATTCCATTATGATCTGATAGAATGCAGGGTAGTATCTCTACTTTTTTACATTTGCTAAGAGTAGCTTTGTGGCATAGTATATGGTCTATTTTAGAGAAGGATCCATGAGCTGCTGAGAAGAAAGTGCATTCTCTCGTTGAAGGATGCAATATACTGTATATGTCAGTTAAGGTTTAGTTATTGATTGTATTATTGAGTTCTGTAGTTTCTTTGTTCAGCGTTTGTTTGGAAGATCTATCTAGTGATGAAAGTGGTGTGTTAAAGTCACCCAAAATTATTATGTTGTGGTATATTTGACTCTTGAACTTGATGAACGTAGATGCTCCATTGTTTGGGGCATATATATTTATAATTGTGAAGTCTTGTTGGTGTATAGTTACCTTAAGTAGTATGTAGTGTCATTCTTTATTCTTTTTGATTGACTTTAGTATGAAGTCTACTTTATTTGATATGAGGATGAAAACTCCTGCTTGCTTCCACAGTCCATGTGGGTGGTATGATTTTTCCCAACCCTTCACCTTCAGTCTGTGGATGTCTTTTTCTATGAGATGAGTCTCCTGGAAGTAGCATATTGTTGGGTCTTTTTTTTTTTTTTTTTTTTTTTTTGATCCAATCTGCTAGTCTATGTCTTTTGATTGGTGAGTTTAGGCCATTAATATTCAGAGTTATTATTAAGACATGATTGTATTCCCAGCCATTTTTGTTTATTTTTGGTATTTAATGTGACTTGGTTTCTCATCTGTTTAGATTTTCCTTTAGTACAATCCCTCCCTCTGCTGATTTTCATCACTGTTTTTCATTTCCTCTTCTTGGAATATTTTGCTGAGGATATGCTGTAGTGCAGGCTTTCTAGTTGTAAATTCTTTTGATTTTTGTTTATCATGGAAAGTTTTTATTTCATCATCAAATCTAAAGCTTAATTTTACTGAATATAAGCTTGGTTGGCATCCATTTTCTTTCAGAGCTGGGTATATATTGTTCCACAATCTCCTGGCTTTGAGGGTCTGGGTTGAAAAATCTGCTGAGATATGAATTGGTCTCCCCCTATATATGATCTGATTCCTCTCTCTTGCAGCTTTTAAGATCCTATCCTTATTCTGTGTGCTAGACATTTTCATTATAATGTGCCTTGGTGTAGATCTGTTGTAGTTTTGTACATGTGATGTCCTGTAAGCCTCTTGTATTTGGTTTTTCAATTCATTCTTCATCCTTGGGAAATTTTCTGATATTATCTCATTGAAGAGATTGTGCATTCCTTTGGTGTGAAACTCTGTGCCTTTCTCTATCCCAATAACTCTTAGATTTGGTCTTTTGATGCTCTCCCATAATTCTTGGATGTTCTGTTCATGGTTTCTTACTATCTTCACTGTGTGATCAACTTTATTTTCCAGATTGTATATTTTGTCTTCATTATCTGACATTCTTTCTTCCAAGTGATCTAGTCTGTTAGTTATGCTTTCTATTGAGTTTTTTATTTGATTTATTGTATTCTTCATCTCAAGGATTTCTGACTGTTTTTTTTTTCAGTCTCTCTCTCTTGAAGTAATCGTTTGCTACCTGTATTCGCTCTCTTATTTCATTACTGTAGTGATCAATTTTTGTCTGTATTTGCTCACTTAGGTCATTCTTTAATTTACAGATCATTTTAATCATGAACCTTCTGAACTCCTTCTCTGACATTTCATCAACTTTGCTGTCCATGGGATCTGTTATTATATTATCCTGGTTGTTTTGGGGCACTTTCCCCCCTTGTTTTTTCATGTTGTCTATGTGTCTTCCTTTCTTGCACTGTGGATCTGAGATATTACAGTTTCTTCCCTATATTCTTGTACTACCTGTGTAGATTGTCTGTACCTCACCTTGATGTTGGGCTTCCAGATCCTGCTGGTGTCTCTCAATGAATGCTGCTGCATCCTGGATCTGGGTTCTGTGCAAGTTGGTGGGGTGGATGTGGGCCGCTTTGCTTGACCTCCCTCAGTAGTCTGCTGGTCGGAAGGGGCGGTTTTGCACCAGAGGCTAGTCTCTGGCGGGTGTCTGCCCCACTTGGGGCCAGGTAGACAGGGGCTACTGATAGCCTGGGTCCCACCCAGGCTGGTGTGGGCAGTTCTGGGCTGCTGGGCTTACCATATAAGCATCTTAAGAGTAACAACAAAAAGAGTTTACATTTATTCAAAACTAGACTTAATTTATTTATAGTAAACTTAGAAAGTTTTCAAATAAGAAATATATAATTTAGTGACAGCAGAGCTTTCTAAGTTTCTGTGGCTTTGAGCATTTCATATTTAAGAATCACAGAAATAGAATTCTGCATTGAATAGTTTAAGTCAAATAACAAAGTCTAAAAGCCGTTTCTGAATCTCAGAAGACATCAGAAAATATTCTCCACAAACACCATTGTCCCTACTATATTTCCTATGACTTTTACAAAATAATTAAATTCTCTTTCTTCTTGCCCTTCTCTTCACCTTCAACTACCATCATTCCCATCCTCCCAGAAAGATTGTAGGTTAAAGGTAATATAATAGATTTGTAACAACAACAACAACAAAACTACAGTAAAAAAAAAAAAAAAGAAGAAGAAGAAGAAGGGAAAAAATACGGTTCTAGGATCCATGTCCAAATGGAACATGCTTTCAAAAAAAAAAAAGCCACATTTGGATCTGCTTGAGCAAATGCAGAGATTTAAATGGTGCTGGGTTATGCCAAGCCAGCGTGTGTGCCAGTTCAAAGCTGGCTGCCTTCACCATAATGGTGGCCCTGAGCGTGAGGGAAAACAAATGAGCAAACTAAAAAGACAAAGCAGCCAGCAGCCAGTTTTCCTTCTGCAAACCCCAACTCCTTTGTTTTCCATTTCAGAGCACGCTTCCTCCACTTTCTAGTAAATTCTCAAAACCAGAGCAGAATGAAAATCATTGAAGGCACTGGTCAGACCAAATTTCCAACAGATTTGCTGAGATCTTGGCTGCAAGGACCGGAACCCAGGGAAGAAAAGTAAATCTGTGCTGGGGAAGGATTTTTACTTTAAAATAATGCTCTCCTGGAGCCCCTGCTTTCTCCATCAGCTCGCCATGGGTCTGTTCACTCACGCTCTTTTCTAAACCTCCAAGAGTCATTGAGAAATATGGGAAATTTTCCCTAGAAAACAAAGTATCCTAGGAAGTATTTGCAACTTACAAGCATATGCATAATTCCTTCACAAGTACAGATTCTGAAGCAAACCAAAGTAAAAATAAAATTTAAAGACTGAAAGAGTAAGAGTTTTTCAAGGCCCCACTGCCAGATTTCCATGAGGACCACACTGATTTCTCCACTCCTTAAACACATGGCTAACTTACTTATCCTGCTTTATTAATGATATAGTAAATCAAAATCACACCAAAAAATGTTCAATTCTTGATAGAACACAATCAGTTTTTATAGGTACATCAGTCTATAAAAGAAAAATCATCATCACAAGTGATATTTATCTTCTATTAAGAATTGAATTTTTTGATGAATTAAAAGTTTCTGTTACTAATAATATAATTACGTCCTCATAGACATCAATCACTACATGTACCTTCACACGGTTAATTGTGAGGAATTCTTGGCCAGAGCCTACTTGCTGTAGCTCTAGGTCCTAGATTGACCCTAAACTTCTTAAAGAAAGTGACTCTTATTATTTTTTTTTATCCTTCATGCCTCACACTATGTCTAGTACAGTGTATGGATTTTGAAATTGCTTGTGAAGTGAGTAAATCACCACTTAAATTGATAATATATAGTTGGTATTGTTTCCAAGATGTAGGAACAAAGTTAAACAAAGTTCTCTCATAAAAAAATAGGCCCAAACCTTGTCCATATTTCCAAGATTGGTGCCCAAAATATTGTGAAGGAAACTTTATCATACACCCGCTTTAGTAGGTTTCGATAGTTATTCTGAAAAAGAAAAGTAATTAATGGTCACTTTAATCCATTTCAGCAAAATATTTCCTGTTATTTTAGGAATTCAGGTAAGATCATCCCATCTGGTCCACTAACTTTTCCCGAAATTGTACATGCCTGCTACTTCCTATTTCCAGATCCAGGACCCTGCTCTCAAAGGAGCCCTGCTGAGGGGAGATAGGTATGTATTCGCACACGGCCCTTCTTGTTTGCTTGCAATCAATGCTGCTGGCAGTGAGCTGGGACGGATAGAATGTGTGCTCAGGGCTCCTGACAGTTGCCCAGCTCGTACTCCGTCTTTCTTCCCCTCTCTCATGCTTCATTCTTTGCTTTCTGTTAAGGATATGTATTGACTTTGTGGAACCACTGCAGAGAGCTGTAAATGATGCATTTAATGAAAAATCCTTGCCTTGTGCGCTGAGAGAGAACACAAACAATGTAGTGCAATCATTGCAGGGCAGTGATGGGTGCTGTTATATCGCATTCATCTGCTTCACCAGCAAGACAAACATACCAATCAGAAATATTTTAACAGTATACAATAAAAACTATTAACTAATATTTTAATAATATTCATTATTTTTTGTTTCTCCTATAATCCTTTATTCTTAAAGATTAGATACTCTTTTTTTGTCAGAGCACCCCAAATCCTATATCCTGAAAAGATGCACAAAAGGATTTTGAAAGATTACTCTTTTTTTTTTTTTGAGGGATTATATTAAAATTTTGATTTTCTGTGGAGCTCTATAGTTATTGCTACTCTACTTGTATTTCAACATTGAATTTCAGGTTATTGAAAAAATTATTTTTCTTCCAGTTTTTCTTGTTTTCTCTCTCTCTCTTTTCTTTAAAAACAAAATAAACAGAAGTTAGCCTTTTCCAACGATGCTGGGAAGTACCACCTGAGTGACAAAGTCCAATTGAAAAGAGCACCTGCCAGTGACAGAGGAAACACACGGCAGAGCCTGGTTTGGATGAGACTAGAGATGATTCCCAGGACTCCTGGGCTCCTGCGGCATTGTTCACACTAATGTTGAAGGAAAGTGCTGTCGCTTGATTTCATATTCTCCAGGATGGCCGCACATAGTGCCCTGGCATGCCAAGCATGTGTTTACTGCCATAGCCTGACTCACAGTCCACCAGCTGGTGTGTTAGGAGGCACCCCCGTTGCTGAACAGCCCGGCAACCACATTACACAGCCCAGCCCATGACAACCACAGGCGAGGCAGCCCATGACTCTTCCAGCTCGCTTTTCACCTACATTCTGCTGAAATGGAACTCTGCAGGCTCAGAGAAGAGCAGGCTCAGTGGTAACAGCCAGCAGGTGCATGTGCCTCCTCCCAACTCTAAACTGAGCAGTCTGTCTTATTTTCCCTGGTGCTCAGCAGATGGATCAGTTAACTTGTGCTCACATTATGTAAGGCCCTGTCCTGCCTGGAGACAGCTTCCTGGTTTTCAACTATTCCTCTATAAACTCCAGCCCAATGATAGTCTCTTTTTTTTTTCCTTCCTTGTAATTACTATTCACTAGATGAATTAAGGGACAAGCTTTCTGCAGCACTTGATATCGCTGGTGCACCAGTCTCTGGATGTCTGCTTTGTTTGGGGCATAATCCAACTCTGGGAGCACATTCCCAGGTGAAAACAAAAATGCTATCTATACAAGACCTAAGGATCCAGTCAATTCCAATGGGGGAAACCCATGGTTTGGGTTTTATAGGAATGAAATAAGTAGTGGGCAGGATTTCGTTTTTGCCATTTGTTAGGCTGGCTTGACAGAGACACAGTGAATTTCAGAATTGGTCACTCATTTTTTTCTATTTATGTCTAACTCTGACAGGCTTCATGGATTCCAAAATGGCACACTGTGCCCCGTGTCATCCCAGAGCACTTACCTGAGCCTTCAGAGGACCCTAATTAAAATCGTAATGGGAAAAGTTTACTCACAAGCATGTCTAATCATAGGAATGTTCACATGTGGAAAGCCGCACAGGATGAATAGGATTGTATGAATTCCAAATATCCGAGGATTCATTATATCTATCATATTTTTTTATTTTAATGACACCTTTAATTTCCTATCACTGAATAAATTATAAAAATAATTCACATACAAGTTGTAAATTTATATTTTCCAAAACTATTTTTCTAGGAATATGCCATATCAATCTCCTACAAACTTCACAAGCTCATACCCTTCATATTTTAAAGTATCCCCTATTTAATCTTTATTTTTCTATTTGTTTTATCCATATCATTTGTACCTTTGGAGTTTAATAAGTCATTTCTACTCTCCCATGTTCACGCTATGCCAGGTTAAAGAGATATTATCATCCCAAACCCATTTTCATGCCCTTTCTCTTTCTCTTAAAAAGGCATTTCTTTCAGCCATCTCCATGTGCCTCTTCCTTCCCTGATAACCTGCTTGACTCCAACTCTGTGTGGCTGTGTGATTAGGGAGACAGAGACGTTGCTATTGCCTCCTCTCTACTCACTGTTCGTGGGCAAATGGAATCTGAGGAACACTCTGTTAGCTTCACGCAGAAGCCTGCTCCATAAAACATTACATATAACATTGATATTGTGCCCTACTTTTTATATTTTCTAAAGGTTTTTAAAGATGATTTGAATGTTCTTACTCTAAATCCATAGATTTCTTCTTTTTAAGGTCAAACTTCTTTGATATTTTTCTGGGGAACTTTGCTGGTTTCCCCAGTAAAAATTTCAGCCTTTACTCCCCTGAACCATCATCTCCCTTACCATGTATGTCCCTCTGATGCGTCACCTTGCCTCTTCCCACTTTCCAAAACATTTCTTCACTGTCACACGCTACCCTTCTGCCAAACAGGTAAAATCAGAAGCTTTGCCCCCAATCATGTCCCACCTTCCTAAGACAGAATCATGCAAAGCCCAGTAGCAATTCACCACAAGTTATGGCCTGTGGCAGAATTTGTCATTAAATGTTTCACAGGTCCCTACATAACATTTTCAACAAACTTATTGCATGAGGATCATATACAACTCAATCTTTTTAAAGCTGGAGTCAAAGGATATGAACACCAGATAGAAACATAAGACAAACTAGTTGCTAGTCCTAGACTCCAGCGAAAACAAGGTTGAAAGACATGTTCTCTAGTGCTTAGAAAAAATAATGAATGATGAGAAAAGACATTCCAAATCCAACTTTTCCCTGTTCCTGTCTTCTACTATGTTCTCTAATAATGGCTTGTAAATACCCAATATTTCTTCTGTATCTTTATTTCCACTTCTATTTAATTTTGCCTCTTTTGTCATCCTAAAATCTTTTCCTGTCCTTGTCTTTATTAAATGCATTTTAATATTTTCCAGTTTCTAACTTTCTTTTTTAGGATTTTTCTATTTGTTTGGGATCACAGTTTTCCTGGCATAATCCTTACATTTCAAATACTGGTTATTTGGCTTTTTGAGGGTGTTTTTGTTTTCTTATTACAAGTGAGGCATTGTCTACATATGTTAATATGTGGTGTAGGCCATATGACATTTTTTTTTCCACCTTTACAATCTACTTGCCTTTAATAACTGGTAGTGTCCAGGGCAGGGGGCGTAGTCATAAAATCCACACATGACAGTGACTATGGCACACTTATGCCTGCAATTTTTTCCTTCACTTTTATATAGAGACTCTTCATACATTACAGCAACTTGACTAGCACTTAGGGCTTTGAACGAGCGTAAACAAAAAATGTTTGCCACATCCAAACGTTGTTTTCCTAAAACGAACATCAGTCATGTGTCTTCTACCCCAGAAATTAGATCCATGGAAGTGTTTATAGACCTGTATAACATTCGTGGGTATTGCCAAGTTTACCAGGAGCCAGGATTCTCCCACACATTCTATAATCAGTATCTGAAATATCAGTGAAATCAAGTATTAATAGCTGCCTTCTTTTCCTTCTCTTTGCTGGTCTCATGTGCTCTTAAGAACCTTGTATGTTATTTTATGGAGTTTTTTGCTTGTTCATTAGGTTTCGTTTTGTTTTGTGGTTCCTGGGATTGAACCCAGGACCTCACACATATTAGGAGAGTGCTCTACTGCTAAGCTTCACCCCCTTCCCCTACCATTAAGAACTCTGAACACTGGTTCACCCAGGTTTCAAAAAGGTAGAACAAAGCCATTATTTAGAAATGTTTAACTTCTCTAAGAATTTGATCATACCGCTACCTTTGAGAAGTAAATAAATGGTGTTTCAAAAGATACCATCAAGAATGAAGTTCTTTGTAGAACTGTTTCAATGGCAGGAAAGTAACTGACTTCCTTTATAATACTCAGACTATAGGTGTGTACACACACACACACACACACACACACACAGAGTTTTATACACATAAACCCTCCTAGGTTATATTCTCTTGATGATCATTCTTATTCTGCAAACTTAGGGATTCTAGGCTTAGTTTTATCAAGTGAGTTGGGTTTAACCAAAGAAAGAGGAATGACTGGAAGAAGCCCGAAGAGCAGGTGCTTTTCAAGGAGCTGAAACCAAGATATCAAGGCCCCATACTCTCCTTTGGTGGAGCATCTGCCTGGTTCCTACCTTGGGAGGTGGAGGGTTCCTTACCACTGATTTCTCCACTTCTTTCATCTTTCATCTGTCATTTCTCACCTTTCTAAATCTCAGAACATTGTTTTCCTGCTCTCAACAGCTCCTAGAAGCACTTCATTATTCGCATTCTCTCTCTCTTTCGGCACCGTGTAATCTGTTTGTTTTCCTCCCCACTCAAGCACCTTCTTTTTTTTTTTTTTTAGAGAGAGAGAGAGAATTTCAATATTTATTTTTCAGTTTTTGGCTGACACAACATCTTTGTTTGTATGTGGTGCTGAGGATCGAACCCGGGCAGCACGCATGCCAGATGAGCGTGCTACCGCTTGAGCCACATCCCCAGCCCAAGCACCTTCTTTTCTTCTTGAAAATCAGATGTATTTGCCGCTGCCTGACCTCTTTTTTCTCTCCACCCACTTCATCCTATATGTAAATGTAGATTCTTCATTTTTGGTTTCTGTCTTTTTGTTTTTGTGGGTTTGGTTTTTTTGTTTTTGTTTTTGTTTTGGTACCAGGAATTAAACCCAGGGGTGCTTAACCACTGACTCACATCCTCAGACCTCTTTATTTTTCATTTTGAGACAGGATCTCGCTAAGTTTCCTTGGGCCTAAGTTGCCGAGGCTGGCTTTGAACTTGCCATCTTCCTGCCCCAGCCTCCCAAACCCTGGGGATTGTGCATCATCAGGCCTGGCTAAGTGCTTAATTCCTATGGTAATAAAGTTCTATAAAAGCCATTAGTCTCATGTTTTTGCCTTATATTCTCTCTCTTGCATCATCCCTTTATGATCTCTTTTTAAATGGGATTTCTGCTTGTATTTTTAATATCAACATATTGTAAAGTAGGTTTATTCCTCCACAACAGACCTTACCTAGATTTTTCAGAATTTAAAATAATTTAAAGTTTTAAAGAAACTTAAAGTTAAAAGAAAAAGCAGGATTCGTCCAGATGTTAGAATACATATATAGTGGTGCATCACTTAATTATGAGGACACATTGTGAGCAATGTGTCGCTGGGTGATTTCATTGTTGTGTGAACATAATAAGACATACAAGAACCTAAATGGTGGAGGTCAATCACTTAATGTAGCCTCTCAATGCAGTCGAGAGACATGGTAAGCAAGAGGTATGAGACTGTGGCTGGCATAATAGGGACAATTGTTTCACAGTGTTTTTTTTTTTTCACAGTAGTACAAGGAATATGCTTTAAAAATAAAAAAAAAAGCTTATTATAGCAAATACATGCACAGAACTGTCTGTAACTGCGTTGTTCTACTTTCATACCACTGCAGTGCACTACGTTCACTTACACCAGCATCACCACAAGCACATGAGTAACGTGTTGCACTGCAACATTACAGCAGCTCCAATGTCACCAGGTGACAGGAATTTTCTAACTCTGTTACAATCCCATAGAACCACTGTCATACACATGGTCCATCACTGACCAAAATTTCATTATGTGGTTCATGACTATAGGGTACTTTTCAAAACAATATTTGCTTACTACCTCTATCTGATACGCATTGTGCTGGTGGGACAGTGATCAGGAGAGGAGGTTGCAAACAGAAAACAACAGCAACAAACAAATACTGCTTGCTCAAGTTCAAAGAAGTGTAAAGATGTTTAGGAAATTACATGTGCTAATTGCCTTAACAGAGATAAAGCCTGATATGCAACCAGTCTATTAGCAATGATAGCTCCTACTTATGGATAATCCACTTTTTGTCCGATAGTTTATGTTATCTCATTTAATTCTAACAACTTTGCAAATGAAAGTACTCTCACTTAATGCGTGAGGCTTAAAGATTGTTTTTAGTGTGTCCAATACCTATGGTCTAACAAATGGCATCAGGGTTGAGCCCAACTGTGTCTGAATCCATAGCCTATACTTCCACCACTACCCCATTGTGGGGTTTCACTCTGCATGTGTTGGGAAGCTGGCATACAATTCCATATAGAGGAGGAACTTGATCATATTTGCATTTTGGAGAAAACTAGCTTGAGAAAAAATGAATTATAAGAAGGTAGTTCTTTAAGGAGATTAGTTTAATAATCCAAGAAGATGACCTTAATAGGACTATGTAGTTGTAAGGATAGAAAAGAGGGTATAGCTTTATGAGGTAAGTAGGAATTAGATGGACAGACCTTGAGGAGTGGCTGGATGACTAAGAGGGAAACACTTGAGGATATCCCTTGGGTCTCTGACTTGTGCAACGTAACGAACACTGTGCCATTCCCTGATAAAGAGGAGATTGGTGGGGACAAAGAGTGTGTGGTGAATTGGGCTTTTGGCTAAAACGTCCAGCAGGCAGTGAATCAGATGATGACTCAAGACTAAGGTCAGAGTTAAAGGTAAAAAACATGGGAGGTAGTATATGTTTAAAGCCATGAGCATGTTAGGCAATTCACCAGGGAGCATATGAAGTGTAAATTTAAAAAAAAAAAATTCACGTAAGAACAGAGCAAAAGGTAGAGAGTTTTATTGAGAACTTGTTGAAGGAGCCTAAAAGGCCATAATCATTGTAGGAAAAGAAAAAGAGGGAGGAGGAATGAGAGAAACAGAGAAAGAGGTGATCCTAAGAGGGTATAAACATTGAGGTAGCCAAGATGTTCCCAGTAATGCCATGTACCCTTATGCAAGCCCTGTGGCCTTTCCTGTGGTTTGAATTTAGCAGCTTGCTTCTCATTGATAAAATATAGCAAAATAAGAATGTTGGGTTATAAAAAAGACTGCCACTTTCATCTGGGGCACTTGCTTAACTTCTCTTTTAATCATTCACTCTGGTGAAAGTTGGCTGCTATGCGATGAGGTGGTCTTGGGAAAGGGAAACCAGTTACCATGTCTGGCAGGCAGTGAAAAGGTCACCAGGTACACTGGTGCAGCTGCCAGGAAAAAGAACTTGGAAACATATACCCCTAGGTCCTGCAATGACTGCAGCCCAGGTAATGCCTAACTCTTACCTCATAAGGCTGAACCAGAACCACCCTGACAAGCCTTTTCTAGATTGCTGGTGTACACAAATTGTAAAATAATAAATGCTGTTGTTTTAAGTCATGAAGTTTGGAATAATTTGTGTGCAGAGATAGATAACTAACATAATCACTCAGCAAATACAGCCCCAAGATTATGACAGGACTAAAAGGGCCTCTGCTCACTCTGGAGTCACAATTTATATTTTTTGTCATATATACATCTGTCAATTTGAGGGTCATTCGTCGCTCTGGTAATATATTCTGGCCTATAAATAGGTGCATAGGTATGCACTGAGAAGTGGCATTGAGGAGCGGTAAACAGCATAGACTCTAAAATCAGAACACTTGGGTTCAACTTCCTATTTCCTCTTATCACCTTTGTAGGCTGGGAAATGATTCTTACCACTCTGGATTGGTACCTTTATCCTTATGAAGGATGATGGTAATAGCAGCACCATGAGGTTTGCTGAGAGGAATGCCTGGAACTCTTAAAATGGATCCTAGAGACTGGAGGCAACAGTCAGCATTAACTATGACTACCATTATTGTTTGGAGGGGCGGGGGGTAGCATATAAATACAGAAGGAGAAACAAAGGGAAAATAGATACTTTGATCTTTATTTTCACTTTGGCTGATTTTCACCCCCATCAGCCTCATTTTATTTTCAATTCTATCTCATTTCCTCCTGAGAAACAGTTCCTCCTTCAATACATCTACAAATTTAACTTTTTTTCCCCTTGATTCATTATCATAAAACCTCCCTCCCAGATGTCATCTGATACATCTTTAGAATGTCCCACTGCCATGACCCCAGCCCCAAACCCCTAACACCAAACTAAATCCTGTTGGGAAGCACCATGAGACCACAACCTGGTTTCTTAATATGTAGGAGCCACCAGTGCGGGCAGCAGCCGTGTGCTTATTCTTTGCCCAGGGCGCCTGCTGAAGGCCTCCAGAGCACCTTACTTTATACACTGTGTAGAGCAGACAGCAATCTTCCTAGGTGCTTTTCCTGTCTACATTAGAGCACATCCTGTTTCTCTTCTCCTTTCTTCTTATCTCTGCGGTTTGGGCCTTGCTGTCTACAGATTAATCATTCTCATAGTCTTGAGTCTCTCAAATTCCTGACTCTTAGAAGGCCCTTCCATTCATTTCTTCCACTGTGGGTACATTTCCTAGGGCAACGAGTTCCCAACTCCCGTACTGAGCAGGAGCTCTCCTAATCCCATGTAGTCAGCTCTTCTGGCATTTCTCTGAGAACCCTCTTGACTTCCCACCAAGCCTGGATTTTGCCTCTTGTCTTCTGTGACTTCCCTCACTTTATCCCCAAATCTACCTGTAGGTGGCGCCGTTGCATTGGTAAGGGCAGATGGTAATGGCACCTTGTCCTTTTTGCCCTGTTTCCTTCTGGGCTGTGCCCTCAGATACACAAATATACACTTGGACCCTGCAGAGGCTAGAAACTAACCACATAATAACACCATTTCTGTGCCTTTGTTCTCCACATCTGAAATACCTCCACTGACAGCATTTACACTGGACTAATTTCTTAGACTGCACCTATAATCTGTCTTTGGACTCTGGAGATATTAGAGAACATCTCTAAACATCATAGTCCTTGTGGCTTCCATCTTATGTGGTGGTAGTGCAAGTTAAATAACATCCTATGCAAAGCTGAGGCATAGGCTCTGGCCCATAGTAAACAAGTACTAATGCTAGTTATTACTTACAAACTGCAGTACTTCCTGCTCTTTAGATGAAAAATTCCTAGAATACAGTTTAACTCCATCTTCCCTGGGGCATATTCTAGATTCCTAAAATGTCTTTTTCTTTCTCCAAATATATCACTATTCCAAAAGTAGGTCCAATTGCTTCAATTCTACTGTTTTATTTCTGGAAAGAATGATGTAAATTTTTAGGCCTAAATATGCTAAGTAAAATCACAACAAATCTCTTTGAAGAGCGCTGTCCCTTTTTCTCCCATAAGATCTCCAGAATCTACTTTCTCTATTGATCCAAAGCTCACATAAAACATCTCACTGGGAAGAATTTGATTTACTGAAAAATATTTCCCTTGGGTACATCTATGTGAACTGATAGTCAAGGTACCAGGCATATACTCCATCAGTGGACAGCTATTCCCACCCCTTGCTGTTAAAGGTACATTTGTCCTCCTGACAAATGTGCCTTTAACAGCATGTTAACAGTGCTCTCTTCCAATATTATCAACTTCCTGTATTTCCTTTACTTCTCAGTTTGTCCTGTTACTTCATACCATATAAACTGTATGAAAGGTACAACAGACAAACCAGCCATTAGGACTGCGATCTTTCCCTCCTCTGCTCATTTTTTTTTATCCCCTTACCTTTCTTCATTCTCCCTTGGATCCTCTGCAGTTTTGCTGTCTTCTCTCCCTTTCCAAGTTCCTATTATATTGGACTCTAAACATAGTAAAAAGCCACGTCCAGGATAATCTATTGCAGCCCAGGGTCCTCATGCAGATTACACACCCCAGATGGCTAGAGCAGGACCTGCCTCCAGTTCTAACTGCTTTCATTGGTGTCTCAGACTCCATTGGCCAGAGAGGGAACAGCTGCATCACCTTCCTGGTACACCTCTCACAGCTGGATCTGTTGTGAGCTCCTGACCATCCAGGGCAGGAGTTTGATCAGATGTCAGATTTGTAGACAAGAAAATGCAAACAAAAGAAAAGAAGCATTTGCCCAAGATCCATTTGACATGCAGAAACAAGAATAAATTCCTGACCCCATTTGTTTCAGAAGTGAGCCCTTTTCCTATAAGAAAAAATTGGAGGCCCTTTCCAAATATTCTCAATTGAATGCTTCAGCGCACACTGCCCTTGTATCCAAACATTTCAATTTCCAATCTTTTGCCCCTCTCCCCTCTGCGTTTCCCACACTGACAGAGCCGGCTCTCTTTTAAGAGCAAAAATCAGACTTTTGCTTTTGTGAAGTTGTTTTGGTTCATCAGTCCACATAGAGAAATTTACTCTCTCTAACCATTAATAAAATTAGAGGGTTGGATATTTGACCATCTCAAAGATGTCTTATATTTGAAAATTCTATGATTTTATTAATAATGGCACAAACGATATTGAGCAAAATATTTCAATCTCCTTTCTTGAGAAAGATGACATTAAAAAGTATAGAAATATGTGGAAATTTATAACTCTTATGAATAAAGTAGGTAATTTTGATGTATGATTATTGTGTGCCAGAATATGCTAAGCAACTGACATGACTAATCCAATTTAATAGTTATCGGAGCCCTACTATGATATCCTACTATCATACCCACTTCACAGATAAAGAAACACAGACACAGTAAGGTTAAAAACAAACATCTTGCTCAAGGTCACTGGCAAGTAACAAAGCCAACATTCGAACTCAGACCATGAAACTCCATGGGCAGCCTTCTCAACCCCTGCATTCTGCTACTTAGCTTTCTTAGGGCTTCTTTGACGACTAAAAAAATATATATATATATGCAAATAATGGCCATTAATTTTCCAGTCTTATACAGCACTAATCCTCTAATTTAGATAATCTACAACTTTACTTTTAATAGGTTATCAATAAGCATATTCAGAGCTGTTTCTTGCAATTATTTGTTGCATAAGGATTTCAAAATAATGTCAAGAATAACAAATAGTTTTTACTTACAAAGGGACTTGCAAATTGAGTTTCCTTCATCTGCAAAACCTCTCCACATAAAATTAGTCATCCTATTTTATACTTTATTTTTAGACTGCTTTATGTTCTCTTAACATTTGGTGTAGCTAAATATCAAAAATCACAGCCATCCTATCTATACATGAGGACTTTACTCACTTATCAAAGGCTCCTGTTTAAAAATTAATAATTAAAAAATATACAGCCTATGCTAATTTTAGGAATTAGTGTATTATTTAATAACGTGTACCTTGCCCAGCTTTTAAAGAATTTGTTATGAATAAGAGGTGATTATTATGCATATTTGTCATGCTCAGTGTACATGTGAATTTAACTGAATATATTTCAAACTTTTTTTCTGCCATTTACTTTATTTTTTTGATAAAACATCAAAACTAAAAGAATAAGACATACTGATACAACATTAAAATACAGAAACTGCCACTCAGTTACTGACAACTTATGTTTTTATAAGAAGATATAACATTTAATATTGTCATTACTCTCATTGTTGAATTGTTAGTCATCTCACATGACACATGTGATACAAGTAAGAATGGTGAAGGCAGAAAAGAAATTATTTAAAAATATTCTTCTAAAAGATCTGCTACTTGAAAGTGAACTGTAAAAATAACAATTTGAACATGATTGTTTGGTTCCAGTAGAGCACGAATTGGTGGGCTCAGACAAGGTCATGAGTGTGCACTGTGTCAGTCATGCATGGAGGCTGCATTTCACAACTCAGATAATCCAAAATAATCTCCTCATCTGAATGTCAACTGATTAGCAGCCTTAATTCCCTGTTGCCATATAACTTAGCATAGACCACAGGTTCTGGGTATTGAGTTGTAGACATCTTTGGGAACCATAACTTTGGCCACTATACCTTTTAAATGACTAAAGGGAGACCTTGATAAAATACTGGGTGGGAAGTGCACTTGAGATGTTTTCCAGACCCCAGAGAGGAGATGTTCCAGCCATGTAGTTTTCTAGCTGCATCCCCATCAACCCAGCCAGATTATCTTCATCTTCTCAGATGTAATTACAACTAGTGCTCTTTATTCCAACACCAATTAATAAAGGACTTAGGAGAATATCTGTAGTTTGTCTACTGAAATCCATCACTTCCAGGATCGATATTTTGTGATTCCTCATTTGCCTCAATGTCCCACATCAGTTGCTTTTAATTCCATGCAATCAACAATAACCTAAGAGCCAAAAAAAAAAAAAAAAAACGTGCCTGGTACTGTAAGAGCTGCTGAGACACATGGTTTGAACAAAATCCAAGCCATGTTCTTGAGGAGCTTGCTGTGTTTATGCAGTCATAAACATATGTGTGTGTGTGTTTACACATGGATACATGTGAATGGGGCGTGCACCAAGGTTGTGAGACAGCGTACCCAGGAGAAGCAGATAGAAACATCATGTCAGTGTCATGTTAACACCACATATTATTATTCTTTCTACATCAGCTTCCCTTTCCAGTGCCTAGTTCAGGCCATCACCGCATCCTTCTTCAGCTACTGCAGTTCTCCCAGCCTGACCCCGTCCCTTCAGTCCACTTCCAAAATATTCCATGCTCAAATGTACACACAGCTCTAGTTGTGTCACTGCCCAGATCAAAAGCAACTCCTCCGTCAATGCCTTCATAATAACACCACGACCACAGCCTCGGCCTTCTGGGTTCCACCTCCCTTTCTAGTCTTATCCCCTTTCAAAGCCATGCGCACTTGGGCTGGGTGTAATCACAGTAGTCCTCCGGTCCTGCTGTGCTTTTCCAGATCCAAGCCTCTACCTTCATGGTCACTCTACCCTGTCCCCATATTCAAATAATGTCCATTCTTCAGAAACCAGACCGACAATCGTTCCTTTCATTCTCCTGTCCCTTTCCCTCTGAAAAGAATCTTTCTCTATTTTCAGGGCTCCCACAGTACTTTATTTTTTTTAATAGAAATTATCCACTTTTGCCTTAGATCTTTTTCTTTGCTAGATATCAAGGCCCCTCTGCCAGATTATAAACTCCTTGAGAGCAGTCACTGGCTTTATTTCTCTTTGAAAAATCTACAATCACTAGCACAGCACCTTGCCCACAGCAAGGATACCCTATTCAAGTTTGTCAAATTCAAGTGAATGGATCAGTGGTGTCAACTTTCAGAATGTTGTCACAAATACTGTTTCCACAGCTAGTTCTCCTTGCAGGTGACTATGATAGGACACATTTAAAAAAAAAAATTATTCACAAACATAGTGAGACATAGGGATTCACAGACATCAACAGGGAGGAAACTGAAAATTACCCAGAATCACTAATTAACCCACAGATTCAAAGGACAGAATGAATATGTGTTACAAAAAACAAAAGTAAGGTAACTCAAACTGTAAATGATCTTAGTAAAATCAGTATAGAATAGAAACATCAACTGAATTTTACTTTACTGCTTCAGAAAAGAACCTGTAGATCAACAGGAATTCCTAACTTTGTGAATATTGTGTGTGTGCATTTTTAACCAAAACAACTGCTCAGTAATGAATATTTATGGAATAGGCAGACTCTGAAGCCACAAAAGTGTTTTCAGTGTGTCACTGTCATCAGTTCTACCAAATAATTATCATTATAAATCCAAAAATATCTTGAATGGATAATACTGAATAATCTAGATCACCAAATTGCATTAGAAGGGTATTAGCTGACTCAGGAGACTAATTATAATGAGGTATTGAGCTGCTTATCTCTCATCTCAATCTTAAAACCATAAACCACATACACAGGCAGTGGCTGCCAATCACGGTCAGTGTGGGATAGCGAAAATAGCACTGAACAAAGGTCAGGAGCCTCAGCTCTGTCATTAACTCCATAACCTTGGGAGCTCTTAATAAAGATCATCCCCAAGTGGGAAAAGCAGGTGCCTTCCTTAGAGAAAGACATCTGTGCCCATGGCTGAAGCTGCTCAGACACAGAAAGCACTCCAGCAGCAGAAAAATTGCATGCACGCATACACGTTCTCTCTCTCTCTCTCTCTCTCTCTCTCTCTCTCTCTCTCTCTCTCTCACACACACACACACACACACACACACACACACACACACACACCTTTCCCAGACTAATACCTCCTTGCTTAATGGGCCAGTTTAGTACTACTATTAACCAGATGATTATAATTTGAGAGAGTGTTATCCATCCATGTCCTAAATAACAGGAGCTGACATAAAAATTATCAAACTGCTTTCTCACCCATAAGATTCATCAGCAAAAGGTCAAGGCTAAAATTATTGCATTTATTTCTGAATTTATTTTGGATAACCATCATATTATTATGTGATGTTTTTAAATTTTCAAAGCACCTGCCAGTTGTTTTGTTTGATCCTAATAGCCCAGTAAAGTCAGTAGAATATTTTACTAGAATATTAGGCTAGAATTGATGTTGGTGGAATCTCTGAGTACTAAATGCAAAGATGCAAACATGGTGAAGACAAAGTTCCTGACTTCAGGTTGCTTTTGGTTACTGGCAGAGACAATACATTGTATTCTAATTATTTCTTTACACATCTGAGAAGTCCTAGAGGAGAACAAAGGAGAGAATTTTATTTCTTCTGGAAAAAGAAGCTTGTGTGCAGAAGGGGGCACAGGGAGGATGGGCAGAGAGAGATGTCAAAGAGGCTTCACTGAAAAGGTGACTTTGTCCCTGAATTAGACTCCTATTCCATCCCTTCCAAGCATTACTGAATCTCTGTTAGCTTGAGATTCTTCATCAATTAAATATGGACAACAAAGCTAAATTCATTGGGTTGCTGGGAGGGTGGAACGAGACAGCATATGGGAGGGCAATTTTCAAACATCCAAGTACTCAATAAATAGGATATTATAATTTCCATCTTGCATAGGCACTACTCTGTTTTGCTCCAAAGGAGAACAGCTTCTTCAAGACAGCCATACAGGCCCCACCCAGTGTCAGTGTCCCACCCAGGACTCTGGCAGTCCCCAACCCGACTGCCTGCTGAGACTCTTAAGGAAATATGGAAAGCACTCAGCTTGACAATATTTTATGGGCTCTAAAATCATGTTAACATATTCACATAAATAAACATGCCAACATCTGAAGACTTTCCTGTGAAATGTGACTTCTAAATCCTAAGAGGATTCTCTCTATAAAAGGAGGAACCAACAGAGCATTGGAAGGGAGAAATCATAAGGGGGAAAGTCATAAGTATTTAATACAAGGTGAAAACACTTGTGTATTTTTTTTAGGGTTTCACTGACCAAAAGTTTCAGAGAATGAAATATGGCAAATCTTCAACTGTTTAAAATTATTTAACTATGAATTTTAGCAGAAAGCATTTGAACAGATATGTGTCTTGCATTTAGTAGATACTCAACAACTGTTGAATTCAAACATTTATCCTTATCACTTTTACTCCTAAAATTATACTATTAAAAATGCAGTAAGAACCCCTCATCAGATGCTAATGCTATGCCCTTGGACTTCCTAGTCTCCTGAACTATGAGCCAAATAAACTTCAATTTCCTATAAACTACTTGATCTCAAGTATTTTGCTATAGCAACAGAAAATAGACTAAAACACCATTCCAAAAACAAGAAAAAAAAATCCCCCTCTAAGTTTTGGTAAGGAATTGATCACTAAGGACAGGTCATTTCCATAAAATACCAAGAAACTGATACTGCTGATGACCTAAAGGCCCTGGCCAATTGATTAGGCTACTTTGGGTCAAAGTTCACTCTACCACTTGTAAACTATGTGACCTGGGTACACTAGTGACCTTTTGAAGTCTCACCTGTCTCATCTATTAAAATGGAAAGAAAAAAAATAAAATGGAAAGATAAGAGTATATACTGAATAAAGTACATAGATTCAATGAGGTGATTCATCTAACACATGTCTGTCACTAAAGTCCTCAATAAACATTAGATGCTATAATATTAATAATTACTGTTATAATTACCAGTCCTAATTCTAGGCTTGCTGAAGTCTATTAAACATGACATAAGTGCTCTAATCAGAGCACTAATTTCTACTGTTACACACTTGGGAATTTTATCAGTTATTTATATACATAATTTTATCAGTTGTTTATATAGATCACTTGGCCACAGAGCACTTGCAGGAGTAGCTCATTTAGTAACCTACCAATTCAACCAAAATAACTTTCTGTATTTAGAAAATTGGTGGTGGGGAAGAGATCCTAAAAACACCTCACTGGATGATTGTAAGATGATGTAGATGCAGAACTGGGCAAAGATTCCCCCTCTGCTCACCTGCTAAGCCCAAGTCATATAATCAATAACTTGGTATTGTAGGATAGGAGTCAGGACAAGAAAGAGGCAGTTCTCCCTGTGGACTTTCTTTATCTGGTCCCAGAAACAAAAGCCTTAATCATGGAACCAACCAACATTGCCTTGTAGATTGGCCCTATCAGAGCACGGTATGATTGGGGGGGGGGGGCTCTTCATGGGGCAAGGATCTCCGCTTCCTCCTCCGAAATTTGTGGCCCCTAGAGTAACCTGTGCCCCAACCCCACTTAACTCAAAGGCTTAAAACTATACGAATTTGCTGAGGACAAAAGAGAACTGAGCATTTGGAAAAATTCTTATAAATTGATGAGTGGGGTTTCCAACCACACCCCTCCTCTGAAAACTGCGTCTTCTGCATCCTCAAGGTCAAGGTTAAACTGGGGCTGATACTTTCTCCTTTCTGATCCTCTTTGCTTGTCATTTTCTGTTATCTTCATTGACTGCTTCTTCCAAAATCCAGAATCCATAATCTATGCAAAATAAGTCACTTTAACTTCAGGGGAAAGTTTAGGTGTACTGCCCCCCACATGCCTACCTACCCCCTTTCATCCCTCTTCCTTTTAGCATTTCCTTACGCTCAGCCAATAGAGTAGTTTAAACATTTAAATGCGGTATTTAAACTGCATTTAAAGAATTAACCCATTTTGCCCCTCACTGGTCTGAACTACAGGGTGCCAACCGGACGTTAATTGCTTTCATCTGCTGGGGTTCCAGACAGTTCCTCAGAAGGAAGGAGGGCACATTCCTGGCACCAATTGGCTAATTCAATTTACTTCAACAGCATTAGCCTCTGTCAGAATATTCATGAGCAGGGGAATGAGGACCCGTGGCACAGGCAGGCGGCAGCCACTCGGGCTGGGGAAAGCGCGAGGGAGGGGAAGAGGACAGAGCACCGAGCTCGGGGGACAGTGACAACTACAAAGCGGCTCTTCTCACCCTCCGGGCGGAGTGTCGGGACCACGGCAGGGTGGGTCAGGGCATCGGCAGAGTTAGCGCGCCTGGCATTGCCCCCAACTCCTGGTGGCCGCGCGGAGACTTTGTGAAACATCCGGAGGCAGAAAAGCTGTGACACTTTTGACAGAGGGGGAAGGGGGGTGGGGGGCGGGGGCAGCGCCGCGAGCGGGGCGAAGGGACCCAGCAGGACACCGGCCGCCCGGTGGGGGAGGCAGCGATGTGAGCTGGACACCCGCCCCCGGAGGAGTCTGAACGTCTCCCGAGAGTCGCCGGCTGTGCCAGGTAAAGCAGAGGGTTCGGGTCGGCCCCGCGCGTCTGTGCCCGGGTCTGGCGCCGGGCGGCGAGGGGCGCCTGGGAGCCCACACTCGGGGGGAAGGCGCCCGGGGCGCTGCGCGCAGTCCAGCGCTGCGCCGTGCTTTCCCTGCAACTACCCGCCGCCCTGGCGAACCTACGGGCCGGGCTGACTTGGACTTCCTCGGACTTTACAGGGAAGGGGACGTGAGGGTTGCCTGGGAGGAGGGAACTGCTCTGTGCGAGCAGGAAGCTGGGGCGCCTTGGGGCAGGTGGAAGACGCCGAGTGCGGGGAGCCGGGCTGTGTGCGCCTGGAGTCGGTGTTCGGGGACCCTGGAGCGCGGTTTGCGGGAGCGCTTGGCTGGGCTTAGCCCTCGCCTGCCTCCCGGGCGGCGGCGCCTCGCACCGACTGCCCAGGGGAGAGGCTGCGTCCCCCTGCACTGGGGTACGCTTGGAGAAGAGGGCCAGAGTCTAGGATTTAGGGAGGCGCAGGCACCTAGGGCCCCGGTCCGCGTCCGCGCCCCGCGCAGCGCCCCCGCTCGAGCTCAGCTGTGGGAGGAGAATGTAGTGGTGACTGGTGTCCCCGCCACCTGCCGGACATCACCAACTCCCCGGATTTCCTGTCTCTGGGCCCTGACCCTCCCAAGGAAAGCTCTGAATTGCACGCGGGTGGTTGGGCTTTGCTTGTTGTTGGTGATATTTGGGTACAGCCGGGGATGAGGGGGCGGAGAAGAGGTCAGATAGGGTGAAAATTTCAGATTTGCAGAGAAAATACTATCGCGGGGTTCCAGCCTGCGGGCAGCAATAAGAGACACTGTGGACTGGACTTAATGCTGAAGCAGGAGCCTTTCCTTGGCTAGTGGCCTCAGGGGTGCGGCTGGAACCTGGAGGGCAGCTCAGAGGCAGCGCCAGACTCCTCCTTTTTCCCTACTGCTGGGTGCAGACAGGTAGTAAGAGAAACTGGCACCAAAGAACTGAGAAGTCTGTCTCTGGGTAGATTCAGAGTATACTGTGGTACGGGCGCTGTTAATTGGCATGAATGCCAGGAAGAATTTGGGGTTTTGTTTGTTTTAATCGTCTGGAAACTGAGTCTCCATGCCCTCCCCCAAATAATGCCCAAAGACCACCTCTAGTCTCTGATGTGTCTCCACCAAAGAAAATTACCCCTTCAGAGCTGGTGGTGTCAGGGACCCAGCTAGGGAATTGGATCTACCTAGGAAGAACAAAAAGTAGCAATGACAAGGTGCTTGGATCCATGCATATGAATGTCATTCCCATCCACTCTCCTTCCTCAGGCTCCTCTAACTGGAGAAGTGTGGGCATAATCATCCTGAGCCCCAGACTTGCCCCAGCTTTCCCTTTTCACACATTCATACAACCTGGGAAAGTCATTTCCTTTTAGTTTGTGGGACCCTTGCATTCTCACCGGGTATGCTCCCTGTCCAGGACAGGTTTAGGAGGCCAATACTAAAGGAAGCCACAAGGGCACCTGCAGATCCTCCTCTTGGCTTGGCCCCCAGTCAGATCTCCTCCAGGGTACAAGGCTTGGCCAGCTGATCAAGCAGAAAACAGGCGAGAGTGTGGGAGAACAGCCTGGCAGAGTTAAGCTGAGTGCAGGAGATGAGGTCAAGCCTCCACACTGGCCACATCCCTTCCTGCCAGAGAAAAGAGAAAGAAATGAAGAGCAAGTGGAAAGTATAAATTGAAACCCATCTCTTAGAGTCTGCTTAGTCTGAGGCCACTGACTTTGATGTGACCTTTCTTTTCAGTGCTTCTTAGTTTCCCTATTTGCCGATGCACAAGGAGCCCGTGCCTTTCTAATAGGATGGTTATCATGAGATGATCTAATTCTGTGTCCGGGAAAAATAAAAAAAACTGCTTTGAGCATCCTGGGAAAGGACAGTCTATAAAATACGGGATTTTAATGTTTTGTTAAGTTTGCTACACTGCAGGTTAAGGAGATACATTTTTAGCATGTGTGCCATGTGGCAGTGTAAAATTAAAATGGAAGAGGAAAGTACAAACATAAAAATGACTTAGCATTCTTGACATTCTTGTGCATACTTGTAGAAAAATTATCTTTCATTTGAGGAGAGTTGCCTGGGAATTTAATCAGTGTTTATACTACTGAAACGCCCCCTTCTACCTTTTCTCCTCGGTAAAATTTTATGACCCGGTTCTCACTGGAAAGGCAATGTGACTATCTTAAGTGCTGGGGGCTGAGGAAAGACTGGAGGGTTGTTCAGGAATCCTCATGTAAGGTTTAGAGACTGGAATGGGAAGTTAAAATGCCCTCGTCTTTGCAAAGCAGTGAAAAATTCTAGAAAAATCAACTGAGCAGGTTCGGGTGAGGGACTCAGCATGGATTGTCCTCTGCAGTCAGATCCAGGAAGCAGATTCCATCAGAAGGTCCCAAAAGGACTAATCAAGGTGCTTTTCCCACCTCCTTAGGTGAAGGTCCTGCCTCCCCCTGACCTGTGCAAAGAGAGTGACTCCTCTCTTGCTAGCAATAGTTTTCCACCTCAGAGAGACTAGCTGTGCCCTTTCAGACCCTCGTATGTTTGTCAGTATCCCCCAAGCTCTGATGCTGCTTAAAGACTGCAGCTGTTGAATTTAAGTAAATAGTTGGAAGTCATCAAGAGAGCCACTGAAAGTGGGTATGTTTCCCCTGGTGAAGAAGTTATTGAATGCCTTTTGAGCTGGAAAATTAGCAGTTTGGAAGAGCAGGAGGGATTTCCTTGACTTCCCTCTACCCATAAACCAATAGTTGCATTTTTTCTTTCCCTCATAGTAGTGAGCACTGTCTGCTTAAGCATTTTTTTACCATTTTGGACTTAAAATGGGTTTTTGCCTGATGTTGGTCTATGGAGAAAGGAAAAAATGTAAAGAGATACGGAAGGAAGAGCTGCAATGGCTAGAACATAAATCAGCCAGAATATATGGGGGGGTAATGAGAATAGGTCTTTTCACCCAAAAAAAAAAAAAATGTCCACTTTGGAAGAAGAAGAAGTCTGATTATTGGCATCCCGGGCTGAAACCAAGGCAGCTGATGCTGAGAGGAGCCAAAGGGCAGTTCTTCTTAGTTTAGAAACAGCAAGACAGTCTCTGCCAAAGATTGCTGTAAACACGGAATAAAGATTTCATTGTGGGCTGGTGTGACTAGAATAATTAGAGAGTTAATTGTTCATTCTGATCGAATGGTGCTGCAATCAGGAGTGAAAAGTAGTGAAAATCAGAGCAAGGCAGAAATAGAAAAGTAACATTTATCACTTCTATATACATTTGTTTTACTTTGATGGCACTCTGGGAAATCCTGTTTAGTTTAAAAAAAAAAAGAGGTGCACATGCGTGCATGCACACAGACAGACACACACAAAAAAGCATATCCCCAGAATACTAGAGAACTGAGAACACTGCTGCCATTTCCCCCTCCAAATTGCACTATGGATATGGACAAAATTTCTCATCTTATAAAAATAGCATGTGAAACCACAGTAAGAATGAATGCAGTAGGCAATTCCAGTGTTAAAGAATAGATATTAGGTGCAAACTTCAGTTTCTATTCAATCAACATGTATGCAAACATCACCAGATCTTTGAGCTCTTCCAACACTTGCTTCACAGAAGGCTTAAGAAATAAACATTCTAGCTTTTATGCTTATTTTCTGTTTTAAAACAACTGCCTGCCATGATTAGGCTTTCGTATGTAGTTGAAGAAATAGCCTCCTGTATTTTCATACTAATTTAGAAGCAAAAAAAAACCTTATTTTAAGTGATAAAGGTGATTTTAAGCAACTGAGCATCTACAGTTGTCATAAGCAGTAGACTGTGACTTATTGTTATTTGCTAAAAGATAGCTCTGTGATCAATTCCTTCTGAAATGACTTCTGCAAATGAAGACATGAGCAATGGACTATAGAAAGCATTAAGCACATGGTGTCTGCAGAGGGGCAAATGAAGAACCCTGTATTCATTAGGTTCAATCCCTCCCTGAATCCTGATATTGACGTGGAATATGGGTCAAAGTTCTCACTATTTGAATTAAAAAAGGAACATCTTTAAGTGTCAATGTTAAGTATAATTGTTCTGGGAATAAAAAGCTCTGTTAGAAAGAAAGCATTCTAAATTAAGATAAGGTCATACCGTCTCAAGAAGAGAAATATTTAGTTTCTCCAAGATATTCATCTTGTCTCTTTGTTTAGAAGGTACAACAGTATCTTTACTAACTTTTAGTTTCTTTTATCCATCAAAATAAAAAGGGATTGCAAAGGCAGAATACTTACTGAAGTGTTAAAAGCATAAGTGGTGCAAAATTATGGAACTATCTAGCTCTCAGAAGAAAAAAATTCTACTTTACAGAATGCACCGTCTACAAAAATTAAAAATAGAAAATCATATTGCCACATTAAGTTATGGCAACAGCCCATTTTAAAGAGAAATTTGGTCTTTTCTCATTTAATTGCATTCATGGTTTGCTAAATAGTTTTTTGGAATATTCTACCCATCTCTTGCTAACCAGGACTGCCTAGTTAAGAACATGCATAGTTAAGAACATTCCTAATTACATATGGATTGACTTAATTTTAGAACCCTGAGAACATTCAACTTAAAGCATTACTCAAGTGCAATGCAAAACAGAAATGGTCCAATTCACCTCCAGGTATATGTAAATTTTTTTTTAATTTAAGGGATCATAAAAGAGAGAACATTTGGTGTGGGAATACATCACTACACAGTAAAAGAGTAAAAGCAGCCATAAACTGTGACATCTTTTAAAAACATAGGAAAGTTTTAACAATATCACTATTGTCTTCCACGGCAGTAAGTGGTGGTGACACAAAGTACCACAAAAAAGTACAAATGACAAAGACTTAGATGGTATTCCTGAAATGAGGGTACTTTTGTTACTTAGCAATTTTTGACAGTCTAATCAAAAGTTTGGGGCTCATTCTGACTAGTGCCATCACCTCCAAAGAGCAAAGAGGTATCTTTCATGGGAGAGCTATTTCTTCACAAGAGCATCTTATATAATCTACTCATTGAACAAAAATTCTGAATACAATATACTACTATTAATTGTAGTGTATTTCAAATTGTTTCTCCTGTATTTGTATCCTTTGACTTATATCTCTCCATTACCTCCAACCCTGACCCTATTAATCAATGTTTTATCTTCTGTCTCTATAAAATTGACCATCTTTTCTTCCTTCCTTTTTGATTCCACATACAAAGATCATGCAATATATTTCTTTCTGTGTCCAACTTAATTCACTTATATTCTCTGCATCCATCCATGTTGTAGTAAATGGAAGAATCACCTCCCTTTTGAAAGCTGAACAATATTCCATTGTGGATAAATATTTACAGTTTTGTCCACTGATGCACTGTAATCCTAGGTTGTTTCTGTATCTTGTCTATTGTGAATAGTGCAACAGTGGCATCTATGTGCAGATATTTTTAAGATGGTAATTTCATTTCCCTTGGATCTGTACCAAAAAAAGATTGCAGGGCCATACCATAGTCCTATTTCATTTCTTTAGGAAGTTTCATACTGTTTGCCATCATGGCTGGATCATTCTGCATTCCCAACAGTGTTCAAGGGTTCCCCTTTCCTCTAACCCCCGCGAACATTTATTAGCTCTCATCTTTTTCATAAAAGGTACCTCAACAGGTGCGGAGCGATATAATAGTATAATAGTTTTGATTTGCATTTCCCTGATGATTAGTGATGTTGAACACCTTTCATGTACTTTTTGGCCATTTTTATGTCATCTTTGAAGAAGTCTGATGTCCATTTTTAATAGGATTGTATGTTTTCTTATTATTAAGTTGTTCTTTATAAACAACTTGAATGCTAACCCCTCATCTGATATATGGTGTACAAATATTATTTCCCAATCTGCCTTTTCATTTTGTTGATTGTTTCCTTTGCTGTGTATAAATAAGCTTTTTAATTTGATGTATTTTTATAAGGAGAATAAAATTGAATCAATGGAATTTTTAATTAGATGAAGTTGCTATATTTAAAGTCAAACTCCTTACTGGTCTTTGTTACTTTAAATTATTTATTTAAGCCAAGTGTGGTGACATATACCTGTAATCCCATCAACTTGGGAGGTTAAGGCAGGAGACTCTCAACTTTGAGGCCATCAACTTGACCTGTCTCAAATTTTTAAAAAGGGATTGGGGATGTTGCTCAACACCCCTGGGGGTTCAATCCCCAGTACCAAAGAAATTATTTCTTTAAACTGGTAAGGCATGCCTGGGACCAATAGTAATAATTATTAGCAATACTCTCATGTACACATGAGAAAGGTGAGAAAGTTTAAAGCCTTAAAGTCTTTCTCCTTTTAAAATTTTAGTTTTACCTAACTATTCAATATGTTTATGCATATGTAACTTGTTCAAAATGCATAGTATCTCTGAATAAAGGTGGTACTGTCACCCAATAGCTTTTATTTATAAGTTGTCAGAAAAACAGATCTACCCTTTAAGTACTGACTCTTAATCAGACTCATTACTACTAAATTATTGCATGATCTCTGATGTATCAACTAATTAAGGAGTAATTAATAAAAGGGTCATTTCATTCCATAGCATTGGCTATATCTGGTTGTCACAGAAGTCTGTTTGACATGTGGCCAAATGGTCAAGTGTCACCACACAACTGCAGTTGTATGTTTTCAGCATCTGTCAGTAGGACAGAAACTAAACACTTCACATTGAAATTACTTGAGGCAAATATATTTATCTGCACCTACATACAATTTATAATGAAAATAAGCAGTCATTCTTCCACCCAAACGAAAAAGAGATGCATTTAGGGACTAAAATGCTATAGGTAAAACATCACCAATTTTTGTTTTTGTTTTTAAGATCTGACCTTAGCTAAATGAACAAGGTGATCTTAATGTTTTCCTAGAGAATAGTACATAATGCAATATGTTGGCATAATTGGGAGCTCATAGTCAGTAGAAAACCAGGGTAGAATTAGCATGAAGATTCAATTACCCCTTGTTCCCAGAGAGAGTTGTTTACTAGGATTAGAGTTAAGGTTGTGGTCAAAATAGCACAAAAAGATGTACAGTACAGCTTTCTTATTCTCTGCTTGATATTTCTGGATGGAACCGAACTTTGACTTCTTTCCATCAGTAATTTAACATATGGCTTACTAAATAGCAGCTGATGTAAACTGTTCAACAACATTTTAAGTGTATACTTGAGCATAAATATTTTAGATATATTTAAGAAAATCTGTGATTAAAGTTATTAACATAAAGGAATGGTATATGTATTATATTATATTCATTATATTTTATTTGACAAAGTCAATGTATTTGACCCTTCTCAAGTCCTAATAAGGGATCAAATTGTACATATCATGAATAACTAATGAACTTACTAGAATTTATTTTTAAACCAACAGACATAATTTCACTTAGCAATTTAACGAAAAATTGGCCAAAATAATTTCATTTAGAAATTTCTTTATTTGGTGATCTTAACAAATCTAGATAAAATTCCTTTTAATTTGTAAAGATCACCAAACATGTTTTTTTTTTACTTTGAAAGATTATTAACATACTCTATAAAATATCTAAACAGACAGAAATGAACAATCTCTGCATCTACAGAGACCTTTTTCCATGCAGATATTTTGAATAGCCATGTAGAGTCAGCAGTATCACCTGCCTACTCTTGTTAAAGTCTACAGAAAATCTGTGAGAACCAACTGGATGCTATAGCCATCCCTGTGCTGTCCACACACAGGCTCCTCTGTTCTTATTTTAGCCTATTCTGGCTATTGCAACAATACACCATAGATTAAGTGACTAAGAAACAACAAAAATTTATTTTTCACAGGCGTGGTGGCTCAGAGTCTTGAGATATAGATGCTAGCATGTCAGGTTCTGGTGTGGGCCCTCTTCTGGGTTGCAGACTGCCATCTTCTTATTGTTCTCTCACATTACTAAAAGAGGGCGAAAGACCTCTCCAGGGTATCTTTTATAAAGGCGCTAGGGCTCCACCCTCAAGATACAACTGCTTCCCTAAAGTCCCTCCTAATACTGTCATATTGGGAGTTAGGATTTCAGGGTGTGAATTTTAAGGGGCCCAAACATTTACAATCCATTACATCTTCTCTGCATTTTATTAATGTAAGAAAAGATACAATTTTCAATCTCTGTGTTTCTCAAATACATTGATTCCCTGCATCAAAGGCCTCATATGGAGTGTGAATTTGCAAAGGCATCATCATTACATCATCAAAAACAAATGCCACAGTTGAGCTGTTTTAGGATATTAAATAATATAAAGCTATGCCTATATTTTGTACAAACTGGCAAGAATGACCAAGAGTGTTCATCTTTTTAAAAAAATGAAGATTAAATAATATGTTGGGGCTCTTATTAGTATCAAATCATACTTAAAGCAAATAGTATCTAGCAAAGTACATCTCTGTTGACATTATAGTTTTGAAGGGTTATAGTTATAGCTAACTTTTCCGCCCAGCCTACAGTCTCATCTCCTTGATGCTGGAATATTTATTTTAGTCTAAAAAATGTGAGATGTGCTCATATTTGGAAATAAAATCCTTGAGTAGTCATTAAAAAATTAATCCATTTGGCAGTTCGGTATCTCACTGGAATACTTCTGGCAACTCAGCACTGAGGATATCATGTGATTCTTGGAGCTGGCTAACATTGGGAAGTCAAATTGCTCAGGGTTATTTCTTTAAACACAGGAAAACGACATACTTTTTCATGGTATTGAAGTGCTATACATTTCTTCATAAATATCTATATATTTTACTCATCAATTAAAATGTATCGCCCTGAGAGAGAAGGCAATGAAACTACCTACCATTTATCTAATCCTTACTTCCATGCCAGCCCCTGGGTCAAGTGTTTCACATGCCTCATTTACCTTCTCTATCACTATTGTTATCACCATCACTTTGCAGATGCATCTAAAGTGTAAGGTAAATGGTTACCCGAAGCAGATTTCAAACCCTGCATTCTCCACTCCTGCATTTGAATCTGACCACTCACCTACACTGCCTCTCCTCTGCACGTTTTCTCAGCCCTGTTGTCGCTGCGGACATTCTGCCCAGCCAGTCCTTTGTTTGGGAGAAAGGGTGCCCTGGGCATTGTAGGACATTCAACAGCTTTCCTGGCTTCTACCCAGGAGATGCTAATCATATCCTGCCACTTGGAACAACTAAAGCTGTCGCTAAGCATTACCAAGTGCCCCTAAGGAGCCAAAGTTACCCCTACTTGAGAACTTTATAATAGGCTCAAACTCCAGGCATCACTTAGTAAAGCACGTATTGTCAATTTAAGGGTTGGATATTCACCTTCCAAATCACAATATAAATAGTTCTCATAGTGATACTAGCCACATTATAGATGAATTGCAAAAGACTGGTTAAAACCCTTAAGAAAACAATGATAACGTCAACATGGCTTCGATAAGATCAAGTCTTCCCTTAAACTCCTTTCCTTTGGAGGCCCCAACCAGATAACCAAGAGATTGCTGTTCATGTGTATATATGTCTATCAACAAAAACTGGAACATGATTGAAAAAAATTTAAATTCCAGTTAAGAGACTCCAGGAATACAAGGATAGGAACTCTCTTGTTCATCTTTATATTCCTCGAGACCAGCATCATGCCTAGCACATAGTCAGTGTCCAACAAATACTTTTTCAATAGATCAATGAAGTCCTGGTTAACTTAATACAGGTTTTCCATGTTGTTGTGGGCCTCTGTCTGAACTTGCCATGTATTACATTTTGCTTTAATTAGTGGCATGGGGATATACATTATGGTACACCAATCATAATTTACAAATTCAATGAAACCAGAAGGAATAATAGATAATAACTGAATAAATTGGGTCAAAAAAAGGCTGTGCTAGATCTAACACAATGAAACTTAACACAGACACATGCCAGTGAGGGAAACAGACCATGCAGAGGTTTAATGGTACACCTAAGACCATTCAGCTCAGGAGGACACACTGGAACTCAGGCCTTTGGATACAGGGTTCCACCATTTCCAGGAATGAGTCAGTCCTGCTCTGCTCTGTCACGGGCAGGATGCACCTGCTGAGATGTCCTGTTCTACTCAGCACATTCTCCCTGAGTTTTGCCTATGAAAAGTAGCCCCTGGCCTAGAATGGCCACAACACCACTTCAAAGAAGAAATGGATGAAGGCCTTCAAGTGGAAGACCTGGCATAGAAAAGAATTGGAGGGACCATACCAGTCAACTTCAAGTATCAGAAATATCTTCATGTAAAACAGAAAGTAATTTTATTGCCTTAAAGGCCTACGTCAGGGTCACTGAATGGAAACTACAGGGCAGCATATTTTACCCCAGAATAATGAGGAGCTTCCTAATGATGAACTGTCCTACACTGGAGTACACTTCCCTGGAATAGTGAGTTAGCAGTCATCAGAGGGGAACATGCATAGGACTGCCCTGTGGGAGGCTGTGCACCAATATCAGATGGAACAATGTATCAGAAATTCCCCAAGGAGTTTTCTAGCCCTTACTGTATTTGAAATTTACAAGATCAATTATTTTCTCCAACCTACATATTCAGAGTCATCGTGGTAAGTAAAATAGAATAAGCAGGAAAAGGAACCTTCCAATGGTCACATAGAAAAAGAATCCCTCACAAAGTGCCAGTTACTGTGCAGAGTACTTCACCAGCATTATCTCATCTACTCCCCATAAGAACTCCATGAGGTAGGACTAGGTATCACTTCCATTCTGTGTCTAAGGAAGCTGAGTCACAGATTAGTTACTTGTTCATGATCACACGGCTAGTAACTCTGTCCTTACTACTTGAACCTGAGTCTGTCCCAAATAGCAAAGTCTGGTTTGTAACTACCTCATTTGTTCAATAGGGATGCACTATTTTATTTGAAATGTTGGCAATTTCTAGAGTTTAAGACTTATGGCTATTTATGCAACTACCTAAAACATCTTCCAAAGTCTGAAATACATCATTTTAAAAATTATTTGCTGTTTTTTATTAGCTGTGATGTTGTTCCCTTCAAACAGTGCCATGAGTTAACTTTAGATTAAAAAAGCAAAGTAGAGTGTTTGGGCTTATAAAATACCTGTAGAAGGGAGATTGGAAATGGCATTTCAGGTGACATTCTGTAATTTAGGGAATTAGAACCAAGGCCTCCAAGTTGCAAAATACCAATATGAAACAAGAGTGATAACTTTCTTTTGCACAAATTTGGAAAATTCTAGCAGCCAAGTTTTTAAGACAATTTCATTAGAGATTATTCTTTCCTTTTTATTGTTATATTGTTGGATTATCTTCTGTTTTATGATTATCATGTTGAACATGTCATAAAACTAAGGTGATTTTAAAAACTACTTTCTCTGTCTTTATTATTTCAATTCCAAAAATACTGAAGTGCTCTGAACCATTCTGCCAGGGAGCATGGAATTCAGATCTATTTGCCACTCTGATTTAGTTGATGACAACTTCAGCTTTGCAAATTAAATCTGGTGACTCCTATTCTTAGGCAGCACTGCTTCATGCTTACTGTCCTAGACAATAATCAGCAAAAGACTTAAAAAAAAGCTCAGTGCTTGCTTTCTAAAGTTATTGCTGCCCTGGTGCTTACATGCACTTAAACATTTATGGAAGTCCATAATTCTATGTTTAGCATTCTTGGAAAGCATCAATGCAGTTGTAGGCAAGAGCCCAGGCACTTATCATAGGACTGAAAACGGCATCCTATGCTGTTCTCTGTGGGGGTGGTTATTTTGCCAAAAGTCAGGAGGCCTTGCTGGGCCCTATGGCTTTGCAGAGCTGGAAAAAAAAGCCCATTTCTTTACCTGCCAGCGTCTGGGTTATCTGCTGTTAATTAAATAGTTCTGTGCCAGATGTTTACAGCCTGCTGCAGCCCACCCCAACACAAATAATTGCCTTGCTGAACCTCTTCCCCTAACACTTGCCCATCAGGGTACCATTTCACCAACTCAGACTATGGCTTGATGAGCATTTATATGACTTTGTGAAGAGGAATGGAGATTAGCACACTGATGTTTTATCCGCAAATCTCCCCCTAGGTTTTTACATTATTTCATACAGGGAACCTTTATAAAAAGAATGTTCTCAATATACTTCATGATGATACATATTATAAATCAAGAACTGAGACATATTCTTAATGGATCATTAGAAACAGCTCTAAGATGTACAACATGGAGCCCAGAAAAGCAGGCTTTCAATCCTACATGAGCTACCAAATGAAGGAGACCATGGGCTCTTCAGAGGATTTGGGTAGAATAGATTAACATTATCATGAAAAGAAAACAAAAGTACTTCCCTGACTAGATTCACCAAATTCAAGACCAGAGAGATTTTATGAGTGTTAAAGAATATACAAATACTGTTGCCAGTACCTTGGCCTGGGGCTAAGTTCATTGACTTGGTGTGTGTCAGAACCGTTGGGGCAGTCATCTCTACCCTCATTCATAATTCTAAGAGGTATAGCGGGCCATAAGTCATGGCACCCTTGGAAGTCGTTGGGTAAACTATTTGAATACATGCCTTATTTACTCAGGAAGTGATATATAAAAGAGAAAAAGACTGGCCACTAAGTCATGGCCTTATTTATCAGAAGGGAAGAAAAGAAATGCATCCTTATTACCAGTTATTTTTATTATCATAGGTACCCAAGTTAAAGGGATCTCTAACTTCCCATCCCCATTCACACCCACCATTAATATCCTACAGAAGATACCAAAGGTAACTCTTGCATCTTTGAGACAAAAGGAAACCTTCTATGCATTTGATGCTGGGTTAAAGAAATATTTAAACCAAAGTGAAGGCATCAAAAATAAGTAACTGCATTGAAAAGTCACAGCCATATTGAACAATAAACAATTTATGGAAGGAGCCCAGAAAAAAATTGTTTTTAAAAAAATTGAAAAGCATAGCTTCTGACAAGTATTCTTTATTTATGAGTATAAGTAGAATTTTTTCAAGGAACACAAAAATACTAAAATAAAATGCAAGTTTGACACACACGTTTCTTTTTGAGGTTTGGCAAAAAAAGGAAATCTAAGTAGTTACAAGGTTAATTGTGGAGTTTTAATTCAATATTCATTATCTACACTAATTGAGAGAACAAAAGAGGTCAGGATTATATGAAATTGTAAATGATCCAAATGAATTCGTAGTTGGACTAGGAGAGCATTTTTAGTATTTGAACTGAGTATCCCTAAGCCCAGACGCTAACAAATCATTTTTTCCAAAAGATAAGGAAGTCTCATAAGTCAAGTACAGGTGCTCAGGTTGGACACTGTTCTTGTTCCCTTCCTCTCTCACGGTAGATCCTCCGCGTAGGCCCACTTGAGCTGCTACAGGCTGAAGCCACCAGACCAGCGCTAGGCTTGCTTTCTGCCAAGTTTATCAGATAACCCAATGGTCACCTGGTTGTGTTCTCACTCTTGCTTTCTGTTCCTTCAGAACTCCTGTGATTTTATATAATTGGGGATCTGAGAGCAAGGGATGGGAGGAGGTATTAGGAGGAATAACCAAGTTTCTGCCCCAGTAACAAATGCTGGAGTCAAAACCCAGGTCTAATCATCCCCAAACTGTTTACCACTATCAAAAACAAAAACAAAAAGAAAGAAAGAAAGAAAAAGAATATCTCTTGGGCTGGGGTTGTGGCTCTGTGGTAGAGCGCTTGCCTAGCATGTGTGAGGCACTGGATTCAATCCTCAGAACCACATAAAAACAAATAAAATAAAGGCATTCTGTTCATCTACAACTACCAAAAAAAATTTTTTAAAAAAAGAATATCTCTTGTCAAACATTTCTCTGCTTCTAAGGCAAAATGGAATATGTATGGTTTCAAAAGAATTCTATGCAGGCGAAGTGAATACCTGTCAACAAAGTGGCAATTAAGGAGAAGAGGTGCTGTCAACAAACTTGAAATAATGATTCTCTTGGAACAGTCACATATCTTCTCTCTTCTATACCATCTCCTCAATGGTCTCTTCTAGGATAATCTCAAGTTTTCTCCATTTAAGTTAGAAGGAGAAACTCTACATGTAGCTCTTTAGAGACTGGAAAATTGATAGATAACACTCTTCCTCCTTTTTAGATGGACATAGTGCTAATGCTTTCTTAAAACTCAAGATGTATTTTTGGCCAGACATGATCAAATGTCCCCTCCAGTTTTCTTTGCAGTTAAAGAAACCAAAAGTAGGTTGATGATTGCAGAAATGAAGATATCACCCATGTGTACAAAATGCTGCCTTTGTAAACTTCAGTTTTACCTGTATTATTTCATGTCAGAGCTATCTACCTGCAATCCTTCTCCTGGCTATGATTGATTTCATAGGTCCACTAGAAAACATCTGTGGACTGGATTAAGTTTTCAAGTGGAAGATTAGGAAGTGACTTGTTTGACCAAGGCAGTCAAAGTTTTAAACTTCCACATTAAACTTGCTCACATTAGTCCCACCTCTTGAGGAAACTACATTTCTTTCTATTTCTGATCCTGTCTTCCAAAGGATAGTTCAAAACTTCTCTTTCTGCATTAAGACCTCAAACACTTAGCCATGGATTTCTCTGCCCCACCACGACTCTGATATTCTTTTCATACTAATTTATACTCATGTCTGATGTTTGATGGTGTCTCCACCAGTGGTGGTGGTTGTCTCGGGCATACATTTTCTCTCCCCCAAAATGAATCATCACCTTCTTCAAAGCAGAGACAGGTGTTCTCCCCTCTGAATGGGGTGGGCACATGGATCCAATGCCCCTGTGCTTCATGGCATCCCCAAAGCATTCTGCTGTGTCAGCTTGGTGCTGGAATGTTCTGAGCCCAAATCCTGTCAGCCAGCTCATTACTGATTCACATAGCCACCAAAAGATGAGAAATCCAGATTTTCACCCATTTCAAGAAGGAAAAGCTGCAAAAGTAGAAGGCAGAGTGGCAAGAGAGCTTAACTAGAGCTAAGAGAGGAAAAAGGAAGGCGAGAAGGAGCTTGCGAGAGGGACAATAAAACGTGATTGTGGGGAAAATGGGGAAACGTTGCAGTTTTTAAAAATATGAATAACTACATTTTAGTTTCAGCCCTTGGGATCTAGGTGTAGCTTGTGATGCACTGGTGGAAGTACATTTATTTTTAAACAGTGTGGAGGCTGTGCTTTTAAGATTTAAGACTACAGGGGGTTGGAATATATACTCTTTTTAATTGGTCACTTTCTGAGTGGCTGTTGAAAACACTGGAATTCCCAGAACAACTGACCACAGTCTCCATCTCTGAATTCTAGGCATCAAAATAGCATTTTTTTAATAAATTTTCATTTATTTGTTTTGGGTATTGGGGATTGAACCAGAGGCACTTTACCACTGAGGTTGATAATCTTCCTGTCTCAGCCTCCTGACCTGCAGGGATTTATAGATGGGTGCCACCATGGTCAGCTCCCTCTTACTGTGGTGCTAGGGATTGAACCCAGGGCCTTGTGCATGGGAGGCAGGCACTCTACCAACTGAGCTGTATCCCCAGCCCCTCAAAATGGCATTTTGGCAAATCTGTTCTCTGTGTCCTACTAGCTAAATATCTTCTGTTTGACTTTTATACCCACTTTCCTAGCAAATCCAACCAAAATCCATGATGAACAGGTAGATTTTGGTCTTAGAGATTGATGCTCCCCCAGGGAAAACCGGCGAAATACATTTACTGTTAGCAGTTCCAAACATTCATTTACAAGTTGAAGCTATAACTCGGTCATTCTCTGAATATGTCTTTATAGGTTGCTATGTATGGGTGTGAGATATCTCTGAAATAGGCTAATTTAGAAGGAACTTGAGTTCTTAATGAATGTTTCTTATAGACTCTATAGTGACTCCATTCTGTTTTTGCCATGTGAAGTGTGCCCTTCTCATTGTTGTTAGCATGTGCTTTTTAAAGATTCACTCCTACACAGTACAGTGGTAATTATTTTTTCATGGATATCTACAGACTCTGCACCTAGGAGTTCTGCACTGAGAATTAGAACATCTTCATTCAAGTCATCTCTCTCCAAGCCAAGAGTAAAACCCCAATGTAGCAACATTCCAAAGTAGGTCAAAGAGTATCGTAATCACAAAACTGCCACTTGCATGTGATAGAAGAAGGACAATGTCAAAATTGAATGTTTTTATCTCACATTGCACCTTGTCACAACATAGTTTGATTTCTTTCCTCAAACTAACATGAGCTAAAATTTAAATGGATAACTAAAGAATAAAAGGCAAGAGTCATATTTGAACCAGCAAAGCTAATCAGTTGATGTATTTGTTACATTTAGGTTGATTGAAGCACTAAAGAATCACTCCATGTTGTTTTGGAAAAATTGAGTCTGAATGACTTTCCCAGAGATCACACAGTAATTGACTAATGTAAGACTGGATCCCAGGGTCTGCATGTCATTATTCTTCAAGTACAATATACTCTCCTTCCGCCATCTCTGCTGACCCTGCCAAAGTACCACTACACAGCTTTGATGGCAACTTCATTTTGTATTGCTTAGTAAATAATGTATATTGTGTCTATTCTGCAGCAATATCCAAATAACCTGTTTTTCTCCCATTTTACTGCTTTATGTTTTGACCCTCATCATTGTTTAAATTTCTATCACAAAATTATTGCTGGTCTCTAAACTCCATTCTCTTCCACCTAGCAGGGCATTTAACTTTCTAATGAGACTGTACACTCTTCAGTAATTCCTGTGGTTCTAATATGGAGATTCAGGAATCTCAAGTTGATATATCAAAGTAATTATGCAGGTGAATCCAAACAAGATTTCATTCTGGATTCAAAGGAACCATAGATAAATGACTAAAACTTACATATTGGAAACAGGATAGGGTGGAGAGGTTCAAGATAATTATCATAAACAAGGCTGAAATGTAAACTGCCAACATATTAGGATAATGTTAGCTGCTATAACAAAAACACAAAATTTTAGTAGCCTAGCACAGAGGTAATTGTTTGTTTGTTTGTTTCTTTGCTCACAATAGTACAAATTCATGCTGGTGGTCCTTCTGAGAGTTTTTCCTCTGAGCATTGACTCAGAAACTTGGGCTGCTTCTACCATGTGGGCTCTTACCTCCCTTGCAAGACCTTAACTTAGGGGCAAAAGAATCTGGAAGATGTGCTCCTCCTGTGTGCACAGAAAGGAAAGTAGACTCATGAGCATCCTTCAGTCTTGCACAGCTCCCAGCCTGTTCTTCACTAACAAGTAGTATCTTGATGTTTAACATGAACCCTCCTGGTTTGGTGGCCCTTGTGCCCAGGGCCACCAAATAATTAAATAATTAAATAATTAAAGTTTAATTAAATAATTAAAGTTTAATTAAATAATTAAATAACCAAATAATTAAAGTCATTCCACTTTAACCAAAAATGGAGGGAAAGAAGGAAGGAAAAAATGAGTGAATGGATGAATGAATGAATGAATGAATGAATGAAGATTGGTTCATTAAGCTCGTTAAAATTTTGGAAGAGGGCTGGGGTAGTAGCTCAGTGATAGAGTGCTCACCTCGCACATGTGAGGCACTGGGTTTGATCCTTAGAACCACGTAAAAAAATAAAGTTACTGTGGCCATCTACAACTAAAAATATATTTTTTAAAAAATTGGAAGAAACAAAGAAAAGAACTATATAATGGTTAAGTACAAGGTCTCAGGAATCAGATAATCTAGGTACAGATGCTGCTGATCCCAGGATTACACTCTGAGAACCACTGCCAGGAGTCATCTCATTTTCTGTGGTTGTGGGTGTCATTACCCCAATTCAATGAGAAGATTCTCAAGCACTAGAATAGGGGTTCAGCCCACAGATGTTGGGGTCTGGCTGTTTTAAATAATTGTGATTGCTTCTCTCTGAACAAATTACTTAAATTCTTGAGCATGTTGCTAAATCTCTCTAAGCAAGTTTACTCATTTGAAAAGTGAGTGTGATAATGCTGATCCCAAAGGAACTACATTTGATTATCTATAAAAAAGCATTTTGTACCTCTCTTATTCATAGGAAACACAATAAATGGTGGCCACAAATATCATCAGAAGATAAGGAGTCTATGTATTTTGCCTCTATGCTACATCCAGCCAACAACAACTACAAAATTGAATTTTTAAAAGATCTTTGAGATGGTGGCGGTAGTTAAAAGAGTAGCACCTTTGGAATATGCAAGCCTGTGTACAAGCTAGGTGACTTTGGCCAGGTGATTAGACATCTTTGTTTAAAATACAGTCTTAGTACCTATGACAGGAAACTGATGTCATGACAACTAGGTCATGAGATAACATGTAGAAACATGCAGCCTAGTTCTGTCACATGCTAGGCATTCAACACACAAGGAGTCACAATTGTCAAGATTTTCTACAGTAGAAAGTGATGTTTCAACTACGAAAGTGAGATGAATGATGTTTCCGATCTTTGACCTACTCACAACTACTCACCCCTACTGGAAGAACAGTTTCTAGATGTCTCTATTCAAATGGTAATCAGTGTTCAAAACTCACGGTCTCCTCAATCAGGAACTTACAGTCACATCTTAATAAACCATAATGAACTGAAGACATGAAGAGTAACTGGATAAACAGGCCTCTCACTCCAGCTGTCATGTCAGTTTGTGACAGCAACTGGTAGTTCATTGTAAAAGATGCTAATCTCAATCTGAGCAGTGGCAGTGTTGAGAGGAACATAAAAGGAATCCTTGATTATCTGTATCAGTAACCGTAGTCCCTGGGGATGCACTGAGAAACTTCAGATCACATATGGCAAGAGTCCTGTCATTAAATATGCATCAATGAATGAAGCTTCATGATTTATGATAATAAAGAAATGGGAAGTTCTGCCCTCTACAATAACTATTTGTGCCTGGTATTTCTCTTTACCATTTCTGGAGACTTTGCAAATGACATTTGTTGTACTAATTATTATAGCACGCTATACCTGGACTACTAATTCATTTCTGTAACTCTTCTGTCAAGTTCCTGGGGGCTTATCATAATACTATTCCAACAATGATGATTTTCTCAATCTAAATTTAAGATATAATAATCACCTCAGTTGCTGGACTACATAAGCTGCCTATCAGAGCTAAATACTATTGTTTCAACATAAATATCATTGTTTATTAGTATTCAGCAGGCTACAGAGAAGAGGGAGTCCAAAGTTTTCAGAGATGCACAGCGCACATCAGTGAGAGAAGGTAAAATCAGGTTGACCACTATCTTCTTTTGAGAGTGGGCCATTCTTGATTTCTAAATTATATCCTTCCTTGTTTTAAATGGTGATAATAGTAGATAGTAGAGTTAAGGCAGAATAAGAGCGGGGGCAGAGGTTTACTATTCTTGACAAAATTAAAAGTTAGCAATTCTAACTCCTTCCTTTCTGTTTTGACCAACAATTGAAATCTCGAAATTTGAAAACCAGTGAACTCTTTCCCTGGAACATCCCAGCAACAAATCCTTAGGTACTTACTCACTATTACAAGTTTTCTGTTCCCTTTCTGTTTCATTCAAAGCCCACATTGTTGAAAATTACTTATTTATTGATCCAATAAATAAATTATATGCCTTCATATATTTGTGACTCTATTCCAGCATTCTGGTGATACATGGAATAACTCTCATTCCTTTTGTTATACTAGTTCTTCAAACTTATGAAGAAAGCCAACTTGTTCCCCCAATTAGACTCCTCTCCTATACCCTTCACCTACTGTCATGGTTTCTACTTCACGGCTACCTCACTAAATTCTTGAGCATGTTGCTAAATCTCTCTAAGCAAGTTTACTCATTTGAAAAAGTGAGAGTGATAATGCTGATCCCAAAGGAACTTCATCTGATTATCTATAATAATAGATAGCAGTTGTTTTCTCCCCTCCATTCACCTCTAAGATATGTGCACTTACTATCGCTCAGGTCTGATACAGCAATTTCCAACTTAAAAATGTTACAGAACAAGGGCCTGCCCAGAGCTGCGGCAGCCCTGTTACCTGTTCTTGTCATCACTCTAAAGATTTTAGACATGTGGCTTGGAGTAGCAGGCATAAGTTTATTAGAAGGGATAGGAGAAGGAGTAAAGGAAACACTCTCTAGGGAGAGAGAGGGTCCTCTCAGAGAGGAGAGTAATGCAGCTTGTCCTGCCTTCCAGTGAAAAATTTCCATAGAGTACCACCCAGGTTCTGCGTTTAACTTGACTGACAGCAAGATTGCATCAGACTTCTAAGACCCACTGCTCAGGGTCTTACCCCAAGGAAGGGAGACTTTTCTAAAGATCCAAGCCAATTATGGGTCACTTTGGCTCACACTGACTAGTTCTAACTGGAACTTGTTTTCAAAGATTTCATATTTAGGGGGTTTCCTTCTAAGGAAGGATTCATATTTCATATCTCCCTGAGTTCTGGAACTTGGTCTGTGTAAAGGTCACTAAAGTCCCCCTCTTTAGGGTAACTTCTGTTATTCTTATCAGTAGGAAGAAACCTCTCCAGCCTGCACTTCTCCTGAAGAGAACAGGTTGTTTGCTGAGGAATGTAGCATATCCCATTGACTGAAGCCAGGCAGGGCTGCAAATAAACTACTTTTTTAAAAGAAACCATGTTGGGGTCAGCACAATAGGCCCAATTTATAGAATAATCCCCTTAACCTCATGTTCCCACTAGTCATGTCTGTCTGTTACCTATCAGAAACATTCACTTAAGTGTCTACAGAACAAACCCCAAGATTTTTGTGTAGCAAAAATTACATTCCATCTACATCCAAAAAACCCTCCTGCAGGACACATAGGGACACACATCCTTTCTTTCATTCTACTCTTCTGATATGGGCCTTTTCCCAACCAGATGCTATTCCAGTCTCTCTCGTTATGACTACTCTTCCAGGCCCTGCGCTTCCACAAAGTCTTTTCAAATCTAAGGGTTGGCACTGACTTCTCCTTCCCCTGAATTCCTATAAAAGAGACTCTGTGTTGCCATGCCTGAATTAATGAATTATATGCTTATATTCCTGTTGGTTTCTCTAGTAGATGATAAGGTCTATAATACACAGGTAGCCTTACTCATTTTAAACTCCCGTGTGTGTGTGTGTGTGTGTGTATATATATATATATATATATATATATATATATATGTGTGTGTGTGTGTGTGTGTGTGTATAGTACTTTGCACTAACTTAAATGTTTATTAATTTTTTTCAGCTGAATTACATGATTCCTCAAATATATACCATCTATCATATAACCTTCAAACACAATTCCCCAGTTTGCCAACTCCACCCCCCCATCTCTCTTAATCTCAACCTATGCTGTCCAATACATGAGCCGCTCACCACAGGACTGTTCAGTTTTAAACTTACATTAATGAAAATTTAAGACATCAGTTCCTCAGCTGCACAACCCCGCCCCCATTTCCAGTGTACAATACCATTCATGACACAGGCAGGGCACTACCCTAGATGGGAACATTCCCACCACTGCACTGGGACTGCTGGTCCAGATGCCATTCCATAGTTCCAACAGTGGAAACACTCTTTCCCTTGCTGTGTAGTTGGCCATAAAACAGTCTTGGCAAATGTTGTACAAGCCTCTGGTAAATGAAAACCCCCCAAATATTTTTGAATAAACATCTAACTTCTCTAACACTATACTTAAACAACTACTTTTTGACAATCTTACCTATATTTTTCATTCTGCCATAGTTTTGATTAAAAAATATTGTTCATAAATTGGGTGACTATACAATTTGTAATCCAAAGTGGAACACCTATGCAATATATGAAAGGGAATGCTTTAAAAATTATACTGAAACAGGCACTGACCAGGACCATCCAAGGCTTACCAGGATGGCACAACATCCTTGAAAGATCACATCTAGAATACTGCCCATCACTAGAGAACCCCAGATTAAGAGTGATCTAGTGTTCAATAATCTGTTAATACACTGAATTTTTCCTCATTTCACACCATATTACTCCATTTACTCATAAGAATATCATGAGAAGTAAAGTATCTTGCTTAGGTTCATATCCAATTACTGTTTTAGAATCCACTAGCAACACAGCAATTTTTTTTAACAACAGAGAAATTTTTCTTCTTCAGAAAAAGAGGAAAATGCACTACAAATTGAAATAAAATTTATATATACATTAGGTTAATTTTGGCAAAATACATGAATTTGTAAAATTCTGATATAATAACTTTCTTATTGTATGTAATGAATCCCAAGGTTCACAAAAATCCGCTTGTGTATGGGAGGCTAACAATTACCTATAGTTCTTTTAGGATGCAAACAGAAGAAAATAACACATGTAACTAATTTTCTTGAAATAGTTGTTTAATGAATATCACTTTATTTGTGAAAAATCTATTCAGAGGCAAATAACTGCTGATAGTGTGGTCAACAAAATCCTCATAAAACTCTAAATCACAAATCATTGAGCCTGATAAACATAAATAAATGAATAAATAAACTGTGATATATATACACAATGGAATATTACTCAGCATTAAAAGAGAATAAAATCATGGTATTTGATGGTAAATGGATGGAGTTGAAAAATATTATGCTAAGTAAGCCAATCCCCAAAAACCAAAGGCTGAATATTTTCGCTGATATGTAGATACAGATCCAGAATGGGGGTGGGGGTGAGGATGGGAGGAAAGGAGGAACTTTAGACAGGGCAGAGGGGAGGGAGGTGGATGGAGGGGGTATGGGGGCAGGAAAGATGGTGGAATAAAATGGACATCATTACCCTAAGCACATGTATGAAAGCACAAATGGTGTGACTTTACTTTGTATACAACCAGAGACATGAAAAATTGTCCTCTATATGTGTACTACGAATTGAAATGCATTCTGCTGTCATGTATAACAAATTAGAATAAATAAATTTAAAATTAAGAAGATAAATGAATAAGTAAATAAAGAGAAAAACAAATGCAGATGCTGAAAAAAAAATGAAGATGAAGTAGCATTGCTTAGCCCACAGAGTAAAAAAAATAAATTTATGTGGAAGTATGTTCTCATGGATTTTATGCACAAAAATAATAGTAGATTTGGCCAAAATATCCCATAAATTAATGTAGTGAAAACTCAGATAAAGGTCTTAGCATGATATTAAAGGAAAGAGATTAAAAAATAATATTAAACTGAAACCAGAGAAGAAGGGACCAAATTTGGGCTCCATTTCTAACTAACTCTGTAACCTTGTTCAGGAGTCTCTAAATGGCATTTCTTCATTATTCAAGAAAAATAATCCTTGGTGGTGAGGAGGACCTGGGGACCTGGGTATATCAGGAATGACTTCACCCCTTAACGTCTACACAAATGGACTTGAACCCCAGGGTTCTTCGGCTTTAAAATTCTGTACCATGAGGTACAAGTTTAGGATAAAATACTTAAGGCTTTTCATCCATTGAACATATTGTTCCAAATTATAATTAAAATAAACATTTTGGAGTTTTCATTTATTTTTTTTATTTCTACAGTGTGTAGCACGTGTATACAATTCACCCTTTCTACTTTTATGACTTTATAAGGCACTATGCACTATTTCGCTTATATTTCTTTTTTAAAACATGTTTCGCTCATATAGATTATCTTAATCTTGAAATCAGATATTTATATTTAAGTAAAGTGAAATATTTCAATAGAATCTTACTTCTTTTGGCCTTTAGTAATACACTAAAATGAAAATCATATTATCTCTTAAGAAGATACTTATTTTCCCCTGCAACCTAGATATATAAGAAAACATAATTTACTAATCCATAATTTGTGGTATGCCTACATGTTATCATTTTCCTTAAGACCTCATTTAATTCCCAAGCTAACAGCAATTCACAGGCAGTTAAGATACCCATTTCAATCAATTTTCTAAGTCCCTAATTTTTCATTAGAATGATCCTTAAGGCAGGTGGCCTTCCATTAGTTTGGCTGACAGCTCTGGCTAATGTTTTAATGATCCCTAGCAAAGGAAACAAGAGGTGGGGAGAGGTGAAGGGAGATTTACAATGGTGAGGATAAGCTAGATCAGGCAAGAAGACAAAGTACATAACTGCTAATTAACTCTCCTCATCAATTAAACATCTGCAGGAGAGGAGTTACCAAAGTATCCCTGTACTGCTGACAAGGACCGGGAAGTATTTGCTTCAAAAGTGGCCTCTAATCCTACAGTCCCAGACATACAGGAACTTGTCCAATAGCCTGCCAGAGAGTACTATTAGAACATGTAAGTTTTGAAGGCTTACCTATTTTGAAACACCTGAAGTAAAACAAATCAAAGAAACAATTTCATCTCTTGCAACAGTTTTCTAACTTCTCTCTACCTCCATCTTGCCTCCCTGCTGTCTAATTTACATACAGCAGCCAGAATACTCTCCAAGAATAAACTAGATTATATCCGTCTTTTGCTTAAACCTTTTAATGGCTTCCTGTTGCAATTAGAATAAAATGCAAAAATCTTTACAGTGGCAAATAAACTTGACATGATCTGGCTCCTGAATACTCACAGAGTTTCACCTGCATGAATCAAAAACCATCTATAGTGGCTTAGACACTGTAATGCCTAAAACAAGCAAAGATTTAAACTCATCATCATTAAACAAAAGGTTTACTTTTTTTTCTCCTAAAACAAGAATTTAGAGGTTGGTGCTTCAGTGCTGGTTCAGCTGCTCAACAGTCATTAAGACACCACATTCTCTCCTCTAGCCCTAACATGTGGCTTTGTCCTCCCAGTTACAAAATGGCGCTTTATCTAGGTACTAGGCAGGAAGAAAGAGAAAAAGCAAAGAATGAAAGTACTACATACCACCTGAAGGTAATCAGGTGGTAATCAGGACTACAATCATTTTCTTAGAATGTGCACCCAGAAGTCTTTATCTCATTGGAGAGAGCAATGTCACAAAGCTTTTACAACAAAAACAAGTGTTTATTTTTGTTTGTTTAAACTGGGTTCTGTAAGGAAAAAAGACGTTGACTAGGGTAAGCAACTGATGTGTCTACCACCCAACCCAATCTTTCTTATTTAATCTCCTAATTTCTTCACTCCCTTCTCCATGTTCTGGCCATCCTAGTTTCTCTGCCCATCAAATACTCCTTCTTCATTCCTTATGTGTTTTGATTTTAGTACTTCTGTTTCCTCTGCCTGGACTTCTCCAAATCACTGCATAGCTCACACCTGCATTTCATTCAGATCTCTGCACTAAATCTCAAATCCTACAGGCAGACATATCTGATCTCCCTAGTGAACATAGTCACCCCACCTCCAAGTGTTCTGTCATTTACTTTGTTATTGTTGATAACTTTATTTTCTTCTTAGCATTTCTTAAATATTTGAAATATTTAATGGCTTGTGTTTACGTGCTTCTTTTCTACCCCTGGCTAGAATATGACCTCAGAACAGCGAGGCTTCTGCCTTTCCCTGATACATGCAGTGCCTGCAAGGGTGCCTAGCAAGTGTGCCTAGCATAAGCTAGTGTTGGGTGAACCATTTTTTTTTTCTGTTAACACCTTTTTTTTTTAATTTTTTATTGTTGGCTGTTCAAAACATTACATAGTTCTTGATATATCATATTTCACACTTTGATTCAAGTGGGTTATGAGCTCCCATTTTTACCCCATATACAGATTGCAGAATCACATCAGTTACACATCCATTGATTTACATATTGCCATACTAGTGTCTATTGTGTTCTGCTGCCTTTCCTATCCTCTACTATCCCCCCTCCCCTCCCCTCCCCTCCCCTCTTCTCTCTCTGCCCCCTGTACTGACATTCATTTGTCCCCCTTGTTTTATTTTTCCCTTTCCCCTCACTTCCTCTTGTATATACTTTTGTATAACTCTGAGGGTCTCCTTCCATATCCATGCAATTTCCCTTCACTCTCCCTTTCCCTCCCACCTCTCATCCCTGTTTAATGTTAATCTTCTTCTCATGCTCTTCGACCCTAATATGTTCTTAGTTACTCTCCTTATATCAAAGAAGACATTTGGCATTTGTTTTTTAGGGATTGGCTAGCTTCACTTAGCATAATCTGCTCTAGTGCCATCCATTTCCCTGCAAATTCTATGATTTTGTCATTTTTTAATGCAGAGTAATACTCCATTGTGTATAAATGCCACATTTTTTTAATCCATTCGTCTATTGAAGGGCATCTGGGTTGGTTCCACAGTCTTGCTATTGTGAATTGAGCTTCTATGAACATCGAAGTAGCAGTGTCCCTGTAGCATGCTCTTTTTAGGTCTTTAGGGAATAGACCGAGAAGGGGAATAGCTGGGTCAAATGGTGGCTCCATTCCCAGCTTTCCAAGAAATCTCCATACTGCTTTCCAAAATGGCTGCACCAATTTGCAGTCCCACCAGCAATGTACAAGTGCACCCTTTTCCCCACATCCTCGCCAGCACTTGTTGTTGTTTGACTTCCTAATGGCTGCCAATCTTAGTGGAGTGAGATGGTATCTTAGGGTGGTTTTGATTTGCATTTCTCTGACTGCTAGAGATGGTGAGCATTTTTCCATGTACTTGTTGATTGATTGTATGTCCTCCTCTGAGAAGTGTCTGTTCAGGTCCTTGGCCCATTTGTTGATTGGGTTGTTTGTTCTCTTATTGTCTAATTTTTTGAGTTCTTTGTATACTCTGGATATTAGGGCTCTATCTGAAGTGTGAGGAGTAAAGATTTGTTCCCAGGATGTAGGCTCTCTATTTACCTCTCTTATTGTTTCTTTTGCTGAGAAAAAACTTTTTAGTTTGAGTAAGTCCCATTTGTTGATTCTAGTTATTAACTTTTGTGCTATGGGTGTCCTATTGAGGAATTTGGAGCCCGACCCCACAGTATGTAGATCGTAGCCAACATTTTCTTCTATCAGAGGCGTGTCTCTGATTTGATATCAAGCTCCTTGATCCATTTTGAATTAACTTTTGTGCATGGCGAGAGAAAGGGATTCAGTTTCATTTTGTTGCATATGGATTTCCAGTTTTCCCAGCACCATTTGTTGAAGATGCTATCCTTCCTCCATTGCATGCTTTTAGCCCCTTTATCAAATATAAGGTAGTTGTAGTTTTGTGGATTGGTTTCTGTGTCCTCTATTCTGTACCATTGGTCCACCCGCCTGTTTTGGTACCAGTACCATGCTGTTTTTGTTACTATTGCTCTGTAGTATAGTTTGAAGTCTGGTATCGCTATACCGCCTGATTCACACTTCCTGCTTAGCATTGTTTTTGCTATTCTGGGTCGTTTATTTTTCCATATGAATTTCATGATTGCTTTCTCTATTTCTACAAGAAATGCCGTTGGGATTTTGATTGGCATTGCATTAAACCTATAGAGAACTTTTGGTAATATCACCATTTTGATGATGTTAGTTCTGCCTATCCATGAACAGGGTATATTTTTCCATCTTCTAAGATCTTCTTCTATTTCTCTCTTTAGGGTTCTGTAGTTTTCATTGTATAAGTCTTTCACCTCTTTTATTAGGTTGATTCCCAAGTATTTTATTTTTTTTGAAGATATTGTGAATGGAGTGGTTGTCCTCATTTCCATTTCAGAGGATTTGTCGCTGATATACAGGAATGCCTTTGATTTATGCGTGTTGATTTTATATCCTGCCACTTTGCTGAATTCATTTATTAGCTCTAATAGTTTCTTTGTAGACCCTTTTGGGTCTGCTAAGTATAGAATCATGTCATCTGCAAATAGTGATAATTTAAGTTCTTCTTTTCCTATTTTGATGCCTTTAATTTCTTTCGTCTGTCTAATTGCTCTGGCCAGTGTTTCGAGAACTATGTTGAACAGAAGTGGAGAGAGAGGGCATCCCTGTCTTGTTCCAGATTTTAGAGGGAATGCCTTCAATTTTTCTCCATTCAGAATGATGCTAGCCTGAGGCTTAGCATAAATTGCTTTTACAATATTGAGGTATGTTCCTGTTATCCCTAGTTTTTCTAGAGTTTTGAACATAAAGGGATGCTGTACTTTGTCGAATGCTTTTTCCGCATCTATCGAGATGATCATATGGTTCTTATTTTTAAGTCTATTGATGTGGTGAATAACATTTATTGATTTCCGTATATTGAACCAGCCTTGCATACCAGGGATGAATCCTACTTGATCATGGTGCACAATTTTTTTGATATGTTTTTGTATCCGATTCGCCAGAATTTTATTGAGGATTTTTGCATCTAGGTTCATTAGAGATATTGGTCTGTAGTTTTCTTTCTTTGAAGTGTCTTTGTCTGGTTTAGGTATCAGGGTGATGTTGGCCTCATAGAATAAATTTGGAAGTTCTCCCTCTTTTTCTATTTCCTGAAGTAGCTTGAAAAGTATTGGTATTAGTTCCTCTTTAAAGGTTTTGTAAAACTCTGCTGTATACCCATCCGGTCCTGGGCTTTTCTTAGTTGGTAGTCTTTTGATGGTTTCTTCTATTTCCTCAATTGATATTGGTCTGTTTAGGTTGTCTATATCCTCCTGACTCAAACTGGGCAGATCATATGACTTAAGAAATTTATCGATGCCTTCACTATCTTCTAATTTATTGGAGTATAAGGATTCAAAATAATTTTTGATTATCTTCTGTATATCTGAAGTGTCTGTTGTGATATTGCCTTTTTCATCCCGTATGCTAGTAATTTGAGTTCTCTCTCTTCTTCTCTTCGCTAGCATCGCTAAGGGTCTGTCAATTTTGTTTATTTTTTCAAAGAACCAACTTTTAGTTTTGTCAATTTTTTCAATTGTTTCTTTTGTTTCGATTTCATTAATTTCAGCTCTGATTTTCATTATTTCTTGCCTTCTACTTCTTTTGCTGTTGTTTTGCTCTTCTTTTTCTAGGATTTTGAGATGAAGTATGAGATCATTTATTTGTTGTTTTTTTTTTCTTTTTTTAAGGAATGAACTCCAAGCAATGAATTTTCCTCTTAGAACTGCTTTCAATGTGTCCTGTAGATTCCGATATGTTGTGTCTGTGTTTTCATTAATCTCTAAGAATTTTTTAATTTCCTCCTTGATGTCTTCTATAACCCATTGATCATTCAGTAACCTATTGTTCATTCTCCAATGATGTATTCTTTTTCCTTCCTTCTTTTATTGTTGATTTTCAGTTCCATTCCATTATGATCAGATAGGATGCATGGTATTATCTCTACTCCTTTATATTGTCTAAGAGTTGCCCTGTGACATAATATATGATCCATTTTTGAGAAGGATCCATGTGCTGCTGAGAAAAAAAGTGTAACTGCTTGATGTTGGGTGGTATATTCTATATATGTCAATTAAGTCTAGGTTATTAATTGTGTTATTGAGTTCTATAGTTTCCTTATTCAACTTTTGTTTGGAAGATCTGTCCAGTGGCGAGAGAGGTGTGTTGAAGTCTCCCATGATTATTGTATGGTGGTCTATTAGACTCTTGAACTTGAGAAGAGTTTGTTTGATGAACATAGCTGCACCATTGTTTGGGGCATATATATTTATGATTGTTATGTCTTGTTGGTGTATGGTTCCCTTGAGCAGTATGTAGTGTCCCTCTTTATCCCTTTTGATTAACTTTGGCTTGAAATCTATTTTATTTGATATGAGTATGGACACTCCTGCTTGTTTCCGAAGTCCATATGAGTGATATGATTTTTCCCAACCTTTCACCTTCAGCCTATGTATGTCTTTTCCTATCAAATGCGTCTCCTGTAGGCAGCATATTGTTGGGTCTTGTTTTGTGATCCATTCTACTAGCCTGTGTCTCTTGATTGGTGAGTTTAAGCCATTAACATTTAGGGTTATTATTGAGATATGGGTTGTTCTTCCAGCCATATTTGTTTATTTATGTTACTAAACATGGTTTGTTTTCCTCTTTGATTATTTTCCCCCCTTTAGTGTCCTACCTCCCACTGTTGGTTTTCATTGTTATTTTCCATTTCCTCTTCCTGTAATGTTTTGCCAAGGATGTTTTGAAGAGATGGTTTTCTAGCTGCAAATTCTTTTAACTTTTGTTTATCGTGGAAGGTTTTAATTTCATCTTCCATCCTGAAGCTTAATTTCGCTGGAAACACAATTCTTGGTTGGAACCCATTTTCTTTCAGTGTTTGAAATATGTTATTCCAGGATCTTCTAGCTTTCAGAGTCTGTGTTGAAAGATCAGCTGTTATCCTGATTGGCTTACCCCTAAATGTGATCTGCTTCCTTTCTCTTGTAGCTTTTAGAATTCTCTCCTTATTCTGTATGTTGGGCATCTTCATTATAATGTGTCTAGGTGTGGGTCTCTTATGATTTTGCACATTCGGTGTCCTGTAGGCTTCTAGGATTTGGGATTCTGTCTCATTCTTCAAGTCTGGGAAGTTTTCTCGTATTATTTCATTGAATAGATTGCTCATTCCTTTGGTTTGAAACTCTGTCCCTTCCTGTATCCCAATGACTCTTAAATTTGGTCTCTTGATGTTATCCCATATTTCTTGGATGTTCTGCTCATGGTTTCTTAACAGTCTTGCTGAGCTGTCTATGTTCTTTTCAAGTTGAAATACTTTATCTTCATTGTCTGATGTTCTATCTTCTAAGTGTTCTACTCTGCTGGTAGTATTCTCAATTGAGTTTTTAAGTTGGTTTATTGCTTCCTGCATTTCTAGGATTTCTGTTTGTTTGTTTTTTATAACCTCTATCTCCCTGTATAGTTGATCTTTTGCTTCTTGGATTTGTTTATGTAATTCATTGTTGAAGTGATCTTTCATTGTCTGATTTTGCTGTCTGATGTCTTCCTTGAGACTCCAGATCATCTGAAGCATGTATATCCTGAATTCTTTATCTGACATTCCATCTGCTGCAGCTATTACCTCTTCTAACGTTGAGTTGACCTGCATTGCTTGTGGTCCTTTCTTTCCTTGTCTCTTCATACTATTCGTGTTCCTTTCTACTTGGTGAAACTGTTGTGCTATTGAATTTTCCCCCTATATATTTATATTGGTCTTGTATAGTTGCAAAGTCTCCCTCGCAGGCGCGGGCGGCGGCTCTGCCCCTCCTTCAATTGGGGCAATGTGCCTACCACGCCGGCAGGCCGCTGGGCCTGCTCTGCCGGTCGGTAGCAGGTCCGCCTACCTTGCAGGCGCAGGCGGAGGCTCTGTCCCTCTGCGGGCCGCTAGGCTTGTTCTGTTGGTGGTCGCAGTTCTGCCTACTTTGCAGGCGCAGGCAGCGGCACTGCCCCTCTGCAGGCCTCTGGGGCTGTTCTGCCAGTGGGTCGTAGGTCCGCCTACCTTGCAGGCACGGGGGGGGGGCGGCTCTACCTTTCCTCAGGCCACTGGGCCTGTTCTGTCTGTCGGTTGCAGGTCTGGCCTGTTCTGATGGTGGTCACAGTTCCGTCTACCTTGCAGGCGCGGGGAGAGGGGGTGGCTCTGCCTCTCAGCAGGCCGCTGCTCTTCTTCTGCCGGTGGGTCGCAGGCCCGCCTACCTTGCAGGAGTGATTGGAAGCTCTGTCCTGCCACGGGACACCGGGCCTTTTCTGTCAGTGGTCACAGTTCCGCCTACCTGGCAGGCGCGGGGGGTGCGGGGCGGCTCTGCCCCTCAGCAGGCCGCTGGGCCTGCTCTGTGGGTGGTCACAGTTCCCTCTACCTTGCCGGCGCAGGGGGAGGGGGCAGCTCTGCCTCTCAGCAGGCCACTGCTCCTCTTCTGCCGGTGGGTCGCAGGCCCGCCTACCTTGCAGGAGTGATTGGAAGCTCTGTCCCGCTGCGGGCCACTGGGCCTTTTCTGTCGGTGGTCACAGTTCCGCCTACCTGGCAGGCGCGGGGGGTGGGGGGCAGCTCTGCCCCTCAGCAGGCCGCTGGGCCTGCTCTGTGGATGGTCACAGTTCCGTCTACCTTGCCGGCATAGGGGGAGGGGGGTGAACCATTTTCATTGTTGTGTTGGACTAAACTCAGCTTCTCATGCATGCTAGGCAAGCAGTCTACCACTGAGCTATACCTCCAGTCTGTGTAAACAGTTTAATTCTGACTTGAAGAATGCATCTTCTTGTTTCTGACCCATTCTGCGCCATCACCTTTCACTCCACTACATTCTTACCTGTCTTTAACTCTGAAATGAGTTTAAAAAAAAAAAAAACTGCTTAATTCTATTTGAACTTCTAAACTGCATTTCATATTTTCCTAAATTCCCATGTTTCTCAGTTGGCTTTTGTAAACATAAATTTCAGGGTAATAAAATGTGTTAGAGAAAGTGATTGCAAATGGTCTTGTAACATATACATAGAGCTTTTGGTTTCCCCATCATTTATTAGCATTTGCTTTTAACTATGCTAAATATTTGTGCAAGGAACTTTTTTTTCACATTTTCTAAGTGACTTTCTAGAAGCTATTATTTAGAATTGGTCTCATACCCTCTTTGTTTTTATTTTTTTAACAATCCAAGAGCCCACGTGAAGTAATTCATCACAAACATCTCTCAAACTCTTCTAGAAATAAACTAATTAAAACATACGGTGTCCACATTCTACTATCAAACAAACCTCTAAATCTTTGAATGCAAACACTCTTTTACTGACTTGACTTTGGCTCCTGATTCAAACTTGGTAAACTTGGCAGATGTAGTAAGTGACTTTGGTGTGACTTTCCGTATTCCATCCATTTTTTCACATCTCCCATAATACATTTTTCGGGGCATTATGTAGGGACTTAATTTTCCTTATCCCTAAGATGTAACATTATTATGTTTAAATCTTCTACGAAATTTTTTTTGTGTGTAGATTTTTCCTTTATATTCATTTGTCTTGCTGCAGGGACAAGCTAGAGCAGCAGACAAGGAAAGAAAGACGAAGGAAAAAAGTGCTAAGCTTAGAAATCGTTTCCCTTTCCCTCCTGAGTATAAATGAGAACCTTTTCATGACCAACTCTCTATGAATTCATTTTTCTTTTCACTCTAACTTTACTGACGAAGGGTGGGAAGCACCGATTATCTGAGTAAAGTGAAGTAAAAATAGTGCTAAACTAACACATGTCCTTCTTGAGATGCCTGAGGATTGGTACATTTAAAAGAAAGTCATCCAATTGTCCCATCTTTGGACAGTCATTCTAAAGAGAGGTGAGCATATTAAGGATGTTTATATATTAAGGAAAAGAGATAAACATGTGAAACAATAACTGGTTCTTATATTGATCCAACTGATCTTTCTGACTTGGGTTTTAGTCACACATCGTCCATCATTACAGCTATTTCTCCAGCATCCTATACTCCGTGGTTAAGTGCTGGGCTGATTCTTTGTTGCCCTTGGTTTAGCATCTACCGGAGCTCCATCCCTGTGCACCAATAAGAGACACAGGCAGACATCCCCTGACCAGGGAAAACTCTTTTAAAAAGTCACCTGTGGAAAGGCATTAATGAAAACACACAAAAAAAGAGCAATTGTAAATCTCAGTGTGTGTGAGAATCACCAGAGCGCTCCTCAGAGGGCAATCATTTCACTGGATAAGGATGGAAGCATGGATTATCTGGGTAGACTAAAAGTAAAAACTGTGCTAAGCTAAGACCCTGGGAACCTACATTTGACAAACTCTGCAGGTGATTTTGCTGTAGACAGCAAAAAAAAAAAAAAAAGTGCCCCAGCCAATCAAGTGGACAAAAGGGAGAGACATGGCTTAAGGCTGTTCTCAAAAATTGATGATGGTAGATATTAGTTAGTGAAGTAGAAAGAAAAATTATCATAAATAAATGAATGAAATATTTTATTCACTAACATTTAAACAAGGAATACAAAATAAATGGAACAGTCTCTGCTGTAGAGGTGCCCGGTCTCTGGAGTGATGCACAGCAGGCAGTATCCCAGGTGGTTAGTATATTAGGTGGAGCATAACAAGAGGGATAGGAGGATGGAGCTAAGGTTCACAGGCCAGCAAGCTGTGCCAAGCATGAGAGACTGATGCTTGGTGCTCTGCCTGTGGTCACTGGGTCAGACCTCAGAAGGGAGATGACATTTGATGGATGAACAGGAATGTACCTGGTGACTAAAATGGGAACATTTCAGGGAAAAGGAATAGCGACTATCAAAGCACAACTGTTTCAATGACAATACGATTTCACAGAAATCATATCGTGTTTGCCCCACTGATATTAGCAACATAGAAATCGCCATGATTTATGTCTCAGTATTCTCAAGCAAGCATGGATGCTGAGTCTCAGTCTGAGTTCTTGGTACTGTATGAAGGACGTGGAGAGTGAATTTGATTATCAGTCAGAGAGGCTGTTTCCCTGCATGTCTCTAAGCACCTTGGATTTCAGGGAGTTTGCAAAAGCAAATTCCACTCACTTTTCCCTATTGCTTCCTGGTGCCTTTTTTCTTCAGCCATGATCAAGGAGGCAACAGAGTAAGAGAAAAGGAGGCAGAATGTGAACCCAAGGGCATCCCCTACACTCATGTTTAACAGGTTTCTTCACTGCCAGTGATGTTCACATAAATGAATTTTAAGACAAGAGGACAAACTGTCTTCCTAGAAAATTTATGATACTTTCTGTTTTGATCATTAGTTGTTCAATTTACTAGATTTTTGTTTATGTATTTTATCATCTAAGTAAGTCTTTTGAAATATGTACAGAAGGAAAAAAATCACAACTTTTGAACTAAGCACTGAATTTTTTTTAAAAAAAATGATCCTATCTGCTCACTTATTCATTAGTTGCATTAGTAGAACCAGAAGAAAAATGAGAGGTCACCTCAGTGCCAGCCAGTGCCCATCCATGACTAGCTAAGTATAGAAGTTGAGAGTAAGTGTTTAGCAATGTTTATAGCAATTTGAAAGAGAAATTTTTGGTCTATTAAACCTAAAAGTACATTTTTCAAATTTTTTCATTTCATTTTTCTAGCAAGTCATTTTTAATATATTTTATAAAAGCATTGGAACATAATAGATTAGAAAATAAAACCAGCCTGTCCATCACCATAGATGATTCTAAAAGCTCTGATCTAAGACAACCCTCTGGCTTTCCGCAGACCCGTAGTGACAATAATTATAAAATAAACTGAAAGTTGCATCCTTGCTTTGTTTTTCAAACATTATCTGGGTCTTATAGAAACCCTGCTAATTATTCATTTCCAATTTACAAAGAAATTCCTCTCTAGGGAGGGTAAGTGTCACCAGAGGTCACAATACAAGTGTGAGGTAGACCTGGGAATAGGGCCTAACTCCACCTTACTCCAAGAAAGGCTTTTTCCTATCCTAACTCCAAAAAAATGAAATTATGTAACATTTGAGAAAATCTCACAACACAGGTAAATGCTTTAAAATTTTTCTAAGGCAGGGTTCAGTGTAGTATTTAAAAATTATTTTGGTTTATACATTAGTAACTCACATACCTTCTTTCCTGCATTTTATGGGTGGGAAAAGAGACCTAAAATATAAATGCTATTTATTGGCAGAGCCAGGGCTACATAGTTGCTAAGCTTCCTGGTCCAGTGCCCTTTCCACTTGTTTGCTCTGCCTTTCATTAATTTATCTGGGGCATATTTATTGAGTGCCTACTATGTACCAAGGGCTTTCCCTGGTGTTGAGAATGCAGACCAACAAAAATCCCAGCCCTCTTGTAGCTTAAATTTGAGTGGGGATAAATAGATAACAGATTTTTTAAAAATTAGTAAATTTAAAATTAGGTTAATCTGTGATGAGCAATATCAAAATGGAAAGGAGAGCAAAAGGAGTGTGAAAGCAAAGGGGCTGGCAATTTGGGGTAAACCAATCATGGTAGACATCATATACACAAACACACATATCGATATTTTACATGTGCATCTATAATTATTTGTGGTTTTCCAAAAATGTCATCTCTTTTGGCCAATGATGCACATGCAGTAGGAGCAAAATTGTAGTTTACTAAACTTCACAAAAAACAAAGCTTTTCAGATAAGACTTGGAACATTTAATAGATTAGAAAATAAAACCAGCCAGTCCATCACCATAGATGTGATGTTCCAGAGACATTCTATGTCTTACTCACATTATTATGACTCAAGAAGCAGAAACTAAAGAAGGCAGAGGCACCTGTTAGGATTAACTAATAAGTTAACACACTGTCCTGTGTCCCTCATGTGTCCTGATCTCTTCTGGATGCATGAAGGAAACTAAAAATACCTTATCTAGTTAATGGGGAGTTTATACTTACCTCAGATGATTAAAAATAACATAAGCATCAAAGAGCCATCTTTTGGATTAAAGCAAGTAGTACTGGCAGTGAGTGGCACAATGCTGTAGAGGTTTTTTACAGAAGCCCTGGGTACAAATGTCCATATTGAGCAGTTTTGGGTATTTCAGGACCCAAGAAATGTTTTACTGAGGAAGACTATTCTACATCAAGAAATCATGTAACAATCATGGTGTAATTCCATCCCTTCTATGGCAGCTAATTTATAGTGAGGAGGGAAAATATTTCTCATGGGCAAAAACTAAAAATTTTAAAAGATGAATAAGAATCATCAAGAAAATAAACATAATAGCCTTCCTTTGGTGGTATTTATTTTAATTTTTAAAAAATGGCATGTTTTAGTAATTTTCAAATATTTCTGTTTTTTCGGTTGAAAGTGTCAATTTTGAATACTTGTATGGCTTAAGAAAATGCTTATTGGGGCTGAGGCTGGAGCTCAGCTGTAGCACACTTGCCTGGCATGTGTGAGACACTGGGTTCTATTCTCAGCACTGCATATAAATAAATAAAGTAAAATACATAAAGGTCTATAAACAACTAAAAATATTTTTAAAAATGATGGTGCTTATTTTCTAGGCTTGTGTTACACGTGAGAGAATAGTGATTTATTGTGGATTTATGTAGAATGTCTATAAAATTTTATTTTATCTTAAAGCAAGAGTCAGGGAGGGAATTCATCCCACCCAATGGTAGTAATAGCCTTTTATTACATCAAAGTTGGTGGGAAAAAATGGCTTCCTTTGGTGTGTAACTTCATGACCTAAACAAAATGAGATGGATGATCCTCCCCTAGGTGATATTTTTTATATTGTTTTTTTTAAAAAAAAAAAGTAGAGAGAAAGAAAAGAAAGTGCCAGTAAAACTCATCTCCTTTCAGCACAATGTCATTGAAACTGCAAGAGTAAGATGTTAGACAGACTCAGAACTGTATCTTTAGCCGGACACACAGAATACCATCTTTATAATTACTTTAAATTAATTAAAATTCCTTAAACTACATTCATAACAAGTTAATATTAGGGGATAAAACATGATAAAGCCACAGCTTCAGGAATGTTTGAGGAATGAGTTATTCTAAATAGCTAAACTAGAATTTAGTATTTACAACTTATATTATCTAAAACTTTTTATTATATGAATTTTGATAGAAATTCCATTTTCTTAACAGGGAAAGCCTATGCTTCTATAATATTATGTCTTCCACTTCATAGCATTGAACCATCTAGAAATTACTTCTTTCCATGTCTGTCTGCCATCCCAATAGGTCCAATGTCTGCTCCTCAGAAGCAAGAACTGTGTTTCTGAATAAGTGGTCAATACCCCTCGTGAAACTTATCAGTGTCCTTATCACTTCTGTCGTGGACAGCAGTGTCCTTACCACTTCAACTCTAATATCTTCAAAAGTTTCTATCAATGAGGAATCAAAGACATCATCATGAACATGCTCTATGGAGTTAGACCGTAACACAATGATTCCATTGGGTCCCATTGAGGACAGTAGGTTCATTTGCCTCTATTATTAAATGGTCCCAGATTATGTGAGTCTTTCAATTCCTATTTCAAGTTTTGGATCTTTAACTATTTCTAATCTGCTGAAGAAACCTGAAAATAATACTTTTTTTCAGGTACTCTGGCATGGTAATGGGTTTCCAGTGAGAGATCCAGGAGCAAAATACGATGTCCAGTGAAAACAAATAGAATTTTTTAAATATCTTCTTCAATTTCTTACATATAGGAATTTTAATGAAAGGTTTCTGTGAACTTAGTCCTGGCAATTCAGGTCAGTTCCCCTTTATTAGCTTCTTTTTTGTTTCTCAATTACATATCAATAAGATGAGGTTGCTGACTATGTGGCTAAAATCTTCTGTTTTCCAATCCTAAAACTCCTATAGTTATAGTAGGTTCACAAGTTCCTAGAAATTGAATCCTGGGGCAGGTGAAGGTTTTCTGGAGTTCACATATTCCACAAACTTGTAAGCTACTGAAATAGTGCAAGTCACCTATCAGTGTGACACAATATTAGGCCATCACTGATGTCCTGTCTTTAGTCTCTTAACAAAATAGATTTGACCTTTGAAGGTATATGCTAATACTTCTAAAGTATTTAAAACTTGCCCGGCACAGTGGTACACATCTATAATCCCAGTGGTTTATGAGGCTGAGGCAGGAGGATCACAAATTCAAAGCCAGCCTCAGCAAACTAAGGGAGCCCTATCTCAAATTTCAAAGGGGCTGGGGATGTGGCTCAGTGGTTAGGCATTTCTAGATTCAATCCTTGATACCCGCCTACACACACACACACACACAAAAAAAAGTCTTTAAAACTCCATAGGTTAAAAAAAATTTGCAGAAATACTGAGATTTTGTTACATTTATAACTTTAAAAAAACAACACTACTTATAATATTGCACATTTTAAGCTTTATATAGTTTTCATATACATTATCTAATTCGATCTTCATAATGATCATTCATGAATATAGACTACTGTGAGGTCTTTATCAGTTAATCTATAATACTAAACTCTCAAATTTCACTTGGATCTAAAACTGGCCTCCTGAATTCTCTTATCCTACATATTATTCATTTCTTGTGTAAATGTCATGGGCCAGAGAAAAATAAACTCACATTCTGCCATTTGGTATAAAGCAAGGAATCTAAACCAACATCATTAGTGTAGATAGTATTTGTGGTAAGCACTGCAAATACTGAGGGTGTTTTTTAAAGTTTAGAAGGAAAAGGCATTTGCTTCCCTTATGACCCTTTTTTGGCCATTTTAAATTTCCTCACACTTTATTAAAGTACATCAGTTACATAGTTAAAAAAGTTTAAATTAATATTTGTTCTATGAATTTAACATTATTTCTCTAAGATATAAATTAAAGACATGGACAGTCCCACAAATGTATGTTTTTATAACCAGTAATATTTTTTTTGGAGAATGGCAACTGCTACAAGTTCAAAAGTAATGAGATTTGTATTTCTTAACTTTTAATGTGAAATTAATCTATAATGAATAGTCAGCATCTTGAATTTGATGTATCTAAATTATAATTTAAAATCACTCAAAATACAAATTAGTATAGAAAAATTTGAATACTACTTGACTTATGATGTAGTCTCCCCCACCTACACACATCAGCTTCTCATAATTCCTTATTCTACTTTCAGTTCCAGTAGGGAAACAAAGTAGAGGAAGCACAGAACAAATCTCTTCCTGCATGGTTATATTCTTACCTTGAAAATAATCTATTAACTGTTACTTAATGCAATTCTAAATTACTCTGAAAAACTGTGGAATCATAGATGAGGCTTATGGGAAGAGAGAATTAATACATTAGGACTCAAACAGGTAAAATCAATTGCTAATTCCTACTAGACCAATGGTCATCTGTGGTGTGACTGAAGAGGTACATTTGGGATTGCAAAATAATTTCAGAGAGGACTAAGAAAATGGGTCTATTGTGTGCCTAGTATAAAGGGCTTCTCTGGCCTTTTTAGAAAAGGTGCACATTTTTAAAACATTTCCTCTTATGTAGAGCAAGGGAACATCCTAAAAGAGTTTGCTCTTCTTAAGAAAGTAAGAAGAGAAGAAGCACGCCAAGCTCCTTTAAAAATGTTTTACATGTTCTCTACAATAGCAGACAGAGAAAATGAGTAAGAGCCTGAAAGCTTTGAACCCAGAAGAGATAAAACCAGAACAAAAGAAAGCCAAGCAGGATCCTAAGGAAATCAGATTTCATACTAAAAAAATTAAACTAGCTCACTGTATACATTTCCTAAGGCTCTTGTAACAAATTGCACTTAATGGCTTCAAACAACATGAACTTCTTATCTTAACGGGTCTGCAGTTCAGAAGTCCAAAATACATTTCACCGGTCTAAGGTCAAGGTGTCTGAACTGCATTCCTTCCAGGTGGTTCTACTGGAGAATCTGTTTTCTTGCCTTTCCCAGTTTCTAGAGGACCCTGACATTCCTTGGCTCATGGCTCCTTCTACCTTCAAAGTCAACAATGGCCAGTCAGGTCCTTCTCACACTGAACTATTCTGTGACTCTTCTCCCTTCCTCTTCTACATTTAAAGGTATTGTGTTAGTTTCCTAGGGCTGCCTAACAAAGTACCACAAAGTGGGTCCTGGCAACAGACTTACTGTCTCATAGTTCTGAAGGTTCAAATAATGGTCAAGAAGTTGGCAGGGTCAGTCACTCTGAGGGCTATAAAAGAGGGTTCTGTTCCAGGGCTCTCTCCTTGGTTTGAAATAGGTGACCATCTTCTCATATCTTTATATCATTTTCTTTCCGTGCTTACGTAGCATCCAAATTTCCTTCTTATAAGGGCACCAGTCATATTCAATTAGGTTTCACTCTAATGACTTTATGTAAGCCTGAGTACTTCTGCAAAGACCCTGTTTCAAATATGATCATGTTCTGAGATATTGGGGGTCTGGAGTTTAGGACCAACTCATATGTTGATATGAGTTCTTGAAGGGACACAATTCATCTAATAACACCATCCTTGTAATTACAATGAGTCTACTTGGATAATCCAGGATGATCTCCTTATGTTAATTAAAGTCAGTTGGTTGACAACCTTAACTTCATCTATTACTTTACTTCCCCCTTTGCATATAGCATGTTCACAGGTTCTGGGTATAAGGACTTGAACATCTTTAAGGGGACCATTTTCTACCATCACACTCACTTTCTCCTATTTTTTTTTCCTCCTTTTTTTCAGTTTCAAGTGGTAAGAGATCTAGTGTATTTGTTGTACGTTGTTGCCTCAGATTTCTTGTTAAATTTTTATTTGTTCTTTTTAGTTATACATGACAGTAGTGAGATGTTTTAGCTAATTGCTGAGATTCTTAGAATGAACTGCTATTTCACTGAGGGGTGAGAACTGATAAACGTAAAGAGACAATATGTGTTTTACAGTTAAATAGATATCTTTATAAATAACAACGTTAAATGTAAAATATATTTCTATAAACATAAAATTATAAATGGATAAATACTTAAATATGTATGAAAACAAGCCAAAAGTCCTAGAAGACTATTATTATGTTGATATGATTACATCTAAAAACTCAATATTGCTAGAAAAAAATTTTATGGTGTTAATATTACATATGAGATTTCTTAATAACAAATTAGCAGCCCATTGCTTTGAAGTATAAGTACATTATTTAATAAACATTAATCTCAAAAACATTGCAGTACGGAAGAAGACATTTTCTCAAATGTCAAAAAGGAGATAAAATCTATAGCCAACATGAAGAGTTCATAAAAAGCCATCCTGGAAACAAAGAAAATAAAAACTAGTTTTTCCCCCGAGACAAAAATTCCAAATAAGCTAGAGAATATACAAATCATGTTTCCCTGTTCTGCTAGTCACATAGAAAAGCTGTACCTCACCTCTAGTAATTTAAGAAGCTAACTTCTAAAAAATAATAATTTTACTGAAAGTAAGTCATAAAATACAACTAGTTCCTAGGTCTTAGAATGTTCCACAAAAACTGTTTTGAGGTCTAGAGTCAAAGAAAAAAAAGGAGCAGTATCACTTACTATGTAGATCCTCTATGCATCAGGTAGGTATGAATATTTCAAATAGTGGTACCAGGAGGGAAAGAGGATTTTCAAGTGTAGAAACTGAGGCTCAGAAAAGTTGTATGGTTTATCCAAGGTTAAGCCACTTATAAGAGCAGAACTGGAAAATAAACTCAGTTTTTTCTGACTGTAAAACCCATGTTCTACTCCATGCTGGTTCCCTGAATCAGAAGAAAATATACTGTAAGGATTTTTAATTTCTTTAATTGAAGGATATAGTTTAATGGAAATATATCTAAGTATATAATTTATATTAAAATTTAAGTATCTTCTTTTAAAATAACTGACTTGAATGTGAAGGCTATATACTGAGCCTCATAGTTTTAGGCAATGTATTTAAAAGGGGTACATGTTGAAATTCTCATTTCTAAGAGTTGTCTCAACCAAGAATCTTTATCACTAAGGATTTCTGCTCTGACTGGTGCTTTTTCTGTTGTTTTGTTCACTTGATTTTCTCAGTAGGTCCCTTGTGCTAAGGAATTATAACAACAGAAAATTTCCTCCTAGATTCCTCAAAATTAGGAAAGGAATTACCATTTAACCCAGTAATCCCACTCCTTGGTATATTTCCAAAGGATTTTAAATCAGCATAGTATGTTTATCTTTATAGTGGCACAATTCACAGTAGCTAAGCTATGGTAGCTAAGCTATGGAGCCAACCTAGGTGCCCTTAAACAGATGAATGGATAAAGAAATTGTGGTATATATACCTAATGGAACAGTACTCAGCCATAAAGAATGACTTTATGACATTTGCCAGTAAGTGAATGGATCTGAAGACTATCATGCTAAGTGAAATAATCCAATCCCAAAAAAATCAAAGACGGAATGCTTTTGCTGATAAACGACAATGGGGGTCAGGGGGAGAAGAGAAGTTCAATAGATTAGACAAAGGGTGAATGGAGGGAAGGGATGGGTGATAGGAACAGGAAAGACAATGAAATGAATCTAATATAATTTTCCTATGTGCATATATGAAAATACCTAAGTGAATCCCACTATCATGCAGAACCAGAAGAATGGGGTTCTTATTACAATATGATATGATCTCTGCTTATATAATTTTATCAAAATGGATTCTCTATCATGTATAACTAAAAAGAACCAATTAAAAAATAGCATACCAGATATAATTGCTACTTACTGTGAAAATAAAAATAGAAACAAAAGTAAGAAAACTCTTGAGCCTGGAATATGGTTTAAAAGATGCTGCAAAGTTGATAGAATGTGTGTTGCCTTGCATGACCTTTTCCAAAAACGTATTCCAGCTAGTGTTAATTTAGTAATTTGACTTGATTAAAAGTGGGTTCATTGGTGCTTTAAGTCCAGGTTATTCTAATACCTACTGAATTCATAGACTAGTTTTTAAATGCTCATCATGTTACTTTTCTAATAGTATCACTTCTCTTTTTCCTTTCCATGGATTAAAAACTATATATACCTAAGGTATGCAGTTTAATATTTTAACATATGTTTACACTGTGAAATAATCACATCACCACATGCTAACATATCCATTGCCTCACATAGTTATTGTTTTCTTTCTTCATTTTCTTTTCAGGTTTGGGGGTTTTATTTGTTTGTTTGTTTGTTTGTTTGTTTGGATGTGATGATGATCTACCTGCTTAACAAATTTCAGGCACATAGTACAATATTTTAACTAGTTTCCTTGCTTTACATCAGATCTCCAGAACTTATCTCACATACTGAAGGTTTCTTGGACAAATGGTACAAAGCCTGAGTATTTAGTTTTTCTTTGCAATACTGGCTCCTCCAATAGTAGACCAATATCAAAAGTGTCATTATTTGAAAAGTATGATTATTCAATGACAGATCGATTTTTAAGCTGAAAACCATAATCGGGGCATTATTTTAAAAGAACAGCAGAGTTTTCTCAAACTATAGAAAATTTTTATAAAGGGCAAGTAGCCCCCACAATAGTTATTGAAAATAATTAAATCTATTTTATTGAACAGCAAAGGAGCCCTTTTAACACAGCTCTTTGTTGACAGGGCTATGGTCTCAGATCAGATCTTCTGGATTAAGAATGAATCTTAAAAACAAGAAATATTCTTTTAAAAAAGAAATCACTTCCTCTTATATTTGTATCTCCTAGGTTTGGCAGGAAGGGGGTGGGCAGAGGAGTAACCTGCGATTAACCTGCTGCATTTGCTTACTTTGATCAGAGAGCTCTGCATTGTAACTGATGAGTCAGAGCTACAGGGCAATATTTCTTCATTAGTGCTGGTTGACTTGTTATTAGTGTTTGTTTCCTACTGAAAAAAATTAACCCATGAAATGAAATGGGATCTGTCTTGAATTGTATCTTGTTATAGATGTTGTATACTGAAACAATACTATAATCTCCTTTAGGGTTGTTATCTGTATTATTGGAATATATATTTACTGAAATAAGAAAAAATGAAGTCACACATTTTTAAACAATTTATATGTACAGATATAAATGCATGCATTGCCTTAGACATGAAGAGAAAAAAATTGTTTTTAATAGAACTAAAGGGAAAATTAGGTATTTCCTTCCCCAAAATATCCATGTTCTGTGTGTCATTATAAAGTAATGACTGTCAGCTGTCCAAAGGATTTAGTCTCAAGAAAACTAATAAATGGTTGGAAGAAAAGTCGCTCATTAGGAGTTAGAAAGCAATGACTTTTTATATCCTACAGCTAAATTTGTGACAAATATGATTATTGGCCTTACATTTTCCAAGTGGTCTTCACTCTTTCATTATGGTACAGGAGTATACACTACTGCAAGTCAGCAACTCATATAGGTGATTCCAGCAGAACACTGCTACCTGTAAATAGCTTGGTTACTCAGAAATGTACTGCACTGACTTCAAGAACAATATTTCAAATGCAGTCATTCCATGCTCACACTTGAAGGTCATGTTCTTAAAAATCCCTGTGGGAGTAAAATTGCAAGTTGAGAAACTACCACTGTAGAAAAAGTGAGGGTGGAGGCCACAGTCAGGAAAGAACTTGTAAAAGGTCTTACACTCTTCCCTGACAGAGTATGTATGTGTAAATATGTGTGTATAAATAATGCACCCTATACAAAGATAACCAACGAAGCTGTTTTACTCATTTTAAAGTTTGAAGCAACAGATACTATACTATACAGTTTCATTTGTCTTTCCCAGCTCCTAGACATTTCTCAAATGTTCTCTTCCCCATAATTTTACTCTTAGGTTTTATTTTGCTTTACCTCACAAAATACTCATTATAAAAACATCTTCTGTGAGTGTGAGCCATTCAAATTATCAATTCATTTCTAATCGGATACTGTATTATAAGTAAAAAGAAAAATACTTTATAATGATGTTAACATGTATTTCAGTATGTCAATGCTCAAGAGTTTATTACTAGACAAAAAAAAATGTTCCCCTAGATTTGTCAAATGCTTCCTATCTGCAGTATCTGTCCCAATAAGAACTTCTAATTTAGACTAGAAGTTAGCTAATTGTAGTGGTCCACTGCTTGTTTTTCTACAACAATAAGCTTTAAGAATGTTTTTTGCATTTTTAAATGGCTGGGGGGGGAATCAGAATAATAATAATATTCTGTGATATTAAAAGTTATATGAAATTGAAATTTCAGTGTCCATAAAGTGTCCTTGGAAAACAACCATGCTTATTCATTTATGAATTGTATATAACTGCTTTTGTACTATAACTGCAGAGTTGAGTAGTTGTAGCCGAGACTGAATGGTCCCCCAAAATCTAAAGCATTTACTATCTGGCCCTTCACAGAAAACCATTGCAGATTCCTGATACAGACAACATCCTCCAATCACATAGTTATATATTCTCAGCTCAGTCCATGGTACATCCACGACCAAGTCTATGCCATCTACAACTTCTTGCTGATATAACTCTAAGCAGGATTTACTTTAGCTTCTTTAATGCTCCCCACTACCAACTTAATTTATCTAAGTCTTCTGCTTTGAGTTTTGCCTTATTTTATGTCATATTAATTCTCTCCAAAAGGAATAACTTATTACACATAAAATCCATACATTGCTGATTTTTAAAAAATTCTAGATCTCCTAGTTACTATTGCATGAGATTAATTCACCCAAATTAGTCCCCACCAGATGCATCCATCATTTCTTAGGCCCTTCAGAGCTTCCCTTCTAAGTTCCCTGGGGACATCTGTTTCACTCCTAACTCCCTGCACCATTCTGCTGGCCAGATGTGCCCTCCATGGTGACTACTGCCAACACCCCTCTGACTTTAAGTTTTTGACCACTCTGGCTGCTCTTCCAATGCATGAGATTTACCTAAATTCTCCATAGTATGGATGAGGCCAAATCTTTAACTAAGGCTTGGGGATAATGGAAAAAAAAAACTATATCACAAAACATAACTTGCAACTGCTACTAGAATGGCTACTACTTTTAAAACCCACAACCCCAAACTTTATTTCATTAAAAATGGAGAGCTACATTAGCAAGACTGGATAAAAGCTAAGCCGACACAACATAGAAAAGTACTGAGTAGAACTTGATTTCTCTTTCATAACAGAAAAAGCTCTGCTCCATGAGGTCATTCAGGGACATATGAGTTCCTTCCAACTTGGAACCCATATAGAATTTAAACTGAGTTCACCTACACATGCCTTTTCCTGTCTATGATTCTCACAGGAAAAGTGGGAAAAGGAAGTCTGCACCAAATAATTTCCTTCTGGGCAATTCTTTTAGAAGCTGTACTTGGTGATACCCATTCACACTTCCCTGGAGTAAACTGAATTTCATGGCCACATCTAGCTGAAGGAGAGTCGGAGAAATGTAGTCTCTAGTGGACAAACATGTATCATTAAACTCTACTATGATAGAGAAAAATGAAAGGCTGCTATGGAGGACTGGAAATGTTAGGACTGACCACAAACATTTCCATTATTATTATGCTTTTTCCAGTTTCCTAGACACACAAAACATAATAAAGAGCTAACCTCTTAGCCTTCCTTCATATCTTTATCCCAAAGAGCCCAATCCTATTCAAGTTTGACTTAATATCATCGTTGATTATTTGGTGGCCTCTTCAAGGTATGCATTATTCCCTTAAATTCAAATCAACTAAAATTAAATTTAAATTTTTGAACAAATATAAAGATACCTCTTTTAAATAAATGGAGAGAAACCAGCTATAACCAAATTAGAATCAGGAAATTTTAAGTTCCTTATTTGAGCACTTTTTTACATGTATATATAAATCTTGAAGGAAGAAATTATGAATTGGATCTATATTACTGTTCACCTCAGAAATCTATACATATTTAGGCCACCTACTAACTCTTTTACTGACTAGACTGAGTTCGTGTCCTGACAAACAATGACTTATTGATTTCATGTTTTTGCAATGTGAGGTCTTCAAGGAAGACCCTGTCCAAGCAGGAGACATAGGTACCTTTTGCCAAATTAAGGATGTCCCTGGGGAAATCTAGGTGTTCCTCTGAACCCTTGCCTTCTTTAGAGATCCCCAAGGGCCAAGGAGGCTCCATTTACATCAGAAAAGATGAAAATAATAAAGCAGCAAATTGCTCACTCACTATTTGGTTGATTATTGGATCAAATCAAATAAAGTATATGGGCATTCAAAATTAAATTTTAACAGAGTAGGATTATGAAATATTTCTGTTCTCCAATGATGCTCAAGTATTTGTCATGATACTTCAGACACACACACACACACACACATGCACACACACACGCACACACACACACACAGAGATTCTCTCTCTCTCTCTCTCTCTCTCTCTCTCTCTATATATATATATATATATATATATATATCCCATTCAAAATAACCACTACAACTGATAACTGTCATTAATTTCTAAAGGACCAATATTTGGCACTATAGCTCAGGTGTCACTTGGGATATATTTTAAGGAAACAGCCACTCTCAAGTAGAATTAATATGAGACACTCAGGGCTACTTACCAGAAATAGAATATATACTGCAAATAGTCAGTCTGAGAGAGAGCATGTGGTAATTTAAGAAGATCTTGTGATAATTTTGATGGCGCCCATTTTTTTCTTCCCTCTCAGCAGTTTTCACATAGTATTAAAAACTTTCTGAGATACTTAGATAAATATGATATGAAATTAAAGTTCAATAAAACCTACAATTAGATTTTTTCCCTTAATAAGTTGCAAGCTTTTAGGCTATCTATATCCTTGAAGTGATATATAAACACAATAATGACAAAGATAGTATACACAGACCACAGATAATCAGTTTAGATAATTAGAGCAAAACAGTGGATTTATTTTATTCCAAATGGCTATTTTAATTCATCAGGTAAGCCTAATAAGTGAGTAATTTCTACTTAATTCATACTGGGCACATATAATTTCAATAGCCTTGAATCTTTATTATTCTCCCTTAAAATCTTTGTTACATCTCTTTGGGAAACTGTAATATGAAAATTTTAATGGCTTTATCAAGGACACCAACCCTTAAAACATTAATAGAATGGTCCCTATGTAGTGTTTCACTGGTTCCCTGGCTTTAAGTTCAGGATACACAAATTTATCAACTTTTCTCTTTCGACTCCAGAGGCTTATAAAATACAGCTTCTTAAGAGTAAAGAAAAACCTATAAATATTCTTTAGGACCACAGAGACAGAATATCTTTTATTAACTGGTGGTTTTAAGATTGTAAGATAGTTCCCAGGAGGAATCCCACAGACATCCAAGTTTTAGTGGGCATTAAGTAGCTAAGAAAACATGGAAGAGAGCCTTGCTTGCAAAACTGTGGATTTGTGGTTTGTATTTCTCTCCCTATCCAGTGTTTTGTACATAAAATGGTTCCTGTTGCAGGTGTTCTAACATAATCTGCTGACTGACTCTAAGGATTTCACATAAATGAGAAAACTACTGAGAAGGCTACCAAGAGGAAGAAAACAGATAGGTGGGGGCTTTTATGATTTCATTTGGACTTTAACATGATGAACCATTCCAAGTAAGACTGTAGGCCTTATACCCACTCTCTCTCCATCAGCCTCTGGACCACAGCAGTGAGCAAAGTGCTTCCAAGGACCTTCAGTTTGTAGTTGATACAGGCAAAGCATCCTTGTCAGGATTAGAAATGCAAGAAGACAAGTGGATGTTTATTTTAGATCATTCATTCTGACAAGACTGTCGATTTGGAGTTGCTACAACTGTGGGTTCAGAGAGATACTGAAAGTGCTTGCAGGCAGATAAAACCCCCTGAAGGGGGCTTCTGGGGAGACAGGCCAATATCCTCATCAAAAGTCTTCTTAGATTTATCCACAGATTGCTTTGAGCTTGTAAAAACTAAAGTGGAATCAAAGTGTTTTTCCAAGACTTGATGCAATAAAGAAATAATTTCCTTAATTTGTGAGAAAAGAAATGGGGAGGGGGTGATATCAAACTGCACACATTTTATAAATACCAGAGGAAAATCAAGAAAACCAGTGGAAAAAGCAAAGTACGTGAGAAACAAATGACAAAGTATCAGGGGCTTTTTGTTGTTCCCAAAAGTAGTTACATTTGCATAAACTAGTTCACATTCCATGTTTGAATTTCTGCAACTTTTGTTGTAAAAAATGAACAAGACTCAAGATTCAAGAAAAAGTCAACCTAGACTTATTTCTTGGTCAGTTGGGGTCACATATTGTTGAAGTAAGATAAATGGGTTCTGATTTTGAAAAGCAATTATTCTTTGGATAGGATGCAGCCATCCCTCTCCTTAGTGGGATGAACAATGTGTTTACTATAAAATGCTAATTAGCTCTTAAAATTATTAATGTAATTATTTTCATCTAAGGACATAAATCTGACAGCCCCTAAGGACAGGGGCATTTCTCATTTTAAAGAATCAGGCTTCAAGAACTTTTTTTGCTTACCTATTTGCTGATTTCAAACCAAATCACCCTGAAAAAAAAGAAGGAAATATATCACCACGTTGCCAGTCATTTGAGAAAGACAAGGATGCTTGGAGCTAAAATAAGAGGTTCTGAACACACTGACACTGCAATCACAAGTGTTATTTTTAGTCCAAACAAGAGCAGATCATGGATTTAAAGGTATGTACTGTGAATGCCTCATTTAATCTCTGATAGGGCATCTTACTTGGAGAACTGTCTAGAAGAATCATTTCGACAAGGAATAAAATTAAAACTAGTGTTGCTCATTCCCTAGCTATAGAAGAATTTAGAGTGGGTCTCTTTATTTGTATTTCTTTCAGAAGTTCTAAGTCATGTGTCCTCAGGACAGTATCACTACCCTGTGCTCACTACATTCTTTGCACGTAAAAGGTATCACTCAGTTATATGGAGTAAAAAAATATCTTCCTACAAAGATGAAAAAAGCACACTAGCAAATCACTAAGCATGTTCTAGAGGAAAACCTGGGTCATTTCAAGAAATGCAGAAGGAATAGGTGCTGGGAATGCAATCCAAAAATATCAGACTCAGCAACGGTCCACCTCTAATAAAAACACTACTCTGCTCACTGAAAACCTATAGAATCAAAGATCTGTAAAGATAATCAGACCCTCATTTTCAGATATCAGAGCAAAGTTCATCATACTCCAATCAGAGTTTAAAATAAAACCCACCTTCCCCCTTCAAAGATGTTCCATCTTTTATATTCCATATCTCAGTACATAAGATCTCTTTCTCTGATTCATTTAAACTAGAAACCTCAAAGCCATTCTTTTTTTTTTTTAAGGTTCTTAAAAAATATTTATTTATTTATTTATTTATTTTTATTTTTTTTTTTTTATTGGTTGTTCAAAACATTATACAGCTCTTCAAAGCCATTCTTGACCCTTCAAAACCACCTTCCACTATGGCCACAACTTCCATCCATTTCAGATCCTGAATGTCTGTTGGTTTCATCTCTTACTCCTCAGTCCCATTTCCTTGCCCCAAACTATACTAAAGCCCCGCTGACAATGCCTAGCTGGGCTTCTGGACTTCAGCACATCCCACACCATTCCATTACTTCACACTACTAGAATTAACAATATCACTCAGTGTTAAAAATAATCCTTCAAAAACTTCCATATAGTCTTCTTAACATGAAGCTTCAGACCACTTTGATGCCTGAGTCTGTGCTTCAAACATAAAAATTCTAAATGCACCATGGCATGAGGCTAACTATAAGCATGATGATCTAAGCTGAAAAATATTTGCTGAAGAAAACAAGAGTAATACCTAAAGCAAAGAGTAGAATGAGAAAACAAGAGTCAGGAAGTCTTGAGATAAGTTCAGCTTACAATTGGGCCAGCCCCTTCACCTCTCAGAGCTCTAGTTTCTTACTGTATTAACTTGGGAAATCAGTCTCTCAGGGCCTCAGTTTCCTCTCTATAAAATGAAAACAATTGCTGTACCTACAGTACAGAAGCAGGTAAATGACTTACAACACAGTATCATCAATAATGCTTAGTTAAAAGACTGCATCATTGAAAAGGTCAATTATGCTCTGTATAGTCTTTTTTAAAAAAGAGAAATGGCATTACCTTTAAGAATTAGTTCTGGCAGAGATGTTACAGGTCTGTTAAAGGTCTGACACTTAAGGTAGAACTTTCTGTTATCTGAAATATTTAAATATCTAAAATTCCATTTAGAGTAACCAAAACAAAATGATATACTATATTTAGATTCTGAATTTTTAAGTGGATGTTCTTTTCAGTAATTAAAAGTCACCTCTTCCCCTTGCCCCACCACCCCACACCTCCAGAATTGAAAAGAGAAATGGGTCTTTTTGAAAAGGATCCTGATCCTAGGGGGGCAGCTGAGCCTGGGGAGCTTCCTGGGACAGAGAAAGGAAGAACTGCTGAAGGGAGGGGAAGTTGGACACCCTTCAAACGTGTCTCACTGACGTACAGAACCCAGGCTTGCAGTATGTGAGAGGGCCAGATCCTGGAACAAGGCTTCCCTAACTCCCACAAATCTGTCACAGAGGCACTTCTCTTCTTTTCTGAAAAGAAACCATAAAACACGTTTACTTACTCCTTGATCAAGAGACCCAGGGGACAGTGGTGCTTAACCGTTTTATAGGGGATGCTTGAAAATAGCTTGTAAAACTTTTATGAAATTACAGCCTCAGGCTACTAGGTATCTTCACTTCAAAAATGTTTTTAAATACTCAATGGTTCAGAAACCACGGCACTCATTTTTAAATCCCGAAGCAGATTTAAATAACGTTAAATCATCATTCATAACTCTTTTCATATTGCATCCAAAGGAAGAAAACAAGAGTTGTATTAATTAATCGTTCTACTTTGGACAATAAGTTGATAAGGGCTTCACTATTTCAGTCTTTAAAATAAATTTTCTGAAGGACACACCAGCCCTTAGCCAAGAAAAGTTAGTGTGCCCTCTCACCTCACAGTGTACGATCTCTTGTCCTTTAGTCACTCTTAGTAATCTTTAAAAATCTAAATGAAAATTTAAAAAAGAAGGCTAGGCCTGTGGCCAGAAAGATTGGCTGACAATGTCTTTGGACTGCTTTGTGAGCACTAAATAAATATCTGATAGATAATTCAGTGAGATACTGATTTTATTTTCTAACAGGGATTAGGGAATTCTCTTAGTATTCAGAGCTAAACCCCAAGCAATAACCAGTAGTTTAGATTGGTAATTTCCAGCTGAAGAATGATTAAAAGCCCTGCATTAATATTTACCTTTAAGATAAGCAAAACAAATTTGAGAACAAGTACAAATAAGAATCCACTGCAGTTAAGTACTTTACCCCATCAATATAAGCAAAAATGAATTTGATATGATTAGTTCAACAAATACTACAAAAGGAATTTCATTAAATATCCACTTCTTCCTAAGAACAGTAAAAATGATGACTAATGGTTATTGGAGACCTCCTATATGCCAAACCCTATGCTAATTTGCTTGGATATATTATCTCCCGTAACTGTTCCACCAATCCTATCAAGAATATAGCATCAAGGATACTAATAAATTTAGAGAGCCTAAAGAACTTGCCCAACATCTTATTTCTGAAATTGTGTTAATTCACCATGATGTATTAATTTTACCCCTAGTAAAAAGAGAATATAAAGCAACAATATTAACCTGATAAGCTATATTTACCTTTAGTCAACAGTCAATATTTATTAGAAAACAATAAATCAATGTTTACTATCACCACTGTTATCAGATTGCTATGTAAAAACTTGCCAGTGCAGTAAAACATAAACAAGAATAAAAACATTTAAACATAAAAAATACGAATTAAAATATAAATCTGTATTGAGATAAGGAAGAAACTTTCTTTTATTGAAGGGGGATACATTTTCTAAGCATAAAAATATGAAAGGAAATATACATGTGATATGGTCTACTAAAATCAAAACAACAAAGATCAAAAGCCAAACCAACAGTAAAGAACACAATAAATATAGTGAACCCTACTTTTAAAAAGTAAATGAAATGAAAAGGCAAAACAAAATTGTGAAAATAAAACTTTACATTAAATATGACAAACATGAAAACCCCACATACCCCACATAAAGACATTAATAGTTTATACAGAAAACACAAGTTGATGAATACGTAAAAAATTATCAACTTTACTAATAATGAAAAGTATCATTTTTATGCATAAAATACTCTGTAGCTATCAAAATAGTGAATATTTCATATGTAGCATTCAATTTTTAAGGGTATATTGGAACAATCACTTTGTAGAGAGAAAAATATCTTAACTTCCCTGGCCTGAAAGTTATCAATAAACATAAGGACTCAGACATTTCAGACGTCCTGCATGTCTGAATGTCTGGGTCCCCCCAAAGTCATAGATTGAAACCTCTTCCAAATGTGAGGATATGTGCAGGTGGGGCTTCTGGAGGCAGAAACCTCATGAATATGATTAGAGATACCCTCACCTCCCTGCCATGGGAGGACACATGGAGAAGGGAACATATGTGAACCAGAAGGTGGGCCCTTACCAGATGCTGAATGTGCCAATACCTTGATCTTGGACTTCCAGCCTCCAGAAATGTGAAAAATAGATTTTTCTGTTGTTAATAAGCCACCCTGTCTGTGGTACTTTTTATAGCAGCTAAAATGGACAAACACTCTTCGTTTCAAACATGGTTTCCCTAAGGGAACAATTCAAAATCTGGACAAGAATTTACACAAAAAGATGTCTTTTAGGTTGTTTTTTATATCTAACATTGAAAAAAAATAAAACCAAACTACCTGCTGAACAATAGAGGGATGGTTAAATTCATTTTAGTTCATTACTATGACAGGATAGTAAACTTACTTTGAAAATGTTGTTTGAACATTCACTTAAAAGTGATCTATCTCATAAATATTAAAAGCTACATGAACAAAGGATAGAATATTGATACATAATATAATTCCAATTATGTATCTACATAAAGAGTGAAGATTAAAAGTTAAATACATGAAAATGTCAACAGTACATATTTCTGTGTGGCCCATCTTCATACCCTTTTGTGTTTTCCAAAGCCTCCACAAGAAATGTATATAACTTTTAAATTCTTAAAAAAATGTTATAAATATAAAAGTGTTTAAAATAATAAGATCATATGAGTGAATGATTTGAGACTATCTCAATTTTTGTCAGTGAGACTCTCCAGTACTCCTGATCTATTTTCATCCATAATTCTATCCAACTATCACAAATGAAACAGCTCCCATGACATGGATGATGTTCATTACAGTAAACTAATGCCAGTGACCACCACTGCAGCCCTGGGCAGCCCTGACTGCAAGTGTACCTCTCCCACTGTTTTGGCCTGGCTTTCCTACCAAGGCTCACACTGTCATTTCTGCCAAAAGAAGTAGGAAATGGAAGAGGGGGAAGCTAAGGTAGACAATTACCAGGGTCTGTGTTTAAAGTTTTAGCAATGTGTTCTTCAGTTTAATGATGAAACTGTCACTGAGACATGGTGCTTGTTCCCAGTCACCCTCAGACCATTAACTGTGAGAACCTACAGGAGCATGCCTTCCCACTTGGGCTATGTGTCAGTTTGCTCAATTTGATGAATAACCAGTTCTCATTCTCTAACACGGGGGAGGGATTCATTAAATTCTGTTCAATTTCTTGATAAGAATGTGTATGATTTCCAGAGTCAAGGGCTTTCACACTATACTTTCTAGACAAGTTTGTCCATACTGTGAGCAAACCCCAATCTATTCTAAATATCCATAAAATAATGTATGCATACATGGATATGAACTCAAGTATACCAGGGCCAGCCAACTAGACCACGCAGCAGAGTCAGAGACTGGGAGATTTATAGTCTTCTAGCACTTGCAAATCAACAGTGCCTACCCAGTTAAACTCAACATTTGTTTGTTCGTGGCAGAGGAAACATCAGAATGAATCATTTCAAATTCTAAGCAGAGACTGAATTAAGGAAATGACTTTTTCATTTTAACTTTTCTGTATTTTTCTAAATTTTCTCATTGAGTATACATTATTTTTATAATGGAAAAAAATCTTTAAAATGGTGAATGTTCTCTGCTTTTGCAAAACTTAAAACCCACAAGGAGGAAAGAGACTTTACAACTAGCTTATGAAGTGTAAACAGCACTGTGTCTACAGTGCCAAGTTCTAGCAGCATTCCCAGGGGAGGGAGAAGATTAATTCTGTCCAGGAAGGAAGAGGAGACATAAAGACAAGTGGGCTTCACAGGGGAAGCAGTTGAAATGAGCCTTGAAGAATGAGTAATATTTGTATCTGTTCAGGAAGAGTATTCCAAAGAAAAATCAGCAAAAGGAAACTTAGACATGAAAGTATGGACCATCCTGGGGGTATGGTGGCTAATCTGGGGTGATAGTCCTTATTTAATGTGGGCACCCCAGTTGACATCCCCTCCCAACTCTGTGTTTATGATTAACTTTTAATTTCTCCATATGCATTTGCATTGAAATTGATTTTTTATTTTACTGTGTTCTACATTAGAGTATATGCTTCATCTGTCTCAATGTGAAGATTATTTTTAAAATGAAACTGATTTCAAAATTTAACAGATTTAAGTGTTCTGTCAATTCATTTGATTTGCATTTGAGAGATTTCTTTTGAGAAATGTAATGATTCCTCACAGCTCATTATTTCTTAGCAATTTGATTAAAGGTTCTGTAACTTAGCTAATTCAGGTATAGAACAACATTTAGGAAAACATTTTTAAGCAGTTTCATGACATATGTGAGGATGTGAACTGTAATATAAATATGCAGTAATAGTTTCTGGCAGAAATTCTTTCAGATATTTTAGCCAGAGTCTTTATTGAATCAACATAAGGGCAGTTAGGGAAAACTATTTGATAGCAACAAAAGGATTAAATAAACAAGGAACAGAAGACTGGGGCTCCAATCCCAGTGCCTCCATTTACTAGACAAGAGATTACAGTAAGTGATAAATTCTGATCCTGAGATGCCCCATCTGTAAACAGACTTAACAACAGTATGCAATCCTTACCACGCAAAATTAATAAAATCATATCTGACAACACCTATCACAGATTACACAATTGTTAAAAACCTTAGAGATAATCTTACAAGGTTTCTAAATTTTGCTCCAGGAAGCCCCACTTAGGGGCTAACAGCAAGATATAGGTAGGGTGGAGACAGGATGAAGAACATTGCTACAAAGGTATTTTAGATCTCTTTCCCATTCCTATTTTCCTCTGAGGATCTGTGTTACAAACTGGGCCCCCAAAATTAGTTCATATGAGTAAAATGTCCAGTTGCTTCCTTTTGCAATAGAAAAATAAAAGCCAAAGAAGCTAGATGACTTCCCCAGCTTTGAGAACTATAAAGCAGCAGAGCAAGTTAAATCTTATTTTTTTGTTTCCCAGCACAATGCCTCTTCTGCTAAACCACATGGTAAAGATAAATAAATATTACATACTGACAGGGAACTGCTAAGAATCAGTGTAAGTATATATGGGAGGTATGACATCACCTGTATGGTATGAAAATTCTATCCTGCAATATGGACCAATCATTAACAAGGGAATAAAAAATTCCAAGTTTTTAGTGAAATCAAGAAATAAATAATTTGCAGAGTATTATAAATTTGGTTGGTGCCTATGCAAAAGTACCTCTTTAATTTCAGCAGTGAAATAAACACTAATCTGCTTGTATCTAGGCCCACCATCTGAATTTACTCTTATTAATGCCTTCTTTCTATGAAAAGCTAACATTGCATTTGTGAAATACATTCCACCTATTCTCACGATCAAGAAACTAGACACTGAGAGTACTTCCTTTCTCTTCCTAATTTTTATTTTTTCCTTCTCTGGCAATTATTCTGCAACATGTGAGAATATTCTAGTGTCTCCCATCTTAAAACAAAAACCTTCTTTGCCCTCATGATCAAATGCCATCCAATTTCCTGTCTTCCTTTTAAAGTAAGTATTTCTGGAAAGAGTTGTCAGCAGTCACAGTGACCTTCTCCCCCTTCCCACACCCCCATCCATGAGGAAGGCAAGTTCCATTGTCCATCCCCTAGACATGGGAACTGGAATCCTGTCCTTCCATCATTGTATTCCAACAATTGGAACAGTACCTTCTGTATGCCTAGATCAATAAATATGTGTTGAATAAATAAATCATATAGAACCATATAGTGATTTAGTGAATTCCATAGTAGGTAGCTTGCCAACACTTAATATATTTCTGAAACATAGTTCATAATATATAGCAAACTTTACTTGATCCCAAATTAAATTACTTCAATCACTATTTGAAAAAATTTGTAATGATCCAGTATGCTGAAATAAAGTTAATCTATAAATATAATTTAGTCCCTACCAAAGTCACAATAGGATATTATTGTAAAACTTGACAAATAACTCAAATCCATTTTGAAGAATAAATATTTTAAAATAAGTAGGAAAATCTGATGATGATGAATAATATGAGTAAAATTGCATTACCAGGTATAAAAATTGTGTTACAAAATAACAGTGATTAAAACAGCATGGATCTGGCACAGGATGAGAGATCAGAAATAAAATACAGAGTTCAGAATTGAGCTAAAATGTATTTGGAGATTTTATAAATATAAAGGTAGCATTTCAAATCAGGGTGGGAAAAATTGGCTATTCCATAAAAGATACTGGGACAAATGCCCAAGTACTTGTTAAATATCCTCCTCTTAATACTCATACTGAATTCCCAATTCGTTCATAATAGAAAATAGAAAATGTTTGAAAATATTTGTCTAGCCTTGGAATAAATAAGGCCTTTTGGATATATCAACAAAGCTGGAATCATAAATAAAAACACTGACATATGACAGACTTAACTACTTAAAAGTGAAAAATATACACGTACAGTCAAAATAAAACTAGAAAACCCTGTCAACAAGATTAAAAGACAAACCAAAAACTAACAAACAGGTTTGCAACATGCATATGACAAAGGGTTACAAAAGAGTTGTTTGATCAACAGGAAAAAGAATAACCCCATATATTAACAGACAAAGGAAACAAATAATTCACAAATGCAAATGGTCATTAAACATATGAAAAGATGACCAATCTCATTAGTAATAAAAGGAATGCAAATTAAAATACTGAATGTCCTTTAACTATTAGCCTGCTAAAGTTAAAATCATTGGCAATATCCGAGGTTAGAAAACTACTGTGGTTCCTCAATATTTCTTGACTCAATCCCCCTCCATCCATCTCTATCATTATTCTATAACACCCTCTTTCTTGGCCCCCCAGATTCCTCTCCATCCAAACCCCTTTTCCACACTGCAGCCATGGGGATAGTTCTACAGTGATAATATCTAATTACCTTCTCATCTCACTACACACTTAAAAATCATCCAATCATACAAACAAAACAAAAACCTTCTCTGCTCCCAAGATGAAATGCCATCCAATCTCCTGTTTTCCTTTTAAAGAAAGTATTTCTGGAAAGAGTTCTCAGCAGTCCCAGTGGCCTTTCCACTTCCACCAATACCTCACTCACTATTGGTCAAACACTCTACCACCCTTTGTGTAATGCCGTCCCTGCTTACACCTCCAGCCCTCTCACTACCCTTTAGCAACCCAGACAGAAGGGCCTTCTTTTAGTTCTCCTCTCCCTTGCCCACTCTATCCTGGATCTTTGGCACTTGTTATTCTCTGCCTGCAGCCTTCCTGCCCATACTCTACCTCCCATCTCCATTGTACCTGTTAAGGTCTCTACGCCATTTTGCACTCAGCACAAATGCCATTTCCCTGAGGAGTCTTCCCTGCCCACCCTAGATCAATCCCCCTTTTATATGCCTGTACAACTCTCTTCCTTTTTCCTTGGTCACCTTATTACAGTTTGCAACAATATATTTGTGGATATACCCTTACTATGCATCTCTCTCTCCAGGCTCAGGACAAGGACTGGGTCTGTTTTTCTTATCTTCATCTCAAATACATATTAATCACATTTTGGAGACTGGCTTGTAGCAGGTACTCAAAATATTTCACAAGTGAAGGAAGGACAGAAGGAAAGAATAAGGATTTGCTATTGTCACTTGCCATGATAAAAAGTAGATAAACATCTATAAGAATTTAATTGTTAACTGTTAGAAGATTGTTTATAATTCATTGCAAATGTTGAACCATAAAAATAGTAAAGCTTTTCTTTTTTTCTACTAAATGTGTCCTTCATGAATCAGGATTAGTGGTGCCTGGTTGTTGATTCTCATTTTCAGAAAAAAACGATGGCAGATTCGTCCCCATGGGCAGGATCACTTCCAGGGTCAGGTTTCAATGAACTCTGGAACTCAGATGCCAAGAGCCAGACTCATCTCACACCCAGAACTCTGATTCCTTAAATGTTGTCAATAATGAATCCAATTCTATTTTCTACTTGCATGTAGTAAGTCAGAAATTCTATTAATGATTCAAGATTTCTACTTCTTGCTCTCTCTTGTAAAGGCCCTAAGACTGTTTGACTTTCTTGGGAAAAATTCACTATAATCCAAAATGAGGGAGATCAATTTTTCCTTCATCTTCTTTTTCTTTTTTTAGGGTTTCTACTACACCACAATGTTCATTTAATCCATCTATAACCACCTATGAAACCCAGGACAGACATTTGCTCCCCACCGTTATTAAGCAGTTTCGAGCTCAATGCTGTTTTTTAAACTTGGAACTCCATTGCTAATAATCTCTGTTTATCTATCCATGCAATGAAGAATCCAGGCCTGTGTGTGCAGCAGCCATTTTTCCCAGCCGGGCTATTCTGATATCATAGCAAGATGAAGGATATTGAGGGAGAAGGAGACTATGATAGCTCAAGGTCGCTAATGGTTTAATTTTTAAAAGAGTCAAGAAACTTACTGTGCATCTTGGCATCCAATAAATATTATATAAATTGAATATAGCTGTAGGCAGATTGGCACCTGTAGATAGTGGGTGGTTGGAGATTTATAGTCAATATTTAGTCAACAGCTCAGTCACTTCATTATAGATATAAATGCCTATAACTCTTCTAAACAGTATTTCTGCTTTGCTTTCACAAGCTCACATAGTATTTTATTCCTGAACAGTTATATAAAAATAATTTTTGAAATAATACATTTCAAAGACATTTGACATGGTATTTATATACGAAATATAAATGAAAGAGCAGACTTGTAGTTGGTAAACCTTCAACAGGTCATTTAACATTTTTGGAACTAAGATTCCTTACAAACAAACAATAAAATAATCCAAATTGCCCACAAATCTCCATTCTCCTTAAATGATTTATAATTTATTTAACAGTTTGTTTGTATTTCACAGCATTTACCAGATCAACTTGCATTTTAGGTATCTGAATTTCTCATAAGGTACCTATTTCCTCTACTTCCCCCATATTCAGGGATTTGTTTCATTCATTTGTATCTTCCCCATATACCTACTGCTATAAATGAATATGATTTGTCCCCTGGAACCTCATATGAATATAGAAGTTTAAGCCCCCCAAAGCACATGTTAATAGTATTAAGAGAGGAAACTTAATATGACTAGGACATTTAGAGGTGAGAATCTTTCGAAAATGACTAAAATAAGGTAATTTGAGTGAAGATCTCATCATTAAATACTGGTAGCTTTATAAGAAGAGGGTCAGAGAACAGATACAGTCTCTGCCACATGGTTCTCTGTGCCTCCTCAGGAACTGCCAGCGAAGGCCACACCAGACCAGGCCCCTAGACCATCCCCTTCTAGAATCATGAGCCAAAATCCACCTCTTTTCCTTGTAAAGTAGGCTGCCTCACATATTTCATCACAGTAAGAGAAAACAGACTAATACATCTAGTAAAATGCCTTTAATGTTCAAGGGCTCAGAAGACATACCAAATGAAATAGGAGTGGCTAGGAGTAAGCAATGTCCCTGACATCCACTACTGCTATGGGTTGCATTGTTTCCCTACCTCAAAATTTTCATATGACACAGTCCTAACTCCCAGTACCTGAAAATGTGGCCTTATTTGGAAATTGGGCCATTGAAGATGTAATTCATTCTTAAAATGAGACCATTGGGTGGGCCCTAATCCAATATGGCTACTATCCTTAAGGTGTATTTGGACACAGACACAAATAGGGAAGGGAATGCCATGTCAGGAAAATAGAGATCATGATGATCTTTCTATCTACCACAAAACACCAAAGATTCCAGCAGCCACCAAGAACTAGGAAACAGACACAGAACAGATTCTTCCCCATAATACCCAGAAGGAACCAACCAAGTCGATACCTTGATCCTGGATTTCCAGCCTCCAGAACTGCAAGATAGTATATTTCTGTTAAGCCACTGTGTGGAACTTTTTTATGGTGATCTTAGCAAAGAAGCACATTGCTGCCTCACTGGAGCTAGAACAATGAACCCCATGGGGCACCACAGGTATCAGTCACTAACAGAGGTCCACACTCAGCCTGCACCTTACCATCTATCTCATCTGCCTCACCACGCACCTCCCACTGGGCCTTTGGGTCTTGCAATATACTTTACCTTTTCTAGAATTGCCTCCTTCCACCACCCTTCCTCAACAGGAACCTGCCCTCCTTAACAGGAACCTGCCCTCCTCAAAGGAACCTGCTACCTGGAACTGTAGCTATCTTACATGGATTCCGTTTTGTCCTTCACACCCTTATACCTCAAGTCCAAAAGTTTGAGTTGTCTGTCTGAGACTAGTATCTCCCCTTCCCCCTGCAACATCTGCATCTTTAAGGTTTACACTGTAGCCCTCTTATCCCAGTCACACCATTCACAGATACAAGACAGCAAGGAGGTCAAGAACACAGGCTCTGGGGCAGACTCCGTCTGCAAGTCAGGCTCCACTCTGACTTGTACTGTCACTGGGGCAAGGTTCTCAATCTTTATGTAAGCCTCATCTTCCTCATCTACAAAATAGAGGTTATGATAATCTGGAAAGCTCTTGGAATAGTGCCTGGCACTTTGTAAGCACTGAATAAATATTAGCTATTATGTCAGTTTTCGGATCTGAGTTGTTTATCCGCTTCTTAATAACTCTCTTCTCTCTTGGTGACTTCTGTATACACCTAAATGATCTATCCTAATTCCTGACTTTTTATTACTTAATCTCCTCACCCCCAACAACCTTCTCCTTGACACCAACTGAACCATGGATGCCCCAATCACATTCTAGTCTCATTAACTCCAAAATCTATAACTCCTCCAACTTTTAAAATTAAAAAGATCCCTTACTGTGATGTCAGAGTTCATGTTTTGTCATATGTGTTTTGTATTTTCTGAAATAAAGTCTAGTCTATTATTAATAAAAAGTCTTTGTCCAAGTGCTCTCACTATTAAAATTCTATAACCTCATGTAACTTTCAATCGATAGAATGC